>NC_090927.1:1021508528-1022133528 GCF_040938575.1 Ambystoma mexicanum
ATTTTGAATAGCCTAGTTCCCATTAGACGAGAGGACCTTTGCATCTCCTTTGGTTAGGGGGCCGTTTCTCTAATGGGAAATAGATGCTTCATCTTGAATAGGCTAATTCCCATTAGACAAGAGGATCGTTCTGCTTCTCCAGGTTGGAGTGCCGTTTCTCTGATGGGAAATATGATGCTTCATTGTGAATAGGCTAGTTCCCATTAGACGAGAGGGCCTTTCTGCTTCTCCAGGTTGGAGGTCCGTTTCTCTAATAAGAAATAGATGCATCATTGCAAATGGGCTAATTCCCATTAGACAAGAGGACCGTTCTGCTTCTCCAGTTTGGAGGGCCGTTTCTCTGATGGGAAATCGATGCTTCATTGTGAATAGGCTAGTTCCAATTAACAAGAGGATCTTTGCATCTCCTTGGATTAGGGTCCGTTTCTCTAATGGGTAATAGAAGCGTCATTGTGAATAGGCTAGTTCCCATAAGACGAGAGTACCTTTGTATCTCCTTAGTTTAAGGGTCTGTTTCTCTAAAAGGGAAATAGGTGCTTCACTGTCAATAGGATAGCTCCAATTAGACGAGAGGACTTTTCTGCTTCTCCAGGTTGGAGGACCGTTTCTGCGATGGGAAGTAGATGCTTCATTGTGAATAGGCTAATTCCCATTAGATGAGAGTACCTTTGCATCTCCTTGGGTTAGGGGCCAGTTTCTCTAATGGGAAATAGAGGCTTACTTGTGAATAGGATAGTTTTCATTAGACGAGAGGACCTTTGCATCTCCTTCGGTTAGGGGTCTGTTTCTCGAATGGGAAATAGATGCTTCATTGTGGATAGGCTGGTTCCCATTAGACGTGGAATGTTCTGCTTCTTCAGGTTGGGGGTATGTTTCTCTGATTGGAAATAGATGCATCATTGCAAATGGGCTAATTCCTATTAGACAAGAGGACCGTTCTGCTTCTCCAGTTTGGAGGGCCGTTTCTCTAATGGGTAATAGAAGCGTCATTGTGAATAGGCTAGTTCCCATAAAACGAGAGGACCTTTGTATCTCCTTAGTTTAAGGGTCTGTTTCTCTAAAAGGGAAATAGGTGCTTCACTGTCAATAGGATAGCTCCAATTAGACGAGAGGACTTTTCTGCTTCTCCAGGTTGGAGGAGCATTTCTGCGATGGGAAGTAGATGCTTCATTGTGAATAGGCTAATTCCCATTACATGAGAGAACCTTTGCATCTCCTTAGGTCAGGGGCCAGTTTCTCTAATGGGAAATAGAGGCTTCCTTGTGAATAGGATAGTTTGCATTAGACGAGAGGACCTTTGCATCTCCTTCGGTTAGGGGTCTGTTTCTCTAATGGGAAATAGATGCTTCATTGTGGATAGGCTAGTTCCCATTAGACAAGAGGGCCGTTCTGCTTATCCAGGTTGGAGGGCCGTTTCTCTGATGGGAAATAGATGCTTCATTGTGAATAGGCTAGTTCCCATTAGATAAGAGGACTTTTCTACTTCTCCGGTTTGTTGGGCCATTTCTCGGATGGGAAATAGATGCTTCATTGTGAATAGGCTAGTTCCCATTAGACAAGAGAACCATTCTGCTTATCCAGGTTGGAGGGCCGTTTCTCTGATGGGAAATAGATGCATCATTGTAAATAGGCTAGTTCCCATTAGACAAGAGAACCTTTCTGCTTCTCCAGGTTGGAGGTCCGTTTCTCGAAAGTGAAATAGATGGTCCATTGTGAATAGGCTAGTTCCCTTTAGACGAGAGGACCTTTCTGCTTCTCCAGGTTGGAGGTCCATTTCTCTAATAAGAAATAGATGCATCATTTTGAATAGCCTAGTTCCCATTAGACGAGAGGACCTTTGCATCTCCTTTGGTTAGGGGGCCGTTTCTCTAATGGGAAATAGATGCTTCATCTTGAATAGGCTAATTCCCATTAGACAAGAGGACCTTTGCGTCTCCTTGGGTTAAGGGGGCCATTTCTCTAATGGGAAAAAGATGCTTCATTGCGGAAAGGCTAGTTTCCATTAGACAAGAGGATCGTTCTGCTTCTCCAGGTTGGAGTGCCGTTTCTCTGATGGGAAATATGATGCTTCATTGTGAATAGGCTAGTTCCCATTAGACGAGAGGGCCTTTCTGCTTCTCCAGGTTGGAGGTCCGTTTCTCTAATAAGAAATAGATGCATCATTGCAAATGGGCTAATTCCCATTAGACAAAAGGACCGTTCTGCTTCTCCAGTTTGGAGGGCCGTTTCTCTGATGGGAAATCGATGCTTCATTGTGAATAGGCTAGTTCCAATTAACAAGAGGATCATTGCATCGCCTTGGATTAGGGTCCGTTTCTCTAATGGGTAATAGAAGCGTCATTGTGAATAGGCTAGTTCCCATAAGACGAGAGTACCTTTGTATCTCCTTAGTTTAAGGGTCTGTTTCTCTAAAAGGGAAATAGGTGCTTCACTGTCAATAGGATAGCTCCAATTAGACGAGAGGACTTTTCTGCTTCTCCAGGTTGGAGGACCGTTTCTGCGATGGGAAGTAGATGCTTCATTGTGAATAGGCTAATTCCCATTAGATGAGAGTACCTTTGCATCTCCTTGGGTTAGGGGCCAGTTTCTCTAATGGGAAATAGAGGCTTACTTGTGAATACGCTAGTTTTCATTAGACGAGAGGACCTTTGCATCTCCTTCGGTTAGGGGTCTGTTTCTCTAATGGGAAATAGATGCTTCATTGTGGATAGGCTGGTTCCCATTAGACGTGGAATGTTCTGCTTCTTCAGGTTGGGGGTATGTTTCTCTGATTGGAAATAGATGCTTTATTGTGAATGGGCTAGTTCCCATTAGACAAGAGGACATTTTTACTTCTCCAGGTTGGAGGTCCGTTATTCTGATGGGAAATATGATGCTTCATTGTGAATAGGCTAGTTCCTATCAGACAAGAGGAAAGTTTTGCTCCTCCAGGTTGTATGTCCATTCATCTGATTGAAAATAGATGCTTTATTGTGATTGGGCTAGTTTCCATTAGAAAAGAGGACCTTTTTGCTTCTCCAGGTTGGAGGTCCGTTTCTCTGATTGGAAATAGATGCTTTATTGTGAATGGGCTAGTTCCCATTAGACAAGAGGACATTTTTACTTCTCCAGGTTGGAGGTCTGTTACTCTGATGGGGAATACGATGCTTCATTGTGAATAGGCTAGTTCGCATTAAACAAGAGGACCTTTGTATCTCCTTTGGTTAGGTGTCCGTTTCTCTAATGAGAAATAGATGCTTCATTGGGAAAAGGCTAGTTCCTGTTACACAAGGGGACCTTTGCCTCTCCTTGGGTTAGGGACCTGTTTATCTAATGGGAAACAGATGCTTCTTTGCGAATAGTCTAGTTCCCATTAGTCGAGAGGACCGTTCAGCTTCGTCAGGTTGGAGGGACGTTTCTCTAATGGGAAATAGATGCTTCGTTGAGAATAGGCTGGTTCCCATTAGACGTGGAATGTTCTGCTTCTTCAGGTTGGAAGTCTGTTTCACTGATGGAAGTAGAAGCTTCATTGTGAATAGGGTAGTTCCCATCAGACAAGAGGACCTTTCTGCTTCTCCAGGTTGGAGGTCCGTTTCTCTGATTTAAGAATAGATGCTTTATTGTGAATGGGCTAGTTCCCATTAGACAAGTGGAACTTTCTGTTTCTCCAGGTTGGAGGGACATTTCTCTGATGAGAAATAGATGCTTCATTGTGAATAGGCTAGTTCCCATTAGACAAGAGGACCTTTTTGTTTCTCCAGGTTGGAGGTCCGTTTCTCTAATTGGAAATAGATGCTTTATTGTGAATGGAGTAGTTCCCATTAGACAAGGGGACCTTTCTGCTTCTCCAGGTTGGAGGTCCGTTCCTCCAATGGGAAATAGATGCATCATTGTGAATAGGCTAATACCCATTAGACGAGAGGACCTTTGCGTGTCCTTGGGTTAGGGGTCAGTTTCTCTAATGAGAAACAGATGCTTCCTTGTGAATAGGCTAGTTCCCATTAGACGAGAGGACCGCTTGCGTCTCCTTGGTTTAGGGTTTAGTTTCTCTAATGAGAAATAGATACTTCATCGTGAATCGGCTAGCTCCCACTAGATAAGAGGACCTTTCTGCTTCTGCAGGTTGGAGGGCCGTTTCTCTGATGGGAAATATGATGCTTCATTGTGAATAGGCTATTTCCCATTAGACAAGAGGACCTTTTTGCTTCTCCTGGTTGGAGGTCCGTTTCTCCGATTGGAAATAGATGCTTCTTTGGGAATTGGCTAGTTCCCATTAGACTGGAGGACCGTTCTGCTTCTCCAGGTTGAAGGGCCGGTTCTCTGATGGGAAATATGATGCTTCATTGTGAATAGGCTAGTTCACATTAGACGAGAGAACCTTTCTGCTTCTCCAGGTTGGAGGTCTGTTTCTCTTATAAGAAATAGATGTATCATTGTGAATAGGCTAGTTCCCATTCGACAAGAGGACCTTTGCGTCTCTTTGGGTTAGGGGTCCATTTCTCTAAAGGGAAATAGATGCTTCATTGAGAATAGGCTAGTTCCCATTAGACGAGAGGACCGTTCAGCTTTTCCACGTTGGAGGGCCGTTTCTCTAATGGGAAATATGATGCTTCATTGTGAATAGGCTAGTTCCCATTAGACGGGAGGACCTTTCTGCTTCTCCAGGTTGGAGGTCCGCTTCTCTAATGGGAAATAGATGCTCCATTGTGAATTATCTATTTCCCATTAGACGAGAGGACCTTTGCATCCCCTTGCGTTAGGGGCCAGTTTCTCTAATGGGAAATAGATGCATCATCTTGAATAGACTAGTTCCCATTAGACGAGAGGCCCTTTCTGCTTCTCCAGGTTGGAGGTCCGTTTCTCTAATAAGAAATAGATGCATCATTGTGAATAGGCTAGTTCCCATTAGACAAGAGAATCTTTGCATCTCCTTAGGTTAGGGGTCCGTTTCTCTATTGGGCAATAGATGCGTCATTGTGAATAGGCTAGTTCCCATAACACGAGAGGACCTTTGTATCTCCTTAGGTTAAGGATCTGATTCTGTAAAAGGGAAATAGGGGCTTCATTGTCAATAGGATAGCTCCCATTAGACGAGGGAACTTTTCTGCTTCTCCAGGTTGGAGGGCCGTTTCTCTGATGGGAAATGTGATGCTTCATTGTGAATAGGCTAGTTCCTATTAGACAAGAGGACCTTTCTGCTTCTCCAGGTT
Organism: Ambystoma mexicanum; assembly: GCF_040938575.1. NCBI lineage: Eukaryota > Metazoa > Chordata > Amphibia > Caudata > Ambystomatidae > Ambystoma > Ambystoma mexicanum. The sequence goes on from NC_090927.1 coordinate 1,021,513,718, forward strand.
GGAGGTCCTTTTCTCTTATGGGAAATAGATGCTTCATTGTGAATAGGATGGTTCCCATTAGATGAGAGGAACTTTGCATCTCCTTGGGTTAGGAGTCTGTTTCTCTAATGTGAAATAGATGCTTCATTGCGAATAGGCTAGTTCCTATTAGACGAGAGGACCTTTCTGCTTCTCCAGGTTGAAGGTCCGTTACTCTGATGGGAAATAGATGCTTCATTGTGAATAGGCTAGTTCCTATTAGACGAGAGGACCTTTCTGCTTCTCCAGGTTGAAGGTCCGTTACTCTGATGGGAAATAGATGCATCATTGTGAATAGGGTAGTTCCCATTAGACAAGTGGATCTTTGGCTCTCCTTGGGTTAGGGGTCCGTTTCTCTAATGGGTAATAGAAGCGTCATTGTGAATAGGCTAGTTCCCATAAGACGAGAGTACCTTTGTATCTCCTTAGTTTAAGGGTCTGTTTCTCTAAAAGGGAAATAGGTGCTTCACTGTCAATAGGATAGCTCCAATTAGACGAGAGGACTTTTCTGCTTCTCCAGATTGGAGGACCGTTTCTGCGATGGGAAGTAGATGCTTCATTGTGAATAGGCTAATTCCCATTAGATGAGAGTACCTTTGCATCTCCTTGGGTTATGGGCCAGTTTCTCTAATGGGAAATAGAGGCTTACTTGTGAATAGGATAGTTTTCATTAGACGAGAGGACCTTTGCATCTCCTTCGGTTAGGGGTCTGTTTCTCTAATGAGAAATAGATGCTTCATTGTGGATAGGCTGGTTCCTATTAGACGAGGAATGTTCTGCTTCTTCAGGTTGGAGGTATGTTTCTCTGATTGGAAATAGATGCTTTATTGTGAATGGGCTAGTTCCCATTAGACAAGAGGACATTTTTACTTCTCCAGGTTGGAGGTCCGTTACTCTGATGGGAAATATGATGCTTCATTGTGAATAGGCTAGTTCCTATTAGACAAGAGGAAAGTTTTGCTCCTCCAGGTTGTATGTCCATTTATCTGATTGAAAATAGATGCTTTATTGTGATTGGGCTAGTTTCCATTAGAAAGGTGGAACTTTCTGTTTCTCCAGTTGGATGGCCATTTCTCTGATGGGAAACAGATGCTTCATTATGAATAGGCTAGTTCCCATTAGACAAGAGGACCTTTTTGCTTCTCCAGGTTGGAGGTCCGTTTCTCTGATTGGAAATAGATGCTTTATTGTGAATGGGCTAGTTCCCATTAGACAAGAGGACATTTATCCAGGTTGGAGGTCTGTTAATCTGATGGGGAATATAATGCTTCATTGTGAATAGGCTAGTTCCTATTAGACAAGAGGAAAGTTTTGCTCCTCCAGGTTGTATGTCCATTTATCTGATTGAAAATAAATGCTTTATTGTGATTGGGCTAGTTCCCATTAGACAAGAGGACCTTTCGGCTTCTCCAGGTTGGAGTGACGTTTCTCTGATGGGAAATAGATACTTCATTGTGAATAGGCTAGTTCGCATTAAACAAGAGGACCTTTGTATCTCCTTTGGTTAGGTGTCCGTTTCTCTAATGAGAAATAGATGCTTCATTGGGAAAAGGCTAGTTCCCGTTACACAAGGGGACCTTTGCGTCTCCTTGGGTTAGGGACCTGTTTATCTAATGGGAAACAGATGCTTCTTTGCGAATAGTCTAGTTCCCATTAGTCGAGAGGACCGTTCAGCTTCGTCAGGTTGGAGGGACGTTTCTCTAATGGGAAATAGATGCTTCGTTGTGAATAGGCTGGTTCCCATTAGACGAGGAATGTTCTGCTTCTTCAGGTTGGAAGTCTGTTTCACTGATGGGAAGTAGAAGCTTCATTGTGAATAGGGTAGTTCCCATCAGACAAGAGGACCTTTCTGCTTCTCCAGGTTGGAGGTCCGTTTCTCTGATTAAGAATAGATGCTTTATTGTGAATGGGCTAGTTCCCATTAGAAAAGTGGAACTTTCTGTTTCTCCAGGTTGGAGGGACATTTCTCTGATGGGAAATAGATGCTTCATTGTGAATAGGCTAGTTCCCATTAGACAAGAGGACCTTTTTGCTTCTCCAGGTTGGAGGTCCGTTTCTCTAATTGGAAATAGATGCTTTATTGTGAATGGACCTTGTTACTTCTCCAGGTTAGAGGTCCGTTATTCTGATGGGAAATAGATGCTTCATTGGGAATAGGCTAGTTCCCATTAGACAAGGGGACCTTTCTGCTTCTCCAGGTTGGAGGTCCGTTCCTCCAATGGGAAATAGATGCATCATTGTGAATAGGCTAATACCCATTAGACGAGAGGACCTTTGCGTGTCCTTGGGTTAGGGGTCAGTTTCTCTAATGAGAAACAGATGCTTCCTTGTGAATAGGCTAGTTCCCATTAGACGAGAGGACCGCTTGCGTCGTCTTGGGTTAGGGTTTAGTTTCTCTAATGAGAAATAGATACTTCATCGTGAATCGGCTAGCTCCCACTAGATAAGAGGACCTTTCTGCTTCTGCAGGTTGGAGGGCCGTTTCTCTGATGGGAAATATGATGCTTCATTGTGAATAGGCTAGTTCCCATTAGACAAGAGGACCTTTTTGCTTCTCCTGGTTGGAGGTCCGTTTCTCCGATTGGAAATAGATGCTTCTTTGGGAATTGGCTAGTTCCCATTAGACTGGAGGATTGTTCTGCTTCTCCAGGTTGGAGGGCCGTTTCTCTGATGGGAAATATGATGCTTCATTGTGAATAGGCTACTTCCCATTAGACGAGAGGCCCTTTCTGCTTCTCCAGGTTGGAGGTCCGTTTCTCCGATGGGAAATAGATGCTTCATTGTGAATAGGGTGGTTCCCATTAGATGACAACCTTTCTGCTTCTCCAGGTTGGAGGTCGGTTTCTCTAATGGGAAATAGGTGCTTCTTTGTGAATAGGCTAGTTCCCATTAGATGAGAGGATGGTAGTGTCTTCTTGTGTTAGAAGTCTGTTCCTCTTATGGGTAATAAGATGCTTCATTGTGAATAGGCTAGTTCCCATTAGACGAGAGGACCTTTACATCTCCTTGGGTAAGGGGCCAGTTTCTCTAATGGGAAATAGATGCTTCATCTTGAATAGACTACTTCCCATTAGACGAGAGGGCCTTTCTGCTTCTCCTGGTTGGAGGTCCGTTTCTCTAATAAGAAATAGATGCATCATTGCAAATGGGCTAATTCCCATTAGACAAGCGGACCGTTCTGCTTCTCCAGTTTGGAGGGCCGTTTCTCTGATGGGAAATCGATGCTTCATTGTGAATAGGCTAGTTCCAATTAACAAGAGGATCTTTGCATATCCTTGGATTAGGGTCCGTTTCTCTAATGGGTAATAGAAGCGTCATTGTGAATAGGCTAGTTCCCATAAGACGAGAGGACCTTTGTATCTCCTTAGTTTAAGGGTCTGTTTCTCTAAAAGGGAAATAGGTGCTTAACTGTCAATAGGACAGCTCCAATTAGACGAGAGGACTTTTCTGCTTCTCCAGGTTGGAGGACCGTTTCTGCGATGGGAAGTAGATGCTTCATTGTGAATAGGCTAATTCCCATTAGATGAGAGGACCTTTGCATCTCCTTGGGTTAGGGGCCAGTTTCTCTAATGGGAAATAGAGGCTTCCTTGTGAATAGGATAGTTTGCATTAGACGAGAGGACCTTTGCATCTCCTTCGGTTAGGGGTCTGTTTCTCTAATGGGAAATAGATGCTTCTTTGTGAATAGGCTAGTTCCCATTAGACAAGAGGACCGTTCTGCTTATCGAGGTTGGAGGGCCGTTGCTCTGATGGGAAATAGATGCTTCATTGTGAATAGGCTAGTTCCCATTAGATAAGAGGACTTTTCAGCTTCCCCGGTTTGTTGGGCCGTTTCTCTGATGGGAAATAGATGCTTCATTGTGAATAGGCTAGTTCCCATTAGACAAGAGGACCGTTCTGCTTTTCCAGGTTGGAGGGCCGTTTCTCTGATGGGAAATAGATGCTTCATTGTGAATAGGCTAGTTCCCATTAGACAAGAGAAACTTTCTGCTTCTCCAGGTTGGAGGTCCGTTTCTCGAACGTGAAATAGATGCTTCACTGTGAATAGGCTGGTTCCCATTAGACAAGGACCTTTCTGCTTCTCCCGTTTTGAGGTCTGTTTCTCCTATGGGAAATAGATGCTTCTTTGTGAATAGGCTAGTTCCTATCAGACGAGAGGACCTTTCTGCTTCTCCAGGTTGAAGTGCCATTCCTCTGATGGGAAATAGATACTTCATTGTGAATAGGCTATTTTCCATTAGACAAGAGGACCTTTGCATATCCTTGGGTTAGGGGCCAGTTTCTCCAATGGGAAATAGATGCTTCATCTTGAATAGACTAGTTGCCATTAGACGAGAGGCCCTTTCTGCTTCTCCAGGTTGGAGGTCCGTTTCTCCGATGGGAAATAGGTGCTTCATTGTGAATAGGCTAGTTCCCATTAGATGAGAGGACGGTAGTGTCTTCTTGTGTTAGAAGTCTGTTCCTCTTATGGGTAATAAGATGCTTCATTGTGAATAGGGTAGTTCCCATTAGACGAGAGGACCTTTACATCTCCTTGGGTTAGGGGCCAGTTTCTCTAATGGGAAATAGATGCTTCATCTTGAATAGACTAGTTCCCATTAGACGAGAGGCCCTTTCTGCTTCTCCAGGTTGGAGGTCAGTTTCTCCGATGGGAAATAGATGCTTCATTGTGAATAGGGTAGTTCCCATTAGACAAGAGGAACTTTCTGCTTTTCCAGGTTGGAGGTCCGTTTCCCCGATTAGAAATAGATGCTTCATTGTGAATAGGCTGGTTCCCATTAGATGAGGACCTTTCTGCTTCTCCAGGTTCAAGGTCCGTTTCTCTAATGTGAAATAGATGCTTCATTGTGAATAGGGTAGTTCCCATTAGAAAAGAGGACCTTTCTGCTTCTCCAGGATGGAGGTCCCTTTCTCCGATGGGAAATAGATGCTTCGTTGTGAATAGGCTGGTTCCCATTAGATGAGGACCTTTCTGCTTCCCCAGGTAATGGGAAAAAGATGCATAATTTTGAATAGGCTAGTTCCCATTAGATTTGTGGAACTTTGCATCTCCTTGGGTTAGGGGTCCGTTTCTCTAATGGGAAATAAGATGCTTCATTGTGAATAGGTTATTTCCCATTAGACAAGAGGACCTTTCTGCTTCTGCAGGTTGGAGGCCCGTTCCTCTAATGGGAAATAGATGCATCATTGTGACTAGGCTATTTCCCATTAGACGAGAGGACCTTTGCGTGTCCTTGGGTTAGGGTTCAGTTTCTCTAATGAGAAATAGATGCTTCATCATGAATAGGCTAGTTCCCATTAGACGAGAGGACCACTTGCGTCTCCTTGGGTTAGGGGTCAGTTTCTCTAATGTGAAATAGATGTTTCATCGTGAATAGGCTTGCTCACATTAGACAAGATGACCTTTCTGCTTCTACAGGTTGGAGGGCTGTTTTTCTGATGGGAAATATAATGCTTCATTGTGAATAGGCTAGTTCCTATTAGACAAGAGGACCTTTTTGCTTCTCTAGGTTGGAGGTCCATTTCTCTGATTGGAAATTGATGCTTTATTGTGATTGGGCTAGTTCCCCTTAGACAAGAGGACCATTCTGCTTCTCCAGGTTGGAGGTCCGTTTCTCTAATAAGAAATTGATGCATCATTGTGAATAGGCTAGTTCCCATTAAACAAGAGGATCTTTGTATCTCCTTAGGTTAGGGGTCCGTTTCTCTAATGGGCAATAGATGCGTCATTGTGAATAGGCTAGTTCCCATAACACGAGAGGACCTTTGTATCTCCTTAAGTTAAGGATCTGATTCTGTAAAATGGAAATAGGGGCTTCATTATCAATAGGATAGCTCCCATAAAACGAGGGTACTTTTCTGCTTCTCCAGGTTGGAGGGCCGTTTCTCTGATGGGAAATGTGATGCTTCATTGTGAATAGGCTAGTTCCCATTAGACAAGAGGACCTTTTTGCTTCTCCAGGTTGGAGGTCCGTTTCTCTGATGGGAAATAGATGCTTCTTTGAGAATAGGCTGGTTCCCATTAGATGAGGACCTTTCTGCTTCTCCAGGTTGGGCGTCCGTTTGTCTGATGGGAAATATATGAGTTATTCTGAATACGGTAGTTCCCATTAGACAAGAGGACCTTTCTGCTTCTCCAGGTTGGAGGTCCGTTTCTCTGATCGGAAATAGATGCTTTATTGTGAATAGGCTAGTACCCATTACACAAACAGACCTTTGCATCTCCTTGGGTTAGGGGCCATTTCTCTAATTGGAAACAGATGCTTCCTTGCGAATAGGCTAGCTCCCATTAGACGAGAGGACCGTTCTGCTTCTCCAGGTTGGAGGGCCGTTTCTCTGATCGGAAATAGATGCTTTATTGTGAATAGGGTAGTTCCCATTAGACAAGAGGATCTTTGCATCTCCTTGGGTTAGGGATCCATTTCTCTAATGGGAAATAGATGCTTTATTGTGAACAGGCTAGTTCCCATTAGACAAGAGGATCTTTGCCTCTCCTTGCGTTAGGGATCCGTTTCTCTAATGGGAAATAGATGCTTTATTGTGAACAGGCTAGTTCCCATTAGACAAGAGGATCTTTGCCTCTCCTTGGGTTAGGGATCCGTTTCTGTAATGGGAAATAAGATGCATCATTGTGAACAGGCTAGTTCCGTTAGATTAGAGGACCTTTCAGTCTCCTTGGGTTAGGCGTCAGTTTCTGTAATGGGAAATAGATGCTTTATTGTGAATAGGCTAGTTCCCATTAGACAAGAAGACCCATCTGCTTCTCCAGGTTGGAGGGCCGTTTCTCTGATGGGAAATAGATGCATCATTGTGAATAGGGTAGTTCCCATTAGACAAGTGGATCTTTGGCTCTCCTTGGGTTAGGGGTCCGTTTCTCTAATGGGTAATAGAAGCGTCATTGTGAATAGGCTAGTTCCCATAAGACGAGAGTACCTTTGTATCTCCTTAGTTTAAGGGTCTGTTTCTCTAAAAGGGAAATAGGTGCTTCACTGTCAATAGGATAGCTCCAATTAGACGAGAGGACTTTTCTGCTTCTCCAGGTTGGAGGACCGTTTCTGCGATGGGAAGTAGATGCTTCATTGTGAATAGGCTAATTCCCATTAGATGAGAGTACCTTTGCATCTCCTTGGGTTATGGGCCAGTTTCTCTAATGGGAAATAGAGGCTTACTTGTGAATAGGATAGTTTTCATTAGACGAGAGGACCTTTGCATCTCCTTCGGTTAGGGGTCTGTTTCTCTAATGGGAAATAGATGCTTCATTGTGGATAGGCTGGTTCCTATTAGACGAGGAATGTTCTGCTTCTTCAGGTTGGAGGTATGTTTCTCTGATTGGAAATAGATGCTTTATTGTGAATGGGCTAGTTCCCATTAGACAAGAGGACATTTTTACTTCTCCAGGTTGGAGGTCCGTTACTCTGATGGGAAATATGATGCTTCATTGTGAATAGGCTAGTTCCTATTAGACAAGAGGAAAGTTTTGCTCCTCCAGGTTGTATGTCCATTTATCTGATTGAAAATAGATGCTTTATTGTGATTGGGCTAGTTTCCATTAGAAAAGTGGAACTTTCTGTTTCTCCAGTTGGATGGCCATTTCTCTGATGGGAAACAGATGCTTCATTATGAATAGGCTAGTTCCCATTAGACAAGAGGACCTTTTTGCTTCTCCAGGTTGGAGGTCCGTTTCTCTGATTGGAAATAGATGCTTTATTGTGAATGGGCTAGTTCCCATTAGACAAGAGGACATTTATACTTCTCCAGGTTGGAGTGACGTTTCTCTGATGGGAAATAGATACTTCATTGTGAATAGGCTAGTTCGCATTAAACAAGAGGACCTTTGTATCTCCTTTGGTTAGGTGTCCGTTTCTCTAATGAGAAATAGGTGCTTCATTGGGAAAAGGCTAGTTCCCGTTACACAAGGGGACCTTTGCGTCTCCTTGGGTTAGGGACCTGTTTATCTAATGGGAAACAGATGCTTCTTTGCGAATAGTCTAGTTCCCATTAGTCGAGAGGACCGTTCAGCTTCGTCAGGTTGGAGGGACGTTTCTCTAATGGGAAATAGATGCTTCGTTGTGAATAGGCTGGTTCCCATTAGACGAGGAATGTTCTGCTTCTTCAGGTTGGAAGTCTGTTTCACTGATGGGAAGTAGAAGCTTCATTGTGAATAGGGTAGTTCCCATCAGACAAGAGGACCTTTCTGCTTCTCCAGGTTGGAGGTCCGTTTCTCTGATTAAGAATAGATGCTTTATTGTGAATGGGCTAGTTCCCATTAGAAAAGTGGAACTTTCTGTTTCTCCAGGTTGGAGGGACATTTCTTTGATGGGAAATAGATGCTTCATTGTGAATAGGCTAGTTCCCATTAGACAAGAGGACCTTTTTGCTTCTCCAGGTTGGAGGTCCGTTTCTCTAATTGGAAATAGATGCTTTATTGTGAATGGACTAGTTCCCATTAGACAAGAGGACCTTGTTACTTCTCCAGGTTAGAGGTCCGTTATTCTGATGGGAAATAGATGCTTCATTGGGAATAGGCTAGTTCCCATTAGACAAGGGGACCTTTCTGCTTCTCCAGGTTGGAGGTCCGTTCCTCCAATGGGAAATAGATGCATCATTGTGAATAGGCTAATACCCATTAGACGAGAGGACCTTTGCGTGTCCTTGGGTTAGGGGTCAGTTTCTCTAATGAGAAACAGATGCTTCCTTGTGAATAGGCTAGTTCCCATTAGACGAGAGGACCGCTTGCGTCTCCTTGGGTTAGGGTTTAGTTTCTCTAATGAGAAATAGATACTTCATCGTGAATCGGCTAGCTCCCACTAGATAAGAGGACCTTTCTGCTTCTGCAGGTTGGAGGGCCGTTTCTCTGATGGGAAATATGATGCTTCATTGTGAATAGGCTAGTTCCCATTAGACAAGAGGACCTTTTTGCTTCTCCTGGTTGGAAGTCCGTTTCTCCGATTGGAAATAGATGCTTCTTTGGGAATTGGCTAGTTCCCATTAGACTGGAGGATTGTTCTGCTTCTCCAGGTTGGAGGGCCGTTTCTCTGATGGGAAATATGATGCTTCATTGTGAATAGGCTACTTCCCATTAGACGAGAGGCCCTTTCTGCTTCTCCAGGTTGGAGGTCCGTTTCTCCGATGGGAAATAGATGCTTCATTGTGAATAGGGTGGTTCCCATTAGATGACAACCTTTCTGCTTCTCCAGGTTGGAGGTCGGTTTCTCTAATGGGAAATAGGTGCTTCTTTGTGAATAGGCTAGTTCCCATTAGATGAGAGGACGGTAGTGTCTTCTTGTGTTAGAAGTCTGTTCCTCTTATGGGTAATAAGATGCTTCATTGTGAATAGGCTAGTTCCCATTAGACGAGAGGACCTTTACATCTCCTTGGGTAAGGGGCCAGTTTCTCTAATGGGAAATAGATGCTTCATCTTGAATAGACTACTTCCCATTAGACGAGAGGGCCTTTCTGCTTCTCCTGGTTGGAGGTCCGTTTCTCTAATAAGAAATAGATGCATCATTGCAAATGGGCTAATTCCCATTAGACAAGAGGACCGTTCTGCTTCTCCAGTTTGGAGGGCCGTTTCTCTGATGGGAAATCGATGCTTCATTGTGAATAGGCTAGTTCCAATTAACAAGAGGATCTTTGCATATCCTTGGATTAGGGTCCGTTTCTCTAATGGGTAATAGAAGCGTCATTGTGAATAGGCTAGTTCCCATAAGACGAGAGGACCTTTGTATCTCCTTAGTTTAAGGGTCTGTTTCTCTAAAAGGGAAATAGGTGCTTAACTGTCAATAGGACAGCTCCAATTAGACGAGAGGACTTTTCTGCTTCTCCAGGTTGGAGGACCATTTCTGCGATGGGAAGTAGATGCTTCATTGTGAATAGGCTAATTCCCATTAGATGAGAGGACCTTTGCATCTCCTTGGGTTAGGGGCCAGTTTCTCTAATGGGAAATAGAGGCTTCCTTGTGAATAGGATAGTTTGCATTAGACGAGAGGACCTTTGCATCTCCTTCGGTTAGGGGTCTGTTTCTCTAATGGGAAATAGATGCTTCTTTGTGAATAGGCTAGTTCCCATTAGACAAGAGGACCGTTCTGCTTATCGAGGTTGGAGGGCCGTTGCTCTGATGGGAAATAGATGCTTCATTGTGAATAGGCTAGTTCCCATTAGATAAGAGGACTTTTCAGCTTCTCCGGTTTGTTGGGCTGTTTCTCTGATGGGAAATAAATGCTTCATTGTGAATAGGCTAGTTCCCATTAGACAAGAGGACCGTTCTGCTTTTCCAGGTTGGAGGGCCGTTTCTCTGATGGGAAATAGATGCTTCATTGTGAATAGGCTAGTTCCCATTAGACAAGAGAAACTTTCTGCTTCTCCAGGTTGGAGGTCCGTTTCTCGAACGTGAAATAGATGCTTCACTGTGAATAGGCTGGTTCCCATTAGACAAGGACCTTTCTGCTTCTCCCGTTTTGAGGTCTGTTTCTCCTATGGGAAATAGATGCTTCTTTGTGAATAGGCTAGTTCCTATCAGACGAGAGGACCTTTCTGCTTCTCCAGGTTGAAGTGCCATTCCTCTGATGGGAAATAGATACTTCATTGTGAATAGGCTATTTTCCATTAGACAAGAGGACCTTTGCATATCCTTGGGTTAGGGGCCAGTTTCTCCAATGGGAAATAGATGCTTCATCTTGAATAGACTAGTTGCCATTAGACGAGAGGCCCTTTCTGCTTCTCCAGGTTGGAGGTCCGTTTCTCCGATGGGAAATAGGTGCTTCATTGTGAATAGGCTAGTTCCCATTAGATGAGAGGACGGTAGTGTCTTCTTGTGTTAGAAGTCTGTTCCTCTTATGGGTAATAAGATGCTTCATTGTGAATAGGGTAGTTCCCATTAGACGAGAGGACCTTTACATCTCCTTGGGTTAGGGGCCAGTTTCTCTAATGGGAAATAGATGCTTCATCTTGAATAGACTAGTTCCCATTAGACGAGAGGCCCTTTCTGCTTCTCCAGGTTGGAGGTCAGTTTCTCCGATGGGAAATAGATGCTTCATTGTGAATAGGGTAGTTCCCATTAGACAAGAGGAACTTTCTGCTTTTCCAGGTTGGAGGTCCGTTTCCCCGATTAGAAATAGATGCTTCATTGTGAATAGGCTGGTTCCCATTAGATGAGGACCTTTCTGCTTCTCCTGGTTGGAGGTCCGTTTCTCTAATGTGAAATAGATGCTTCATTGTGAATAGGGTAGTTCCCATTAGAAAAGAGGACCTTTCTGCTTCTCCAGGATGGAGGTCCCTTTCTCCGATGGGAAATAGATGCTTCGTTGTGAATAGGCTGGTTCCCATTAGATGAGGACCTTTCTGCTTCCCCAGGTAATGGGAAAAAGATGCATAATTTTGAATAGGCTAGTTCCCATTAGATTTGTGGAACTTTGCATCTCCTTGGGTTAGGGGTCCGTTTCTCTAATGGGAAATAAGATGCTTCATTGTGAATAGGTTATTTCCCATTAGACAAGAGGACCTTTCTGCTTCTGCAGGTTGGAGGCCCGTTCCTCTAATGGGAAATAGATGCATCATTGTGACTAGGCTAATTCCCATTAGACGAGAGGACCTTTGCGTGTCCTTGGGTTAGGGTTCAGTTTCTCTAATGAGAAATAGATGCTTCATCGTGAATAGGCTAGTTCCCATTAGACGAGAGGACCACTTGTGTCTCCTTGGGTTAGGGGTCAGTTTCTCTAATGTGAAATAGATGTTTCATCGTGAATAGGCTTGCTCACATTAGACAAGATGACCTTTCTGCTTCTACAGGTTGGAGGGCTGTTTTTCTGATGGGAAATATAATGCTTCATTGTGAATAGGCTAGTTCCTATTAGACAAGAGGACCTTTTTGCTTCTCCAGGTTGGAGGTCCATTTCTCTGATTGGAAATTGATGCTTTATTGTGATTGGGCTAGTTCCCCTTAGACAAGAGGACCATTCTGCTTCTCCAGGTTGGAGGTCCGTTTCTCTAATAAGAAATTGATGCATCATTGTGAATAGGCTAGTTCCCATTAAACAAGAGGATCTTTGCATCTCCTTAGGTTAGGGGTCCGTTTCTCTAATGGGCAATAGATGCGTCATTGTGAATAGGCTAGTTCCCATAACACGAGAGGACCTTTGTATCTCCTTAAGTTAAGGATCTGATTCTGTAAAATGGAAATAGGGGCTTCATTATCAATAGGATAGCTCCCATAAAACGAGGGTACTTTTCTGCTTCTCCAGGTTGGAGGGCCGTTTCTCTGATGGGAAATGTGATGCTTCATTGTGAATAGGCTAGTTCCCATTAGACAAGAGGACCTTTTTGCTTCTCCAGGTTGGAGGTCTGTTTCTCTGATGGGAAATAGATGCTTCTTTGAGAATAGGCTGGTTCCCATTAGATGAGGACCTTTCTGCTTCTCCAGGTTGGAGGTCCGTTTCTCTGATCGGAAATAGATGCTTTATTGTGAATAGGCTAGTACCCATTACACAAACAGACCTTTGCATCTCCTTGGGTTAGGGGCCATTTCTCTAATTGGAAACAGATGCTTCCTTGCGAATAGGCTAGCTCCCATTAGACGAGAGGACCGTTCTGCTTCTCCAGGTTGGAGGGCCGTTTCTCTGATCGGAAATAGATGCTTTATTGTGAATATGGTAGTTCCCATTAGACAAGAGGATCTTTGCTTCTCCTTGGGTTAGGGATCCATTTCTCTAATGGGAAATAGATGCTTTATTGTGAACAGGCTAGTTCCCATTAGACAAGAGGATCTTTGCCTCTCCTTGCGTTAGGGATCCGTTTCTCTAATGGGAAATAGATGCTTTATTGTGAACAGGCTAGTTCCCATTAGACAAGAGGATCTTTGCCTCTCCTTGGGTTAGGGATCCGTTTCTGTAATGGGAAATAAGATGCATCATTGTGAACAGGCTAGTTCCGTTAGATTAGAGGACCTTTCAGTCTCCTTGGGTTAGGCGTCAGTTTCTGTAATGGGAAATAGATGCTTTATTGTGAATAGGCTAGTTCCCATTAGACAAGAAGACCCATCTGCTTCTCCAGGTTGGAGGGCGTTTCTCTGATGGGAAATAGATGCATCATTGTGAATAGGGTAGTTCCCATTAGACAAGTGGATCTTTGGCTCTCCTTGGGTTAGGGGTCCGTTTCTCTAATGGGTAATAGAAGCGTCATTGTGAATAGGCTAGTTCCCATAAGACAAGAGTACCTTTGTATCTCCTTAGTTTAAGGGTCTGTTTCTCTAAAAGGGAAATAGGTGCTTCACTGTCAATAGGATAGCTCCAATTAGACGAGAGGACTTTTCTGCTTCTCCAGGTTGGAGGACCGTTTCTGCGATGGGAAGTAGATGCTTCATTGTGAATAGGCTAATTCCCATTAGATGAGAGTACCTTTGCATCTCCTTGGGTTATGGGCCAGTTTCTCTAATGGGAAATAGAGGCTTACTTGTGAATAGGATAGTTTTCATTAGACGAGAGGACCTTTGCATCTCCTTCGGTTAGGGGTCTGTTTCTCTAATGGGAAATAGATGCTTCATTGTGGATAGGCTGGTTCCTATTAGACGAGGAATGTTCTGCTTCTTCAGGTTGGAGGTATGTTTCTCTGATTGGAAATAGATGCTTTATTGTGAATGGGCTAGTTCCCATTAGACAAGAGGACATTTTTACTTCTCCAGGTTGGAGGTCCGTTACTCTGATGGGAAATATGATGCTTCATTGTGAATAGGCTAGTTCCTATTAGACAAGAGGAAAGTTTTGCTCCTCCAGGTTGTATGTCCATTTATCTGATTGAAAATAGATGCTTTATTGTGATTGGGCTAGTTCCCATTAGACAAGAGGACCTTTCGGCTTCTCCAGGTTGGAGTGACGTTTCTCTGATGGGAAATAGATACTTCATTGTGAATAGGCTAGTTCGCATTAAACAAGAGGACCTTTGTATCTCCTTTGGTTAGGTGTCCGTTTCTCTAATGAGAAATAGGTGCTTCATTGGGAAAAGGCTAGTTCCCGTTACACAAGGGGACCTGTCAGGGTTGCACACCGATACCTGGCGCAGGAGTGGATGTACCAACTACCCCCACACTGGTCTTGATACCTGGAAGACGAAGCTTACGCAGGCCTTCGCGACCAGGGCAGGGAAAGAGGGTTAGGGTCTCGTTGATTGGATAGGTTGGGGGATTGTGGGAAAACCGGGAAAAGGAGTAGGGCGAGGTAATGGGTAGGTAGAGGGAAATTGGGTGAGGTTCAACTGCTGCACACCTTCATTGTCATAACACACCACATGATAATTCCTGCAGAGTCTGCAGGCTAGACCACTCAGTACACTTTCTGAAGTGTGAATCACATAAGCAACATTTGACCCCTTTGAGCGGTTCAATTGGCAGTGGGTAACCACTGTCACAGGTAAACTAGCATGCAACACTTAGCTTGGGTTCATTGTCCGGTCCGAGTGCTCGGTCCTTGGGAAGCTGTCAGTCTGTGCTGCGTCTCCGAAAACGGTGTGGACTGGTCACGTCTTCCGCTACAAAGAAAAGGTATGTGTTATTCCAGGTCACACATACGCACGGTCATTCACTCCATGCCGCATTCATACTTTCTTCCCCAGGCGCCTAACAGGTCGTTAGAAACGCGTCAGCGCGAGCTTCGCCGCGCGTGGCTTGGGGCGTGGGTAAACTTCGCCGCACGTGGCTTGGGGCGCGGGTATTCTCCTTTTTATGGTGCCAATGTTGCGCTCCTCATTCCTGCATGACTCGCGCTGCTAAACACTTTTGTCCCCGGGGCCTGTACTTATCTCGTATGCCGACGCAGGGGCGAGCGTTATGGACTGGGAGACTGTGCCCCCTGCGCTTCCCAAAACTCTCTCTACGGGCTCTCTTAGGATAGAGTACTGCGTGGCTTGGGTTCCCCGGATATGCGTCCCACACTTATCTGAGTTTCGGCGAGGGGCCAGACTCTCAATCAGGCGGGGCGGGGCCCCTCGCACGGGTTTTCCTACGGAGCTCGGTGTCTCACGTCCTCCTCCACAGCGATCTCGAGCACAAGCCCCGTGTCGGTGTTCTCGCGCATGCGCGTTGGGGCGTACCACGCCCGATCTGCTTCCTGATTGGCTGTCTGTGCGCGAGGCATGCTGGGAAGTGTAGTCTCGATGCACTTGCAACGCCTGCAGCCTACAGGGAGGACAAAGCAGTCTCCTGTATGGCAGCACCCTTCCCCATCCCACCTGAACACCACACACATTCACTACACGTGGCCCATAGTGCAGGACACCCACCAGTTTCTTTACTACAGGTGCCACCGCATGCCTTGCTGCATGCTTTTTGCGTGCCCCCCCAGGTCTGCCCCTGACATCACTCCCCCCCCACGGAAGGCCGGTGGAGGCCGGGGTTTATCTGGGAAGTTGCGATGGAAAGTGCGCAGCAGTCTTGGGGCATGTACATGAGCTGAGGGCTCCCAAGAGCGATCTTCAGGCCCATACCCGACCCAATCTACCAGATACAGAACCCGTCCTGCCCTATCCCTTTTAGAATTCAGGATTGCTTGGACCTCATACTCAGGTTCTCCTTGGACTAGGACAGGTGGTGGTTTTTGGGTCGTGGTAGCCTTAGGGGCTGGCTTCAATAATGCGGTATGGAACGTTGGATGTATTCTCATTTGAGGGGGCAGTTTTAAACGCACGGCTACGGGATTGATGATTCGTTCTATGGGGAAAGGGCCCAGATATCGTGGTTGTAATTTACGTGGTCCATGTAAAGTTATATTACGAGTGGAGAGCCAAACCATGTCTCCCACTCGATATTGAGGGCAGGCTCGACGATGCTTGTCAGCATATTTCTTGTAGATGGTCTTGGATTGTACAAGATTATCCTGCGCCTCTTTCCACACCTGTTCCATGCATTTCCTCCGTCCTATTATGGTTGGAAGGGTTGGCTTGGATTCTGCCAATGCAACAGGGAGTACCTTGGGGTGGTAGCCATAAAGGCAGTAAAAGGGTGATTGCTTTGTGGAAGTATGGTTGGCGTTGTTGTATGCTAACTCTGCCAACCATACATGTTGCAACCAAGTTGCTTCCCGACTGGCAATAAAACAGCGTAGGTACTGTTCTAGCCCCTGATTGACCCTCTCCGTTTGGCCGTCTGTTTCCGGATGATAGCCCGATGTCAGGCTCACATCCATTCCTATGATTTTGCAGAATTCACGCCAGAAGCGGGAGGTGAATTGTGGTCCCCTATCCGTTGTTATGTGGGAGGGCAGTCCATGGAGGCGTACTATATGTTGAAGAAATAGCTCTGCGACTTGACCTGCGGTTGGTACTCCCATACAAGGGATAAAGTGTGCCATTTTAGAAAACGTATCAACCACCACCATGATGGAGGTAAACCCCTGTACTGCTGGTAAGTCTACTATGAGATCCATAGTGATGGAGCGCCAGGGTGCCGAGGGTGTTGGCAATGGGCACAACAACCCTGCTGGTTTACCGTGGTCGGATTTATTGCGTGCACACGTATCGCAGTTACTCACATACTGTTGTACGTCTCGCCGCCACTGAGGCCACCAGAAATACCGTGATACCAGTTCTTGGGTCTTGGTTCTACCTGGATGGCCCGCAAGAGGGGAATCGTGGCACCAAGACATGGCCTTTTTTTGGAGTTTGGTAGCGGGTAAGAAGAGTTGCTGGCCGTGATACGGGAGTCCAGCAATTACCTGGTGTTGCGGGTCTTCTGCACACCACTTGTGCAAATCCTGCATGGATAATTCTTGCTGAATCATCTCAAATAGTCCAGTCGTAGCACCCACTATACGTGCTAGTTGAACTATAGTCTGTAGAACATTTTCTGATTTACTGACAGGTTCAGGGTACCGTGACAGTATGTCGGCCTTCCGGTTATTAGTCCCCGGCCTATATGTAATTATAAAATCAAATTCCGCGAAGAACAAGGCCCAACGCAATTGCCGCGGGCTCAAGTTTTTAGCAGTCCGGATAAATTGTAAATTCCGGTGATCGGTTATTACAGTCACTGTGTGCCGAGCCCCCATCAGATAATGTCGCCATTCATCAAAGGCGGCTTTGATGGCAAGTAATTCACGGTCTGCAATGGTGTAATTTGCCTCAGCTGGTAACAGTTTTCGCGAATAGTAGGCCACCGGATGGAGTAGGCCTGTTTCTGGATTCCTTTGAGACAATATGGCCCCTAGTGCATAGCTGGAGGCATCAGTCTCCACTATAAATGGTTGAGCAAGGTCGGGGTGTCTCAGGACAGGTGCGTTAGTAAAAGCGCTCTTAAGTAGCCGAAAACCTCGTTCTGCGGTTTGATCCCACACAAAGGTGCATCCCTTACGTAGCAGTTTGGTGATTGGTGTTACCAATTCCGAGAAGTTTTTTACGAAGCGTCGATAGAAGTTGGCAAACCCCAAGAAGGATTGTACCTCTTTTACGTTAGCAGGGGATGGCCAACTTAGTATCGCTTGCACCTTTTTCTGGTCCATTTGTACCCCGGTGGGTGTCAGGAAATATCCCAAAAATTCAACGGTGGTACGATGAAACTCGCACTTTTCTAACTTGGCATAGAGTTGATGTTCCCGCAATTTAGATAATATGGCGCGAACGTGTTGGACGTGTTCCTGAGGGCTACGAGAGTAAATCAGAATGTCATCTATATAGACAACTGCACAGATGTCTAGAAACTCTCGGAGAACTTCGTCCAAGAAGTGTTGGAAGGCTGCGGGTGCATTACAGAGGCCGAATGGCATAACCTGGTATTCGTACAATCCGAATTTTGTACGGAAGGCGGTTTTCCATTCGTCCCCCTCACGCACCCGCACTAGGTGGTAAGCGCCTCTAAGATCCAACTTAGTGTAGATGACCGCATCTCGTACCTGGTCTAACAGAACTGGTATGAGAGGAAGGGGGTAACGATTTTTGATGGTAATCCGGTTTACCCCGCGGTAATCGATACAAGTCCGGAGCTCCCCGGACTTCTTAGGAACGAAGAATAAGGGGGAAGAGACTGGCGAGTTGGAATGACGGATAAAACCGCTCTGCAGGTTTGTAGCAATATACTCGCGAAGATGCTCATTTTCAGCCTCTGTCAGTGCATAGATACGACTGCACGGGAGAACAGCTCCCGGTTCAAGATCTATTCTGCAGTCGAACGATCTGTGCTGAGGCAGAGTCTCTGCAGCCTTTTTATTGAACACATCCGCAAAGTCGGAGTATTCTTCGGGTAGGTCTGTGAAACATGTCTTGGCCGGCTGGTCCTTTTCAGTACCAACGATGCACGGAACTATGAGGGGTTTTGGTTTACAATGTGTTTGGCAATAAGTGGAGTTCAATGCGACCCGACCAGTAAGCCAACGAATATCTGGATCATGTTTACGTAACCAAGGTAATCCAAGAATAATCCCGAACTGTGGGGCGGCAATCACGTCAAAGATGATCTCTTCCCAATGTGATTCCCCACATTGTAGGGTTAATGTTTGGGTACAATGAGTAATAGGGCCTGAACTGAGAGGGGAGCCATCAACCGCCTGAACCGGCTCTGGTGTTTCTTTTGGGTAAACGGAGATCCCTAATGCTACCACACACTTGGTATCAATGAAATTTCCCGTTGCACCCGAGTCCACCAGCATGGATACCATCCTCTGGTGCCCTGAATAGCCCAATTGACCCAATATCTTAATATGGGGAGCATAATTGGGATTGTCCGTGACTGGGGCCCTAACCTCCAGTAAGCTCGGTCGGGTGACCCCCACTACCGCCGAGCGGATGCGTTTCCCTGACTCTTAGGCTTTGTGGGGCACTCTCGCACGAAATGCCCGGCTAAACCACAATAAAGGCAAACACCTTCTTTCCTCCGTCGCTCCTTTTCTTCCATGGATAAGGGTCCTCGAACAGAACCTATTTGCATGGGTTCATCCCCACCAGACCTTTCTACTTGCCCACGAGGTCCACGAGACTGATCTAACCGGACCATCGGGCGAGGTTCACCTTTTCTTTTATCGCCCCGTCTCTCAGCCTGACGATGATCCAACCGTAAGGCAAGATCGATCATGTCGGAGCATTCCACCGGCTGTGGATCAACCTGGGCAATTAGATCCTTCAGATCGTCCCGCAGGCCTTGATAGAATAGAGACATTCGCTTGTCGGCAGGCCACTCCGCTTCCGCTACTAAGCGGTTGAAGTTTGTAACGTAAGTTACCAATTCCTTGTTGCCCTGCCTGAGCGTCAAAAGCTCTCTATCCTTATACAGGGTGGCTGCCAGACGATTGAATATCTTTTCAAACTCACCCAGAAACCCATCCCAGTCATAGAGTAGTGGGTCGTCCTTATGCACCAAAGGATTGGCCCATGCAGCAGCATCCCCGGTGAGGTACGAAATGACGAAGGCCGTCCTAGACTGGGTGGACCGGAAGGCCATGGGTTTAGTAAGAAACTGGAGGCGGCACTGAGTGATGAAAGTAGTAAACTTCTGGGGGTCCCCAGCATAACGCTCTGGGGGTGCAAGAGGAACGGTGGGCTCTGGTGACGCTTGCACTTGGATGGGGATCGGGGCTGAACCAGGTAAGGGCGAGGTCTGTGCTGCTAGACTTCGGACTTGGACCGATAAGGCAGCGTATTCCTGTCGAGATGCTGCCAATTCGTTCTGCAGGTCCTGCAGGACCTTAGCAATCTCCTCCATGTTGCAAGAAACGGGGGAGGGTATCAAACCCACTCAGGCGCCGTGATTATTCGTGGGCTTGTGCTTCTGTCAGGGTTGCACACCGATACCTGGCGCAGGAGTGGATGTACCAACTACCCCCACACTGGTCTTGATACCTGCAAGACGAAGCTTACGCAGGCCTTCGCGACCAGGGCAGGGAAAGAGGGTTAGGGTCTCGTTGATTGGATAGGTTGGGGGATTGTGGGAAAACCGGGAAAAGGAGTAGGGCGAGGTAATGGGTAGGTAGAGGGAAATTGGGTGAGGTTCAACTGCTGCACACCTTCATTGTCATAACACACCACATGATAATTCCTGCAGAGTCTGCAGGCTAGACCACTCAGTACACTTTCTGAAGTGTGAATCACATAAGCAACATTTGACCCCTTTGAGCGGTTCAATTGGCAGTGGGTAACCACTGTCACAGGTAAACTAGCATGCAACACTTAGCTTGGGTTCATTGTCCGGTCCGAGTGCTCGGTCCTTGGGAAGCTGTCAGTCTGTGCTGCGTCTCCGAAAACGGTGTGGACTGGTCACGTCTTCCGCTACAAAGAAAAGGTATGTGTTATTCCAGGTCACACATACGCACGGTCATTCACTCCATGCCGCATTCATACTTTCTTCCCCAGGCGCCTAACAGGTCGTTAGAAACGCGTCAGCGCGAGCTTCGCCGCGCGTGTCTTGGGGCGTGGGTAAACTTCGCCGCGCGTGGCTTGGGGCGCGGGTATTCTCCTTTTTATGGTGCCAATGTTGCGCTCCTCATTCCTGCATGACTCGCGCTGCTAAACACTTTTGTCCCCGGGGCCTGTACTTATCTCGTATGCCGACGCAGGGGCGAGCGTTATGGACTGGGAGACTGTGCCCCCTGCGCTTCCCAAAACTCTCTCTACGGGCTCTCTTAGGATAGAGTACTGCGTGGCTTGGGTTCCCCGGATATGCGTCCCACACTTATCTGAGTTTCGGCGAGGGGCCAGACTCTCAATCAGGCGGGGCGGGGCCCCTCGCACGGGTTTTCCTACGGAGCTCGGTGTCTCACGTCCTCCTCCACAGCGATCTCGAGCACAAGCCCCGTGTCGGTGTTCTCGCGCATGCGCGTTGGGGCGTACCACGCCCGATCTGCTTCCTGATTGGCTGTCTGTGCGCGAGGCATGCTGGGAAGTGTAGTCTCGATGCACTTGCAACGCCTGCAGCCTACAGGGAGGACAAAGCAGTCTCCTGTATGGCAGCACCCTTCCCCATCCCACCTGAACACCACACACATTCACTACACGTGGCCCATAGTGCAGGACACCCACCAGTTTCTTTACTACAGGTGCCACCGCATGCCTTGCTGCATGCTTTTTGCGTGCCCCCCCAGGTCTGCCCCTGACAGGACCTTTGCGTCTCCTTGGGTTAGGGACCTGTTTATCTAATGGGAAACAGATGCTTCTTTGCAAATAGTCTAGTTCCCATTAGTCGAGAGGACCGTTCAGCTTCGTCAGGTTGGAGGGACGTTTCTCTAATGGGAAATAGATGCTTCGTTGTGAATAGGCTGGTTCCCATTAGACGAGGAATGTTCTGCTTCTTCAGGTTGGAAGTCTGTTTCACTGATGGGAAGTAGAAGCTTCATTGTGAATAGGGTAGTTCCCATCAGACAAGAGGACCTTTCTGCTTCTCCAGGTTGGAGGTCCGTTTCTCTGATTAAGAATAGATGCTTTATTGTGAATGGGCTAGTTCCCATTAGAAAAGTGGAACTTTCTGTTTCTCCAGGTTGGAGGGACATTTCTCTGATGGGAAATAGATGCTTCATTGTGAATAGGCTAGTTCCCATTAGACAAGAGGACCTTTTTGCTTCTCCAGGTTGGAGGTCCGTTTCTCTAATTGGAAATAGATGCTTTATTGTGAATGGACTAGTTCCCATTAGACAAGAGGACCTTGTTACTTCTCCAGGTTAGAGGTCCGTTATTCTGATGGGAAATAGATGCTTCATTGGGAATAGGCTAGTTCCCATTAGACAAGGGGACCTTTCTGCTTCTCCAGGTTGGAGGTCCGTTCCTCCAATGGGAAATAGATGCATCATTGTGAATAGGCTAATACCCATTAGACGAGAGGACCTTTGCGTGTCCTTGGGTTAGGGGTCAGTTTCTCTAATGAGAAACAGATGCTTCCTTGTGAATAGGCTAGTTCCCATTAGACGAGAGGACCGCTTGCGTCTCCTTGGATTAGGGTTTAGTTTCTCTAATGAGAAATAGATACTTCATCGTGAATCGGCTAGCTCCCACTAGATAAGAGGACCTTTCTGCTTCTGCAGGTTGGAGGGCCGTTTCTCTGATGGGAAATATGATGCTTCATTGTGAATAGGCTAGTTCCCATTAGACAAGAGGACCTTTTTGCTTCTCCTGGTTGGAGGTCTGTTTCTCCGATTGGAAATAGATGCTTCTTTGGGAATTGGCTAGTTCCCATTAGACTGGAGGATTGTTCTGCTTCTCCAGGTTGGAGGGCCGTTTCTCTGATGGGAAATATGATGCTTCATTGTGAATAGGCTACTTCCCATTAGACGAGAGGCCCTTTCTGCTTCTCCAGGTTGGAGGTCCGTTTCTCCGATGGGAAATAGATGCTTCATTGTGAATAGGGTGGTTCCCATTAGATGACAACCTTTCTGCTTCTCCAGGTTGGAGGTCGGTTTCTCTAATGGGAAATAGGTGCTTCTTTGTGAATAGGCTAGTTCCCATTAGATGAGAGGACGGTAGTGTCTTCTTGTGTTAGAAGTCTGTTCCTCTTATGGGTAATAAGATGCTTCATTGTGAATAGGCTAGTTCCCATTAGACGAGAGGACCTTTACATCTCCTTGGGTAAGGGGCCAGTTTCTCTAATGGGAAATAGATGCTTCATCTTGAATAGACTACTTCCCATTAGACGAGAGGGCCTTTCTGCTTCTCCTGGTTGGAGGTTCGTTTCTCTAATAAGAAATAGATGCATCATTGCAAATGGGCTAATTCCCATTAGACAAGAGGACCGTTCTGCTTTTCCAGTTTGGAGGGCCGTTTCTCTGATGGGAAATCGATGCTTCATTGTGAATAGGCTAGTTCCAATTAACAAGAGGATCTTTGCATATCCTTGGATTAGGGTCCGTTTCTCTAATGGGTAATAGAAGCGTCATTGTGAATAGGCTAGTTCCCATAAGACGAGAGGACCTTTGTATCTCCTTAGTTTAAGGGTCTGTTTCTCTAAAAGGGAAATAGGTGCTTAACTGTCAATAGGACAGCTCCAATTAGACGAGAGGACTTTTCTGCTTCTCCAGGTTGGAGGACCGTTTCTGCGATGGGAAGTAGATGCTTCATTGTGAATAGGCTAATTCCCATTAGATGAGAGGACCTTTGCATCTCCTTGGGTTAGGGGCCAGTTTCTCTAATGGGAAATAGAGGCTTCCTTGTGAATAGGATAGTTTGCATTAGACGAGAGGACCTTTGCATCTCCTTCGGTTAGGGGTCTGTTTCTCTAATGGGAAATAGATGCTTCTTTGTGAATAGGCTAGTTCCCATTAGACAAGAGGACCGTTCTGCTTATCGAGGTTGGAGGGCCGTTGCTCTGATGGGAAATAGATGCTTCATTGTGAATAGGCTAGTTCCCATTAGATAAGAGGACTTTTCAGCTTCTCCGGTTTGTTGGGCTGTTTCTCTGATGGGAAATAAATGCTTCATTGTGAATAGGCTAGTTCCCATTAGACAAGAGGACCGTTCTGCTTTTCCAGGTTGGAGGGCCGTTTCTCTGATGGGAAATAGATGCTTCATCTTGAATAGACTAGTTCCCATTAGACGAGAGGCCCTTTCTGCTTCTCCAGGTTGGAGGTCAGTTTCTCCGATGGGAAATAGATGCTTCATTGTGAATAGGGTAGTTCCCATTAGACAAGAGGAACTTTCTGCTTTTCCAGGTTGGAGGTCCGTTTCCCCGATTAGAAATAGATGCTTCATTGTGAATAGGCTGGTTCCCATTAGATGAGGACCTTTCTGCTTCTCCAGGTTGGAGGTCCGTTTCTCTAATGTGAAATAGATGCTTCATTGTGAATAGGGTAGTTCCCATTAGAAAAGAGGACCTTTCTGCTTCTCCAGGATGGAGGTCCCTTTCTCCGATGGGAAATAGATGCTTCGTTGTGAATAGGCTGGTTCCCATTAGATGAGGACCTTTCTGCTTCCCGAGGTAATGGGAAAAAGATGCATAATTTTGAGTAGGCTAGTTCCCATTAGATTTGTGGAACTTTGCATCTCCTTGGGTTAGGGGTCCGTTTCTCTAATGGGAAATAAGATGCTTCATTGTGAATAGGTTATTTCCCATTAGACAAGAGGACCTTTCTGCTTCTGCAGGTTGGAGGCCCGTTCCTCTAATGGGAAATAGATGCATCATTGTGACTAGGCTAATTCCCATTAGACGAGAGGACCTTTGCGTGTCCTTGGGTTAGGGTTCAGTTTCTCTAATGAGAAATAGATGCTTCATCGTGAATAGGCTAGTTCCCATTAGACGAGAGGACCACTTGCGTCTCCTTGGGTTAGGGGTCAGTTTCTCTAATGTGAAATAGATGTTTCATCGTGAATAGGCTTGCTCACATTAGACAAGATGACCTTTCTGCTTCTACAGGTTGGAGGGCTGTTTTTCTGATGGGAAATATAATGCTTCATTGTGAATAGGCTAGTTCCTATTAGACAAGAGGACCTTTTTGATTCTCCAGGTTGGAGGTCCATTTCTCTGATTGGAAATTGATGCTTTATTGTGATTGGGCTAGTTCCCCTTAGACAAGAGGACCATTCTGCTTCTCCAGGTTGGAGGTCCGTTTCTCTAATAAGAAATTGATGCATCATTGTGAATAGGCTAGTTCCCATTAAACAAGAGGATCTTTGCATCTCCTTAGGTTAGGGGTCCGTTTCTCTAATGGGCAATAGATGCGTCATTGTGAATAGGCTAGTTCCCATAACACGAGAGGACCTTTGTATCTCCTTAAGTTAAGGATCTGATTCTGTAAAATGGAAATAGGGGCTTCATTATCAATAGGATAGCTCCCATAAAACGAGGGTACTTTTCTGCTTCTCCAGGTTGGAGGGCCGTTTCTCTGATGGGAAATGTGATGCTTCATTGTGAATAGGCTAGTTCCCATTAGACAAGAGGACCTTTTTGCTTCTCCAGGTTGGAGGTCTGTTTCTCTGATGGGAAATAGATGCTTCTTTGAGAATAGGCTGGTTCCCATTAGATGAGGACCTTTCTGCTTCTCCAGGTTGGAGGTCCGTTTCTCTGATTGGAAATAGATGCTTTATTGTGAATAGGCTAGTACCCATTACACAAACAGACCTTTGCATCTCCTTGGGTTAGGGGCCATTTCTCTAATTGGAAACAGATGCTTCCTTGCGAATAGGCTAGCTCCCATTAGACGAGAGGACCGTTCTGCTTCTCCAGGTTGGAGGGCCGTTTCTCTGATCGGAAATAGATGCTTTATTGTGAATAGGGTAGTTCCCATTAGACAAGAGGATCTTTGCTTCTCCTTGGGTTAGGGATCCATTTCTCTAATGGGAAATAGATGCTTTATTGTGAACAGGCTAGTTCCCATTAGACAAGAGGATCTTTGCCTCTCCTTGCGTTAGGGATCCGTTTCTCTAATGGGAAATAGATGCTTTATTGTGAACAGGCTAGTTCCCATTAGACAAGAGGATCTTTGCCTCTCCTTGGGTTAGGGATCCGTTTCTGTAATGGGAAATAAGATGCATCATTGTGAACAGGCTAGTTCCGTTAGATTAGAGGACCTTTCAGTCTCCTTGGGTTAGGCGTCAGTTTCTGTAATGGGAAATAGATGCTTTATTGTGAATAGGCTAGTTCCCATTAGACAAGAAGACCCATCTGCTTCTCCAGGTTGGAGGGCGTTTCTCTGATGGGAAATAGATGCATCATTGTGAATAGGGTAGTTCCCATTAGACAAGTGGATCTTTGGCTCTCCTTGGGTTAGGGGTCCGTTTCTCTAATGGGTAATAGAAGCGTCATTGTGAATAGGCTAGTTCCCATAAGACAAGAGTACCTTTGTATCTCCTTAGTTTAAGGGTCTGTTTCTCTAAAAGGGAAATAGGTGCTTCACTGTCAATAGGATAGCTCCAATTAGACGAGAGGACTTTTCTGCTTCTCCAGGTTGGAGGACCGTTTCTGCGATGGGAAGTAGATGCTTCATTGTGAATAGGCTAATTCCCATTAGATGAGAGTACCTTTGCATCTCCTTGGGTTATGGGCCAGTTTCTCTAATGGGAAATAGAGGCTTACTTGTGAATAGGATAGTTTTCATTAGACGAGAGGACCTTTGCATCTCCTTCGGTTAGGGGTCTGTTTCTCTAATGGGAAATAGATGCTTCATTGTCGATAGGCTGGTTCCTATTAGACGAGGAATGTTCTGCTTCTTCAGGTTGGAGGTATGTTTCTCTGATTGGAAATAGATGCTTTATTGTCAATGGGCTAGTTCCCATTAGACAAGAGGACATTTTTACTTCTCCAGGTTGGAGGTCCGTTACTCTGATGGGAAATATGATGCTTCATTGTGAATAGGCTAGTTCCTATTAGACAAGAGGAAAGTTTTGCTCCTCCAGGTTGTATGTCCATTTATCTGATTGAAAATAGATGCTTTATTGTGATTGGGCTAGTTTCCATTAGAAAAGTGGAACTTTCTGTTTCTCCAGTTGGATGGCCATTTCTCTGATGGGAAACAGATGCTTCATTATGAATAGGCTAGTTCCCATTAGACAAGAGGACCTTTTTGCTTCTCCAGGTTGGAGGTCTGTTTCTCTGATTGGAAATAGATGCTTTATTGTGAATGGGCTAGTTCCCATTAGACAAGAGGACATTTATACTTCTCCAGGTTGGAGGTCTGTTAATCTGATGGGGAATATGATGCTTCATTGTGAATAGGCTAGTTCCTATTAGACAAGAGGAAAGTTTTGCTCCTCCAGGTTGTATGTCCATTTATCTGATTGAAAATAAATGCTTTATTGTGATTGGGCTAGTTCCCATTAGACAAGAGGACCTTTCGGCTTCTCGAGGTTGGAGTGACGTTTCTCTGATGGGAAATAGATACTTCATTGTGAATAGGCTAGTTCGCATTAAACAAGAGGACCTTTGTATCTCCTTTGGTTAGGTGTCCGTTTCTCTAATGAGAAATAGATGCTTCATTGGGAAAAGGCTAGTTCCCGTTACACAAGGGGACCTTTGCGTCTCCTTGGGTTAGGGACCTGTTTATCTAATGGAAAACAGATGCTTCTTTGCGAATAGTCTAGTTCCCATTAGTCGAGAGGACCGTTCAGCTTCGTCAGGTTGGAGGGACGTTTCTCTAATGGGAAATAGATGCTTCATTGTGAATAGGCTGGTTCCCATTAGACGAGAAATGTTCTGCTTCTTCAGGTTGGAAGTCTGTTTCACTGATGGGAAGTAGAAGCTTCATTGTGAATAGGGTAGTTCCCATCAGAGAAGAGGACCTTTCTGCTTCTCCAGGTTGGAGGTCCGTTTCTCTGATTAAGAATAGATGCTTTATTGTGAATGGGCTAGTTCCCATTAGAAAAGTGGAACTTTCTGTTTCTCCAGGTTGGAGGGACATTTCTCTGATGGGAAATAGATGCTTCATTGTGAATAGGCTAGTTCCCATTAGACAAGAGGACCTTGTTACTTCTCCAGGTTAGAGGTCCGTTATTCTGATGGGAAATAGATGCTTCATTGGGAATAGGCTAGTTCCCATTAGACAAGGGGACCTTTCTGCTTCTCCAGGTTGGAGGTCCGTTCCTCCAATGGGAAATAGATGCATCATTGTGAATAGGCTAATACCCATTAGACGAGAGGACCTTTGCGTGTCCTTGGGTTAGGGGTCAGTTTCTCTAATGAGAAACAGATGCTTCCTTGTGAATAGGCTAGTTCCCATTAGACGAGAGGACCGCTTGCGTCTCCTTGGGTTAGGGTTTAGTTTCTCTAATGAGAAATAGATACTTCATCGTGAATCGGCTAGCTCCCACTAGATAAGAGGACCTTTCTGCTTCTGCAGGTTGGAGGGCCGTTTCTCTGATGGGATATACGATGCTTCATTGTGAATAGGCTAGTTCCCATTAGACAAGAGGACCTTTTTGCTTCTCCTGGTTGGAGGTCCGTTTCTCTGATTGGAAATAGATGCTTCTTTGGGAATTGGCTAGTTCCCATTAGACTGGAGGATTGTTCTGCTTCTCCAGGTTGGAGGGCCGTTTCTCTGATGGGAAATATGATGCTTCATTGTGAATAGGCTACTTCCCATTAGACGAGAGGCCCTTTCTGCTTCTCCAGGTTGGAGGTCCGTTTCTCCGATGGGAAATAGATGCTTCATTGTGAATAGGGTGGTTCCCATTAGATGACAACCTTTCTGCTTCTCCAGGTTGGAGGTCGGTTTCTCTAATGGGAAATAGGTGCTTCTTTGTGAATAGGCTAGTTCCCATTAGATGAGAGGACGGTAGTGTCTTCTTGTGTTAGAAGTCTGTTCCTCTTATGGGTAATAAGATGCTTCATTGTGAATAGGCTAGTTCCCATTAGACGAGAGGACCTTTACATCTCCTTGGGTAAGGGGCCAGTTTCTCTAATGGGAAATAGATGCTTCATCTTGAATAGACTACTTCCCATTAGACGAGAGGGCCTTTCTGCTTCTCCTGGTTGGAGGTCCGTTTCTCTAATAAGAAATAGATGCATCATTGCAAATGGGCTAATTCCCATTAGAAAAGAGGACCGTTCTGCTTCACCAGTTTGGAGGGCCGTTTCTCTGATGGGAAATCGATGCTTCATTGTGAATAGGCTAGTTCCAATTAACAAGAGGATCTTTGCATATCCTTGGATTAGGGTCCGTTTCTCTAATGGGTAATAGAAGCGTCATTGTGAATAGGCTAGTTCCCATAAGACGAGAGGACCTTTGTATCTCCTTAGTTTAAGGGTCTGTTTCTCTAAAAGGGAAATAGGTGCTTAACTGTCAATAGGACAGCTCCAATTAGACGAGAGGACTTTTCTGCTTCTCCAGGTTGGAGGACCATTTCTGCGATGGGAAGTAGATGCTTCATTGTGAATAGGCTAATTCCCATTAGATGAGAGGACCTTTGCATCTCCTTGGGTTAGGGGCCAGTTTCTCTAATGGGAAATAGAGGCTTCCTTGTGAATAGGATAGTTTGCATTAGACGAGAGGACCTTTGCATCTCCTTCGGTTAGGGGTCTGTTTCTCTAATGGGAAATAGATGCTTCTTTGTGAATAGGCTAGTTCCCATTAGACAAGAGGACCGTTCTGCTTATCGAGGTTGGAGGGCCGTTGCTCTGATGGGAAATAGATGCTTCATTGTGAATAGGCTAGTTCCCATTAGATAAGAGGACTTTTCAGCTTCTCCGGTTTGTTGGTCCGTTTCTCTGATGGGAAATAGATGCTTCATTGTGAATAGGCTAGTTCCCATTAGACAAGAGGACCGTTCTGCTTTTCCAGGTTGGAGGGCCGTTTCTCTGATGGGGAATAGATGCTTCATTGTGAATAGGCTAGTTCCCATTAGACAAGAGAAACTTTCTGCTTCTCCAGGTTGGAGGTCCGTTTCTCGAACGTGAAATAGATGCTTCACTGTGAATAGGCTGGTTCCCATTAGACAAGGACCTTTCTGCTTCTCCCGTTTTGAGGTCTGTTTCTCCTATGGGAAATAGATGCTTCTTTGTGAATAGGCTAGTTCCTATCAGACGAGAGGACCTTTCTGTTTCTCCAGGTTGAAGTGCCATTCCTCTGATGGGAAATAGATACTTCATTGTGAATAGGCTATTTTCCATTAGACAAGAGGACCTTTGCATATCCTTCGGTTAGGGGCCAGTTTCTCCAATGGGAAATAGATGCTTCATCTTGAATAGACTAGTTGCCATTAGACGAGAGGCCCTTTCTGCTTCTCCAGGTTGGAGGTCCGTTTCTCCGATGGGAAATAGGTGCTTCATTGTGAATAGGCTAGTTCCCATTAGATGAGAGGACGGTAGTGTCTTCTTGTGTTAGAAGTCTGTTCCTCTTATGGGTAATAAGATTCTTCATTGTGAATAGGGTAGTTCCCATTAGACGAGAGGACCTTTACATCTCCTTGGGTTAGGGGCCAGTTTCTCTAATGGGAAATAGATGCTTCATCTTGAATAGACTAGTTCCCATTAGACGAGAGGCCCTTTCTGCTTCTCCAGGTTGGAGGTCAGTTTCTCCGATGGGAAATAGATGCTTCATTGTGAATAGGGTAGTTCCCATTAGACAAGAGGAACTTTCTGCTTTTCCAGGTTGGAGGTCCGTTTCCCCGATTAGAAATAGATGCTTCATTGTGAATAGGCTGGTTCCCATTAGATGAGGACCTTTCTGCTTCTCCAGGTTGGAGGTCCGTTTCTCTAATGTGAAATAGATGCTTCATTGTGAATAGGGTAGTTCCCATTAGAAAAGAGGACCTTTCTGCTTCTCCAGGATGGAGGTCCCTTTCTCCGATGGGAAATAGATGCTTCGTTGTGAATAGGCTGGTTCCCATTAGATGAGGACCTTTCTGCTTCCCCAGGTAATGGGAAAAAGATGCATAATTTTGAATAGGCTAGTTCCCATTAGATTTGTGGAACTTTGCATCTCCTTGGGTTAGGGGTCCGTTTCTCTAATGGGAAATAAGATGCTTCATTGTAAATAGGTTATTTCCCATTAAACAAGAGGACCTTTCTGCTTCTGCAGGTTGGAGGCCCGTTTCTCTAATGGGAAATAGATGCATCATTGTGACTAGGCTAATTCCCATTAGACGAGAGGACCTTTGCGTGTTCTTGGGTTAGGGTTCAGTTTCTCTAATGAGAAATAGATGCTTCATCGTGAATAGGCTAGTTCCCATTAGACGAGAGGACCACTTGCGTCTCCTTGGGTTAGGGGTCAGTTTCTCTAATGTGAAATAGATGTTTCATCGTGAATAGGCTTGCTCACATTAGACAAGATGACCTTTCTGCTTCTACAGGTTGGAGGGCTGTTTTTCTGATGGGAAATATAATGCTTCATTGTGAATAGGCTAGTTCCTATTAGACAAGAGGACCTTTTTGCTTCTCCAGGTTGGAGGTCCATTTCTCTGATTGGAAATTGATGCTTTATTGTGATTGGGCTAGTTCCCCTTAGACAAGAGGACCATTCTGCTTCTCCAGGTTGGAGGTCCGTTTCTCTAATAAGAAATTGATGCATCATTGTGAATAGGCTAGTTCCCATTAAACAAGAGGATCTTTGCATCTCCTTAGGTTAGGGGTCCGTTTCTCTAATGGGCAATAGATGCGTCATTGTGAATAGGCTAATTCCCATAACACGAGAGGACCTTTGTATCTCCTTAAGTTAAGGATCTGATTCTGTAAAATGGAAATAGGGGCTTCATTATCAATAGGACAGCTCCCATAAAACGAGGGTACTTTTCTGCTTCTCCAGGTTGGAGGGCCGTTTCTCTGATGGGAAATGTGATGCTTCATTGTGAATAGGCTAGTTCCCATTAGACAAGAGGACCTTTTTGCTTCTCCAGGTTGGAGGTCCATTTCTCTGATGGGAAATAGATGCTTCTTTGAGAATAGGTTGGTTCCCATTAGATGAGGACCTTTCTGCTTCTCCAGGTTGGGCGTCCGTTTCTCTGATGGGAAATATATGAGTTATTCTGAATAGGGTAGTTCCCATTAGACAAGAGGACCTTTCTGCTTCTCCAGGTTGGAGGTCCGTTTCTCTGATCGGAAATAGATGCTTTATTGTGAATAGGCTAGTACCCATTACACAAGCAGACCTTTGCATCTCCTTGGGTTAGGGGCCATTTCTCTAATTGGAAACAGATGCTTCCTTGAGAATAGGCTAGTTCCCATTAGACGAGAGGACCGTTCTGCTTCTCCAGGTTGGAGGGCCGTTTCTCTGATCGGAAATAGATGCTTTATTGTGAATAGGGTAGTTCCCATTAGACAAGAGGATCTTTGCCTCTCCTTGCGTTAGGGATCCGTTTCTCTAATGGGAAATAGATGCTTTATTGTGAACAGGCTAGTTCCCATTAGACAAGAGGATCTTTGCCTCTCCTTGCGTTAGGGATCCATTTCTCTAATGGGAAATAGATGCTTTATTGTGAACAGGCTAGTTCCCATTAGACAAGAGGATCTTTGCCTCTCCTTGCGTTAGGGATCCGTTTCTCTAATGGGAAATAGATGCTTTATTGTGAACAGGCTAGTTCCCATTAGACAAGAGGATCTTTGCCTCTCCTTGGGTTAGGGATCCGTTTCTGTAATGGGAAATAAGATGCATCATTGTGAACAGGCTAGTTCCCGTTAGATTAGAGGACCTTTCAGTCTCCTTGGGTTAGACGTCAGTTTCTGTAATGGGAAATAGATGCTTTATTGTGAATAGGCTAGTTCCCATTAGACAAGAAGACCCATCTGCTTCTCCAGGTTGGAGGGCCGTTTCTCTGATGGGAAATAGATGCATCATTGTGAATAGGGTAGTTCCCATTAGACAAGTGGATCTTTGGCTCTCCTTGGGTTAGGGGTCCGTTTCTCTAATGGGTAATAGAAGCGTCATTGTGAATAGGCTAGTTCCCATAAGACGAGAGTACCTTTGTATCTCCTTAGTTTAAGGGTCTGTTTCTCTAAAAGGGAAATAGGTGCTTCACTGTCAATAGGATAGCTCCAATTAGACGAGAGGACTTTTCTGCTTCTCCAGGTTGGAGGACCGTTTCTGCGATGGGAAGTAGATGCTTCATTGTGAATAGGCAAATTCCCATTAGATGAGAGTACCTTTGCATCTCCTTGGGTTATGGGCCAGTTTCTCTAATGGGAAATAGAGGCTTACTTGTGAATAGGATAGTTTTCATTAGACGAGAGGACCTTTGCATCTCCTTCGGTTAGGGGTCTGTTTCTCTAATGGGAAATAGATGCTTCATTGTGGATAGGCTGGTTCCTATTAGACGAGGAATGTTCTGCTTCTTCAGGTTGGAGGTATGTTTCTCTGATTGGAAATAGATGCTTTATTGTGAATGGGCTAGTTCCCATTAGACAAGAGGACATTTTTACTTCTTCAGGTTGGAGGTCCGTTACTCTGATGGGAAATATGATGCTTCATTGTGAATAGGCTAGTTCCTATTAGACAAGAGGAAAGTTTTGCTCCTCCAGGTTGTATGTCCATTTATCTGATTGAAAATAGATGCTTTATTGTGATTGGGCTAGTTTCCATTAGAAAAGTGGAACTTTCTGTTTCTCCAGTTGGATGGCCATTTCTCTGATGGGAAACAGATGCTTCATTATGAATAGGCTAGTTCCCATTAGACAAGAGGACCTTTTTGCTTCTCCAGGTTGGAGGTCCGTTTCTCTGATTGGAAATAGATGCTTTATTGTGAATGGGCTAGTTCCCATTAGACAAGAGGACATTTATACTTCTCCAGGTTGAAGGTCTGTTAATCTGATGGGGAATATGATGCTTCATTGTGAATAGGCTAGTTCCTATTAGACAAGAGGAAAGTTTTGCTCCTCCAGGTTGTACGTCCATTTATCTGATTGAAAATAGATGCTTTATTGTGATTGGGCTAGTTCCCATTAGACAAGAGGACCTTTCGGCTTCTCCAGGTTGGAATGACGTTTCTCTGATGGGAAATAGATACTTCATTGTGAATAGGCTAGTTCGCATTAAACAAGAGGACCTTTGTATCTCCTTTGGTTAGGTGTCCGTTTCTCTAATGAGAAATAGATGCTTCATTGGGAAAAGGCTAGTTCCTGTTACACAAGGGGACCTTTGCGTCTCCTTGGGTTAGGGACCTGTTTATCTAATGGGAAACAGATGCTTCTTTGCGAATAGTCTAGTTCCCATTAGTCGAGAGGACCGTTCAGCTTCGTCAGGTTGGAGGGACGTTTCTCTAATGGGAAATAGATGCTTCGTTGAGAATAGGCTGGTTCCCATTAGACGAGGAATGTTCTGCTTCTTCAGGTTGGAAGTCTGTTTCACTGATGGGAAGTAGAAGCTTCATTGTGAATAGGGTAGTTCCCATCAGACAAGAGGACCTTTCTGCTTCTCCAGGTTGGAGGTCTGTTTCTCTGATTAAGAATAGATGCTTTATTGTAAATGGGCTAGTTTCCATTAGAAAAGTGGAACTTTCTGTTTCTCCAGGTTGGAGGGACATTTCTCTGATGGGAAATAGATGCTTCATTGTGAATAGGCTAGTTCCCATTAGACAAGAGGACCTTTTTGCTTCTCCAGGTTGGAGGTCCGTTTCTCTAATTGGAAATAGATGCTTTATTGTGAATGGACTAGTTCCCATTAGACAAGAGGACCTTGTTACTTCTCCAGGTTAGAGGTCCGTTATTCTGATGGGAAATAGATGCTTCATTGTGAATAGGCTAGTTCCCATTAGACAAGGGGACCTTTCTGCTTCTCCAGGTTGGAGGTCCGTTCCTCCAATGGGAAATAGATGCATCATTGTGAATAGGCTAATACCCATTAGACGAGAGGACCTTTGCGTGTCCTTGGGTTAGGGGTCAGTTTCTCTAATGAGAAACAGATGCTTCCTTGTGAATAGGCTAGTTCCCATTAGACGAGAGGACCGCTTGCGTCTCCTTGGGTTAGGGTTTAGTTTCTCTAATGAGAAATAGATACTTCATCGTGAATCGGCTAGCTCCCACTAGATAAGAGGACCTTTCTGCTTCTGCAGGTTGGAGGGCCGTTTCTCTGATGGGAATTATGATGCTTCATTGTGAATAGGCTAGTTCCCATTAGACAAGAGTACCTTTTTGCTTCTCCTGGTTGGAGGTCCGTTTCTCCGATTGGAAATAGATGCTTCTTTGGGAATTGGCTAGTTCCCATTAGACTGGAGGATTGTTCTGCTTCTCCAGGTTGGAGGGCCATTTCTCTGATGGGAAATATGATGCTTCATTGTGAATAGGCTACTTCCCATTAGACGAGAGGCCCTTTCTGCTTCTCCAGGTTGGAGGTCCGTTTCTCCGATGGGAAATAGATGCTTCATTGTGAATAGGGTGGTTCCCATTAGATGACAACCTTTCTGCTTCTCCAGGTTGGAGGTCGGTTTCTCTAATGGGAAATAGGTGCTTCTTTGTGAATAGGCTAGTTCCCATTAGATGAGAGGACGGTAGTGTCTTCTTGTGTTATAAGTCTGTTCCTCTTATGGGTAATAAGATGCTTCATTGTGAATAGGCTAGTTCCCATTAGACGAGAGGACCTTTACATCTCCTTGGGTAAGGGGCCAGTTTCTCTAATGGAAAATAGATGCTTCATCTTGAATAGACTACTTCCCATTAGACGAGAGGGCCTTTCTGCTTCTCCTGGTTGGAGGTCCGTTTCTCTAATAAGAAATAGATGCATCATTGCAAATGGGCTAATTCCCATTAGACAAGAGGACCGTTCTGCTTCTCCAGTTTGGAGGGCCGTTTCTCTGATGGGAAATCGATGCTTCATTGTGAATAGGCTAGTTATTCTGATCCTGGTGTTCCACCTTGATGGTCGTGCAGCTATAGAATACCTCCGTCCCCAAGTATCGCTCGAGCAGATAAAGTATACTGCCCTAGCAATCTTTGAGGCCACAGGTGATGAGTGGCGTCGTCTGTTGGATACCGGGAACACCGGAAGGACCCCTGAGTACTGTAAGGCAAAGGTTAGAATCAGATTTGCTTTGATCAATAATGGCAGTGTAAGCAATCAAGACTAACCAACACAGCTTACCCAGGGGATGATGGAAAAGGTGGGAGACCTGAATAGACAATGAGGGAAGACCAACAGCAGGCTGGAAAGTACTGCAGTTCCTCCAACTCACACCTGAAGCCAGAACGTGATAGTCAAGAGTTTGTGGTTCAAAAGTTCGCCAAAACAGAAGGATAATCCAGAGCAGAAACCCAAGATCAGACGTAGGTCAAGAGTTCCAATGATCCAGAAGAATGCGTCAAAGCCAAAGGGTGATCCAATATCAAATCCAAATAACGTTCCGTGGTCAAAATCCAGAAAAGAAGCAAGATGAACCAGGAGTAAAGCCGAACAGGTCTCTGGTTGAAACAGCTGTGAAGCACTGAGTGTTTCTCCTCGGTTCCTTTTAAAGGAAGTCATAATCACATGACTGATCACATGACGTACAGGAGCGTCGTGTGAGGTTGGACGCCATCCATGATTGGTTGTCACAAGTGGACGCCAGCGTTGGCTACAGACGATCCCGTGACTAGTCACGTGATCGCTCCCGTACGCGGGAGCTAGAGCCGGCGACCACGGTGCCGTCGGGCATGGATGAGGCGCCAGGGCAGACGCCAACATGGAAATGGGCGGAAAGAGGTGGTACTGCCCCTCCGTACATCCCGCCTGCCGTGTCTTCCCCGTTGGTGTGGGTGTTGGGTATGGGAACGGATGTTGCCGGGTAAATGTCGGGAGGACGTGACAGAGCCCCCCCCCAAAGGCCCACGACCACGTGGGCTCGAAGGATTGTCACGATGAAAACGGGCCAACAAACGGGGAGCATGAACATCCCGGGAAGCAACCCACGACCGATCTTCAGGGCCATAACCCAACCAGTCCACTAAATACTGTAGGACACCCCTATGGATACGAGAACCCAAGATAGCCCGGACCTCATAAACGTCGGGAGAAGAGACAGAGACAGGAGCAGGAGGCGAACCCAAGCGGGTGGGACCAGGGCAAGGCTTAAGGAGAGAAACGTGGAAAACCGGGTGGATCCGCCAGGCGGATGGCACCGCCAGACGCAACGCCACCGGGTTCAACACCTTAATCACACTGTAAGGACCCACAAATCGGGGCAACAACTTGCGGCAGCCGGGGATATGTATATGACGAGTGGAAAGCCACACCCTATCCCCAACCTTGTAAACGGGCGGAACAGCTCTCTTTCTGTCAGCAGCCGCCTTCATG
Organism: Ambystoma mexicanum; assembly: GCF_040938575.1. Classification (NCBI taxonomy): domain Eukaryota; kingdom Metazoa; phylum Chordata; class Amphibia; order Caudata; family Ambystomatidae; genus Ambystoma; species Ambystoma mexicanum. The sequence goes on from NC_090927.1 coordinate 1,021,550,308, forward strand.
GAAGCCTGTGCTTCGCGTAAGTGGACCAAAGTCTGAGCGTGGACAGATACAATGTCTCGGGCACAAGCTGATGCTGCGGGGGTGCTGGAAGAGGAAAAGTCAGGAATGGGAAGGGTACGTGGATGTTGACCGTAGAGGGAAAAGAAAGGGGAGTGACCAGTAGACGAGTGTAGAGCATTGTTATAGGCAAACTCTGCAAGCTGTAATGAATTGAGCCATGTGTCCTGATATTGCAGCGTTAGGCAACGTAGATACTGCTCCATGGTTTGGTTGACCCTTTCAGTCTGACCATCGCTCTCCGGGTGATAAGAAGAGGAAAACCGGGCATCAATGCCTAACAGAGCGGTAAGGGCCCGCCAAAAACGGGAAGTGAACTGGGACCCACGATCAGAGACTAACACATGGGGTAATCCGAAAAGACAAAATACATGTTTGAAGAAGTGTTTGGCCAAGACTGGGGCAGAGGGAATCCCTTTACAAGGTATAAAACGTGCAAACTTGGTATACGAGTCGACTACGACCCAAACAGTGTCAAACCCTTGAGTGCGAGGAAGGTCAGTGACCAGGTCCATGGAGACCGTATGCCAAGGTCGTGGAGGGATGGGGAGAGGGAGGAGAAGACCCAAGGGCCGTCCCCTGCGCGATTTGCCCTGGGCACACACCGCACAGGTATTGACGTAGTCACACACGTCACGCTTCATCGTGGGCCACCAGCACCATCGTTTAAGGAGATCCAAAGTGCGTAGTTGTCCGGGGTGGCCGTTGATGGCAGCGTCGTGGGACCAGGTCAACGCTTGGTTCCGGGTCTCACTTGTGGGTAGAAGGAGTTTACCTCCCTGAACAAAGGGCAGCCCATCCTGTATGACCGGATCCCATTCTGCCACTGATTGCGGATACTGAGAGACCCATTGGCGAATAGTTGACAACAAGGAAGGAGTTGGTGTGCACAGACAAATTACATGATTCTTTCCTAACAGAGTGTCCGGAAAACAAGGAAGAGTCTCCCCCCCAGGTGAACCGGACAGGGCATCGGCTTTACCGTGACCAACTCTGGGCCTATGTTTGACCACAAAATCATATGCGGCAAAGAAAAGATGCCACCTAACCTGCCGACTGTTTGTGCATTTCAATGAAGCAAGGTCCTGGAGATTCTTATGGTCAGTATACACCGTGGTTTGGTGTTTGGCACCTAAGAGGTGATGTCTCCAGACCTGTAGTGCATCCTTAATAGCCAGCAGTTCCTTTTCTGTAACCGTATAATGTGATTCAGTAGTCGTAAATTTGCGAGAATGGAACGCTACTGGATGCAAACGGTTGGTGGTGGGGCAGATCTGGGATAATACTGCACCTAAAGCATAAGAAGAGGCGTCTGCTTCGAGAATATACGGAAGGTCGGGGTCAGGGTGTTGCAATACCGGAGCGGTGGTGAACAGGGTTTTCAATAATTCAAAAGCAGATTGTTGAGCCGTAGACCATACATAAGAAACAGAAGGGCTAGTGAGTGCCGTGAGTGGAGCCACAACCGAAGAAAACCCTGATATGAATCTCCGATAAAAGTTTGCGAATCCCAGAAATGACTGCAACTGTTTTAGATTTGTCGGGACCGGCCACTCGTCAATCGCCCGAACCTTGGTTTGATTCATAGAGAGTCCCTTGGGCGAGATGTGGAACCCCAGGAATTCAACTAGATTAGTGTGGAACAAACATTTCTCGGGTTTGGCATAAAGAGCGTTGTTCTGTAAACGCGACAATACTTCCCTGACATGTGTTATGTGTTCATCAAGGGAGGTGGAGAACACCAATATGTCGTCTAGATAAACAACCACATAAGTATTCAGGATATCATTGAAAACATCGTCCATGAAATGTTGAAAAGTAGCCGGGGCGTTACATAGTCCAAAGGGCATGACCGTATACTCGAATAGACCCTGACGTGAGCAGAAAGCAGTTTTCCATTCATCACCGTCACGTATGTGGATGAGATTGTAAGCCCCGCGAAGATCAAGTTTGGTGTAAATGGTAGCATGGGTGAGTTTGTCTAGTAAAGGAGTGATCAAAGGTATGGGATAACGGTTCTTCACCGTAACGGCATTTAGGCGCCTATAATCGACACAGGGACGGAGGTCCCCTTCTTTTTTCGGAACAAAGAATATAGGGCTTGCAGCCGGAGAAGTCGATGGACGAATATGCCCTAACCGTAAAGCCTGCTGGATATAGTCCTGCAAGGTTTGCTCTTCTACTTGCGTCAGAGAGTAGATACGACCCTTCGGGATAGATGCACCAGGAATCAGGTCGATAGGACAATCGTAAGATCGATGCGGGGGGAGACCTTCTGCAGATTTTTTGTCAAATACCGCCAGGAAATCGTGGTAAACAGCAGGTATCCCACCCGTGACAGCCCCTACCGTGTGTGTATCATGATGATCGTTGTTGTCTCCTATAGCCATGGAATTGAGGCTACCCAGGATTCTCGCGGGACCGGAGAACTGGGGTGTTGCCAGTAGGCAATAGTGTTGACATGTTTCAGATTCGAACAAAACCTGATCTGTCCCCCAGTTGATGAGGGGATTGTGTAGTCTTAGCCAAGGAATGCCTAAAATCACTCCAAACTGAGGAGTGGCAATGAGGTCAAAGGATATCGTTTCTTTGTGGTTTTCCTGAACAATCAACTCTAATGGGGCTGTTTGTTGCCGAATCGGACCAGATGTAAGCGAAGAACCATCCACCGCCTGGACTGGTTCGGGACAGTTCTTCGCGACCAAAGGAAGGTTCAGTGAGCGGGCCAATGTTATGTCAATGAAGCAGCCTGTGGCACCTGAGTCTATCACTATTGACACTGCGTGAGAACCTGTGGCATGTTTCAAAACGGCCTGAACAATAATGGGACGTACAGGACCGAAGGTAGGTTCAGAGGTATTCCGGATAGTACTCGCTCCCACCTCTGATCTTAGGGGCGAGTCTTCTGAAAACCCGGATGTCTATTTTTTGGACGGCGGGGACACTCTTTTACAAAATGCCCGGGGAGACCGCAGTAAAAACAGGCATTGTCCGTACGCCTGCGTTCTCGTTCGACATGTGATATGGGGCTGCAGATCCCGCCTATCTGCATGGGTTCGGGAGTGACAGTGGCAGTGGATGGCAGAGATAGCGAGGAGGGACCGTCCCCGCGCCGCTCCATTCGTCTGGCATCGAGTTGTAACGTTAGATCTACCAGATCTGCATTTACAGTGGGAAGCGTAGGTACAACAGACAAGGCATCTTTCATGACCCCGGATAAACCCCGGTAATATACCACCGCCTTTTTATTTTCCGGCCAGGAAGTCTCAGCAGACAACTGGTTGAACTTAGTGATGTACTCTATGAGGGTTGATCGACCCTGCGTGAGATCCAGAAGTTCCATGTCTCTGGACTGTGCTTTGTGTCTGGTGTCAAATACTTTTGCCATCTCTTGGGTCAGAAACTCAAAATCATAAAGCGCAGGGTGATTGTTTTCCAACAATGGATTGGCCCATGTGGCGGCTACCCCGGATAAATGGGAGAGAAGAAAGGCTGCCTTCGACACGGGATCGGGGAAAGCCTGAGGACGACACATGAAATGTAGTTTGCAATGATTGATGAAAGTGCGATATTTCTTTGGGTCGCCCTGGTATCTTTCGGGAGCAGCCAAGGGAAAAGGGTTTTGTATCACCACAGGAGTGGCCGGGAAGGAAGGGGGTATGAAGGAGGAGGGTTTGGGGAGGACTGACTTCATCAAATGCAGCTTCTGCAGGCAAGGGCTGACGTGCACTTAATACCGTGTCGAGGCGATGGTGTAATGCTGTGGTGGCTGCAGTCATGTCAGCGTGAAGTGTTGCGGTAGCGGTTGCCATATCGGCCCTGAGAGCTGTCACTGCCTGCATTAAAGCCGTCACGGGGTCCCCGGAGGAGGTATCCATTGCTGGACGACCAATAGGCTTCACAGTCTATTCTGATCCTGGTGTTCCACCTTGATGGCCGTGCAGCTATAGAATACCTCCGTCCCCAAGTATCGCTCGAGCAGATAAAGTATACTGCCCTAGCAATCTTTGAGGCCACAGGTGATGAGTGGCGTCGTCTGTTGGATACCGGGAACACCGGAAGGACCCCTGAGTGCTGTAAGGCAAAGGTTAGAATCAGATTTGCTTTGATCAATAATGGCAGTGTAAGCAATCAAGACTAACCAACACAGCTTACCCAGGGGATGATGGAAAAGGTGGGAGACCTGAATAGACAACGAGGGAAGACCAACAGCAGGCTGGAAAGTACTGCAGTTCCTCCAACTCACACCTGAAGCCAGAACGTGATAGTCAAGAGTTTGTGGTTCAAAAGTTCGCCAAAACAGAAGGATAATCCAGAGCAGAAACCCAAGATCAGACGTAGGTCAAGAGTTCCAATGATCCAGAAGAATGCGTCAAAGCCAAAGGGTGATCCAATATCAAATCCAAATAACGTTCCGTGGTCAAAATCCAGAAAAGAAGCAAGATGAACCAGGAGTAAAGCCGAACAGGTCTCTGGTTGAAACAGCTGTGAAGCACTGAGTGTTTCTCCTCGGTTCCTTTTAAAGGAAGTCATAATCACATGACTGATCACATGACGTACAGGAGCGTCGCGTGAGGTTGGACGCCATCCATGATTGGTTGTCACAAGTGGACGCCAGCGTTGGCTACAGACGATCCCGTGACTAGTCACGTGATCGCTCCCGTACGCGGGAGCTAGAGCCGGCGACCACGGTGCCGTCGGGCATGGATGAGGCGCCAGGGCAGACGCCAACATGGAAATGGGTGGAAAGAGGTGGTACTGCCCCTCCGTACATCCCGCCTGCCGTGTCTTCCCCGTTGGTGTGGGTGTTGGGTATGGGAACGGATGTTGCCGGGTAAATGTCAGGAGGACGTGACACTAGTTCCAATTAACAAGAGGATCTTTGCATATCCTTGGATTAGGGTCCGTTTCTCTAATGGGTAATAGAAGCGTCATTGTGAATAGGCTAGTTCCCATAAGACGAGAGGACCTTTGTATCTCCTTAGTTTAAGGGTCTGTTTCTCTAAAAGGGAAATAGGTGCTTAACTGTCAATAGGATAGCTCCAATTAGACAAGAGGACTTTTCTGCTTCTCCAGGTTGGAGGACCGTTTCTGCGATGGGAAGTAGATGCTTCATTGTGAATAGGCTAATTCCCATTAGATGAGAGGACCTTTGCATCTCCTTGGGTTAGGGGCCAGTTTCTCTAATGGGAAATAGAGGCTTCCTTGTGAATAGGATAGTTTGCATTAGACGAGAGGACCTTTGCATCTCCTTCGGTTAGGGGTCTGTTTCTCTAATGGGAAATAGATGCTTCTTTGTGAATAGGCTAGTTCCCATTAGACAAGAGGACCGTTCTGCTTATCGAGGTTGGAGGGCCGTTGCTCTGATGGGAAATAGATGCTTCATTGTGAATAGGCTAGTTCCCATTAGATAAGAGGACTTTTCAGCTTCTCCGGTTTGTTGGGCCGTTTCTCTGATGGGAAATAGATGCTTCATTGTGAATAGGCTAGTTCCCATTAGACAAGAGGACCGTTCTGCTTTTCCAGGTTGGAGGGCCGTTTCTCTGATGGAAATAGATGCTTCATTGTGAATAGGCTAGTTCCCATTAGACAAGAGAAACTTTCTGCTTCTCCAGGTTGGAGGTCCGTTTCTCGAACGTGAAATAGATGCTTCACTGTGAATAGGCTGGTTCCCATTAGACAAGGACCTTTCTGCTTCTCCCGTTTTGAGGTCTGTTTCTCCTATGGGAAATAGATGCTTCTTTGTGAATAGGCTAGTTCCTATCAGACGAGAGGACCTTTCTGCTTCTCCAGGTTGAAGTGCCATTCCTCTGATGGGAAATAGATACTTCATTGTGAATAGGCTATTTTCCATTAGACAAGAGGACCTTTGCATATCCTTGGGTTAGGGGCCAGTTTCTCCAATGGGAAATAGATGCTTCATCTTGAATAGACTAGTTGCCATTAGACGAGAGGCCCTTTCTGCTTCTCCAGGTTGGAGGTCCGTTTCTCCGATGGGAAATAGGTGCTTCATTGTGAATAGGCTAGTTCCCATTAGATGAGAGGACGGTAGTGTCTTCTTGTGTTAGAAGTCTGTTCCTCTTATGGGTAATAAGATGCTTCATTGTGAATAGGGTAGTTCCCATTAGACGAGAGGATCTTTACATCTCCTTGGGTTAGGGGCCAGTTTCTCTAATGGGAAATAGATGCTTCATCTTGAATAAACTAGTTCCCATTAGACGAGAGGCCCTTTCTGCTTCTCCAGGTTGGAGGTCAGTTTCTCCGATGGGAAATAGATGCTTCATTGTGAATAGGGTAGTTCCCATTAGACAAGAGGAACTTTCTGCTTCTCCAGGTTGGAGGTCCGTTTCCCCGATTAGAAATAGATGCTTCATTGTGAATAGGCTGGTTCCCATTAGATGAGGACCTTTCTGCTTCTCCAGGTTGGAGGTCCGTTTCTCTAATGTGAAATAGATGCTTCATTGTGAATAGGGTAGTTCCCATTAGACAAGAGGACCTTTCTGCTTCTCCAGGATGGAGGTCCCTTTCTCCGATGGGAAATAGATGCTTCGTTGTGAATAGGCTGGTTCCCATTAGATGAGGACCTTTCTGCTTCCCCAGGTAATGGGAAAAAGATGCATAATGTTGAATAGGCTAGTTCCCATTAGATTTGTGGAACTTTGCATCTCCTTGGGTTAGGGGTCCGTTTCTCTAATGGGAAATAAGATGCTTCATTGTGAATAGGTTATTTCCCATTAGACAAGAGGACCTTTCTGCTTCTGCAGGTTGGAGGCCCGTTCCTCTAATGGGAAATAGATGCATCATTGTGACTAGGCTAATTCCCATTAGACGAGAGGACCTTTGCGTGTCCTTGGGTTAGGGTTCAGTTTCTCTAATGAGAAATAGATGCTTCATCGTGAATAGGCTAGTTCCCATTAGACGAGAGGACCACTTGCGTCTCCTTGGGTTAGGGGTCAGTTTCTCTAATGTGAAATAGATGTTTCATCGTGAATAGGCTTGCTCACATTAGACAAGATGACCTTTCTGCTTCTACAGGTTGGAGGGCTGTTTTTCTGATGGGAAATATAATGCTTCATTGTGAATAGGCTAGTTCCTATTAGACAAGAGGATCTTTTTGCTTCTCCAGGTTGGAGGTCCATTTCTCTGATTGGAAATTGATGCTTTATTGTGATTGGGCTAGTTCCCCTTAGACAAGAGGACCATTCTGCTTCTCCAGGTTGGAGGTCCGTTTCTCTAATAAGAAATTGATGCATCATTGTGAATAGGCTAGTTCCCATTAAACAAGAGGATCTTTGCATCTCCTTAGGTTAGGGGTCCGTTTCTCTAATGGGCAATAGATGCGTCATTGTGAATAGGCTAGTTCCCATAACACGAGAGGACCTTTGTATCTCCTTAAGTTAAGGATCTGATTCTGTAAAATGGAAATAGGGGCTTCATTATCAATAGGATAGCTCCCATAAAACGAGGGTACTTTTCTGCTTCTCCAGGTTGGAGGGCCGTTTCTCTGATGGGAAATGTGATGCTTCATTGTGAATAGGCTAGTTCCCATTAGACAAGAGGACCTTTTTGCTTCTCCAGGTTGGAGATCCGTTTCTCTGATGGGAAATAGATGCTTCTTTGAGAATAGGCTGGTTCCCATTAGATGAGGACCTTTCTGCTTCTCCAGGTTGGGCGTCCGTTTCTCTGATGGGAAATATATGAGTTATTCTGAATAGGGTAGTTCCCATTAGACAAGAGGACCTTTCTGCTTCTCCAGGTTGGAGGTCCGTTTCTCTGATCGGAAATAGATGCTTTATTGTGAATAGGCTAGTACCCATTACACAAGCAGACCTTTGCATCTCCTTGGGTTAGGGGCCATTTCTCTAATTGGAAACAGATGCTTCCTTGCGAATAGGCTAGTTCCCATTAGACGAGAGGACCGTTCTGCTTCTCCAGGTTGGAGGGCCGTTTCTCTGATCGGAAATAGATGCTTTATTGTGAATAGGGTAGTTCCCATTAGACAAGAGGATCTTTGCATCTCCTTGGGTTAGGGATCCATTTCTCTAATGGGAAATAGATGCTTTATTGTGAACAGGCTAGTTCCCATTAGACAAGAGGATCTTTGCCTCTCCTTGCGTTAGGGATCCGTTTCTCTAATGGGAAATGGATGCTTTATTGTGAACAGGCTAGTTCCCATTAGACAAGAGGATCTTTGCCTCTCCTTGGGTTAGGGATCCGTTTCTGTAATGGGAAATAAGATGCATCATTGTGAACAGGCTAGTTCCCGTTAGATTAGAGGACCTTTCAGTCTCCTTGGGTTAGGCGTCAGTTTCTGTAATGGGAAATAGATGCTTTATTGTGAATAGGCTAGTTCCCATTAGACAAGAAATCCCATCTGCTTCTCCAGGTTGGAGGGCCGTTTCTCTGATGGGAAATGGATGCTTCACTGTGAATAAACGAATTCCCATTAGACGAAAGGACCTCTGCGTCTCCTTGGGTTAGGGTTCTGTTTCTGTAATGGGAAATAGATGCTTCATTGTGAATAGGCTGGTTCCCATTAGATGAGGACTTTTCTGCTTCTCCAGGTTGGAGGTCCGTTTCTCTAATGGGAAATTGATTGATTGTTTATTTGTATAGTGCCTATACACAATGTATTTCAAAGCGCTTCACGGCAAGGGACAGAGCAGGGGAAAATACAATGACATTCTTGCGAGGCCTTGAGACAGTAAGAATGTGAAATTAACTATCGTACTAGTCTGGATGACATTTCTGGTAGAGCCAGAGATTGACGAGAGGTGCAGGGTGGGGGGCGAGGGAGGAGAGGAACAAAACAGCGACCATTGTACTAGGCCTGGTGACATTTCAGATAGTGCTGGAAGGAAGGGAGAGGAACAAAGAGGGAGGAGGAGGAGAACAAAACAAGCTGCTATCGTACTAGGTCAGATGACATTTCAGATCGATTAAGTGCAAAGATATAGTAAGGGGAGAGGCAAAAGAAAGGGAGAGGAAGAGAAGACTGAGAAACCCTGAGTGTGTTGAAAGAGAAGAAGAGGCAATCAGGGGGAGTGGGGAGCGAAGTACAACAGGCAGGCCAACAGACTTCACAAGCATATAGCGGGGGGCGTGGGGTGCTGTACAAATGTCCCAACAAGTTTACATACACAGCCAGATTTGAAACTAAGCTAGTACAGACAGATTTGAAACAAAATAAGCTAGAACATAACAAACAGCCAGATTTGAAATAGCAACCAGAGTTAGATGCTAGCAGTGGGTTCAAAAATGCAATGCAATGCAAACAGAAAAGCTGACATGGTGGACAAGCAGAGAAGGAAACAAAGTCAGAAGACGGTAGAAGCGCATCCAGAAAGGAACCCATAGTTGTGGATGTTATGGAAGTCCAGATTGTTTAGAAAAGTGAGGTAGCAGCATTCAAATGCAGAGGGGACAAGAAATTACTTGAGCAGTGTTCTGGTGGAAACAGGCAGGGGCCTTCGTTATGGGCCTCAGTTGCTGGTGCCAGCTCCCGCCTCATGGTGTCTCTGATTGGGCTAAATAGGAAGCCAGTGCCCAATCACAGGGCCGAGGCTGCTTGCACACAAAGCAATAAAGAGAAGGGGTACCTGTTTTAAAGTCCCTTGTTCTACAGGTCAATCTAACAAAAATATCACAGGATTTGAACTAGTAGACCAAATACAAAGATGACGGAGTGCACAAGTGGTTTTAACTTGGTTTACAATTCCCAAGTTTATTTTCTTTAATTATGCAAAAAATGCTATATCAAAAAATATATATATTCGACATTTCATATAATTCTGTGGCCCATGCTCTTAATTCATTCATTCACATTTATACTTTCTTCATCAATCTCTCGTTCTGCACTTCATACTTTGAAAAAATGGTCTGTATATAAAAAAAACAGTAAAAACATCTGTTATCTCTACATATGTTTACAATTCATTGTGAAAAACATCCCCACCAATTTGGGGTATTACACAAGTCTGTGTTCTGTTATTCCCACAGTTCTCACGTCGACACGTGTTTCAGTTGCTCTCAGCGAGCATCAACATTAATACTCTCTTTGTATGGCAACCTTCTTCAGGACAAAACAACCCATTTTTCAGGCACATGTATTGACATGGGCCACACCATCTCCTATCCTGATGGGGTCAGGAGGGACAGTGGAATCTGGAGGCCAATAGTCCTCTCGTTCAAGGTAGCAGCAGCCACAACTTCCCAGGTGGGTTCATGCAAGACGTGATGTTCTATGGATGAAATGTCTGAGGCGGAGGCTTATAATTCCAAAGCTATCCTTCTGTCAACGCCTTTTCTTCTGGTTCATGAATCCGATTCTCGCCGTCTCAGATTTTCTTTCCTGCCTGCACCAAAATAACGCATACAGCAGCCAGCGGGGTCGTGAGTACCATCCACACGAATCCTCGTGTTCATGTTCATAAAAAGCGGACTTGCTCGCATATACTTTTCAAGTCCGCTTTTTATGAACATGAACACGAGGATTCGTGTGGATGGTACTCACGACCCCGCTGGCTGCTGTATGCGTTATTTTGGTGCAGGCAGGAAAGAAAATCTGAGACGGCGAGAATCGCATTCATGAACCAGAAGAAAAGGCGTTGACAGAAGGATAGCTTTGGAATTATAAGCCTCCGCCTCAGACATTTCATCCATAGAACATCACGTCTTGCATGAACCCACCTGGGAAGTTGTGGCTGCTGCTACCTTGAACGAGAGGACTATTGGCCTCCAGATTCCACTGTCCCTCCTGACCCCATCAGGATAGGAGATGGTGTGGCCCATGTCAATACATGTGCCTGAAAAATGGGTTGTTTTGTCCTGAAGAAGGTTGCCATACAAAGAGAGTATTAATGTTGATGCTCGCTGAGAGCAACTGAAACACGTGTCGACGTGAGAACTGTGGGAATAACAGAACACAGACTTGTGTAATACCCCAAATTGGTGGGGATGTTTTTCACAATGAATTGTAAACATATGTAGAGATAACAGATGTTTTTACTGTTTTTTTATATACAGACCATTTTTTCAAAGTATGAAGTGCAGAACGAGAGATTGATGAAGAAAGTATAAATGTGAATGAATGAATTAAGAGCATGGGCCACAGAATTATATGAAATGTCGAATATGTATATTTTTTGATATAGCATTTTTTGCATAATTAAAGAAAATAAACTTGGGAATTGTAAACCAAGTTAAAACCACTTGTGCACTCCGTCATCTTTGTATTTGGTCTACTAGTTCAAATCCTGTGATATTTTTGCTTGCACACAAAGAAGCCACCAGATGGTAAAATGGGGGCAGCCATCTTGAAAGTAGGCAGGGTCCAGGCAATACAGGAGAAAAGAATCACCAGAGCACTGAGCACAAAGAAATCTTCAAATTTGCAGGTGTGGATGATAAGTGAACACAGTGGTGAGAAGTGAAAGCATCAAGAAAGAAAACTGCTTTCAAATGGGCCATGTCGGGCACCGGAATGCAAATTTACAAATGTGCACGATTTTAAATACACAATTCAAGAAAGTGCAGGCAAAGGCGGAGAAGTGAAGATTCAAAGCCTTGCAGGTCTACCTTCATTGTGGAGCTGTAAGCCAGCAACCAGCAGAGCCGTTGAGCAGAGTCATTGATGAAGAGAAATAAGGGAGTGAAGCCTCCTCAGCCTCGTTATGGGCCTCAGTTGCTGGTGCCAGCTTCCACCTACCGGTGACCCTTTTAGGGCTAAATAGGAAGTCAGTGCCCAATCACAGGGCCCAGGCTGCATGCACACAAAAAAGCCACCAGATGGTAAAATGGGGGCAGTCATCTTGAAATAGGCAGGGTCCAGGCAATACAGTAGAAAAGAAACACCAGAGGACTGAGCACAAAGAAATCTTCAGATTTGCAGGTGCGGATGATAAGTGAACACAGCAGTGAAAGCATCAAGAAAGAAAACTGCTTTCAAATGGGCCACATCACGTACCGGAATGCAAATGTACAAATGTGCACGATTTTAAATACACAATTCAAGAAAGTGCAGGCAAAGGTGGCGGAGTGAAGATTCAAAGCCTTGCAGGCCTACCTTCATTGTGGAGCTGGAAGCTAGCCCCCAGTACAGCAGTCATCGATGAAGAGAAAAGAAATAGATGCTTCATTATGAATAGGCTAGTTCCCATTAGACAAGAGGACATTTCTGCTTCTCCAGTTTGGAGGGCCGTTTCTCTGATGGGAAATAGATACATCATTGTGAATAGGCTAGTTCCCATTAGACGAGAGGATCTTTGCGTCTCGTTGGGTTTAGGGTCACTTTCTCTAATGGGAAATAGATGCTTCGTTGTGAATAGGCTAGTTCCCATTAGATAAGAGGACTCTTCTGCTTCTCCAGGTTGGAGGGCCGTTTCGCCGATGGGGAAAAGAGGTTTCATTGTGAATAGGCTAATTCCCATTAGACAAGAGGACATTTCTGCTTCTCCAGGTTGGAAGGCCATTTCTCTAATGGGAAATAGAGGCATCATCGTGAATAGGCTAATTCCCATTAGACGAGAGGACCTTTGCGTCTCCTTGGGTTAGGGGTCAGTTTCTGTAATGGGAAATGGATGCTTCATTGTGACTAGGCTAGTTCCCATTCAACAAGGTTGTTCATCAACTTGTCAGGAATGTACTCTTTCTGACAATGTTTAAAACACCACTTTATAGCCAACCCTCTCGTGTTGTAACAAACTCCTCAATGGTATCACAATATTTCAATTGTCTGATGGCAAATTGATAACAAGCCAAAATGTTATTCCCCTTCACCTCATAATGCTTGTCCATCCTGGCTATGCATATATCAAACTTAGTCGGTTGCCCGTCTCAATGCATTCAGGTAGTTTTAAGAAATTCTTGTCCAGCCCGACCTAGATCAATGAAACAGTGCCTCTTTCTTTTTACTCGAATAATTAGGACCATGTACTGCCAACATATACCTGTGGAATCCTTCTTTCCATTTAATAACCTAGGAATAACCTAGTGCCTGGTGTGTTTGCCATAATCTGAATTTGTTTCTGTTGCTTCCCCATTTTAAAAATCATATGAGTAACAGCCAATTGTACTATGCCATGCTGCCTTCTTTATGTGTGGGAGTGTTTCTTTCAGTCGCTACACTGCAAGTGGGAAGGGCACATCATGGAACGCAGTGCCCACAGTGAAGGCCTTCAGGTTGTTCCACAGCTAAGCAACAGACAGGTCAACTCCTTATGTCTCAAATTGTAAGGTAACTGGCAACACTGGACGATGCGTCCTTGGATCATGCGATCCGTTTTATGCATGCACAGTTATGCTGCTAGAGGGCTTCCTGTGTCCTCATAGGCTCACGCACAGCCCAGATGGTGCCCAATACTGGCCTGGAGAGCCCCAATGAGCCACCACTCGACTTCGCAACTAACCCTGTACCTGCTCAGCCAGGGCAACCTCTCCTCCATGGGCAGCCACAACCAATGGCAAGTGTAGGCTCTTTGTTATTGCTGCAACTCATCACCAGTTAAGGACGTGAACCAGGTCACAGCCAGTACGTGCAACTTTTTTAAAATTTCCTTTTAGTTCATATTCATGCATTAACAACTCTCTCTGTCCTCACCCTCACACAAACCACTGTATTACTTGCCTCGCATGCTCTTCTAGTGTTTTCGGTTCTCATTCCACACCCATAACATTCCCTCTACTGACACTCTTGAGGAGGCCCCCTTTCTTCTAGAGGACTTTATTCCTGTGCTCACTTTTCATATACTAATATTACTCAACTAGGGTTGTATTGCCAAGTGTGAATGTTTCCGTTAGTCCCCCTCTAGTGCTCCAGTACACCTTTTGGGACTCTTCTTGGTACTCTTTTATTTGAGCATGGGTTGACCTACGATTGACAATGCATTAGCCCTAATAGACATGAAGATTGGTTTGCTCTTTGGGCCAGAAAGACATTTGTCGGTCCTGAACTTGAAGAACTGGGCTTGGAGACAAAGATAGGCCCTTTCAGGGGCAAGAAACTGACAATGTGATTGTCAGGGCCAGAAAACAAAGAGAGGTACCACTCACTTTGGTGTTGAGAGTTAAAGCACAGTTAAGTTGGTTTGCCCAGGGTACTGCACAGCTCCTCATCTTTCCACTACGCTGTTTGACTTTGGGCATCTCCTATGGGCTAGTTATTAAGTTAAGATTTACAACCAGGTAACAGCTAGCATACTTAATGAACACAGGCCTTCGTCACAGTATTTACCTTATTTTCAAGGTCCACCTTCTGCACTTCTTCCTTCCTCACCTCCCTTTTCTTTCTCAGTACCTCTCCCAAAATGTAACTCCATCACTGGCCCTCGATATCCTACACAGAATGTATCTGTACCTTTCAAACTGATCTCCAAGTACTTTCCTCCTCTCTCTTGTGTCTCACCTTCCATCTCTCTCCTTTTTCCCCTTGCTAGTATTCCCCTCTTCACGCTGCTCTCCCCCTTTCCCTTCTTTTCACCCATCTTCACCTTTCTCTCAAATTACCACTCTACCATCCACCTCTCTTTAAGTCTTACTCTTCTTCCACCCCGCTAGTTTCCAAACTCCAATACTAGGCCTTCGACCCAAGCCTCCCTGTATAGTCCTGCCTCTTTTGAAACTGAAAAAGGAAGGCTGTTAATGAATGTAACCAAGTCCTTGTGTGTACGTGACAAAGGGATTGGCTCTTCTGGGTAACCCATCTTCAGATCTAGTGGTTTGTATCAGTTATAAATTGTCAGCTGCCAACTTGAAGTCAAGCAGCACTGTCATGGTAGTTGCCTGACCCCACCATGGTGCCTCCTGCAGGCAGCTGCACAATAACTCTTCCAACCTTCAACCTCCCGATCTGCCAACTTCATTGAATACCCTTAAGCTCAGGTATGCAGTCCACCCTGCAGACTGTCTAGCAGGGGTGTTGCTAGCTCTGGAAAAGACCCGGGGCTACACTAATGTGGGAACTGTCAGGACTGGGGGCTAGCTATCCTTTTGGTTGTAGCTCCTGAGATTCTATCCAGGGCTACAACCAAAAGACCAGGGGCTATAGCCCCTTTATCCCCCCCTAGCAACGCCTCTGCTGTCTAGTGAAATGTAATTTTAGTTGGATCAAATACGATACCCACAGACCTTTTGGCCTGCTAATGCGGAGTTGTTCATTCTTCAAAACTCTACCAGGTCTCAGGTCTTGAATTACAGACTGGTACCTGGCAAAGGAGAGGTAGGCGCATTGGGAATACCTTATATACCATTATCTTTCTGAAGATACAGGCTCCCCCAGGGGCGTGTAGCTCCATTCCCATGTGTCCACCTAGAAACATGGTCCCAGTTCTCTCCTTTTTTATGCTTTCACTCAGTTCATTGTGAAACGCCATATGTAATTCTTTTCATTGACTGTTTCATATTTTCAGTCATTTAGATTCTATGAAAGTAGTATTTATATTGTTGAAGTAGGCCTTATTTTCATTTATTATATTACTCGAGTTATCAGTTCATGGTTCTTAAATAGTTATCATATTCAAGATGTATTATAACCAAGCGTAGGATAGCTTATCCATGGCATAATTGTGGATCTATGTGTTCTAAATGAACTAGTTGCATCGTTTCCAAAATTCTGTACCTAAAAAATGTTTAATGTCAGAATGTGGGGTACGTCACCCCTCCTGCCCACCCCTTACACAATACAATATGGCCAGACCCCAACCCACCATCTACCTTTGGTGGTATACAAAATGAAAAGAAATTTGGTGGAATGGGGTGGGGGAATTGCAACCAGTTGGGGGGGGGGGCACCAACACCTATAATTATACTGTTAACTGGTGTTTTATTGTTAATAGAAATCTACACAGCTTTATAAAAAGAATAACACACATTAGCTTAAAGAAATAGAAAATTGGGTAATTGAAGTGTTTTTTATAATGACAAGTGCTTAAACTGTAAAGCAACAAATAGTACATATACATGTGTAGACTGGATACATAGATTACAGAGTATATTTGGCAATTGCCTTTTTAAAACCAAAGATCGAATTGGTGGAGCCATATGGAGTGAACCTGCTTTAGCTGGGGGACTGGAAGAAAAAGAAGCCCAATAGTGAAACGTTTGCGGGTAAACGCTTCTCATAAATGGACATGAAAAGCTGCAAGAATTTGATAACAGAAAAAGTAAACAAATGTTCACAATCTTTTGTCACAATATTTCCTTTAAGTGATCAACAGACATCATGACTTCACACCTTCAGCAGATACACAGTGCCAGAGGTTTGTGACGCAATTATCGATCTATACATTATTAGCTTTGAATAATGGTGCTGTAGTGTGAACAAGTACGTATAAACTATAGACAACTAAAGATCTCAGAAAGAACATTTCCAAGTTAAAAATGTCACTCAAAATATGGATTTATATGACAGGGAGTGTTAGGCAGAAACCTGTACAGTTCCCTCTGGGACCACCGCAAAAGATTTAGGACTACAGGTGTTGGGCAGTAAACCCAATTGGTAGCAGTCTGTACCACACAGATTCACTTGGTAGCTGTGGCTGAGCAGTCAGACTTCCCTCAAGAAGAGTTAGGCAGTATACGGAGCATTCATAATAGGTCAAGAGAACACAATAGAACAAGTAATACACTGACCAGGGCTTGGTGTAAAAGAGATATAATTATTTAAAACCACATCTAGAAAAACACACAGGCACTAATATTAAGCAATTCAAAAACACGGTCACTAAAAGATATACACTCCCTTAAAAGAATATTAGACAAGTCTTAAGTAAAGCCTCACTTATTTTCAGACAGCGGTGAGCACTTAACGTAGATGGCACTCTAATAATTCGTTTTAAAAGGGGAGAGAAAAGCAGAGAATAAATTGAAACAGATCCCAACACTTTTTCACGAACATAACAAGAGAGGAAGGCAAAGTAACACCGTGAATTCAGAGTCAGTAGGCCGGATCCGCTTTAAGAGGATCAAAACAAAATGTTTCCAAGGTCACACAGTTGCAGTGCACAAAAGTCTTGTAACGGTTCAAAAAGGAGTTGGACCAAAGAAAGGGACCAGTTAGAGGGTCAAGGCGGCCAGCCCAGTCCAGAAGGTTAAGGGGTTATTATTAACTTGTAGCAATCTTTAGAAAGGGAGGCCTGGCGGACACGGTACCTTAAAGTGGTGAGAATACTCCAGCGGGGGCAGTTGTTCCTGGCAGCGGAAGCAAGTCGGTGCTTTGTCCGGGGGAAGAGAGGATCTCGTCGGGGAGGAAGACAGGAGTCCGTTGCACTGCCAGGGAAGAAACCAGCCGCAGAGTTTCTCAGGTACAAGGAGCGGTCCGTTGATTCGCGGTCCAGTGGTAAGTGGCTATCCGGCTGCCGGGGTGCTTGGCACGGGCAATTCGACCACAAACCGGTCTGGGATGCGAAGAGAAGAAGGTAAACTGGTTGTGCCCACCAGTCAGGGGAAGAAGCCTCTCCAGCCGGGAGATCTTCTCGGTCGTCGGGAAGGGGTGAGTCGGTTCTGCAGGGCTCCACCGGTGGTGTCGTCGTGGTAGGTCGGCTCAGCTTCTCCCTCGTCGGATTCTCAGGTCCTGTGGCGACTTCTGAAGTTCCAGTCCCCAAAGCCCTGCTTTTATGCAGCATACCCCCATTCACTCAGCCTAGCTGTCAATCAAACATGCTAAGTGGTGTGGGCCAATCACACAAGAGTGCGACTGGAGTTACCAAGATAACTCAGTCCAGGGTGCCTAAACCCCCTCACACACCCCCTGGGGTACCCAGACAGAGTGGCACCACTTTTGGAGGCTTCTGGTGAGAAGCCCGCCAAAAAGTGGAACAAAGGGCTCGACTTGGGTTGGAGTCACAGAAGAGAACACAAACACCATTTTAGAATCGAGCCTTGGCAAAAAATACCAACCGGCGAATTAATATTAATTTAATAAACCGGCGGTATGTTCGAGGCTATGAGAATTAAATAATTAAAGTTGGTAGCCTCGAACAATGGGAAAATCCCATAGGGAAATATTCGCGGTCGAATATAAAGTGTTTTCCACTGCCACCAGCCAAAACTCGATCAGGGGGGACGGAGACGTGCCCCCTCGACTAACAGACCCAGGGGCAATCGAATTGCCCCGACCCATATGTCCACAATATGATATATAACAGCGCGTGGTTGTTTTCGTTTTGTTTGTCTCTTGCACACTTTAGGATTCCGCAGCTTCCTCGCGTCTTTCCGTCATTGCTGAAGACGCGAGGAAGCCGCAGAATCCTGAAGTGGGCAAGAGACGTACAAACGGAAACAACCACGCGCTGTTCTATACGGTGCATGACGTATGCAGTAAAAGGAAAAAGGGCGGACCAAAATATTTGTAACCCGTCACCAGCATTGAAATTAAAAACGCAGCGCTATACCTGCACAAATGCCATTGAAAAGGACTCAGGTTTCAATGCTATAAGAAAGGCATATAGGAGCAGCTACATCAGCCAACTTCATTTAAAAAGTAAGATATCTGCAACCTGCAAATCGATTAACTTCCAAATAAACGGGAGGCAGAATGCTTTATGCAACCTACAGAAAGGAAGACATCTCCTTCATCAGTAAATATCACTCCAGTCCAACCATAAAATACTGACAAGTATCCAACAAATTGATCCATTGGGGAATTTTTGAACATCTGGTCAACTTATTAAGAAATTACCCATCCTGCAGAGGGCTATACTAAGAAGAGCACAACACCAGGAATGGTGTTGATGTAAAATGGTAGCCGAAACATATGTAGACATCCTCTAGACATCCCCAAAAAACTGTCTATTTTTTGAAGAAGGACAATAACCTTTCTATTCGTAGTCATCTCCCCTAGAATGCAATGCGAGAACATTCTAAAAGCAGCATTTCTCTGTAATCAACTTTGTATGTCACTTGCTAACCACAGTCACCAACATTATGAAGTGTTGAATTTCTTGGACCTTTATTTTTTACTTTAGGCGTATTAAGTGCCTTGTGGAAAGCACCTACTACTGATATGTTTTTTATCTAATGTCTTTAATAAATTGTGTTTTAATTATTTGCAAACGAAATGGCAGTACATGTTTCATATACAAGTTTGGATATGTGAAGTAGATAACATATCCCCACTTTCCCCTGACAAGCTATCAAGGTGGACTGAGAGAGAGGAAATTGAGTGGTTCGTTTTGTGTACCCCAGTTCCATATAAGGCATAATGAAGACATAAGGGCTTGGCCATGGGTAGTCAATGAAGATGGTGCAGAACCGGAGTAATGTGAGCACAACTAGGTGTGGAAGTGGCTACTCGTGCTGCAGAGTTCTGGATGACTTGAAGAGGTAGACAGGTTGTGCCAGAAATAGGATGTTGCAGTAGTCGATAAGGACATGTTACAATTCAGCCACAATCCTTGCAGAAAAACAAAACAAGGAGGGACTCACCAGAGACACAGAATGGACCCACAGTATGGCGGAAGTACAGTAGGATTGATTTATGTCATTATCTGCCTCAGATACCCATACTTTACTACTCAAAGAAGAGAACTTCCCAGTGATGTACCTCACAAGCCGTTGCAATTGCAGGCTAGAGAAATCAATCACTTGAAAGGGCAAGGAAATCCACAAAGCAGGAAAACACCAGGCTGTACCAAGAGAACATTATTCAGTACTCAGCCTTCAGAAATATGGCTATACTATCGGAGAGGCTGCTAGACTAACCTGGATAAATGAAGCCTGACCTTCGTTGGACCGTTGGAGGAACAATTCCAGAATTCTCTGCGGTATGTCAAGTGAAATTGAATTCAGTAACAATCACCTACTTATTCTCCCTACAGCCTGTGGATTTCCCCAGGTGCCTTACCGCAAAAGAGACAGTGGGTCGTTCGGTGTGTTTGTCCAGAGAGCAGAGGATGACTGAAAACAATGCAATTTGGGAATGAAGGTTAGTAGGCGAAATAACCCGTACGGCACGAGTGACGCACTAGAGCCTGGTTGGTGCACTGGATGAAGAGATCAGCACAGCCTCCAAAGGGGCACTTTACTCCATGGAATGAGCCCTGGATGTGGTAATGGATCCTCATGGTCAACAGGAGATAAATGTTCATATACTGTCTGAAGATGGTGTCTATTGTAGAAGCAATGTGGATAGTGTGGATATTTAACCTCCGAGAGGAAGCGAGGCTAACGGGCAAAATAGAAAAAGACCAGTAAGGCCAACCAACGTCCCGCGTTGCTACACTGTCAGTAGACAGGAACAGAGAGCCTCAGTATATGTAGTGAGACTGGGAATGTCGCAATGGTATTTGAACACACTTACTGAAAAAGAATTGGCTTTGTGCCGGAGCCCCTACTAGTGAACAAGGCTAGGGAAACGCCGTCCTCAGTGTTCGGGGATAGGAGAGCGTAACGAGAAGCCATGTGCGGAGCCCTAAATGGTTCGTAAGTAATCCGAATTAAGAGGAATCGTTCACACGGTGCTGGAAACAGGTACGTGAACAGAGCTTCAAGATAGCATGTAAAACAATCAGAAGCACCCGTTTGTTTGGCTGTGTTTGTTTATATAGAAAGCAACTGCTCGGAAGCAGAGCCGGCGTGCAAAGCGACGTCAGCTGTCACATGACACCGGGAAGTCGAGGATCTTGCATTGGCCAATCGATGTCCCGTGACCTTACGACGTTGCCATGGCAACCGTGCCGACAACCTCCATTGAGTGAAGAATGGCCTGGCAGCTGTTCTGAATGCCAGCGCTGTGTGACCGTTACGGGAGCTGGAAAGATGCTGTACACAAGATCAGCAGGCATGACAGGGCACCACAGGGGCACGTAACTGAGAAAGGAGAAAACGAAGTACATTACTAAGGGTTTTCAGTTGCAAATAGACCCCTTTGACATACTGCACTTAGAGATTCCGCAGACAGAGGCCAATATCTTAACCCCTAAATCCTTCACTAGCGGAACAGGAGAAGGAAAAGGGCCAATGAAGATGGCCAAAAAGAGGGGGTCCAAAAGGCAGTAGAGCCCACCAACACCTCAATTTCTTTCCCCGATTCAACTAGAGCCAGTTATTACACACCCATGCACCCACAGCTTCGAGGCAGGCCCTAAACCTGGTTTCTGTCTCGACAAGAGAGCTAAACAAACAAGAATCTGTGTCATCAGTTAAGAGTAACATTGGAAGCCGTGAGAGCAGATAAGCTTGGTAAGAGGTTGCATGTACATGGTTAAACAAAACTGGGAAGATGGAGTAACCCCAAGTGACTGCACACCTGAAGGCAGTGGGCACAGAATGAAAAAGAGGGAGGGGAACAAGACTTAAGAAAACCAGCAAAGAACAGCAACAGAAAGGCCAGACCAGTCGAGCAAGACGGCATGGTCAATGGTATCAAATGCAGCAGATAAGTCAAGTAAAGCACCAACGCCGCCAGAGTTGTGCCGCCGAGAGACGTCGTCCACATTGGAGACCCGCACCTCCTCTGTGCGACGTTCTGGATGAAAACCGGATTGCGAAGCGTGGAAGAAGAATACTCAAGAAAGAAACTCAGGAGAGGAGAGGGCAGTCTAAGGCTTCAATTTCTTACGAAGCTTTTTGAAGAAGCAAAATGGGACGAAAATTAGCAATGACAAGAGGGTCTAAAAAAGGCTTTTTCAAAAGTGGAACCACCAATGGGTGTTGGAGAGAAGCTTGGATCGGATCTGTGAGAAAGTATTAACAGCATGTGTGACCAAAAGACCAATCAGGGGACACAGTCCTTCAAGATAGAGGCATATTTAAAGTGGATGCCAATTTCAATGTATGCGTAGACACTGCTTTCCTCAGAAGTAAACACAGACCAGCAATGACCAGAAGGAGGGATAGTAACCACCACCTGAGAGGCCATAGAACCGAGTACCGAGAAACAAATGTTCTCGCAAATTTTGATTATCTTCTCAGTGAAACACGAGTATAGTCACACAGAGATGGACAAGTTAATAGGTTGAGATGGAACCACAGCTAAAGAATGAACCATTTTTAAAAAAGGTATTTGAGCTACTTAATTAGTTATCCCCACGATAAGAGCAGTGGGATCATAATTTGAGCGCCATTTGCATTCGACTTACCTGCACGAAGAAATAGGTAACCCGAGCTTTAGGTGTGTGTGTTTTTGAGAGGGGCAAGAAGATAAGCGGTCGTAGTCCGTGCTAGAGCATGGTATTCAAATCAGGAGTCACAGAGCAACAAGCTTCAAGCAGAGTAGACATCGGATCACAGGATAGAAGGTGCCAATTCCAGCAAGGAGTAAGGCCGAGGCTTAGATGCAGACTTAGAAGGGACCAGTTTCTAAGAGAATGGGATAATGGAGTGGTCTGGCCAGGGGGATGGGCCAAAGTAAACATCAACATCAGATTTAGAAACAAATAAAAGATCCAGTGCGTTACCCAATCAACAAGTAAGGTCGCAAATCAGCGGTGAAAAGGCCAGTTCACTCATAGCAGAAATAAACCTGTCAGACTTAAGATTAAAATCACCAGTAAACCGAGGTGGGCATGCCGAAGTAGTACATTGGCCACTTATTCTAGAAAAGAGTCACACGAAGTAGAGTCTGGCTCTGGGAGATAATAAAACAATACAATAAATGGTCAGGATTGAGAAAATAGTGAAGCGGGAAAACGGTGCCTCCGTTTCGATATTATGATCAACAGTCATCAAAGTCCCAGTATAATGAGAATAGCAGAGCGGGGCAAACTATGGTCCACATGGAGAATGTGAACGTTGATGGGCAAGACCTGAACAATGGCACGAACCAGAAGACTCTCAGAACCAAGTTTCAGGGCCGCATAACATCAGGAAGATGGTTACGTAGTAGATTGTGTCAATGGTTGGCATGTGCAACGAGTGAGTGGCCATTGGGAAGAAAACATTTTAAAGAATCAGAGGCAGGGTGAAGAAGAGACATCCTCACTAGCCCGAGAGAAACCCATAGGAAAAAGTGTGGCAGATGGCGTGAGCTGCGAAAGCTCGTAACAGGACTAAACACTGGTAGGAACAATGGTAGAGGTTTCCCATGGGGAAATAACAGGTGATCCAGCCACAGAAGGGCTTGCCTTTAGCACGCCTTCAGTTTTCTTCGTAATGTCAGGTGCAGCATCACTACGGTGTGCGAGGCCATCAGGTCCAAGAGGCGTTGAAATTTCACTGCTGCCAATTGTATACTGGTCAAAAACTCTTTGCACAACAGCTGTAGTTTCAATAGCCCTTTGTCACAATGCCTGCCCCCAGACATCAGGAGCAGACCAGTCTGGCCAGAGTACTGGCACCTATGGGGAACCGTAAGGCCCCAAAGGATTGCCTAAATGCTTCCTGGACTCAGTCCTGGCGCCGTTGGGGCCAGGCTCATATTGCCTTGTCAGGCAAATCAAGTCATCAAGTGGTGAAACCATGCACTGGCCACTTTGGGGCTGTTTGGAGGGATTACTTTATTTAAGGGACTATTTCATTGGGTGTGGTACAGGAACTACTTTACCTGGGAACTACTTCTGGGAGGCTATTTAAACCACGCCCGGAGAACAGAACACGCTTTGCGTTTTTCTGCACTCCTGCAGCATAACGCTCACCGTGCCTGCAGCTCCAATCCAGTCTTCAGCCACGCCCGTCCTGTTCTTCTCGATCCAAACCTGCAGAGGAAGGAAAGGAAAAACAGATTAGAACAAGAGCCTTACCATTCTCCATCGCAATCATCCGGGAGTCGCCGCACCTGCAAGAAAAGGAACACCAGTTACCTGTGCTATACAAGATAGCATAAGCGCTGCGTGATACTCACCGATGCTCCGTCCGTCCATGCGATCCAGCAAGGCATTCTAACGTGATTGCCGCCCGGAGCAGCCGCATCTGCAATAGACAAGAAAAGATAACAGGTGAGCTGCGCCTCGCTTAAAGACATTCAATCTCACACTGCAAGATACTTACCCGAAGCAATATCCACTCGTGGTCTCACAAATCACCATCACACGTACTTCGCTCCGGGGAAGTGCCGCACCTGCAGAATAAAGAGAGGACAATTGATTAATCACACGAATGAACAATATTGCATGCTAAAACCTTTTTTCTTCGCTTGGTGCAAATACTGAATCTTACCTTGGCATTTACTTAGTTTCTCTCGAAGAAGAGACATCTGTCTTTGGCAATTCTGCAAGGAAATAAAACCATAAAGAAATGGTACAAGAGAGGACTATAAGACAACCAGAACTCTAAAGCATTGCATGCTACTTCGGATTGGCATAAGACACACCTCCGAGTCATTGTTGTCTGGAACTGGGCCATAAGATTACGGGATCAGTGAAGTTAACTGGATACCCAAGTCTCAACGCACCCCTGCATTCAGACGCAGGATGGAGAGCCCATCCTTCTTAAAAATATGGTGAGACACAGTAAAACAAACACAAGGTGGTTACGGAAGCAGAAGTTAAACCTTCTCCTATCAGTCAGCTAACTTGCCATTTTCGCCACTCTAGGAAAATCTTGCTACGTGCCAGACAGACGAAACTAAGTGGGCAGGTGCAATCGCTCATCACTTCACTACGAGTCGCGCTGGTGGAGACCGTTGCAGTCCAGCATCGTTCGGCGCCCCTGTGGAATCTAGGTGAGCGTAACTCCCTTCCGCCGAGAGGTAAACCCTCCTGTGCACGCAATCCCATGATGTGGCCAGTATACTGGAACCTCCGAGTGGGCTGGAGGGTAGACTTTTCCAAGGCACAGAGCAAAAGGCAGCTTGACGACAAGATTGACAATTTTCACTACTTGAGAAGTAGTGGATGCACAAATTAGCCAATTTTCTAGGTAAACATGGATCCCCTGGCACAGCAGTTGTTAGAGCACAGCATCTGTCACCTATGAAACCACCCTCAGTGTGGAATTACAGGCCCATATGCTGATAGTCTGGATTGTGGATATTGGAAGCATAGACATTTTCTGTGGACCTCCAAATAGGTATGTGCATGTACGCATCATGCAAGCCCACAGAGCAAAACCAAACTCACTAGATGAGGGATGTCAGGATTTGGCCCAGGGTGTCTTCGTGCTCGGCGGCTGCCTCCAGGATGTCAGGGGTAACCATACAAGCCTCCCAAATGCCTGAAAAGAATTGTTGCTGTCTGTCTCCATTTTGATCAGATGCAAACTCTTCCATTTCTCTACATAGATTATTGCACGCTGCTAGTATGGTGTCAGAGATTGCCTGCCTCTGATGTAGTGCATTGGCAGGTAGATCTTTTCCCCCCCCTCTGTGTCAAGGGCATTCGCCTTCTAGCCTGCAAGGGTACATGATGCCGGGCCATGTACCACTGGTGGTAGGCACACTGACCTGCAACAGAGCAGCTGAAACACAGCCAAGTAAAACAGTGGATTGGTGCGGATACACCGCGTTTTGGAAGGAGTCAGGCTGTAAAGGGCATCCAACGCCTTACTTATGGGATGTACATTGTGAGGCTTCATCCAGTTTTTCTTTGCCACAGCAAAAATGTCCAGCTGTAGAAGGGTCCCAGTTTTTTCTGGCCTCTTTGTGAGGACCTCAGCCAAAACCCTGGTCTAAGGTAAGGCCTCAGGGATGGGCAGTTTCAGAAACTCCATGATGTCCCCTACTTACTTGTGAAATACAGATTGACTGAGGCATGTAATTATGTCCCTCTTCCTCAAGTTGAGCAGTCTGGCAGTTCAGTGAGATGTTGGTCTTCGGCATCCAACGGCTTTGTTGGGTCTGACTGTCCAGAGTGGAGTGGCTGTCCGGAAGGGCCCGCTATAGGTGGATTTGTGGGCATTTGCGGTAGTCCCCCGCTTGTTGTTGCCATAAAAAGCTTCCTGATGAGCGCCGACCACTGCACCCATGATTCAAACCCATGCTGCGCCTGGTGCCGAGGTAGCCGGTACTGTTGGCGGAATGGTAATATTCTCTGCACAAACCTTGTGGAGAATCTGGGCCCTTGGCCGCTGCACATCCTTCCATGGCTGAAACATGCCTGCTGCACGGTTTCCCCATACTCTTTACATGCATGCGCAATGCTGCATCAGCAGAATTAGGGGATTCCTCTGGTGCCACTCCAACAGGAGACGGGTGTCAGTCTTACCCGTTTGGTGCTCCGCACACTGGATCCACCCAAAGCTCCTAGTGAGCCCTCCCATGCGTGCACAGAGCAGAGGATTGTCATTTTCTTTAGTTCCCTGTGAATCAGCACAATGATCAACTGACACTGCAAGGGACATGCCCGTCCCTCCTGGGATCCAGCTGGGGGCAGCAGGCATGGAGGTTGGTATGCCAGTGACAGCCAGTAGTGTCTTCCCGCCCGTACCTGTGCTGCCTAGATCAGGGTCAGAGCAGTTGGTCCACGTGGAGAGGAGTGAGCTCCCTCCTGTGTGCAAACTCCTCAGCACAGGCCTGGTGTGGGTGTCTGCCTGCATGGTCTTCCTCCAGTCTTGGTGACTCACAGGTGCATTGTGCAAGATATGCTGCAAGCCTCTTCCAGGACCATAGTCTGGTATAGTAGTGCAAGGGGCGTAAGCAATATACAACCCCTCCAACACGGGTGAAACCCCAGCAGCGTATCCCTAACATGAGGTGCCCTTGAGAAGTTTCCTTACCTTTTCTTGGCTTTTGACGGGACAGCCTTCCAAGTCTCACAGCGGTGGCTCGCCAACTCCTCCCACCGTGAAAGCCTCTTCATTAGAGTGCACCACACACGTCACTGGAGTGTCAGGCATGTGACCGTCCTAAACGTGCGAGTCCGCAGAAGAAAAAGTTCCATGGACAGCCCACATTACTTGCACCCGTTGGGCATGTGATACGGTGAAGAATAAAAAGAGAATGTATGCGCAACTTGGCGCTGCTGTATAGGTTGGTTCCGCCCTGTCTGTCGTAGAGAAAGGGACTGATGGATGGGTGCAGTGCGCAGGGGCGTACTCAGGGCGTGCCTTGCCAGGGCTAGCAGAAATTTCTCAGTATGAGCTGTGGAGAAACAGGCTCTGGCCCCACCCCTGTTCCGTTAAACGGCCGAAGAGAGTGAAGGAAAGGGGATAGGATTAAGAGTATGGGAGTCAGAGTCAAAAACAGAAGAGCTGCAGGTTGCAAACCCCTGCCCTAGGCAAAACGCTCTAATCAAGACCTAATGAAATAAAAAAATAAAATGAAGTATGTCAATGCGTGGGCCAAAAGCTTGTAAGGCTGCCAGTAAATGCAGAACAAACAGCAAAACAAATATGTAATCTTAAACATCAAAACACCAAACTATTAAAATACCACTCACCAGGTCCCTTTAATTTGTATTTATTTAAAGAACAGGGATGTGAACTTCGATCAAAAATGACTTACAATAACACATTAACAGATGGGGAGGTATTCCCACGAAGGGTGCCTGTACAATAGAATAAAGAGGAGAACAAACAAGTGGTGAGCCAGTTTAGGAGGGTGTAGCAATAATAGTCATAATGGACAACACAAAACAAACAGAACAAATATGTACACACAAGAAATGTGACTTCCAAAAGGTGTGTTAACCTATGGGGTTAAGTGCTTCTAACTAAGGAGGAGTACAATTTAAATACACACAATGCAGTACAGACGAGCAAATTTGGCCCTTTTGAACCCAAGCGAAGGAAGGAGCGCCAAAAATAGTCACAAATAAGAGAATAGATACACTAACAACTAGGAAGAAAGCTACTTTTAACTAGGCTCTCTGGGTTTCCCCTTTAGATGCAGCCAATACACATAACAGCAAATAATTTTTTGCATGGTGTATGGTCCGGAGTGAGACCAGAGATTGAATAACCAACAATATGTCCCACGTCTTGCACGACTACTTCCAGTGTTGGTATTATACGGAGAAATACCCCTCCACATCTCAAAGGGAAAGCCCTCAAGAACCATAGGTATTTATCTGGCACAAACGATAACTTCAGAAGTAGAGAAAACCAGGCTGAGAGGGCAATCGGCTCACAACGTTCTGGCAAAAACCCCAGACCCAATTTGATACCCCCAGATCTTTTTAAGAGCAATGTGGAAATGTGGATCGCTTTTTAACAAAGTTTTTTAATGAGGTTAATAGTCAGTACCCCCCTGGTCCCACTCTGCATGGTTGGAGGGGGCGAAACTACAAAACTGATATACAATAAAGGGTGACCTCGAACTAAAGACAGATTATTTCCAATTGACGGCTAAAATATATTGTAAAATTGTGTTGCATCGACTTGAAGAATGGACAGACTTAACATACTCTCAACAGCCTATGTAGGATTTCACCAAAAGGCCTCTACAATAGAATAGGCCTGTCCAATGATATCTAATTAAGCCTACGTTTGTGCAATTGAAGTCCCAAGCGATATGTCTCACTTCTATAGACCTATAGGTGGCTTTTGACACCGTCCCAATACTGTGGCAGACTTTGGAAGAGCTCCAGGTACCCTCTTATCTTCCAATCACAAAAACATAGCAAACTCATTGAATAAGGCAGAAGCGTCCTCATTGCGCCCTTATTTGCAGCTGTTAATGCCGATTTTGCCATGGAAAACACATTGGTTGTCTATATGCACCACGAGGAGTGTATCTTCCAAGATGGCTGCCTAGGGGTCCGTTGCTCCCTCACCCACCTACTAGTGGTACCTTCCCACATGCTGCCTGGATTGGATTGGCCCCTGGTGCCTGCTTAAGCACCAATCCGGCGCCAGCAGGCGTAAGCCGGCCCACTTCCCTAAGGCCCAGGAACTAAGGCTGACTCCTGTCCTCTGCCTGTCTCAGCCGTCGCCATTCGCCAGATTCGCTGCCCATTTGCCACGGGTCAGCTGATGAGGTAACTTTACCCTGCTACATCTTGCCCTGCCACCTTCAAACGCCCTTGTAGTGCTCCTCTCCTTCATAACCCGCCTCTTCACAATTAAGGTGCCTCCGAGTACACCGGAGTTCCATAGCCCCCCTACCAACCGGCACAAACATCAGCTACACGTTTACAACGCTCTCTTCGTTTATCCAGGACATAGCGCTTTGCTATCGCCACAACCCATTAACACTGCTGGCGTGCCTACAAACAACCCCTGGCCCCGCGGGCAGATAACAGCCTCTTGTACTATTTGGCTCTGCTCTCGGCCAAGTTACATGCATACGGCTGGCCTCCCACTAGTCAATTACCAGATTCCGCCATAGATCCTGCACTCACCATGATCATGCCCTCCGACTCATTACTAGATGTACCTCATGTGATCTAATGTTTACTGTGAATGTCTGCATATCAACTGCCTATTGCAAGCCTGCCTGTACTACATTTGCCACGCATCTTAATCTGAGCCTGCTACCCGATTGCTACTAGTCACCAGTATACTGTTTGTCATACCCAGCATCTTGTAGGAGTTGTATGCAAGTGATATCATGTTAATATTTAAAGTTCGCCAACTGCCTATTGCGAACTTGCCTGTACTACATGAGCCACGCATCTTAATCTGAGCCTGCTACCTGTTTACTAGTTGCCAGTCATTAGCTCACTGTTGATTTCTATCAGACACTGTACTTTACTGTAAGTTCACAATCCACCTAGGGCCCTGCCCACAAGCTATACCTGCCTGTATATATGGCTGAGACTAATAATTAATACTAGCAACCATTGTACCTTATACCGTACTAGGAGTTTAGTAACCCCCTACTGCTAGCACCCTAGCTCCCCCTGCTTTTATGGTGCCATTATGTGCTGCTACGCTCAATGGTACCTCTGGACACTGTGCATTGTTCAACAACCACTGCCAGCCTACTCCCTCCACTTGACCTATGCAGTTCATTTGTGTCAGCCCCGTGATTATTGATAGCCGACGCTCTCAATTGCATATCTATCTAGAGGCGCAATCTGAGCTCGCCCTTCCATTATTATTGCCAGACCATGACAGGCCAAAGTCTCTTCCTCCTTACCTCTGTTGTACTACTATCCTTGACCTTTAGTCTCGTAACAAGCTCAAAAGGGACACACAACAGAGAACTCCAATACTGCCCCATATAACACTCGAATCAAGGCCCCCACTACCTACTTGGTCAGTGGTGAGTGCACGCTGGGACTGTATACCTCAGCCCCCTGCACTACGTCTATGAGAAGCCTTAAACTACGTGCTAGACTTCCTAAACTGTATGAGCCGCTAACGAAATCCTTCC
This sequence comes from Ambystoma mexicanum, assembly GCF_040938575.1. Taxonomy (NCBI): domain Eukaryota; kingdom Metazoa; phylum Chordata; class Amphibia; order Caudata; family Ambystomatidae; genus Ambystoma; species Ambystoma mexicanum. The sequence goes on from NC_090927.1 coordinate 1,021,580,489, forward strand.
CATCTATGAACAAGAGAACTAACCTTCTCGAAAGTGGGTGCCCCAAACCTACCAACAGATCCCCCCCCCCACCTGCATCACACAAATTGGCCACGCCGTCAGGTTTAGCCCCGACACATCTGGCCACGAATAACGACCCTTGATATATGACTAAAGCCCCTAAGGACCTCTATATAAAGGAGCCCTACTCAATGCGAGATCCATCATAGCACAACACACCATTGACATATCTGACCTTATCGCAGAAAATTATCTGGATTTCTTAGCCATCACCGAGTCCTGGCTGAATAATGCCGCCGGACCAGCGCTCACGCTTGCCCTCCCAGAAGGATACACTATCTCCAGACGAGATAGGGAGGATTCCCGTGGCGGAGGGATTGCCATTATATCTAAAGAAAACCTTTCTATCAGATTAAACCCGCACCAAACTATTCATTCATGTGAAATCCTCTCTGTCAAAGTTCCATTAAAGAATTCCCATCTCAAAAAGTAAACAAGCCCACCAACATCAAGGGTAGAACCTTGGATTGGGTAGCCGACTACAATTGCACAGCGACTATTACCTCCATCGTCCCCCAACCATGGACTGACCACTTTCTTGTATCCATCACACTATCAACCACTAGACCTCAACCACTGGGCTCAAAATTAATGCCTCCTTGTTTGACCAGAAATTTAAAAAAAACATCACGCTAGACAATGTGCTTCCTAACATTCTCCCAACTTTAAACGCCCTGCCAAACAACCTTGACCCAAGCACCTTAGTACAGGAGTACAATATCATGCTGACCACCTTAGACAACATTGCCCCACTAAAGCAGAGACCGAGCAAAAATAGAGCACACCTCAACAAGTGGTTCACGCCTAAACTAAAGGATTTACGCACACTGAAAAGAAAGTGTGAAAATACCTGGAGACTCTACCCTTCCAGCAAGAACAAAAATAAGCTATCCTCAATCTCAAAACAATACAAAAATGAAATATATCTGGCAAAAAGAAACTTGTATAATGAACGCATAGCTAACTCCAACTCAAGTTTGAAAGAACTATTCTCCATACTAAAAGAACTGGAGTCACCTATCCCAACACCTGACGTTTGCATTAGAAATAAAACATGGTGTTCTGAGATTCAACTAGCCCTAACTAACAAAACTAACAAAATAAACACCCTGCAGAATAACATAAAAACTAAAAAAAGATGATCTGAAACTAACACAGCCGATTAATTCCTTGCCACCTAATGGCACAACTCGGCACAAAATAACAGTTTCCGTTTCACCAAAATACCTGTTCTAGACGTAGAAAAAATATCATTCTATCACTTAAACCCTCGAACTGCAAGGGTGATGCCTGCCCAGCACACATTATAAAAGATGCTGCTAGAGACCTCTCCCCTTTTATATCTAAACTCATTAACAGCTCATTCTCCACTGGAATTGTCCCTGCCAATCTCAAACAATCCTGAGTACTCCCACTTCTGAATAAGCAAACTCTAGATCCTCTCCTCGCTACTAACTACCGTCCTATCACGACTGTACCATTCTTACTTAAAATCCTGGACAAAGCTGCCTATGTGCAGATACAAAAGCACCTCGAGCTCCATAATCTCCTAGGGATTAGACAATCAGGCTTCCAACCGTTACACGGGACGGAAACGGCTCTGATAGACCTAAAAACCCAAATTGATGAACTGAGAGACAGTGGGAAGACTGCCCTTATCTTACTACTAGACCTCTCAGTGGCATTCGACATGGTGGACCACAAAGTCTTCTGCAGGCATCTGGACTCAGCAGCCCCCTTCTCTGCCGAAGCGATTAGGTGGATCGAATCCTTCCTGAGTGACAGAACAATAAGAGTGTTCTCCCCGTCAGCAGAAGCTGACCCGTCCCCGATCACCTGTGGGGTGCCTCAGGTCTCCTGCGTATCACCTACCCTCTACAACATATTCACCAAGCCACTGTTCGACGATTTGGACCTACTGGGTATCACCTACACTAACTATGCAGATGATACACAGATTCTCCTCCCGTTTTCTGGGGATCATGACAGGGACGCAGCGCTGGTGAATAAGATCTAACTCATCATTCAGGCATGGATGACCACTCACGGCCTCTGCCTGAATGATAAGACAGAGCTGATAATGTTGGGCACCCCTTCCAACATCATCAAATTAGGCCCTGCATACACCTCATTCATTGTCGATGGCAATAATATCAAAGTCTCTAACGAAGTAAAAACCTTGGGATTCTATCTGGATGCAACTAGGTCCTTTAATAGACAAGTCAAATCGCTGGCATCTACTACAGCTTACACTTACAAATTAATCAGAGCAGGCAAGCCTTTCCTGTCTGACAATTGCATTATTATGGCCAGAGCACTAATCTTATCAAGACTAGATTACTGTAATACCCTCTACTGCGGTACCAGCAAAACTAACATCCATAAAGTCCAAATCTTTCAAAACAACGCTCTAAGAGCCGCACTAGGCATCAACAAAAGATTACACATGACTTCCATTAGGCGCCAACACAAATGGCTCTCCACCCAAGACAAGATACAGCTAAAAATTGCCTCCTTAACTCACAAAGCTTTACACAATGCTGCCCCATCTACCTAATTGACAAACTACTGAGAAGATCCTCCACTAGGCCTACCAGAACCATCAATGCTAATTGTCTCATGGTACCCAGATTCAAATCCAAGATTGGTGGTAACAGCTTTCCGGTGAAGGAGGCTAAACTCTGGAACTCCCTACCTCACGAGTTAAGAGCTGACCAACCCTACCTTCATTTCAGAAAGAGCTACATCGCCTTTCTCAACCAAACATGACTACTGCATAACCGATCTGTATCCAACCACTCTACCTACCTGCCTGTGTAAATAGGTTATTCTATTTGTTCTCAAACTAAAATGATGATTGTAAAACTTTGTATATACCTTGTAAACTGCACCTACTATTTGTCCTCTATATTCACTACTATGTCACAGTGTTTCTCAATGTGTAACTTGCAAGCTTTGCATATCCTTGTCTTTGCTGGGCCCCGTTACCTCTGGGTCTCAGACACCAAAGCAACTGCTGTTCTCAAAGTCAGATTTGAAAGACATTACACTACTATGGTACCAAAAGCCACAACAAGGAAGCATTTTAAAGAAATGTCATATTGCCAAGTATCTGGTCAAAACATGTCACAAGGGAGAGTGACGAATCTAGCAACATTGTCACTGTTTCTCTGGAGAGGAGCTTCACTTACGTGGCCAGGGAAAGGCAGAAGCTAACTGAATGACCCTGGGGGTGGACAAACCCCAGAGGAACAAGAAAAATACTGGACCGAAATAATCTTGCAGCCATTTCTAATGACTCCAGGTACCTTTACAACATATCTATAGGTTGTATTGAAATGTAGATGAAGAACATCCAGGTAGTCACAGTTAATAACCTTATTTGCGCCCCCCCGCCCACCACCCAGTACTGAGATGAACAATGAAAATTACCAGAATCAGTAAACCAACGCTGTGGTCTAGTTTATAGAAATTGTTCAGCCATGCTAGGAAGTTTAAAACTGCCACAGGCAAGTGAGAGAGGAAGAGACAGAGTTGTTTGGCATCTTGTTACGACTATGGTCAGAACGCTGGAAACTTGCAAACCGCAAGAAGCAGCATTGAGGCAACCCCGAAAGGTGTGCAGAGAAGCTGAAATGACTGAAGCTCCCTTCTTGAGACTGAAGCAGTGGGATCTGTGCAAGGGCTAACCAGCTAACGGGACGCACGCCGAGTCACCAAATCGAAGAGGACAGACGCGAGAAACAACTAAGCTGCCCAATAAACCCAGGGAGAGCAGATGGGTTATGAGGGCACCTCAGTGTATGCCATGTCACAAAAACAGCACCAGAGAGACAAAGTGAAGCCTTTGCAGAAATTGATACATTTGTGAACGATAACTAATGGTCGATGACCAAACACCTCAAAAGTGAAATCAATGCGAATAGTATTAGAAAAAGGGCAGAGAGGTCATGTTTAAAAGGAAGAGTGAAATTTGAAACAACCGGTTTAGTTTAGTTTATTATTTGTATAGCGCCGCCTGGCCCTAGGGCATCCAGGCGCTTGCGATGAATACAACAAGAATAATACAACAGAAATGTACAAACCGATTACATATTTACAAATTTACAGTCTTGGTGCATGCTAGTAAGGTAGGGCTAGGCAGTTTACGTTTCTTTGGATAGAAGCCAAATTTTGGTGTTGTGTCTAAATCTGTGAAAGGAAGGTTCTGATCTCAGCTCTAGTGGAAGTGAATTCCAAAGTTTGGAGGCAAGCACGGGGAAGCTGGAGCCACCTGCTTTTTGGAGCTTAAATCTTGGGATATTTAAGCAATGTGTTTGAGCTGATCTGGTAGGGCGCGCTGGGGTGTGGTGATTGAGATTGTCGGATAGGTATCTGGGTGCTTGGTTAGCTAGGCATTTGTGTGTGAGTGAGATGGTTTTATATTCAATTCTTTGTGGTATGGATAGCCAATGGCAGGTGCGTCTGGCGTCCGAAATGTGTTCATGTTTGGTTATGTTCAGGGCTGCTCGCAAGGCGTTGTTTTGTATGACTTGTAGTTTGTTGATGTTTTTCTGACTGGTTCCCAAGTATAACGCATTGCAGTAGTCAACTTTGGAAAGGACTAGCGCTCTGGCTAAGGTGATGCAGTTGGATGGTGAGAGGTAAGGTCTGCTGGCATTGATGAGTTTACAGGTGTAAGCAGTGGCTGATGATATGGAATTGATCTGTCTTGTCAGTGTGAGGGAGGAGTCGAGGTAGATTCCTAGGGTTTTGACGCTGTTAGAGACGATGATGTTATTGCCGTCTATAGTGAATGCTTGATAGAGTTTGTCGAGTTTATTAAGTCTGGGTTGGGAACCTAGGAGAAGAAGTTCGGTCTTGTCGTCATTGAGGCATAGCCCATGCTTGGCCATCCATTCTTGGATAATGGAATAAATGTTGTTGAGAGCAGTGAGGTCGGTGGAGTAGTCGCCTGTTAAAGGGATCAGTATTTGGGTGTCATCTGCGTAGTTGGTGTAGATGACACCCAAGCGGTCCAATATGTCAAAGAGGGGTTTCGTGAACACATTATATAGAGTGGGGGAGACGCAGGAGCCCTGGGGGACACCGCAAGTGACTGGGGCTGGGATGGCAGAGGCTGTGGGTGCGTAGACTCTCATGGATCTGTTGTTAAGGAAGGAATGGATCCATGCGTTGGCGTTATCTGAAAATTTGGCTGCTGAGGATAGATGTTTGCAGAGGATGTCGTGGTTGACCAGGTCGAAGGCGGCCGATAAGTCAAGAAGGAGAAGGATGGCTAGTTTACCATTGTCTTTAATGTTGTCCATCTGTATCTTAAGGTCAATCAGGGCGGTCTCAGTGCCGTGTTTGGGGCGGAATCCTGATTGTCTGAGTCCTAGTAAGTTATTTTTCTCAAGGTGGTTCTGTATCTGAAGATAGGCAGCTCTGTCGAGGATTTTTAGTAGGAAGGGTACGGTCGTAATGGGTCTGTAGTTGGTGGGGACATTAGGGTCAAGGGTGGGCTTCTTAAGTAAAGGAAGAACCCAGGAGTCCTTGAGGTTGTTGGGCACTATGTTGGAGGTGAAAGATGAGTTGATGAGGGAAGTGATGAAGGGAGCAAGTTGTTTGGCTGCATCTTTAATGACTGGGGCTGGGCAGGTATCGCCTTGGCATTTGGACGGTTTAAGAGAGTAGATTATTTCTTCAACCTCTTTGATGGTTATGGTGGAAAACTCAAAGAGGTTATTGTCATCATTTTGGGGGGTGGTGTGGGTGTGTGTAGAGGGGGTGATGTTATCAGTGAGGGTGAGGCTTTCTTTCTTTGTCAGGATTTTGGCTTGTAGTGTGGCAATTTTGCCTAGGAGTGCTTCCTGGATGCTCGTGCACCAGTGGATGTCTTTGTTACAAGTGTCTGGAGTGGGGGAGGGTGATTCGAGTTCTCTCAGGATATTGAATAGCTCTTTGGTATTAGATTTGGCGTTGCTGATTCTTTCATTGTACATGTTTTTTTTAGACTGGATGATGGCTGATTTATAGATGTTCGATGCCAGTGCGTAAAATGTCTTATTAATAGTGGATGGTGACTGTTTCCATGATAATTCAGCTTGTCTTTTGGATTTGCGGAGTGTTTTTAGTTTGGGGGTGAACCAAGAATTGAGGTGTGCTCGTGGTTTGGCTTTCCGAAGCTTGAGTGGTGCTATGGTGTTTATGGCCTTAAGGATAGTTGTGTTGTATAACTCTACTAGTTCAGTAGGGTTGGTCATGGTGGGTGAGAAGTCGATGATGGGTTGGAGTAACGGGAGGAGTTTCTCTAGTGTGATATTTTTGTTGTTTCTTGTGAGTGTGGGTGGGGCATTGGAGGAAGGCCCTGGTGTTTGCGTGCCTTTGTTGATGGTGAAGGTAATAAGGTGGTGATCAGTCCAAGCGCATGGAGTGTTGGAAAGGATGGTAGTGTTGCAGTTGAGGTCCGCTATCCAGTCAAGGATGCGGCCTTTGTTGTGTGTGGGTTGTGTGATATGGTGGGTGAGTCCTAATTCTGAAATTGTGTTGGCGACAGTGTGAGCTTTGTCATCTTTCTCATCATTGAGACCTAGATTAAAGTCTCCTAGGATGAGTAGTCGAGAGTTAGGTTTGATATTGTCAGAGAGTAAAAGGGCTATGTCGTCATTAAAGGATAGTATAGGGCCTGGCGGTCTGTAAATGAGGTGGATGGTGATAGTGCTTGTGTGCGTTGTGTATAGTTTGAGGGTGAGTAGTTCCGCTGATGGCAGTGATTGGTTTTGTATGTGTCTTATGTTGATGGAGCTTTTTGCAATAATGGCTACTCCACCACCTTTAGCTGTTTGTCTGTCTGCACGGTAGATGGTATAGTCATTGGGTATAGCAAGTGATAGAGAGGGGCCAGACGCTGGGTGGAGCCAGGTCTCTGTAATAGCTATGAAGTCAAGATCATTGAAGGAAATAATGTCGGCTATGTCTAGGGCATGGGCGACTACAGATCTCGCATTGATGAGTGCACCTTTGATGGTTTCGGTGGTGATGCATGATTTTTTGATGTGGGTGCGGGGGGAGGGTGCGTTCAGGCCGTGTGATATCTGGTCTGACGGAAGTGTAGGGCGTGTGCAGGAAGGGGCAGATTTGGTTAAGGTTATATTTTGTTTGTTGCCTAGATTGAGGAAGGATACGGGTGTGTGTGTTCTGGATCTGAGTCGGGTGAGTCTCGATAAGCCTGAGCAGGGATAGGATTTGCTGGTAGTGAGGTTCGTGATAGTGGATTGGCCGATGGGAGTAGTTTGTGATGCTTCTTGGGGGCTAGAGGTGTCTGCTGTGCGATGAGAGTCGATGGAGGAGGTAGGTTGGAAGGGGTTGATGTTGGGTAGGAAGGGGGTGGGGCAGGGTATGGGATAATGTCTGGGGCAGGCTAGTCTGCTGAGGCCATTGGGGTGTAAGAGAAAGTGTGGCCCTGTACAAGGGGTGTCATGGGGGACCAGGCAGAATGGGAACATAATGAGGAAGGTCCAGGCTATCATATCTGAATTTAGAGGGAACTGGCGCACAAAATCATCAGAGAGAAGCTAGTATGCGATGTAAGTGCACAATGGTGCTGCAGTGAGGGTACTAACGCAGAGAATCAGAGAAATGCTAGTACACAGTGCTAATACACAGTTCTAATACACAGTGCTAATACACAGTGTACTCTAAGCGACCATGAGGCACTACACAATGTCACAGTGGTCTCTAAGCGACCATAAGGCACAACACTATGTCACAGTGGTCTCTAAGCGACCATATGGCACAACACAATGTCACAGTGGTCTCTAAGCGACCCTAAGGCACAACACTATGTCACAGTGGTCTCTAAGCGACCCTAAGGCACAACACAATGTCACAGTGGTCTATAAGCGACCATAAGGCACAACACAATGTCACAGTGGTCTCTAAGCGACCATAAGGCACAACACAATGTCACAGTGGTCTCTAAGCGATCATAAGGCACAACACAATGTGAAAGTAGTTTGTGTTAGACCGTACTGCAAAAACAGGGTTCAGTGAAGGCTTGAAACAGTTCAGGTTGCTGGCTGGAGCAGTGGAAAAAAGGTTGCTGTAAGGGGCAGTATGCTTGCCCCAGAGGAGATGGGCAGGGGATCTAGCCCTATGCTCGATGGCGTATACAGGCTAGAGATAGGCACCGTGTACAGTGCCTTCGAGGTGGGCCGGTTCGAAGCCTGCTGGCTTGTGGTAGGCTCCCAGTAGAGGAGAGGGGCCAATCACAATGTTTGCAGGGTTGCGGGGCCGGGTGGAGGGCTGAAGATGCGACGGTCAGCCATCTTTAAATGGTGTGGACCTAGGGGCTTCAATTGGTGGCTGGATGCACTCTGAGTGCAATAATGGGGCAGATCCTGGCTGGAGAAGGCCACACGCTTGAGCGGCGCGGATATTATTAAATAATCCGCTGCGTGTTGCCTTCAAGACGCACGCTCGTGCTGCGGCTAGGGACTCGTGACATACCTGGTGTCAGGCAGGGCTGGCTACTGCTCCAGCAGTAGATGGAAGGAGCTCCTGCTCATGGTGGCTCTGGAGCGGTAGGGGCAGAGTTCCTGGTCCCTGGCTCCTTAGGCCTTTGTGAGGGCCGGCGAATCCGCCTGCCGGCGGATGCTCGTTCGAGCTAAGAGGCGGTCTCAGCCTCGTTTTGGCGCCGCGCTGCGCCCGGCATGGAGAGGTCAGGCAGGCCTCTCGGACCTAGTCAGGCGGTCTCTGTGGGCCTCGTCTGTGCTGCTGGCTGCTTCGGGGCGGGGGAGAGGGCTCCTGCCCTCTTCCCTGGGCAGAAGATGTGGAGTGCGGAGGCACGGGCACCCAACAGGCCTTAGTGTGGCCTTTGTGAGGGCCGGCGAATCCGCCTGCCGACGGATGCTCGTTCGAGCTAAGAGGCGGTCTCAGCCTCGTTTTGGCGCCGCGCTGCGCCCGGCATGGAGAGGTCAGGCAGGCCTCTCGGACCTAGTCAGGCGGTCTCTGTGGGCCTCGTCTGTGCTGCTGGCTGCTTCGGGGCGGGGGAGAGGGCTCCCCCGAGGGTGCTAAGCAAGCAATGGAAAATCCCTGGCAGGTTAGTGAACCAAGCAAGCTGTGAATCTGGAACTCACATCCAAGAAAGATAAATAAAGAGACTCACTAATGTGATACCATGGCAGGAGAGTAAATTAGGAGTGTGAAGAGAAAGAAACTGGACTTTTTGGAATAGCTGTGCAACATCCTGAGAGGAGAGTAAACTATGAGTGTGAAATTAATATCAAAAAGGGAATAATCATACCCCTTTTTTGAGGATTGTTGAGCAAGTGGCAAATACCCTTGCAGGAGAGTATACCAGGGGTATAAGGAAGAATAACAACGGAAAATGGGAGAACCATGCACCTTTTAAATCAATGGAAATGTAGGGGATGAGAATCTGAAAACTGTTTAAAGGAGGCTCAAGGTTCATGCCCCTTGAAACAATCGTGAACTGTGATAAAGCAACCTTGCAATTATCAGGAGAAATCCAGAAGGGAGACCCCTTTCCTGGTGGAACTTTGTTCCTTTCTTTTCTACACCCTAACTCTGTTTTGGAACTTTAAGGACAAGCTATTATAAGTGTATAGCTAGCAGAAATCCCCTTGTGCACATTATATTAGTTTAAGGGTCAGTCTAGGGCAGAAGTCTTTCAACTGTGGGGTGCAGCCACATCCCGAAGGGCAGGGTGGCGCGCGAGCCCAGCATGAAATATAAAAAAAAAAAAAAAAAAAAAAAAGACATCCATAGTGGGTAGGGGCTGCTCCCATGGTTGGACTGGACCAAAAGAACTGCCAAAGGCACGAATTAAAAAGTGGTCCGCGGTTGCAAATAGATCTTCATTCCTTTAGTCACAGAATGTTTGAATAATACGCAAGTGTTTTTTTTTTTTTAAATGGAAACAAATTGTGTTATTTAAAGAATATGTAGTCAGCAACAATGGTCAAAACTACTAGCTCCGTAGCGAAGCAACTTATCAAACCGGGCCACATTGGCAAAAAAAGTGGCCCATTTTGATTGGCCTAAACTAGCATTTTGCATTTTTTTGGTACGGGCATCGCCCTATTGGCCAGTCCGAGCCTGGCGGCTCATCCATAATGGGCAAGGGGGCGTCCACACAGTGGCCCCCTCACCCTTTGTGGAGGAGCGGATGAGCCATCCCAGTGAAACACTGATCACTCCCTCAGCTCTATTTCAGATGAGGGAGTGCTCCTGAGCTAACTGAACTGTCAAGGGAAACGCTTTGACAGTCAAGTTCCCTAGCTGCAGGTGCGTACTGAGCCATGCAACGCTGGAGGTGTTTTGCTTCGCCAGCCTTGCATAGCTCATTGGAAATACTGGCTGGGGCACAGCATGTCTGTATGTGCGAGGGGCAGCTCCTGCGCTGCCTCGCACATACTGACAGAGTAACCTGGAGCGGGGCATTTCAGCACCCACGCGCAGGCCTCTGCAGAAGGTACGTTTACGTTCATTATGTTTTACTAAATGTGTATGGATGGGTGCTCGTATGAATGATAAGAGTGATTGCTCCGTGAATGTGTGTGTTTGTTTGGGTCCGTTGAGCTGATTTTGGCGAGTGGGGGTAGAGGGAGCAAGGAGGGTTGTTGCACAAGCCCCCTACCCACATGCCAAAATCAGCTCTCCTTCTGAGGCGCCGTGGAGCCCAGGGGACAGGGATGGTATTTTTTTTACTGGATATCTATCATAGATGTCCAGTGAAAAATACCATGCTTTCCCCCTTCACCCCCAGCGCCAATTGCAAATTGTTTGGCTTTTTACCCATTTTTTAAGTATGCTCTAAAATGCAACATTTGAACCCATTATTTTAAAAACAATTCACTGGCGGAAAACCCCCCACGAACCCCCATTGATTGGTTCGGGCTGCCTCGCTGCACTCGGTCGCTATGGCATTTTTGTGGCAAATATTTATGCCCCTACACGTAAAAAAATTCACCAGTTTCCACAGGCCCTCAGACTGTGTTGGGAATGTGGTGGGGAGCCCAGGGTCTGTGGTGGTAACAGGATGGCCGGGAGCATTGGGAGCAGTGTGGGGAGAGCCTGTGGTCTGTGATGGGATGGGGAGAGCACAGGAATTGGGTAGGAGTGGGGTGAGGGAGACCAGCGACTGTGATGGAGCAGGTGCAGGGGTGGGGGGAGAGCCCAGGGACTATACTGGGAGTAGGGTGCGTTGACAGCGCGCAATAGATCATAGCCATTTGTACATACACTGTCCATTTGGCATTTTTGGGGGGACCCGGCCTGCCCAAATTTTGCTCTGGGGGGGCCCAGGCCAAAAAAGTTTGAAGATCACTGGTCTAGGGTTTGGACACAGGGCGCTCTTTTGTTTAATATCTTGACACAAGTTCCTTAATTTTGAGGCAGGGAAACCTCTGAGTTTAGGGCTAGATAGGATTTCCCCCAAACTTATTATTTTGTTGAATACAAGTTGAAAACCAATACCCAAGAAGCCACTGTTCCGAGTCTTAGTTCCAACAGAAGCCAGTAAGTGGGGAGGCCAATCTCGTTGCCAATTAAGGTGCTCCCAATTTGGCAGTCAATATCCCATCTAAAACCCAGGGAGGAGTATAAAAGTGCCCATGACAAGAAATGGTGTGGGAGTCAAGGGTAGCTTGACAACAGGGCAGAAGAGCGAGAATTGAGGGAAGGCAGACCAGAGAGAAGGGAAAGAACAGAGTGGGGCCAAATAGGGGAGACAAGTGAGAACATGCAGAGGAGAAATGAAGGGAGGTGAAATGAGAAGAGAAAGAGAAACAGAGGGAGAAGAGAATGTTGAACACCTGGCAGGAGAAAGAAGAGCGTGAAAAATCTAGAGGGAGCGTCCAACACTTAAAATGAGGGCAGTAAATCCTGCGGGGGCGGGGGGAGATTAACTTCGCAATGAAAGACCTCAGCGGCATCCTGACAAAAGAAAGATCTCAGGGGCTAAAAAAAAAAAAAGTGACTGGAAACACTAAACATCACAAGATATGTGACTGTTTAACCCACACAGGGTGACAAACCTGATCTGGACTAGACTGCAACCAATAAGAGAATAGAGAAACTGCATGAAAAAGCACTATTTTTATTTTGCTAACAAATTCTTATCACGGTTTCTTTAGTCGAATCCTTTTATTTTACTACGTACAGAGAGGTCCAGAGGCGTTACTTCTTCCTTGTTTCTGCAGTGATAGAAATAAATACACAAGTAAATCAGGAAACCAGTTTTACATATTTTGTTAATCCCTTGTCCATTACAGTACTCACCTTTCCCTCTAAGGGGGGAAAAGGAGTTAAGTGATCTGGAGAAGCAGTGTATTCTTTGAGTGGAGGACACATTACGTAGACAATACAGTAGTCCCCCTTCCCGCAAAGTGGAGAAAGGTTCAGTGGTATGCAACAGAACGGTATTCCGAGTGAAAGGTACACACATTTGTGCATAAACTGCAAGGGCATCTGGTCCAGGTAGCAAGGCCACTACAGAGGACAAAAAGGCAACATTCTAAGATTAATAGAGACATTTATCACCCAATAGTAGTTGAACTATTGTAAACAGACTTCATTCTATCGTTTATGTCAACGTGGAAAGCAAATTGTGCAACAATTGTTTGCTAGTATGAACAGAAACAGTGAGATTTTTGACAGCGCAAAAGTGACCGACAGACCGTCTACTAAACACAATGGGCCCGATTCATGGAAACATATTATAATGGTGCAATCCCATAGGATAACACTATGAATCAGGGCTAATAACTGCTATTCTTCAAAACATTCATGGTGTCTGGGTGTGGGCAGGCACCCTCCCTGTCACGGCTTACCTGAACAGATGGTGGCATCCCTGCCACAACGAGGAGCCGGAGCCCCGCCAGGATCAGGACAACCCCAGGAGCGCCCCGATGACTTACCTGCCATCCTCGGTGGATACTGCAAAGGATCCCGGAAGCAGAGGGAGGCGTTGCGTGATGCGATCTGGCAAAGGGTTGTGCTTCGCTGCGGCGAGCGCATCCGCACTGGACACCGATGGGAAAAGAAAGTGCGGCTACAGCCGACAGTGTCAGCTGGAGCCCAAGCGGGTAAAGCAAACCACTAACCCACCAGGGATTAATTTTTATGGATCAAAGGCATAATAGATCCCACTAGACCAACAGGGATTTACAAATAAAGGCCTTTAAAACGGCCTCATTGAAACCTCCAGGTGCCCACCAGGGAATCTACATCAATTGTAAATGAACGCCTCCATACAGGCAATGATAACCCACTGTGCCAGCAGGGATATTGGGGGGTGAGGGGGATAGGGGTTCCCCAAGGACAAGCACATGGTCCAGGTGGATATGTTGCAAGACTCCCTAGAAAGGGGTGGAGGATCACGTCACGGCTTACAAGCCCTCATCAGCCCTTACCAACCCTATCCCTAACACACACCCCCTGGATCAAGGTAGGTGATTCGCCTGGGGAAGTAATCAGTCATAGGGGAGGGTGTGGTATTTACAGTGGTGCGTGAATGGTTTAGCGTGGGTAAGAAAAGGGGGCACAAGAACTTCAGAGATCAGAGAAGGCGAAAGGAGCATGGAGGCTGTTGAGAGGGGGTCTCTGGAGTGTTGTGTGTGAGATGTGACAAATCCAGGGAATTCGTCCCTTCTCCCCAAGGGGGCCTCCCCCTCCCATGGGAGGCTAGGGAGGTGATTCCGCTCAGCAAGACCATCCCTAGGAGTCGTCGGGACCCCACCGGGAGAGACTCCCCTTTGGGGACAAGGACTCCCGTTCCTGTGACGAACTCCCTAGGCCATTCCCCTTAATGGCATATATGGGACGGTCAGATGTATATAACATTATGGAATTCAAAGATTTGGTTAAAGACAAACCCAAAATATGGCACTAAGAGCAAGAAAGAGGATCTGTCTCTTTAAGGGGACCATGCCAATGAGGGGCAAACCAGAGTAAGCAGGGAAGCACCCTGACAGCGTCACAGCCGAGAGAGGGGGAGCCAAGGGGCTTGCGGCTTTCAGAAGTAATCCGAACACAAGACTGATGATGGAGGCCCAGTGTTTACATGCATGAGAGAACCAAGAAGATGAGCAGCCAAATCCTGGTTGTGGCTGGACCACCACAGTTTCGTAGTGGGCAGTGTGCCCGTCCAATGACAGCGACCACCACGTTGGAGAAACAGCTAAGTATCTGGTGGCCCGCAGCTAAACCAGTTTGAGGAGAAGACTGAGAGCCGGCGGGGTTAAAGAGAAAGCAAACTGCATACAAGGAGAAGAACCTGGAGCGAGCACCCGTCCCAAGGATGTTCCTCTACCGATCCAGGGGCAACAGGGAGCACGGGAAAACCCAGAGGCCACCGAGGAATAATCAGGAACAACTCATCCCAGTGAAACTGACGCGTTAGAAAGGCAATAAAATGCAACGGTAATGTGAGAAAGAATAACCCTTTAAGGTACAAATAAGCACTGGTTACCATCCACACCAAATGCCCCATCCCTCCCAACCAACACCTAGATGACCCATGCCACCCTCCAGAACAACAGATGCCCTATACCTGTTCCAGGCCGACACCAATGTGCCCCCATCCAATGCAGGAGCATCACCCAACTCCAGACAGCAAGATGCCCCCACCATACCGTGCCCTCCAGACTGTACTATCCCAGCTCGTGGAACTCCGCTTCCACGAGCCCAGTGTTCCAGCCCCGATCCCCAACCCAAGATTCAAGCTTTCCCGTTCGGTTTCAGTTACTCTGGTCCGACCTCTGGGGGCCGCCGAATAAAGCTCCTGAACTTACCTTGTGCCTCGCCTCTTTACTTCAATTGGCGATGAGGAGGTGAACCGGCCCCCGGAGCGCATCGGACTGCTCCAGCTGCCAGCCTCGTCCCACCGCAACGAGGCAATCTCCGCCTGCCGCCGCCACATACATACGGCCGCGCCCCTCCCTGATCCCGGGTAGAGGGCAGCGCAGCTGCAGCGCAGGTGCCCCGTGTAGTGAGACTGGCCCCAACAAACCAGGTACGTCTCTAATTTATTTGGGGTTTCGGGCACCAGACACCTTCGTCACGCGCCATTATGCCCACGCGCAGCCCACACCAACCGACGGCAGAAAAAAAAAGGACCTCAAAACGTGCATTACGTGCAGCCATGTTGTTGTCATATCTCTGTTGCCATAGTGACAACGTTATCGAGCACTTCCCGATCCTCCACAGCCGCTAAACAAATCCTTTGCCCGATACAAGGGCCCCTGTCACATTATCACTGAACCCATCTGCTCTTAATGAAGACCAAGACACTCAAACCAGATGCCTTGATTATACAAAAACAGTGACCCACGAAGTAAAATAACAAATACAACGCCTTTTCATACTCAGTGACTTTTGCAATCCAGACACAAAAAAAAAAAAACATTTCTGGTCTGCCTCATAACACAGCACAGTTTCATCCTCAGCCTCAACTCTCCTGTCAACTATTCCAACACAGCTTTGCATTTTCCATCATGCAAAACATCCCTCATCCGGCCAAATTTCTCCCCTGCCCTGGGACACCAGCCTCTCCCTGGGAACAATGGATCGATGGGTTCCACATCTACCTGAGAGCCATTGGGGGCAACAAATTCAATGATGACCTCAAGGAAGCGACACTCTTGAATTGCATTGGAGCCGAGGCACTAAGACTGTTTAGAGCATTGCCAGAACCGGATGATGTTGGAGGTGATGGCAACCACAACCACAAATTCGACACGGCCTTAGCCAAGCTCACCAAGCATTTTGGTAACAAGACCAACATCGTGCTAAAGAGGTACAAGTTCTTTACCAGGAAGCAGCAAAAGAGTGAGTCGATCGACTCTTACATCGCATCCTTGAGAGTACTAATGTCAACATGTGAATTCACTGGCGTCAGCAATGAGTATCTGAGGGACCAGCTTGTCCTCAATGTAGCCGACCCTCGTATTCAGCAGAAACTGTGGCAGATGAGGAATCCCTCCCTGGACCAAGTCATAGAGACAGCAAGGAGCCTGGAGTTTGGTGACCACTGCCTGAAGGAGAGACTCGCCCAAAAGGATTGTGTTGAGGTGAAATCCGTTGAAACCAATAGAGGCTGACAACACTGAGAATTTGCTCGCCTTGGTCAGGAGGGCTCCAGCCTTCCGGGGCTCAAGATTTAATTCCAGGAGAGGAAAGGGTCCATCCAATGACTTCAGGGACCCTGCTCATTGCCAACGATGTGGATGGTTTAAACACGAAGATCCTGAGAAGACGTGTCCCGCAAATAATGCTGAGTGTTACAAGTGTGGCCGCCGCGGACACTTCGCCAAGGTTTGCAACAGTAACAGGGGTAGAGCAACCAGACCTCCCAGATACAATAGAGGCTCGTCTATCAGATCCGCCTCTGTAAGGTTCATAGAAGATGACTCTAGTTACGACAACATGCTGCTCATCGACCGAGCCTCCCCTCCAATACAGATACTCACCATCACCTCCTCACGTAACGCCAAGGGCCCGTGGGTCGACATGTACGTGGATGGGAAGCTTCTTCAAGTAATGGTAGATACAGGTTCCCCCTATACAATGGTGGATGTCCAAACGTTCTTGGGAACTCTCTCTAGGAAGATACAAGATCTACGCTGCACGCCAATAAAGGCCACAGGTTATGGCAAGACTCCTATCGAAATAATTGGTTATACCTGGGTCAAACTCAAATTTTTCGAGAGAGAGACATATAGTAAACTCTTTGTGGCCAAAAATGGCTATTCAGTTGTTGGTTGGGAGGAGCAAGCTGCCTTACAAATAAAGATCCACCCTGGAGAAGAAGTTCCAGTCCTGAGTGTGCTGAGCGACACCGATGTCACTACCAGCTTGGAGCCCACCAACATAAAGTCCACTTTAGCCAAGATGTTTCCAAAGGTATTCAACAACAAAGTGGGACTCCTCCGAGGTTTTCAACATAAGATAGCCTTGAAGAAAGACGCCGTTCCTGTAGCCCACCGCATTTGTGGAATTCCCTTTGGCACCAAAGACGCCTTGAGGAGGGAGCTCACCCGACTTTGTGAGGAAAACATCATCCAACCCATTGAGAGTTCCGAGTGGCTCTCCCCCATTGTCCTTGTGGGCAAACCGGACAATTCGATAAGGATGTGTGTTGATCTACGTGACTTGAACAAGAACATATGGGTGGACAGACACCCTCTCCCTAACATATCAGAACTTCTCACAACCATGAAACAGGCCAAATACTTCAGCACCCTTGACCTCTCGTCGGCGTATCATCAGATCGCATTGGAGGAGACCTCAAAAAATCTCACTTCCTTTGTAACACCTCTGGGGGCGTTCATGTTTAACAGGATGCCTTTTGGCCTTGCATCAGCCGCAGCTGTCTTCCAACGGTTAATGTCACACCTGTTTGGAGGTCTCGACGGTGTCCACTGTTTTCAGGATGACATACTCATATCTGCCGAAACCGAAAGAGAACATGATGCCAAGCTCATGAGTGTCCTCCAAGTGATCCAAAAAAGTGGACTCACCCTCAAATTGGAAAAATGAAACATAAAATGTAGTCAAGTATCCTATCTTGGCCACTCCATCAACGCCAAGGGAATCAGCCCCAAAAAAAAAACCTCATGGATGTCATAATAAACATTGCCGAACCCGAAAGTAAAGACCAGCTCAGGAGTTTTCTCGGCATGACCGAATATTACTCAAAGTTTGTAAACGACTATGCCAACAAGACAAAACACATGAGGAACCTCTTAAAGAAAGCCACCAAATTTGTATGGTCCTCGGAATGTAAGAAGGAGTTTGAGGAGGTCAAGTGCGACATTAATAAGGCTCCTGCTCTAGCAATGTTCGACTGTAAGGCAAAGACCATCATCTCTGTCGATGGCAGCAAATATGGACTTGGCGGTGTCCTGGAACAACAACAAAAGGGAAACATTGTGACCATTGCCTTTGCCTCAAGGGTCTTGCGAGGTGCAGAACTAAATTATTCAACGATTGAGAGAGAAGCCCTGGGAGTGAAATGGATTTTACAACATTTCAGGAATTTAATATGGGGCTTACCTATACTACTCAAAACCGATCACAAACCATTAGTAAACATCCTTCAATCAAAATCACCACACCTCATTTCGCCAAGAATCAGGCGTTGGTTTCTTGATATCATGCAGTACAACCTCCAAGTTTGCTACACTCCCGGTCCCTCAAATGGGAGTAGCCGATTGTCTCTCCAGACTCTCTACCAACCAGGAAGAAGAGATCGATAAACCTCAAACCTTTCCAAAGAGGATTGGCTGAACATCACCAACAACGACACAGAACAACAAGAAATGAGAAAATCCATAATCAATGACTGGATCAAACCAAACCATATCTTAACAGATTTCATACCGTTCAAGGATGAAATAAGTATGAATGAAAAACACATATTCAGAGGCAACAAACTAATTCCACCTGTAATGCTCAGAGAGAAACTCCTTGAGCTAGCCCATGAAGGTCATTTGGGGAGAAGCTTGACGAAAAATAGACTGAGGAGCAATTACTGGTGGCCGCACATGTGGAAAGAAGCAGAAGAGACTAAAAAATTGCGTTGCATGTGCCTCGAGCGACAAATCAAAAATTGCAAGGAAGACCCCTCTCCAGATCATAGAACCACCCAAGGATGTGTGGTCAAAAGTTGCCATAGACATTATGGGTCCCTTCGAGAACATTGAAGCTGAAAAAATATACATACTAGTCCTCGTAGATTATACCTCGAAGTGGACTGAATGGGGAATAGCTGAAACCAACGTCACTTCCAAGAAAGTCACAGAATTCCTGACAGAAATTTTCAACAGAGAAGGGGATCCCAAGGAACTGGTCTCAGACAACGGATCCCAGTTTATATCATCTGAGTTCCAGGAATTCCTCAAGCACAGATGTATCAAACACTTAACTACATCCCTATACCACCCAATATCAAACGGATTGGTGGAAAGGATGAACAGACTCGTAAAAAGCATAATACAGCTGGCCATTGCCAACACTCTTCCATGGAGAGAAACCCTCAAAGAAGCCTTGTGTGCGTACAGAACAACACCACACACCACCACTAATATCGAGCCATTTACTCTGATGCGAGGTAGAGCCGCAACCAATCGTCTAAGACCAGCTCGGATATTCATGAATGGTGGAGAAGTCAAGATTAACATGGATAAAATCCGGAAGAGAATAGCTGAGAAACAAGCAAAATACAAACCACACTACGACTCCAAAAACGCAGTAAAAGAAATGCGAGTGCAAGTAGGAGACTGGGTCTGCGTCAAAGAACCAAAAAAGACATCCAAGTGCGAAACTAAGTTCAGACCCCCACAAAAGGTCATCCAATGTCATGGTAAATCCGTCACACTCGATGATGGGAAGAAGTGTTCAGGAGACGACATAGTAAAGATAACAACGGGCGTTCACAGACCGAGTACCTCCAAGCACGCACCATTCGAAAATCCGTCAGGGTCAATTCCTCCTTCCACGGGAGCACCTCAATATGGCCACCGTGAAGACAATAGCTCCAACATGGACACTGAGAAAACTCTCAACAGCAGATTATCGAAGAGGAATCGGAAGATCATACAAAACTTCAACCAAGATTTCTTATATTATTGACAGCTCTAATATGTAATACCCCGACCCCTTCCCCTGTTCCCCCCCCTTTCGCTTCCTTGTTTCCCCCCCTCCTTTCCTCCTGTTTTCCTATCAGCGGAGATGTTATATAATGTACTAGCCCAGCTCGTGGAACTCTGCTTCCATGAGCCCAGTGTTCCAGCCCCGATCCCCAACCCAAGATTCGAGCTTTCCTGTTCGGTTTCAGTTACTCTGGTCCGACCTCTGGGGGCCGCCGCAATAAAGCTCCTGAACTTACCTTGTGCCTCGCCTCTTTACTTCACAGATCCACACCTAGATGATCCATCCATAACACTGTGCCCCTGTACCTCCCTCCAGACCCACTGTGCCACATACTTCCATCCAGACCAACAACAATATGCCCCATCCCTCCCCCAGACCAATGTACCCCGTCCCTCCTATGAAACCCACATTAAGCCCACACCAAAGTGCCTGATCCCTCCCATCAAACACACACATACCTGCCTAACCTCCGGAATTTTTCCGGAGACTCCGGAATTTTAAGCATTTCTCCGGGTCCTGTCATATTCTCCACCTGATTGGCTGCCGCCGGTAGCCAATTGGGTGGAGAAGTGGCCGGGACCCGGAAACGGCGCTCAATGCGGCCCCCGACCTCTGTAATAGTGCTTTCAATCCATATAATTGGATTGAAAGCAGTATTATTACGGCGGCGGTGCCACGTTCATTTTGCTTACCAAAATCATTAATTCAATGCTATAGTAAGCAAAATGAAGGCGGCGCCTCAGCAGTAATAATGCGGCTTTCAATCCAGTGACATGGATTGAAAGCACCATTATTTCGGCGGCGCCTTCAGTTTGCTTACTATAGCATTGAATGAATTATTTTCAGTGCTATAGTAAGCAAACAGAAGCCACCGCCGCAAAAATGGTGCTTTCAATCCAATGACATGGATTGAAAGCACTATTATGAAGGCGGCGGCACTGCCTTCATTTTGCTTACTATAGCATTGAATGAATTATTTTCAATGCTATAGTAAGCAAACTGAAGCATACAACAACCGAGTTTACCTGTTGTGCGTGTGGCCGGAGCCATGTGCAAATGGGCGGAGTCTTGTGTGGCTGTGGGCGGGGCATAAATCTCAGGAATTTTGATTTTCAAATGTAGGCAGGTATGAACACACACCAATGTGCCCCCAATCAGACCCACACACAGACCAAGATGCCCCATCCCACCCTCCAAATCCAAACCCACATCGCGCTTTGAAACACTTGGGTATGGGCGCGCTATGAATAAAAATGTATCCCACCAATACGCCCCGTCCCTCCCATCAAACCCACACCAATCTTACAGGAACTTTCACGGTACCCCGAGGAAAATGCAAATTGTCATCTCAGCCAGCAAAAGCACGCAGATTCCGGTTGAGCTTAAAACGGCAACCGATGCCTTCCCGCTCAATAAAATTGCTCACGATGCAAAAACCACAATGATGACGTCTGACGCTAAGGTACGTGCCCAGAGTCACGTGAAGAAGAGTAGGCGGGGCGCTGCGATGGTCCGTTTCTCAAACCGTCAAAATACACATAAATACCCCCTTCCCAATATTGCCGATCTGCATTAAAGTAACAGTCAACATGCGATAACTTTAAAACTTAACCTAAACCAAATGTATGCACGAAATAACAATCAACTATAAGAAATGTGCTTTGTAACGGAGGAATATCCGCCACAAAGCCTTGCCTTCCCTATCGCTTGTGCAAAAAAAAGATGACGAAGATAACATTGAAACCCACGTGATAGAGAGCGGCCCACGTGATGAAGTGGAGGCGGGGCGTTGCTATGGTCCGTTTCTCGGGTGGGAACTAGACGCTACCCTTTACGAAACGCTCATGTCCTGATTCCAGCCAGCATCAGGTGAGTGAGTGCATGCGATCCAGCTATTGTAGTGAATTTTACATGCATTTCTTTTAGCATCAATTTACTTAGACGTTCTCACCCCTTTGTTATATTGTTAAGAGGAACCCTTTTGCAACCTCTGGAAATGCAGGTTGAAGCTTTAATTCTCTGTATTCTACTGATCACACATGTTGAAATTAAACATTGTAAGTACGTGACTTTATAAACATGTGGTTTTGAAATGACACAGTGCTGCCTATTGTTGTTGGTATCATAAACACAGTAGCTGCTCCGAAGCTCATTTACGGTACGGTTCAGACTCTGGAATACTCGCAGAAACAGTGACTGCTGTGGAGCTACTACACAGACCCGGCTCTGGTGTAAGTTGCTACATATATAATAATCAGGCCCGTTTCTTGACCTGGGCGAAGCGGGCAGCTGCCCGGGTCAAAATTTCCCCGGCGGGCGCAACTACACTGTTCCCTGGAGGGTGACATTTCCATGGGTGTGGGGCGCGATTGCCGTGGGGAGAGTAGCCGCAGCACAGTAGTGGCAGCTGCTGACTGGCAGTCACATAGTACTTGCGTAACGTTACGGAAGTCGGAGGCTCTCTGAACTTTCCCACCACTTGGGGTAAGGCATAAAATAGCACCTTTCCTGGTGGCTTTGTAATCAAGCAGGAACAACACACCACAGAGGAAAAAAGACAGCTGCCGTTGAGTGTTCCCGGGGTTGTATGCTATCCTGCGGGCCATGATAGATTGTGGGAGGCAGTGTTCGGCAATCTTCGGAGTCAAGCCCACTTGATGGCTACAGCCATACATGCAGCCCGAAATGAAAAGCTAATGTCATAGCCCGCCTACAGCCCCCCCCCCCACATCTCTATTGAGGGATTGGCCAGAGCTACCAGGTGGGCGTTGTTTTAGGGCCTTCACTCTGTCATGGGAAGCCGAATATCATACAGTATGGTATAATATATGGCTTCCTATGTTGTTGTTTTTTTAATACTGTGCAAAGTCTGGGAGCCTAGCATTCGCTCAGTTGTACATTTGCGCACATGTTATTATTTTAAATGGTATAATCATAAGAAAGGTTGTACTGTTACAGTAGATGGGGCGCTTAAACATGTTTTATGGCTTAATTAACCTTTCTATATTTGATTCCAACATCACACTACAGTCAAAATAAGAAAGGTTGTACTGTGACAGCAGATAGGGCGCACATGTTATTATTTTAAATGGTATAATAATAAGAAAGGTTGTACTGTTACAGTAGATGGGGCGCTTAAACATTTTTTATGGCATAATTAACCTTTCTATATTTGATTCCAACATCCAAGCACGAGGAATCACTGCAGGAGCCTCTCTTAAGGATAAAGGGGGAGGTGGGGCTCAGTCACACAACTCTGTCATAATGCAGGGGGGTGCACGGTAGCGTCTCCCTTCAGCATGTGTTATTGGGAAGGGAAGTCAACAGTATTTTACGTAATTGGTGTTAAGCTCCCTGTTCACCCCCGGCTTGGTAAACTGTGCACATTATCACACACTGCTGCAAGTGACTGGTATGGGCTGCGCTATGTCATGGATACACCACCACTGGGTTAATGAGGCTCAAGCCCCCTACCTAAAGTTTGGGCTGTTTGTATGGGGATGAAATGCAGACTAGTGAGAGTCTGTGTAATTCCTTTCCTTTTGTCCTCAGCAGCGCTGTTCTTCGGCATTCATGCATTCAGCCATCACACACTACAATGGGACATTTCCAACCGAAAGATCCCCTTCCACTTAAAGCTACAACTATCAATTCTGTGTCTGTTTCCAAGACGGATCTATGTGATTACTGTGCCCCAATTACTATGACCCCCACAATGTTGACTTTTTTATTTTAACCCCATTTTCACCTCATATATATGCTGGGAGAGACACCATCAGCCCCCCTACATGTATTATGGTAATTCGCATCCCCTGTCTCCCTGGGGTTAACTCACAATGACACAAGTCGTCATCCTGTTTAACGTTTAATCTGGTCCCTACCAATGTATCGGCACCACCTACCTCCTCCCTTGACACCCCCATACCTTTTCATTGTTGGGGTGCATGATATCATGGCCTGAACGCAACTATGGTAATTCACAAAACCTGTAACACACATCCTGTTTTATGTTTACTCTGGTCCCAAATGATGTAGAGGCACCACCTAGCCCTTCCCTGGATACCTCCATACCCTTTGATTGTGGGGGTGCAAGATTTCATGGCCTGAATGCACTTATGGTCATTTTGCATCCCCTGCCTCCCAGGGGTTAGCTCACATTAACAAAAGTGGACATCCTGTTTTATGTTTAATCTGGTCCCAAACGAAGTAGAGGCACCATCTACCCCCTCCCGGAACACCCCCATACCTTTTGATTGTGGGGGGTGCAAGATATCATGGCCTGAATACACCTATGGTAGTTCGCATCCCCTACATCCCTGGGGTTAACTCACACTAGCGCATGTGGTCATCCTGCTGTATGTTTAATCTGGTCCTAACCAATATAGAGGCGTCCCCTAGCCCCTCCTTGGAGACCCCTATGCCTTTTGATTGTGGGGGGTGCAAGATATCATGGCCTGAATGCACCTATGGTAGTTTGCATCCCCTACCTCCCTGGGGTTAACTCACACTGACGCAAGTGGTCATCCTGTTTTATGTTTAATCTGGTCCCAACCAATGTAGATGCACCATCTAACCCCTCCCTGGAGACCACCATGCCTTTTGATTGTGGGGGGTGCAAGATATCATGGCCTGAATGCACCTATGGTAATTTGCATCCCCTATTTCTCTTGGGGCTATTGACACTAGCGCAAGTGGTCATCCTGGTTTATGTTTACTCTGGTCTTAACCAATGTAGAGGCGCCCCCTAACCCCTCCCGGAACACCCCCATACCTTTCGATTGTGGGGGGTGCAAGATATCATGGCCTGAATGCACCTATGGTAGTTTGCATCCCCTACCTCCCTGGGGTTAACTCACACTGACGCAAGTGGTCATCCTGTTTTATGTTTAATCTGGTCCCAACCAATGTAGATGCACCATCTAACCCCTCCCTGGAGACCACCATGCCTTTTGATTGTGGGGGGTGCAAGATATCATGGCCTGAATGCACCTATGGTAATTTGCATCCCCTATTTCTCTTGGGGCTATTCACACTAGCGCAAGTGGTCATCCTGTTTTATGTTTACTCTGGTCCTAACCAATATAGAGGCGTCCCCCTAGCCCCTCCCAGAACACCCCCATACCTTTTGATTGTGGGGGGTGCAAGATATCATGGCCTGAATGCACCTATGGTAATTTGCATCCCCTATTTCTCTTGGGGCTATTCACACTAGTGCAAGTGGTCATCCTGTTTTATGTTTAATCTGGTCCCAACAAATGTAGATGCACCATCCAACCCCTCCCTGGAGACCCCCATGCCTTTTGATTGTGGGGGGTGCAAGATATCATGGCCTGAACACAACTATGGTAATTCGCATTCCCTACCTCCCTGGGGTTAACTCAAAGTAGCGCACGTGGTCATCCTGCTGTATGTTTAATCTGGTCCCAACCAATGTAGATGCACCATCTAACCCATCCCTGGACATCCACATGTCTTTTGATTGTGGGGGTGCAAGATATCATGGTCTGAGCACACCTATGGTAATTCGCATCCCCTGCCTTCCTGTGGTTAATTTACACTGACACACGTGGCCATCCTGTTTTGTGTTTACTCTGGTCCTAACCAATGTAGATGCACCATCTAACCCCTCCCGGAACACCCCCATACCTTTTCACTGTGGGGGGTGCAAGATATCATGGCCTGAATGCACCTATGGTAATTCGCTTCGCCTACCTCCCTGGGGTTAACTCACACTAGCGCACATGGCCATCCTGTTTTATGTTTAATCTGGTCCCAACCAATGTAGATGCACCATCTAAACCCTCCCTGGAGACTCCCATGCCTTTTGATTGTGGGGGGTGCAAGATATCATGGCCTGAACACACCTATGGTAATTCGCATCCCCTACCTCCCTGGGGTTAACTCACACTAGTGCAAGTGGTCATCCTGTTTTATGTTTACTCTGGTCCTAACCAATGTAGAGGCACCATCTAACCCCTCCCTGGACAGCCCCATGTCCTTTGATTGTGGGGCTGCAAGATACCATGGT
Organism: Ambystoma mexicanum; assembly: GCF_040938575.1. NCBI lineage: Eukaryota > Metazoa > Chordata > Amphibia > Caudata > Ambystomatidae > Ambystoma > Ambystoma mexicanum. The sequence goes on from NC_090927.1 coordinate 1,021,606,236, forward strand.
CTGAGCACACCTATGGTAATTTGCATCCCCGGCCTTCCTGTGGTTAATTTACACTGACACAAGTGGTCATCCTGTTTTGTGTTTACTCTGGTCCTAACCAATGTAGATGCACCATCTAACCGCTCCCGACCCCCATACATTTTCATTGTGGGGGGTGCAAGATATCACGGCCTGAATGCACCTATGGTAATTCACATACCCTACCTCCCTGGGGTTAACTCACACTAGCGCACGTGGTCATCCTGTTTTATGTTTAATCTGGTCCCAACCAATGTAGATGCACCATCTAAACCCTCCCTGGAGACTCCCATGCCTTTTGATTGTGGGGGTGCAAGATATCATGGCCTGAACACACCTATGGTAATTCGCATCCCCTACCTCCCTGGGGTTAACTCACACTAGTGCAAGTGGTCATCCTGTTTTATGTTTACTCTGGTCCTAACCAATGTAGAGGCATCACCAGCCCCTCCCTGGACACCCCCATACCTTTTGATTGTGGGGGTGCAAGATATCATGGCCTGAATGCACCTATGGTAATTCGCATCCCCTACCTCCCTTGGGTTAACTCACACTAGCGCACGTGGTCATCATGTTTTATGTTTAATCAGGTCCCAATCAATGTAGATGCACCATCCAACCCCTCCCTGGAGACCCAATGCCTTTTGATTGTGGGGGGTGCAAGATATCATGGCCTGAACACAACTATGGTAATTCGCATTCCCTACCTCCCTGGGGTTAACTCACAGTAGCGCACGTGGTCATCCTGCTGTATGTTTAATCTGGTCCCAACCAATGTAGATGCACCATCTAACCCCTCCCTGGAGACTCCCATGCCTTTTGATTGTGGGGGGTGCAAGATATCATGGCCTGAACACACCTATGGTAATTCGCATCCCCTGTTTCTCTTGGAGTAATTCACACTAGCGCAAGTGGTCATCCTGTTTTATGTTTACTCTGGTCCTAACCAATGTAGAGGCATCCCCTTGCCCCTCCCAGAACACCCCCATACCTTTTGATTGTGGGGGGTGCAAGATATCATGGCCTGAATGCACCTATGGTAATTCGCATCCCCTACCTCGCTGGGGTTAACTCACACTGACGCAAGTGGTCATCCTGTTTTATGTTTAATCTGGTCCCAACCAATGTAGAGGCACCATCTACCCCCTCCCGGAACACCCCCATACCTTTTTGATTGTGGGGTGTGCAAGATATCATGGCCTGAATACACCTATGGTAATTCGCATCCCCTACCTCCCTGGGTTAAACTCACACTGACACAAGTGGTCATCCTGTTTTATGTTTAATCTGTTCCCAATCAATGTAGATGCACAATGTAACCCCTCCCTGGACGCCTGGATACCTTTTGATAGTGGGGGTGCAAGATATCATGGCCCAAACACACCTATAGCAAATTTAATTCTATCCGCCGCTACCCACAGGAAACCCTGTGATCTTCCGGCTAATGGCGGACGATGCCGGATCGTCCGAAACTCTGGAGACAAACTAGTTTGGATCTTTTTCAACCATCCGCACTGCTACCACGTGAGCATATGGCTCTTTAGTAACGTGCATGCAATGGATGGGGTTGCAGAATAATTCTGAGTCCAAATAATGGAACCAACTCGGGAAGATGGCAAAGGTACTGTTTTATTAACAATTATCCAAAACAGGGAGGTTACAACGGACATCAACGGACGTTCGCTCAGGCTCTTGACGATTTTCTCATAAAAACATCCTTATATGCAAAGAATACGTCAGACGTGATGTCATACTGCATGGCAAATAATAGGAAACCTATCAAAGGCTGTGATAGGCTTAAGGGGAACAACTAAGTATACATTGCATAGGGACTAGGATTGGGATTTGCTTCCCACTGTCAGGTGGAAAACTTATGCCTACCTCTTAAAACTTGTAAAGTACACAGTTTATCATTGGTCTTCAAACTATAAGGCCCTTCACTATATGGCCCTCTACAGTTGGTTGGCACGCTCGTGCCATGTCTGGAACATTCGGTTCACTTATCAGCACGTAAACTCAAACCCAGGTGCCAGGAGTTGGACTGGACATTACCTCCCCACCCAATTAGCCCAGCATCTCTCATCAACCATGGCTTCTGCCATGAAGATTGTTTTAGAAATTGGCCTTGCAAAGTATCCTTGTCTGTGGGAATATATGGGAGTGCAGGCTCTCACTATCGTTGTTCTAGGACTCCAAGCTGAACTCTATTTCCATCCTAGGCTCACATGACAGGAGACCATGAATTGGCCCATTTTGCAGCAGCCAACATGACCTCTGACCCTTTCAGTACAACTCACACAAAGGGAACTTATGTATGTGTTATTATTGTGTTACAATGCAATAATACTATTATGTCCGTGGCACTAAATCATAGATATGTACTGTGAATCATTTAAAATTCCAATCTGAAGCATATGTGATTGTGCACTTCTAACAGGCAGGGGACCTGGGTAATTGGCGTGCAGGCCAATGGTGGTATATGGGTGGGAGCATATCTATTCTCTGTCTTTGCATCAGGTGGTGTGGGTTTTCTTGACTGTGTTTGTGTTTCTTTTTGTCACTTTGGTTGGGTGCATTCTGGTACATGTAGTGATTTTCGTATTGGTGTACGGAATGGATGTTGTTACGCATGCACTGGATCATTTTCTTCAATTGAGACACACCTGTCAAGCCCTTGCACTCACGCATGCTATTACTGTGTTGCACCTTGATTTCCCCCTCTACACTTGCACGTTCAATGCACTCACTAGCAATAGTAGGTTTGTCTCCCCTTACCTTTTTTTATCATTACTTGTTGTACTATTGTAGCAATTATTGATCCTTGCTCTAATTCATGGTCTACCTTCCCCTTTACCCACCTTGTCTGCCCTCTGTGCGCTTTCAGGGTGTTTTGCTAATTGCATGAGCGCAGAATATTTGAACAACAAATAAAGGAATGCAAACACTGCGCACAGCCACTGCTGATCGGTGTTATACGTGCCCATAATTCAACAGTGCACATGCCCTTGTAGTTACATTCACCCAGCATCCAGTTACACAGTCCACTGTGACGTGCCATGTACCCAGGCAGCGTGGAGTTGCGCAGCACCGTGGAGACATGGGTTGAACCAGGACATCTGGCACAGCAGTTGGTGATGAGGTGGTGGGCATCACACACCATCTGCATGTTCAGTGAGTGATAGTTTTCCGTTCCGGTAGACTGCCTCCACAGCATGCCTGGCCACCAGCTCCACATGTGTTCCGTCCAATACACCTATGATATAATATGGGATTTATAACGCGCCTATACACAAGTGTTTCAAGACGCGATGAAGCAAGGGAGGGGAAACAAAGGGAAACAAAGACAATGGTCTTACTAGGCCAGGTGACATTGAGATCGCGCAAGTGCAGGGGAGGGGGGAAAGGGAAAAGTGCGGGGGAGGAGGTGGCTGTGCAATACATAGGATCAACAGTAAAAAATAAATTAAATTTTAAAAAAAAGGTAAAAGTGCAGCCAGCTTGTGGCAAGTGCAGGGGTAAGTGCAGACATCAAGTGTCAAGAGCTTGTAGGGGACTGTAGGGATACAGAAACAGCCACCCAAGTGCAGCTGTTGCCTGGGAGGCAGTGCAGGTGTGCAACTGGCGGGGGAGGGTACCTGGGCCCGAGATCAGAGGGTAGCCAGGTGACCAATGCAGTTTCAGTCAGGAGTTCAGCAGGGGAAAGGGGGAGAAAAGAATCAAAGAGGAAGGTCTTGAGGTCCTTCCGGAACCGGAGATCGTTCTCCTCAAGTTTCAGGGAGGCTGTTCCAGAGGGAGGCCCCAGCCGAAGAAAGAGATTTACCACAAACTCGTTGCTTGGAGAAGCGACTGACCCTGAGGGAGTTCGAGGTGGGTGAGCGAAGAGCTCGACAAGGAAGATATTTAGGAAGAGAGAGTTGAAGGTATTGAGGCCACAAGCCTCAGAATGCCTTGTGGACAATGCAGAGGGTTTTCAACTTAATCCTCGCAGCCACTAGGAGCCATTGCAGAGATTTCAGTCCTGGAGAGATACGATCCCTGGGCTTGAGGCCAAAGACAAGTCTTGCAGTCCTGTTCTGGATGAGTTGCAGAGGGCGCAGAGTGGAAGCATGCAGATTAAGAAAGAGGCATTAGTGCAGCCTAGAGAGAACCAGAGCTCTAGAGACAGTGAACTTCTGGAGGAAGGAGAGGAAAGGAAGAATACCTCTGAGGAGGTGCAGCTGGTAGTGTGATTTCTTAGAGATGTCAGAGATGTCAGGAGAGAAGGAGAGTGGGGAGTCGAAGATGACCCCGAGGTTTTTAGCCTCACAGGTGGGAGCAGAAAGAGGGCCAAGAGAGGCTGGCCAGAGAGCGACAGTAAAGGAGGGAGCAGGTGTGCCGATGAGGAGAATCTCCGTCTTACTGGCATTAAGGCAGATGTCATTGGCGACGCACCACACCTGGATAGCAGACAGACAGTCAGAGATGAGAAAGGGAGAAGAGGTGGCAGAAGGGAGCCTGAAATGAGTGTCATCCACATAGCACTGAAAGTTCGGGCAGAGAGCAGCAATGCGGTGGGCAAGAAGTGCCAGGTATTAATTGAACAGCCAGGGAGAGAGGTTAGACCCCTGGGGAACACCACAGGTAGAGATAGAGGAGAGCAAGGATCCTAGTTAGACCTGGGAGTGTCGATCGGAGAGGAGAGAGGTCAGCCAAGCCAGGGCCTGATCAGTGATCACGGAGACAGTTGAGCAGGATGGCATGGTTGACCATGTCAAAGGCAGAAGAGAGATCCAGTCATGCCTGCAAGGGCATGGAAGGCAATTTTAGTGGCATTGACCTGGTCAGCAGTCCTGAGTAGGATGATGTGGTCTCCAACCTGAAACAGGACACGCAAAAAACAGGGTTGCAATATCCCATGCAGTTCACCCACAGTGTGTTGGTATGTGCCCGTGGCTATGAAGTGTAGCACAGACACTAACTTGAGTAAGTGGGGGGTATGGCTGTACGGATATGTTTATGTTCCTGTTCATTTTGTTGTTTCTCTTCTTCCAGGAAAGGTTTAAGTGCCTTGCCTTTTTTTTCCTTCATAACTCTTTTTCCTTAATCCCTTCTACCTCATATTCAGTTCTTTTTGACCTTGGAATAGTTGTTTAATGTGGTGAGAATTTCTGTGTTGATTTCTTTCTAAAATGTGAAACTGGTTTAGTCACTGTATGGATTAGCAACGTTGGGTGGCATGGTTGATGTTTGGAGAGGTTTTTTTCTTTTGATCTTTGCTGTCTTTAAAGGTGGGTAAGAGCCAAAGGTGAAATTCTCTATTTCTGTAGCAGACCGTGAACCAATAAGATTCTATCCAAAATAAAAAAAAGATGCGTATTGGTACAAATTTACAACCATTTGCTTCTTAAATATCCATTGTGAAACATGTTTAAAAGTTATCGAGGGGGGTGTGGCTTAGGGGGCCCACACACGGATGCCTCCTTAACAGTCTCCGGACATCGCCGGGCCTTCAGTGTTAATGGCGCCGTCATAAGTGTCGCCAGAGCCTAGAAATCCTCACTCTGGCTAGGTGAAGCCTCGAGGCATGCATGGACCAAGTTTCGGCACCCGCAGCCCTCGCTGGACAGGGTTGGGAATCCTGGAATCAGCGGAGCGGGGACCACACCAACTCCAACATGGCGCCTGCAACCCTTGCTCGCCATAAACTGAGCAGCTGACCCTCTTCTCCAGGGTAGAGATGCGTGGGTCTGGGACTGTAACTTGCACTAAGCTGTCTGACCCGAGCTTTTCCTTTGGGGTACCTGTTATTTTTTCTCTGCATCTTTCTCCGCTCTTCCTTTGGGAGCTGCCTTGAATTACATGCTTTCTGCCCAGCTGGTGAGTGCTCTGGCAGTTGGAGGCTTCCCGTGAGGACTTGCCAGATGCCTGACTCATTGCTTGATGCATACGGAGCATCTCCTTGAGGGCTTTGGTTGGTCCTAGGTGTGTGGTGCCTGGGTGTGCGGTGACTCTTACTACATGGGTGATAGTGATATCTGTTGGAGTCCCTGTGCATGGATTACATGCTGCCTTATCTCTCTTCACGAGCATTGTAGTTAAGAGCCCTCAGTCCCTGTGCACAGATCACATACTGCCTGATCTTTCTTTATTGGTGCTGGGGCTACCTGCGGTCCCTGGATTTGTTACCTGGAGGCTGTGATGGCAAAGAGGGGAAATACCCCTACAGATGGTGATATTGCGTGCTTGGTACATGCCTGTGAAGGACCTAAGAAAATTGACAACGCTGTCCTGCTAGTGCAGTGTCCCCAGGAGAGGGGAGAGGACATGGCTCTACCAGCTACCAAACCGGATCTGGCTAACCTGCTGAGGGAACTGAAGCGGGCACTCCAAAACAGTGTTGCCGAGCTCTCCTCTAAAGTTGTGACAATTGACAAACGCGTGACGGAGGCAAAACAGTGTATTAGGGACATTGAGGACTCTTTCTGAGCAAACCTTGGAGTCTTGCGATGCTTCCCAATGCCTTCCGAGGTGTGAGGCCCTGGAACACAAGCAGGAGGACATCGACAATCATTCACGACGTAACAATGTCAGGCTACGCAGCATACCTAGATCTGTAAGTGACTCAGATTTGCTGAATTAGGTCTGCACCCTCTTCCGGTCTCCTCTCTGACTGTCTGAGGATGCCAAGGTGGAACTGAACCATACCCATAGTCTTTGAGGGTCTCTCTGGGATGGATCAAGCCAGCCACCTGATGTTCTCAGTAGAGTCAATTTCCTCACGTTTAAGCAGCGCATCATGGAAGCAGCACGTGCAGACCAGCCTTCACTTTTCGGGGTGCCGACCTTCAGATATCCCAGGATCTGGCGACTTTCACAATCCAGAGGCGCAGGATGCTTTGTCCACTTACTGTGTGGCTCAGGGAGGAAGGTATTAATTTCAGATGGGGCTTCTCCACTGCTCCGTTCTTCACTTTGGAAGGGAAACATTGGTCAATAACATCACATCAGGATGCTTAGGATTTACTGTCATCATGGCCATCTGGCCCTCATGAGGTTGGGTCCCTAAGCCACAGAGGGGATTGTGGTCAAGAGCTGGTAAGGTGCAAAACCCTGCGGGCCACTCGGGAGTAAAATGAAGGTGATTGGCTCCTCGCAGGTGAAGTAGTTCTGGATGCTTTTTTTTTTACTTATCTCTATAGGTTCTGGTTGAAATTGAAATTGATATTTTATTTCTATCGCGCTCATACACAAGTGTTTCAGAGCGCGACAAGGCAAGGGAAGGGGAACAGAGGGGAAACAAAAACAATGATCTTACTAGGCCCAGTGACATTGAGAACGAGCAAGTGCATGGTAGAGGGGGAGAGGGAGAAGTGCATGGAAGGGGGATCAAAAGGAGAGTGCGGAGCAATGAGGAAAAAAACCATAAATAATAATAAATAAATTAATAGATAAAAAGGCAACAAACAGAGGGAGTGCAGCCAGCAAGTGGCAGTGCTGGGTTTAAGGCAGCAGGCTGGGTAGGTCTGATAAGTGCAGGAAGAACAAAACAAAGGGGTAGGGGCTGTATGGATACAGATACAGACGCCAGTGCAAGGGGTGGCTCGGAGGCAGTGCATGCGGGTGGCAAGAGGAGCAGGTACCTGGGCCCGGAGGAAAGAGGGTGGCCAGGTGCATGGTGCCGAGGGAGAGTAGAATCAGCAGGGAAGAAGGGGGGCAAAGGCAGAAGCAAAGAGGAAGGTCTTGAGGTGCTTCCGGAACCGGAGATGGTTCTCCACAAGTTTCCTCAAGATGGTTCTCCTCACTTGCACTGTTTGGACGATCTAGACTCTGTGAGCGGATGGACTTGGCGATGGCATGAATATTCTCTCTATTGATTTGTAACTGTGTTTTGGTCTGGCGACAGCAGGCAATAGCCCCGGTCTGTGATAATAGCTCCTTTTCTGAACCGTTTTTATTTTTATACGAGTCTTTCTTGTTGGTGGGTGTGGGATGGCCTTTTTTGGAAGGGTACTCGTAAATGTTGAGGTAAAATTGGATGCGGGATGGTAAGAGTCATGATCAGTTCGCTACTTGTAGAGTGTGACACCTGCTTAGTTTAAGCTTATCTCTTATTTCCACTTAGCACTGAGGTCGTGTTAGCGGACTCCCCGTTGGGCCAGAGTTAAAGAACTTGCTCTTAATGTGCACGGATTGAACTTCCCCTTAAATCTGTGTTGCAGAGATTGAGGGACCAGGAATGTTCCATAGCCTTGTTACAGGAGACGCACCTGTGTCACACTGATTTTCGTAGACTGCGCAATAGACACTTTGCTAAACAATATCTTGCCTATTTCAGTACTAATAAAGGTGGAACAGGGATCTTTGTTGAGGTGGGAGAGAAGAATGACCGGGGGGGTCGGTTTATAGGGGTCAAGGGCTTGTTAGGCGGTCATCTGTTTACTGTCATATCTCTTTATTCCGCTAGTGAGAAGCAGGGTGGATTCCTGGTGGACTTTCTGTCGGAAAGGACTGCTTTTGCAGATGGACAAGTGATCTTGGTGGTGGGGGTAGGGGTATTATAATGTAGTACCTGACCCCATGATTAATCACACCCACCCTCTGCTACAGACTTTAAACTGGCCCAGTCTTTAATTAAAGTTCTGAGGGAAATGAATCTGGTTTACTTGTGGAGGCTATTGCACAAGGGAGAACTTGACAACACACATTTTACACGCATATAGGACTTTCTCAAGGATCAATCTCTGGCTCATATCTCCCTTTCTCCAGCATGGGGTCTGGCATGGATTCACATGCTCGTGAATATTCCCCGTTGTCAGGCCGGGAATCCTCAGTAAAAGAATAAACTGTTTGACTTGCACTTACAAACTGTCTTTCTTCTATACACCAAACACTGAGCTCTGGGTCATACTGTCCCCAGCCAATGACTGCCCTCTGCCTAAGCCCCTCCACTGGCAGCCATCTTCACATTTTTACCGCACGTTTAAGTGTTGGGAGTCCTCGTGTTGTGCTCAGAGAGCTTTTCTACGTTTTTGCGCTTTTTCGATAAAAAGTTTCTATTTTTGTCAAATAGAGCCTGTGTGTTCTTTCGTTCCTTTGACCGGCAAGCAGGGATCCGTTTGTCGGCGTCTTTCAACGCCCCTTAAGGGCAAGAATTTCATGAAAGAGTTTCATGGAAGATTCCAGAACGCCATTGGGCCTACATCGCACTCCGGACCATGTCGGAGGAGAAGAAAGAGGGAGACTCCCTCTTCAAGCTCTGCTCCAGCTGCGGATTGAGGAACTTGTTTGTGGAGGACAAACACTCTCAGTGCCTCTACTGTCTCCATCCGGACCACAGCGAAGCATATTGTGAAATCTGCCTTGGGTTCTCCAAGCGAACCATCAAGGACAGTCACAGTAGGTTGGTGGCATGGCTTAACGCCAAGGCCTCTACCCTGTGCGGCAAGCAGGGGCATGCCTTACCCAGGACCGGCCGGTCCAAAGAGCTGGCTTCTAAGTCCTTTGAGGGTGCTCGATCCGCTAGGTCCCAAGACAAGGCCAAGTACCGCAAGTTTGTTTCCGTCTGGGTTTCTGCACAAGTGGGTCCCACGATACGCAGCGCACGTTCATCTTCGCCATCTGCCTCCATCGCCAGTCATCGCTCCAGCTCCTCCTCGAAGAGGAAATCGGTTAACCCAGGGAAGCTGCAGGAAAAGCAGGAGAAGACCAAGGCACAAGGAAAGGTGTCCGACCTGCCCCTGAAGGCCCAGGTGGTCCAGACTAAGTCATCCTTGAGGATCGAGCTGGTGGCGGCCGCCCTCTCGAAGGAAAAAGGGGCTTACCTGGTCCAGCGAGTGGGAAAAGATCTCCACCGACTGATGGGTGCTGGACGCTCCCACCCACGGACACTCTCTAGAGTTCCAGCAGAAGTGTCCGCGGATACCACTGGTGGCCCGGCAGGAGCAGCACATCCCTCCGCTCCTGTGGGAAGTATGGGCCATATTAAAAAAGGGGGCTATAGAGCTGGTTCCGATGTGACTGCGGGCTCCGCAGTCTACTGCAGATACTTCTTGGTGAAGAAGACTGGGGGCTGGAGGCCCATTCTAGACTTGCGGCGCCTTAACAAATACATCAAGTCCCAAAAATCCATGATGGTCATGTTGCAGCACGTGCTTGGCCAACTGGAGGAAGAGGACTTCTTGTTGTCGCTGGATCTGGAGGATGCATACTTCCACATCCCCATTCACGAGAAGCATCGGAAGGTCCTGTGCTTCGTAGTACAGGGAAGGCACTACCAGTTCAAGGCCCTTCCCTTCAGACTGAATTCGGCACCCAGGATGTTCACAAAAGTGCATGGCACCAGTGGTGGCCCATCTGCGCCTACAAGGGATACATGTGTACACGTACCTTGATGACTGACTCATCCGCGCCAAGTCCAGGGAAGTAGTAGTTCAACACACGGAGAGGACCGTCCAGCTGCTGACAGATCTGGGGTTCTCTGTCAACTATCCAAAATCCTGCTTGATACTATCGCAGAACGTGCTATTTCTGGGGGCCAGGCTCAACTTGGTCTCCTGCCTGACCGCCCCCTTGGAAGAGAGGATAGTGGCCATGCTGGGCAAGGTGCAATGGCTGTTGACACTGAAGACTGCCACGGTGCGGACCATCAAGTCAGATGGGGCATGCTTGTATTCAGTGTTCTCCAAATAAAACTATAAAAATTCTCTTTGGTTATCGACCTCCTGGCCCAGCACAGGCTTTCCTGGAGAAATTAGAATTATTTCTGGCAGACACAGGGAATAAGCATGACAAGCTGTTATGTTTGGGGGACTTCAATATATGGGCTGAGGAGGTGACATCTGGGGATGGGAGAGAATTAAAGGAGACCCTGGAAGCCCATGCTTTGGAACTTCTAGCATCATCCCCCTCACATTGCCAGGACCATTGTCTTGATGTCCTGCTATATCGAGGGAAGATAATTTGTTATGTTGAGACAATCGCAATATCATGGACAGACCACTATGCCATAGTATTTGAACTGAGAATGCATAAGAAAACTCTGGAAGTGCACACGGAAAATTGGATGGGGGAGTTCGGCAAGCTGAAAGATTTATTGAAAATCTCAGGGGAAACTCTGAAACATGCTTTGGCACAGATTGAAGAGGCTCTTCCATGTGAGGAGTTCTTCAATAAAGGCATGTAAATCATGGCTATGCTATGTAATGTACAGGCCCCTCTCCAACAAAACAAAGCCATGTAACCCCTGGTTTTCGCCAGATTTGGCCAAGAAAAGGGTACAGGCGAGATCTTTAGAGAAAAAAATGGAGAAGACATCGTACAGAGAGCATTTTAGAACAGGTCAAGAGCGCCTGAAGAGAATATGGAAAAGCCATTTTTGATGCCAAAGCTAAATTTATAACTGGGAAAATTGACAAAGTCATGAACAGGCCACGGGAATTGTACGCTGCTATTTCCCAGTTAGCAAATCCTGGGTGTACGTCAGCAGCACCTGAATAATTACAAGCACAGGCGGATGCTTTTAATAATTACTTTATAAATAAAATAGAGCTAATACAAGGAAAGATTATGGAAATTAAACCATTACATCCCCAAGAGGATCTGGAAGTAACAGAGGAGATTAGCCTAGAATACATATCTCATGATGAAGACACTGGGACGGATCAGAAGCTATTTATGTTTACGAAAGTATCTGAGGAAAGGGTCTGCACCTTGCTCTCTGCGTTGAAGGCTACTAATGATGTACTCTTCGTTATTCTATCTTCAGTAGCTAAACTAATAGCTCCAGATATTACCCCATTTATCACAAAATGTGTTAACAAATCTCTTACATCAGGGGTAGTACCGATGATTCTGAAGAAATCTGTGGTCACGCCACTGCTAAAAAAAACAAATTTAGACCGTAAGAATTTCCAGAATTACAGGCCAATGGCAGGATTGTCATGGCCATCGAAAATTCTGGAAAACATTGTGACAGCTCAGCTGCAGGAACATCTGGATCAGGAGAATCTGCAATCCACTGCAATCCGGCTTCCAACCAGGTTTTGGGATGGAGATGGCGTTGCTGACGGTCTGGGACTATCTATTGGAGACGGCGGATCAGGTGGGCGTGTCCCTGTTGGTCATGTTGGACCTGTCCGCCGTCTTTGATACGGTTGTCCATGGGACCCTGCTGAAACGTCTGAGAGAAGTGGGTGGAGTAGGGAAACAAGCTCTTCAATGGTTTGAATCTTTTCTCTCTAGAAGAGAACAAAGAGTAGGATTTGGAGATTTCTTGTTAGATTCAGGATTACAAAGCTGTGGAGTCCTGCAGGGGTCGTCCCTTGTCACAGGTTTCACCCTTTCTCACCTGCTTTCGCTGCTTGATGGAATCCAGAGGAGTTTTCTTCTGTACGGATCGGGTCTTGTACAAGCCTGCTCTGCCGTCTTCGGCTTCCAGTGTTTGTTCAGCTTTAACGTCCGGGAAAAAAATGAGGAAACTCCAGGAAGACCAGGAAAGGAGAAGTGCACTCGGAGGCGGGTGCACAGAATCCGGGAAGAAGGCTAAATAGGAGGAGGGAGGATAGAAGGGAAAGCGGAGGGTCCAGGAATCAGGAAACTACAGAATTCCGCAAGGCCAACTTCAGAGCACACGTCTGGCCACAGCAACAGTAGCGTTGAGACGCGCGGGCCGCGGGGGCATGGCCATTTTATAGAACATGCTGCCTCGGACGTAAAGACTGGTAGGCAGCGTTCTGTGTGTACGGCCATGTTGGAAGTAGTACAGAGTGTAAGCCCCGACGCGTCAAGGACCAGGAGGTCCAGAAGGGGCATGTCTGATGGTTCATGACATCCCTCTCCCCACTGCTTTTTAATTTATATTTTAAACTACTCATGGACATTCTGAGGAAGCACGGCATACAGTTTCACTCATACGCAGGTTTTCTTGAGGATACAGAATCTAGAGGAGACGCACGAAATAGTTGACTGGTGCCTACAAGAAATACAGGCTTGGATGTGTGCGATCCAGCTACTGCTGAATGTCAGCAAAACAGAAGTGACTCTATTTGCTTCGAAGCACAATCTGCAGAGGGAGCATTTACACTCCCTATGTTTTCTGGGGACACAGCCGAATTTCTCCAAGAAAATAAAAAATGTAGGCTGTGTCTGGGAGGATAACATGGGAAGTGGAGCTCAAGTTAGTGCAAAGGTACAAGCAGCTTTCCACTCACTACGCCTATTGAAACATATCCTACCATTAATTGCGAATGAGGACAGAGCGGTAGTCATTGGCACTCTGGTCAACTTGAGGTTAGACTATGGAAATGTATTGCTGTCGGGTATACCAGCCTATCAGTTGCGAAGACTGCAGGTGGCCCAAAATGCAGCGGTTAGGCTGGCGTGTAGGTAAAAAATCAGCTCCAACCTCTAACTTAAGAAGAGCCCTACATTAGCTGGCAGTAAAGGAGATAATTGAGTTTAAGGTACTCTGCTTGGTTAATAGGTGTGTTAACAAGACAGGAACACAATATCTATCAGATAAAATCAGGAGACATGTTCCTACCCGACTACTGTGCTCAGCAGATCAAAATCTGCTTCATATACACCACACCAGGTATATGAGCAAAGGGGACCGCAGATTCAGCGTCTACGGTCCAAGAGCATGGAATAAACTACCCAGAGAAATCTGTGAGATTAAAACCTGTCCGGCATTCCAGAAGGCCGTGAAGACCTATCTGTTTTATTAGAACTCTCCTAGACCTTAACTGGTGTATTTCAATCTCATATGATTAAGTGGATTAAGACATGGGCCTCATTACGAGTATGGAGGTAGCCATGCCGCTTTTAGCGGCATGGCTACTGCCATACCGGGTACCGGATCCGGGTTCCTGGAATGGGGAAATACCGGGCCATTCCGACCTTGGAGGGCCCGGTATTCCCCCATTCCAGGAACCCAGACCCGGTACATCCCTATTCCCATTTGAGCCCCCATAGGGCTCAATGGGAATAGGGAGTATGCTAACCACGGGCCCGTTAATGACGGGCCTGTTGTAAGCATCCTGGTCTGCTAGCGGGTCCCACTAAGGACGCCTGGTTTTACCAGACGTCCTTAGAGGGACTCACGAGCAGACCTCGTAATGAGGCGGTAGAGGGTTAACGGCGCCGGCAGCTCTACCAGCGCCGTTAACCTGATCCGGCTCTGCAGGTTGCGGATAGGACCCCTTCAGGAATTCCTGGACGCTTGGTGGATCCAGGTGCCTGGAAGCTTTGCAGACAAGATTGTTCTCGACGAGGAGTTCCGTCGAGCGATAAGGTGGTGGGGCGTGCGCTCCAGCATTGCCGGGGGCACGGATTTCCAGAGCCCCCCATACCAAGAGACAGTCACCACAGACGCGTCGCTGGAGGGCTGGGGAGCCCACACCGGACGTCTCCACGCCAGAGGCCTGTGGCTACCATAGGAGAGGGCTCTCCACATCAATGTCCTGGAGCTGCGGGCAGTGTTCTGGGTCCTCTAGTCGTTCCTTCTGTCACTCAAGGGCAAGGTGGTGAGGGTCTTTACGCACAATACCACCACAATGTTCTACATCAGGAAGCAAGGAGGTACCAGATACCCGGCGCTCTCCAGAGAGGCGCAGGACTTGTGGCACTGGGCCGTCAGCCAAGAGATGTTCCTCATTCCTTTTCACCTGGCTGGAGTCAAGAACACCATCACCGACTCCCTCAGCAGGGAGCTGCGCTCTTGCCACGAGTGGGAACTTCGACATGATCAAGTGAACAACCTCTTCCTCAAATGAGGCAGACCCCAGTTCGATCTGTTTGCGACAGCGATGAATTCCAAATGCCAGAGATTCGCCAGAAGGTTCCACCAGCCGAGGAGCATGGGGGACGCGTTTTCCTTTCTGTGGGAAGGCCTGTTCTGCCGCAATTCCCCTTCCCCGTTGCCTCTCCTGCTGCGAGTCATCAATCAACTCAAACGCAATCATCCTCATCGCCCCGGCGTGGCCGAGTCAGATTTGGTACCCGGATATTCTCAGCCTGTCAGTGTTACCCCCGGTCAAGCTGCCGGTGGTTTGGATCTGCTCGCCAGAGAAGGAAGCGCAATCCTACATCACGACACAGGATCGCTGAACCTGAAGGCTTGGCTCCTGCAGCCTTAGGGTTTGGAGTGTATGAGCTGCCGGCGGACTGCAGGGAGGTCCTTACCAGGGCCAGAGCATCGTCGACTCTTCATTGCTAAGGGCACAAGTGCAAACATTTTGCAACGTGGTGCCGGACGCAGAAGACCAACCCTCTGAATATCTCAGCTCTGCAGATTCTTCCGTACTTGTACTTGGTCAAGGCAGGGCAGACGCACGCCTCTATCAAGGTGCTTCTGGCGGCTATCTCCCGCTACAACAGGTCTCCAGGACGGTCTTCTCTTTGGTCCCACCGTCTAGTCAAGGAGTTCCTCAAATGACTGTTTCGATCATTACCGCCGGAGAAGGCCCCTACCCCGGCGTGTGAACTCAACGTGGTGCTGACGAGGATCATGGGGGCTCCCTTCAAGCATATGCATCAGGCCCCTCTCAAGTTCCTTTCCTGGAAGACAGCTTTTCTCGTGGCCATCACCTCTGCCAGGAGGGTAGGTGAGATCCAGGTCCTTTCCTGCGAACAGCCTTAGCTGACTTTTCACAACACAACGGTGGTGCTGCGGATGCACCCCTCCTTCATGCCAAAGGTTCTGTCGGAATTCCACCTCAACAAGCCTTTGGTGTTGCCTGTGTTTTTTCCAAAACCTTTGTCGCCGGCTAAAAGGACTTTGCACTGGCTGGATGTGGCTTGTGCGCTGAAGTTCTATGTGGCACGCACAAAGTGTTTCCGGAAGACATCTCAACCATTCTTGAACTTTGGTCCTGTGAACCATGGGAAGGCCTTATCCAAGGCTTCCATCTCCAGCTGTCTCTCCGGCTGCATCACACACTGTCACTGGTTGTCAAACCAACCGTTGCCCGGCCGTCCGAGAGCCCATTCTACCAGAGCGATCGCTGCGACGACGGCGTTCCTGTCTGGTGTGGCCCTGCTGGACATCTGCAGGGCTGCTACGTGGAGGTCCGCGCACACCTTTACAAGATTCTACTGCGTCCACAGGGATTCCAGAGAGGAGTCCAGGGTTGGCCAAGCAGTGCTACGCAACCTGTTTGCTTGAAGGTGAGCCTGTTCCGGAGGGAAGAGTATTTGCTTCTGTTGAGCCTTGCCACCTCCTGTGGTTGTGTAATGTTGTACTGCTATGTATTCTTTATTCATGAGCATGTGAATCCATGCCAGACCTCATGCTGGAGAAGGAACAAGTTGCTTACCTGCAACTATTGTTCTCCAGCATGGGTCTGGCATGGATTCACATGCAAACCCTCCCTCCTGCCCCTCTGTGGCTCTTCTTGGTCATACTGCCACTTTATGGGCTATTAAATCTGAAGATGGCTGCCAGAGGAGGGGCTTAGGGAGAAGGGCAGTCATTGGCTGGGGGCAGTATGACCCAGAGCTCAGTGATTGGTTTATCGGAGAAAGACAGTTTGTAAGTGAAAGTGAAACTGTTTTTTCTTTTTGATTCCCGGCCTGACGACAGGGAATATTCATGAGCATGTGAATCCATGCCAGACCCATTCTGGAGAACAATAGTTAAAGGTAAGTAACTTGTTCCTTCTGATTCCATTTGTATCAGAGGTACTCATTGCTACCCATGTACTCTCAGATCATGCAGCAGTTGAGTGTACACTTTCAGTTGATAGGTTGTCCCCCGTTAGCAGGCCCCCATGGAAGCTGCACGACCCGGCCCTCTCAGATTTGGTGTTCAAAGGACTCCATAACTAAGGCAATAACTGATTCTTTAGGGAAAATAGCACTGCTACCGTTCCGACTGCCACGGTATGCGACCCTATGAAGGCAGTGATTAGATGGGAACTGATTGCTCACACGACTGCTTGCACTTATAGGAATAGAACCCTAAGGTAGGCACTTTAGGGGGAGATGCGCGCTTCAGAAATGCTTCATAAGCATTTCAATTCTGTCATGGCCAGGAAGGGCCTACGGGTAGCGTGAAATAAACTATAAGCACACTTAGCAGGACATACGGCCAAATCGATTATTCGTGCTAAGCAATCTTATGCCATGGGTAATATGGTGAATACATTTCTGGTTCATAAATTGAAAGCCATACATACAACAAATACTACAGCAGTGCTGGTAGACTCGGGCATAAATATTCAGTACAGGGAATCGGCGAAAAGGAAGGTTTCTGAATGATATTTACCCACAGAATCTGCAGCAGACCCGCCCCCCCCCCCCATTTCTGCGACTTACGCCAGACTACCAAATCAGACTCTCGTCTACTGGTCAGGAGAACTTAGACACTCCTGTAACCACGGAAGAGGTGGCAATAGCAATAGTTTCTCTTAAACACAGGACCCCTAGTCCGGATGGTTTCTCAGCATCGTTTATACGATTTTTCAACCACAACTACTCAAACCTTTGACTAACTTATCCAACTTGTTTTCCCGGAATTTAGGGAGGGTTACTCCTTCGATGGAGTCAACTACAATTTTAATACTTAAGCTGGGGAATCCCACACAGGATTGTCACCCATACAGGCCAATTTCTTTGAACCTGGATGCCAAGTTGTACTCTAAGGTGTTGGCCTCGAGGTTGGGGACGGTTCTACCCCAACTGATAAATCCGGATCAGGCTGGGTTTATTCCAAAGCGAAGCACACAAGGCAACATCAGATGAGTCTTGGATATCCTTGACCTAGCCAGGAGGGGATAGTCTTGCCCTGGGAGTACTCACACTGGATGCTACTAAAGCATTCGACAGAGTGCACTGGCCCTACCTTTCTGAGGTTCTGCTTACTTTTGGATTTGGCCCGTTGGCTAACTACCATTGACCTTTTACTCGAATAAGGGTTAATTGCCCCTGTCCCTATCGCTCATGGAACTAAGCAGGGTTGTCCACTGTCTCCTTTGATTGTTGCTCTTGTAATGGAGCCATTTCCGCAAAGGATCAGAGACAACTCTGAGATCACAGGGACTGAGGTAGCTTGGGTGCAACACAAAAGGCCTCTTTATGCCGATGATGTCCTGCTCATGTTAACTAATATACCAACCCCCCTTGAGGCTGTCATGTCTGAATTAAGATGATTTGAACTGGCTTCTCTGTCAATTACTAGAAATCCTTGCCATAAGTGTGCAATTGCCCAAGCAAGTCATTGCCGCTGCGAGATCCACCTGTCGAATTCCGTGGGCATCTGACACTATTGAGTACCTGGGGGTGAGGATTCCTGTTTCCCCGCAGGATGTATATTGGGTCAACTTCCCAGGGTTGCTTAAGGATCTTGCCGAAGATCTTAAACGTTGGAGTAAGCAGGAAATATCACTGATGGGACAAATCGCTGCAGTAAAAATGAATCTTTTACCCAGATTCTTGTATCTTTGTCAAGCCTTGCTAGTTAAGATACCCAACCTTGAAGTACGTATGCTGCAGCGTAGCGTCCTACAATTTATCTGGGTGGGCAAAAAGCCTAGAGTTCCAAAAGCTGAGGTTTTAAGCGATGCCCGGAGGGGAGCACGGGCGGCTCTGGACTTCCTCAGGTATTATGTGGCTGCTCGGGTTACGCACATTTTGGCTTGGAGGTCCCCTCCCAGATGGGTAGCTCTTGAGAAAGCCAACTCCTCCTGCCGGTTATCTTTCTTACCCTTTATCGACAATACTAAACTCCCCGATCTGACACACACTTGAGCTCGACAAAAATCTTGCTGTATTACTGGCACGTGGCTTTTATGAAGAAGTGGGTGAATCGGGTTTCAGACCGTGCTCTCCAGTCTTTGGTAATGCAGAATTCTCCCCAGGATTCTTAGGGAATAGTTTTTCAAATTGGCATAATGGGGGTCTGCATAGCTTGCATCAGCTGTACCAGGAGGGCTCTCCTCTCTCGTGTCCGAATGTAAGGCTCAATTCTCACTAACCGAAGGCGAACGATTTAGATATGGTCATATTCGGCACTGGATTTCACAACTGTGAGGAGCCAGGTGACCTGCGAAGGTGAGAGTATTGGAATGTACCCAACAGTATGGCATAGATGGGGGTAGAATCTCATGCTTTTATAAATTTTTGGGAGGCAACTTACTAACCGTCAGATCCTCCTACATTGCCATTTGGAAAGCGGATGTGGGACCTCCTGTCGAGGATTTATGGGAAGAGATCTGGGCTAGAAACCACGCCTCCTCTAGATGTGTAACCAATAGGGAATGTATGCATAAACTTTGCTACAGATGGTACCAGCCTCTGCTAACTTTCCATAAAATGAATGCTGCTTTGAATTCGGCTTGCTGGAGGGGGTGCGGCCTCGGGAAGCTACTTTCATATGTGGTGGTCCTGTCATGTGATCCACACTTTTTGGGTTGCTGTGCTGTCTCACATTAAGGAGAGAACTGCAGTGGACTTACCCCTGGCTCCACTAGTTGGCCTATCGCGTTGCTCAGTGGAAGATGTGTACCCTAAATCGGGTTGCAGAGCACAATCGGCTACACACCAATTTTTAGCAACTGAAATATAAATAGCACGATCGTGGAAGGCTCTTATGGGGCCAGTATTGGCACAATGGTGGATGGAGGTATGGGACATCTTGGTTGACGAAAAAGTTACAGCATGTGTAAAACAATGTGCTGCCTTGGTATCTAGATTTCTGGCTCCCATTTGTTGACTATTACCAGAATTTTACCTCCCTAACTTTTAAACCGTCTCTACTTTCAAACTATTCCCTGATGTGATGTCCTTGGTGTGGTACTTTTTTTATTTTAACAGGGTTATGCATTTTCGCATTAGCGCCTCGGTGGTGGGATGGCTTGTTGGACCCGGGAATGTTGTGCATTATGCATTCAGCCATATTTTACTGTCTATGTATGTCTCGCATCCTTGTTTGAATAAAAGGTTTGGGAAAAAAGTTATAGAATTTTGCTTTTATACTTAACAGATACTTCATTGTTCTGATATTGTGAAATGTGTAGGCTTAATTGAGCTGCAACAAGAATGCTGTGTGACTTGACTAGTTTATATTTGTGTATGATTTTGTATTATCTGGGGAGATGGTTTATATTTATGGCCTGTATTGTTTGTCTAATTGTGCATAGGAGACTTTTAAATATTCATGTTCGTGTGCAAGGTTTGTTGGTAACCAAAGCACAAATGGAAAAATAAATAAAAAAAGAATGCTAATCCATGCACTGGGAGAAATTGTTAACCCTGAGGTGCAGGCCCGTTTCTTGGCCCGGGCGAGGCGGGCTGCTGCCCGGGGCGCAACCGCCAGGGGGGTTCGCAATTACCCTGCTACACTGGAGCCTCTGGAGGAGATAAAATTCCCCAGTTTGTGGGGCGGCGCATTGCCGCGGGAAAAGTTCTGTGGGTCAGGTACTGGCGCTGCCCCTTCCGACTGTAATGTCACAAGTACTACGTAACATTACAGAAGTCAGAGGCTTCCTCTGACCACTTTTGCGCCACTTGGGGTGGGGGCATAAGCACAACAATTAAAACACTTCAGGTCCCCCTGCAGCTAAAACCAGCTCCTCCCATCACAATGCAGGCAGGAAACTGCTAATGGTGGGCCATTAGTCACTGAATGGTTTCGTGCTGACATTGTGTTGGGAGGGGAGGTAGTGTGGGGCGTGGGCGTGCACTGTAGGCAGCTTTGCCTCTCCCAAAATAATAGTTTAAAGCGGCGCTATTTCTTTCATGCTGCTTCTTTTCCAAACTTGATATCAACTCCACTTTAAACCACTTCCATGGCACTGGTGATGAGTTACTTCATTATGCTGAGTTTTGATCAGTGTTGCTGAGTAAATATTCTTTAAGCCATGACCCGGTTCATTTATTTATTTATGCAATGTTTGTCGGGTGCTTGGACACAGATTATTTATTTATGCAATGTTTGTCGGATACCTGTATCCGACAAACATTGCATAAATAAATAGGTACCCGACAAACATTGCATGAATAAATAAATAATCCGGTTCCTTGTCTCCTTATAACAAGTCAACAGTCAGACTTTACTGTATCAAAGCATGCACTTGATTCCCATTGAAAGAATTTTAAAGTGATTGTTTATTGTGTTCGGGTGTCTCCTTGTCATTGCCCTTTTGGCTTAGGTTGCCTCCAAACCCCCTTCAGCATCTTGTGTTCTTTGATGGTTGCATATACTGCATCCTGTGCCATATTCATGTTCTCTTGGTGTGCCCAGTCCTCATTATCTGCAGCCTAAGTGGGACTAGAGCATACAATTGTCTTGGGCACCAATGAAAAAGTAGCCCACTGTTGCAAATGGCAATTCATTCCTTGCGTAACAGACTGTTTGACTTTGGGTAGGAGTCCCTTAATGGTGTAGTTTGGGAGTGGGGTGGGGTGCGATGCAGTGGGGATGGGGCGCGGGGTGCGCTGGGGCTGGGCCGCGGGGTGCGGTGGGGCTGGCGCATTGGGTGCGGTGCGGTGGGGCTGGGGCGCGGGATGGGATGTGGGGGGGTGTATTCCTAGTGTTTCGCTCTGGGCACCAAATGGATTAGAAACTACCCTGCTGAAGTGCGTTATAATGGTTTTCAAACAGGCAACATAACTGTGGAAACTATGATGACCATTCTCCGTGATAAAGAGAGTGGAATTAACATGCAAGGAGGATTCATGACAAGTGGGAGTATGGCATCCATCCTGCTACAAGACTGCAGCCTACCTTGTGTTCACTTATTTACAGGCACGCCTGATGCAGACAGGTGTGAAACCATTGTTCGCTAAACACTCCTTTTGCTTGGTATAATATTTCTTTACATTAATGTTTTGGCTATAGAACAGTGATAAAACACACAAGTTATGAAATAGTTAAGTTGACATTCATCACACAATGTTGTCCACGCACGAAGCCCCCAAAACAGACCACCTTGAGTTAAGCATTTCCATAAAACATTCAGGTGCTTCGTTTCAGCAATATAGTGATTAGCCCTCTCTTAATATGGCATTCTTCCGTGTTAATGTGTCTACGTACATGGGGGAGTAAACAATGTTACGTTGGTGTCATGAAACAGAAAAGTCAAAATGTTTTTCATTTATGTGATTTTTATTATTTTTTGATCCCAGCAATTAAACCACTGTACAGGGCTTTTGTAATCCTCGGTAGCCTTTCAAATACTGTGCTTTCGTTGTGTCAGTGCAGAAGGGTCCCTCCTTTGTTCCTGCTCAGTCCCGTGTGTGCCTCGAGCTCCTGTATTCCCACCACAGCCCCGCAGTGTAGAGCTCGGTTCTACTCCATGCGACTTAATTTCTTCAAACCCCCTCTTTCACAGTCTCCCCTTCCTCTCTCCACGGCCGCTCAGTGTTGCCAGGTCAGAAGGAAAAAATAAGCTGAATGTTCCTTTAAAACAAGCCCAAAACAAGCTGTCTCCCAACCAAATAAGCTGCAAAAACAGGCGCACCTCTAAAATAAGGTGGAAAGGTCTCAGAAGTTGAAAAATAACTATAACGCAAAGAATACATACAGAGAGCTCAAACATATGTTAACAAAAAGCATTTATTAAAATTGTTATTTTCTAACAATTGGTGTCTATTTTAATTTTTTGTATGTGTGCGACTTATAAAAGCAACATTATTGGCTTTTTGGATCCTTGGCTGCTCTGGTCCTTGATTCGTCGCTCACCTCTGGTCCTTGGCTCCATTGCAGGTACCTGGCAAGTAGCCCCATGTACTTCATGACACTGAGCCAGTCCAGGCATTTCCTATTAAACGCTAGGACTGGTATTTTATTTCTTCCCATTATAAGTATGGGCCTACAAGGACCAGTATGCAAAGGGAAAATCCAGGACTAGCTCATGGCGACAAGCGTGACATGGCCCCCCCACTGTCGTCCTTCTGGTATTGGGAAACCTGGTTGATTGCTGTCATCTGGTCCTTGGTTCATATAGTCCATCACCCCTCTGGTCATTGGCTCCCTCATGACTTATCCCTCTAGTAAATCACTAGCCCACCCATTGACTGTTCATTGCCATGCTAATCCCCAACCCTGTTCTTGCCCCTCCCCGCCCAAAACACCTTCTCATGGGAACTCTTTGAGCTCTCTTTAATCAAGCCTTAACATTAAACTTTGCACTCAATGCTGAATTAATTTGAGCTGTAAATGCTACTGGTGTAATAGAAATGTCTTAACCTGGTCTGCGTTCAGCCAATCAAGTTAAAAGCACTGTGTGTGTCCTTCAGTGAAGTCATGTTAACAGTTTTTGGCTTTTGCAAACTTATCAGGCATTTGCCAGGCACTGCCATTAGATGCCCTGGTACTTGCACCATTTTGCACCTGGTGCCGTTCATACAACTAAAGACAGCAGTGCCTACCAAGGGCCTTTCCCATGCCTACACAAAACCCTAAACTATTGTCATTGTCTATGCTTGTTTCCATCATGACTAAACTACATGTTGCTGTAAATACCCCGTGTTTACCTCTTGGCTAGGTAATGCGTCTTCAAAGGGTCTCTCATATTGAAAGAGCCCATCAATGCAAAAGAAAGGAGTACTTGCAGGTCGTTAAGGGGCTGCAGACAGCCCCGTCCAGGACGCTGCATGGGGCTTCACATCAGGAAGGCAATCAGCCCGAGCCTCACAGCGTGTGCATAACTGCTTACGGCAGGACGGCATGTTCGCCTTTCATATTCATTTTTCTTTTTTGTAAATGGGGCCAAGTCAGACAGACTGGCAAACAAGCAGAACAATAAGCACACAATTAAGGAAAACCGCGGACAAAAACCGCGACAAGCAACCTGCTAATATTATAAGCGACCTTGGGCAAAAACAAGCCCAAAGTCACTTATAATATAATAAGCGGACATGGCAACACTGCGGCCGCTACAAAAGAAGAAAATATGAGAACTGCTTAAATGATGGACACGGGCACTCAAGGACAGGGGTGGAGCTACGCAGATCACTGGCCAATCCCAGGAACAGAAATGTAGGAGGGCGGGCTATGACATTAGCTTTTCATTTCGGGCTGCATGTATGGCTGTAGCCATCAAGTGGGCGTGACTCCGAAGATTGCCGAACACTGCCTCCCACAAGCTACCATGGGAGGCAGGATAGCATACAACACCGGCTCCCTGCCCTGACACTCCAATTGCTTTCTACCCGGACCCGTGCGCAAAGAAGACTGCACTGCCTCCCTGACTCGCTTGTGTGCAGAACTACTCAGAAAGAAGGTAGGCACAGCCCGATGCTTCTGTTGACATTTTAGAAAATGTTCCTCCAAACTGTGTACATAGCGTTCGGCTGGTGCTCAAACAGTAGCTTGCATAGTTCAGAGTGCGTTCTGGACAAGAACGAGTAAATGGAAATGTTTTGTTTTACACTTTCCTAGACCAGATTTTTTTCCGTTTAGACACCTGCCTCAGTTGGATCGATTGCGTGTATTGGAATTGCTTTGCTGTGTTCCTGCTTCCCCTTTAGAATGTGTCCTGTGCCTGTAAGGGTAAATGGCAGACGTAGCTTCACTCTGTTCTGTCCCAAAAATAGCCTAAACGGCAGACACATTTCTCAGTTAGAGTTGAAAGCGTATATTGGAAGTTGCTGCTGTTCTGGGCACTTTCAGCCGCAACTTTTCTTCTTTGTTGGTTTTGATTGGACAGGTTTGAAACTTGGTACTCTTTTCTGAAGGAGAACTTCATTTGTTTAGAGTTAAGATTCGGGTCAGGAACATATGGAATTAATTACACTTCTTTTCATGGTTCCATTGAAGTTTTATCCCATGCAAATTGCTCTTTGTCCTGGCGGGAGTCCTTTCTCGTACTGAGTTGGCTGTAGTGGTGCTGCTAGGATTTCTCATCAGGGTGAATGCGCTGTGTACACGTGGGCCTATGGTAAAGTTCCCCATAAACCAAGGGGAATATATTTGATGAGCTGGTTTGTTTGCTTTGCTCGGTCCTGCAGACAAGATCCGAGTTTGAGCTTTGATGGTATATCTTTATTTCATTGTTTAGAACAGCAAAATGGTACTCCTTTCATCAGCAGGGTAAGGATGATGGGCAGAAAGGTTCTGGCCAGAATTCGAAAATGCAAGCAGTGCAAAGATCTCTGGAGGTTTACATGCCAGTGTTAACTTTGCCTATCCGGTGAGCCCCTCGCATAGACAGATGTAAATGTTTTCTGCTGCATAACAGTAATCTGCATCCAAAATAACTCTGAAGTGTGAGTATTTGACCACTAGTAATGCAGTGAGACCAATGCCAACTTTTTGTCACATGCTTTTTTTCACACTCTTGTTCTTTAAAATAGGCAGAAGAATGACTCTCTAACCCACTTTTACAGGGAGCTGCTATTTTTATGTGTTTCATTTTGCATTCATGTAAAGGTTATATAAACAGGCCTAGAAGTACCAGAATGCAATTTGATATGAGGTTTATTATTTCAGTCCAGAAATTGGACTACTTGAGATCCTGTCCTGTGGGTTGAATTACTTTGAAAAGTTCTGCACAGGCCCCTGAAGGCCATGTGCAATGGACAGATGGTATAGTGAATGGGTTCCACTTCTATTTAAAAGGGTTTCTGCCATTTAATAAGTGATCAAATGTAAGGTGTCTTTCACAGAGATTATGCCCAGCAGGTGTAAGGCTCAAATAAGGACGGCCATGCAGACAGAGTGAAAGAGATTAAAGTGGGACAGAAAACAAAATAGTCCAGGAAAAGGTGAGGAAAGCGAGATTAAGAAAGGGGAACGAAAGAGCGGAAAATATAGGCCCTATAGGGGAAGTAAAATGGGGGCAGAGATTGCACGTGAGAAGGGGAGGCAATGGGCAGTTAAAGAGCAAGAGTGAGATGGAAGAGAGCTGGGGGTAAGGGTAGATGTGACTCGCAGGAGGAGGAGGAGTTGAAATGTAACTAGGAGAGAGCTCTGTGACCAGGACTGAGTAGAGAGCGCTGTATCACACTTGCTGTGAAATACACACCGGAATGTACAAATTTGCTAAGCTCCAGGGCTGCAGGAGGACTCTATGAAGTGGAGTCCAGCCCTCCGTGCTCCCATCAGCTGAATGCCTCCTTTTGATGTTTCGTCAGAAGAGTTGTTTGTTGACTAGTACTTTTCTTTGGCACAGAGCACCCTCCGGGTACTGAAAAGTGAACACTCTTAGATGTGCCCGTAGTCATGCTGTAGTAACCTGTAGCCTATGTGGGAAGTTGGTCCTAGGTGAAGTGAGGGATGCTCTTGTCCTCAGGCCACACCCTGCTTTTAATTTACCTTAGTGCCCCTTGCTTCACTCTGGCCTCGTAACTAAGCTCGCCAGCGCTCCTGTGGTATTCTGGTTCCTCACCTCTGTATTGTTCCATTTCAGTTTTTGCATTTTTTTTCCATTTAGAATTTATTAAACATTTTGACCAAAACAACATCAGTACCAGAAAACAACCAGAACAGAAGAGAAATCCACTCTCCCCCCACCTTCACCCCCCTCCCCCCTTGAGGACCACCAAGTTCACATAAGGCAATGCCACCAAAGGAACCAAAACATAGGGATCAAGAGAGCGTTATCGACTGACGACGTGGATCCTGGAGATATCGACAAGCCAGATGAAGAAGCACATAGTTCCACTTGGGCCAGGGGGAAGGTGCCTCCCGCTGGAGGAAAGATCAGAGACGCAAAGCACCACAGTTATCGTGAAGGAGCACCAAGGTCCAGTCCAACAGAAAGGATTCCATTGTATCATGGGTTAGTGCCGACAACTTCTCATAGGTAAAAATTGCCCACAGTTTGGCCAGCCATTCCGATTTGGAGGGTACTGCCCTACTCTTCCAATTCTGAGCTAAGGCCAGTCTACCCGCTCTCAACATGCTTTGGGTCATCTTCGGGAGAGCCCCCGAGTCTGTATCTTGGGACAGGATACCAAAGAGAAGTTTGAGGGGGCACTGGTCAACGGCAATAATGTCCTTAATCCAACTCAACAGTTCTGCCCAAAAAATGTGCACTTGTGGACATTCCCACCACAAATGGTACCAAGTACCCTATGACCACAACCAGGGCTCCAGATAAGGCGAGTACTAGGCCTGTTTACGCATGAAAATCTTGTAAATATGCCAGCTTTATTATTTTCCTGGGTACATTTACACACAGGTTTAGAGCAGAGGGCAGTGCAAAGGTCAGGTTACTTGACAGAAACCAGAAGGCTTCTTGTGATTTTTATCTACATGGATGTAATGCAAGCCACCTCTGAAACAGAATGGATTTCTCTGAAGCCTTTCAAAAAAATAAACTGCACACTGATAAAAGGAATGGTTTCTTTCCATTCAGCTTCAGAAGCAACGTGCAGGTTTTCCTAGAATTTTTGGATTGTATAATTAATGAGATGGAAAACTAAGTTGCAATTGAGATTTTATTTTTTTAACAAGTTATGCTTTTTTTCCAGTGAAAGCAAACCAGTATTGCACAATTGTATTTTTCAGAGTTCCGGTGCTGTGTGCATAATCATGCAGAGGCAGATCATTTTTACACTTCTAATTTAATTTACAGTCTAATTATAAAAACAGTGTGTAAAATGATGACTATGCACAGTCTAGTTTACATCCATCCAGCCTTGCAGTCAATGGGGTACATTTCTATAAATGGTCAGTGGCAGCAGAGTCTTTGCTCAAGGGTGAGTAATTGTCATTACACTGATCACAGGTGTTCTAGCCTCTCAAATCTTCAAGACTACAAATTAAACATCCAAAACCTGACTCTCAAGAAAGTGCAAGCGCTGTTCAAAAACAAACAAATGAAAGTTACATTGGTAATTTAAATAGAAACTCAGCAAAACCTGTCCCTGTGATAATCCAGATAGGTATTTAACTTTATATAGCGCTTCATGAATGGTTTGTCATACATCTAGGTACTGTGATCATTATACCTCAGTCGATACTCAGTTAACCAACCTCTGAAGGATGTTAGCCAATAAGATAGCTCACCCGGTTGAGCACTCGTTGCTACAATCTCTGCGTGATCTGTGGGTTCGAATCCTGGCAAGTTCAACTCAGCCTTTCATCCTTTCGAGGTCGATAAAGGAGTACTGACTTTGGTTTGGTGGTAAGTGTGATAAATATGTTCTATGTACAGCGCTTTGCCAAAAGAGCTATATAAATAACAATTTGACCACTAAATAGAATTAGCATAGATTCCTTGCCTCTCTGCACTGTTGTATCATAACATTGGCATACCATTAGGTAGTAATAGCTCCAAGAAATTAGGACTTTCATTGAACATCAAAAGACAATTCTGCTATCGAATCTCAAAATACACAATACAAATTCATGTATGCTTTACTATATAATTGGCTAGGTTTTTGCGATTTTAACATTTAAATATATACAGGAGAGAGCAAATGGCCAGAAATAATGAGAGGTGTATTCTGTCACAATGCAGAAAGCTGCCGCATAGTAATGATTTCCATACAGTTTTTTCACACGTCGGCTGGATGTCGCATACATTTTACTCTTTTGCGAAGGAGAAAAGTCATTTTTACTCTCTTAAAATCACATTTACTCTCAAAGGTTAAAAATAGAGAGTAAAATACTCCCACCTCAAAATCTTATCTGGAGCACTGACCACAACCCCGAGAAACCTCGGGAAACATTGTTAGACAAACCCACCGAGGGAAGGTGCCACATGTGAAGGATCTTAAAATTGTGTTCCATTGCTGCAGTGTACAATGAACCTGAGAAAAGAGCCCCAAAGAATTTAGCCCAAGTGGAGTCGTCTAACACCATTCCAAGCTTATCTTCCCACAGTTTCTTGAACCCCTGTCTTCCTGACACATGTACCGAATTTAAAACACAATAGATTATAGAAAGGGACCCCTTTCGAGAGGAAGATTCCACAAACACCTTTTCAAGAGCTTTGAGAGGACGAGCGAGGAGCTCCTGCCTTTGGGCGCTGGTTAAGAGACCCTTCACACAGAGGTAATCAAAAACGGACATCGAGGCATCTCCCATAGCCTCAGCTAAGACTGCATAGTCAATTAATCTGCCCTGGCGGAAGAGTTGGGCAGCCCGCTCTAGGCCCGCATCCGACCACTGTTGCGTATTCCTAAAGCCTTTGTTGCCCAAATTGAGTGGAGGGCCCCACAAAGGGAAGGCCATGACGAGAGGGCCTGGTTGTCTTTGTTGTTTTTCCCAAGAGCCCATAAAACTGACAAGGTCGGGTGAGATTTCACACAGCAGGGTAGGTCGTTGAACGATGACCATAAAACGTCCCTGACTTCCTTTGAGTGCGTGTGAGTATCTTCACTGTAAACCCAATAGGTATGCAACTCATCTTTCATATGCTCCAGCATGACTCTGAGCTGTGCAGCTTTATGGTATAAGCAGAAGTCTGGAAGCCCAAACCCCCCCATGGATCTCGGTAGAGACAAGGTGGAGAACTTGATTCTTGGTCTTTTGCCCTTCCATATGAACCGTTGGATCATAGACTGTAGGGAATTAAAAAAGGCTTCAGGGATCTTCACCGGAAGAGACGTAAAGAGATACAAGAGGCGGGGAAGTATATTCATTTTAACGGATACCATACGACCAAACCACGATAGGGTTAAGGGCGCCCAATGATCCAGGTCTAATTTAACTTTGGCTAGGATCGGGGGGGAAGTTCAATTCAAAAAGGGAACTCAAATCCTTAGGGACTAGTACACCAAGATATGGAGTTGCCCTCCGCTCGACTCTCAACCCCCAAGCAGAATCACTCCCCCCTGTGACACAGTCACATTTTCCCATTGGCATAATGCAGGATTTTGATGGGTTTATCTTTAGACCCGAGAAGGTCCCAAAGTAGTGGATCAGGCCCAGGAGATTGAGGAGCGACGCACTCAGGTTGGTTAAGTAAGCCAGAATGTCATCCGCAAATAGCGAGAGTTTAAAATCTAATTCACTGACCCTGACCCCCGTAATCCCCTGATGTTGTCGAATGGCTATAGCGAGGGGTTCCATTGCTAGAGCATAAAGGAGGGGAGAGATCGGGCAACCCTGACGAGTTCCCCTGGAGAGGTGGAACGGGGCGGAAACACCATTCACAGCTACCCTTGCCATTGGGCCATTGTACAAGGAAGAAACCCACCCAGAGAACTTCACGCCCAGACCCATTTTTTCCAAGACCATGCCCATGTATGGCTATTTGACCCGATCAAAGGCCTTTTCCGAATCGACTGACAAAAGATACACCTCGACATTGTTACTTGAGGTTTCGTGAATAAGGTCCAGCGTCTTTCTAATGTTGTCCGAACCCTGCTTACCCGGAATAAAACCAACTTGGTCCCTGTGGACCAGTGACAACATATGACTAGCCAACCTGTAGGCGAGGAGTTTCGCCAAGATCTTAACATCAGCATTAAGTAAAGAAATGGGACGGTAGGACGAGCATTGGGTGGGTTGGGTCTTTCCCCTCCTTAGGAATTACGACTATGCGGGCGGAAAGCATGGACTGGGGAAGCGCTCCCGATTCAAGGGTTGAATTAAACAACTCAGCCAAAAAAGGAGCAGGTGTGGAGCGGAAGGACTTATAGAAAGTGACTGTGAAGCCATCATCTCCCAGGGTAGTACCTCTTTTCATGGAGCTTATCGTATCGACATCCTCCTTTAATGTTATGGGGTTATCCAGGGTGCTCGAAATCTCCGGGGGGGGGACGGGGAATTGGGAGCGACTCCAAGAACGCGTAAGCATCCGTGCCATCGCCTAAATACTCCGAAGCAAAGTGCCTTTCGTAATACTGACGGAACAGCTTGGCTATCCCCTTGTCATCCAGACATTTGGCATCCCCGTGATCGAGGAGAGAAAGAACACTCCTACTGTTTTTAAGTTCCCTTAATTTCCACGCAAGAATCTTGTCCGCCTTTTCCCCCTTCTCCATATACTTTTGCTTTAGGAAAGCTAGTTTCCTCTGTTTGACCCACCACTAGCGCAAACAGTTTCGCCTTGAGCTGCTGGAGTTCCGCCCATTTACCCGGGAGCATCTGGGACCTCAATTTACCCCCCGGCTGGAGGGCCTCCATCTTACCCCGAAGGGACTTCTCCTCCTTATCCCTCTCACACTTCCTTCTTGCCCCCATCTCAATAAGAACACCTCTAATTGTGGCTTAAAAAGCCTCCCATACACTGGCCACCCCCACTTCTCCATTATCGTTGATTACAAAATACTCTTTTATGGTTGCCAACAAGCTTTGGGATAGCTCCTTGTCGCGCAATATGAGATCATTGCACGTCCAACCCGAACCCCCCGACAAGGCCGGAGGGAGCCCTATCTGGACTCTAACAAGGTCGTGGTCCGACCACAGGATCGCTTCTAACCCAAAGTCAGAAATACCCTCACGAAGTGAACTATCGACTAGGACATAATCGATCCTGGAAAACGAGGAGTGCGGGCTAGAGAAAAAGGAGAATAAGGGATTGCATCCCTGCCGTGTAGAGTGAGAGTCAAACAGGCCCAGGGCTTTGTTAGTGCAACAAAAAGAGGCAGCCATCTTTTTCTGGGTTCGCCCATCGGTACAAGGACGGTCCGATTTCCTATCCTGATCGGGAAAGAGAACCATATTAAAATCCCTGCCCACTACGAGGACCCCCTCCGTGAAAGCAATGATTTTTGTTTTTATCCCCTCCCAGAAAAGGTCATGCGCTTCATTGGGGCAGTAAACCGACACCAAGACAATTATGGAGCCCCTAATCCCCCCCTTGACCATAACAAAATGGCCCTCTGGGTCCTTCCGTTGGGCACGAGCTATGAAGTGAGCTATATGCAACACCACCAACGCTACTCCCTTATTCTTGACCTGACACGATGCGTGGAACACCTCCTGTATAGCCTTGGACCTGAGGGACATTTCCCTACCCCTAGACCAATGCGTTTCTTGGAGGAATAAGAAGTGAAGCTTCAACCGGGGAACTCCTTAACCACTAGAGACCTCTTATGGGAGGAATTCAACCCACGAGCATTCAAATAACCCAGCGTCAGAGCATGAAGTGTGTCAGCCATCTGGGGGGGCGGAGAGTTCTCCCGTTCCCTCCAGGGGGACACACGTTATCCTTGACCCCCTGGAAAAGCATTCTAGCAAAAGATCCTTCCATAAAACCAACCCTCAACGGGACAGAGTCCCCACTCGGTAGTGACCTCAACAAGCAACAGCAACCCCCCCCAAAACACCAAACCAGACCCACAACCCCATCCCGAGCGCCTGGGTAGCTTGCAACATCGGAGACGGCGTCTAACCAGGCCACCAGTGCCTCCCTCCATCGGGATAGAGAATTAGATCAACACCACAACTCTGAGCCCCCCCAACATAGTGAGTACCAGAACTGATCAACCCCCCCTCTCCCTCCCTCCAACCCAGCACCACGGCAGCCAGACAAACCCCCGTACTGGGGCAACAATGGTTCAGGGACCCGGGCCAGACAACAAGATCATCCAGCACCAATCAGCAACTGTGAGGAGCCACCACAGCAAGTGCTTCAAAGTGCCGCAAGGAAGAAATCAGTCAGCTGAAGGATTGGGAGAGGCCGGGGCCACCCTCCTGAATTTCCTTTTGCCACAGACCCGGCACCATTCCAAGAAGACAGAGGGTTTGTGGGCCGCCGAGGCATCACCCCCAGGATCACCTCAACCGCCCTCAGGCGGGGGGTGCCCCATCAGCTCCAAGGACACCCTACGGATGTCATCTTCCGTAAACAAAGAGTATTTGTAACCATCATGCTCAAAAGAAAGCAAAAAAGGATGCCCCTATCTGTATCTGACATCCTTGGACAGGAGCCATTTCGTTAGGGGACCACATAGCCGACGCCGAGCCAAGGTAAAAGCTGAGAGATCTTGATAAATCGTGACTTGTGCACCTTCCCAGTCTATCGGGCCCTTCTTCCGTGCCAACTCCAAGATTTTGCTCTTTTCCGAAAAGTAGTGGAACCTCACAAGGATAGAGTGAGGACCTCTATTGGGCGCTCCCGCTCTGTGGGCCCTGTCAATGGTGTGCTTGTTAGTGTTGGTTCCGTCGAACAGCTTGCTGACCACCCTGTTGACAGTTCTTAGGATGTCTCCTGGCGTTTCACCGTCCCTGTCTGGGACCCCCAGAAACCTCAAGTTGCCACAACGTTCCCTATTCTCTAAGTCATCAAGCTTCAGGGCACATTTTTCCTCCCTCCTCTCCAACTCTGATAACCGTATGTCCAGCTGGGTCTCCAGGAGGTCGATTGAAGACTGATTGGCCTCCAGGGACTGGACCCGATCATCCACCGCATCCACCTTTTTATCGAGGAAGTCTAGGAGCTTACTGATATAAGCCCTAAAGCCCCGGATCTCCTCCAGCAGCGCCGTCATGTTTCTATTCACTGCCTGGGCATCCCATGTTTCCGACTGTACTGGAGACAGCATGTTAACCGCTTCTGTGCTGGGGGTCGGGGAGCACCGGAACCTCTGAAGGGAGTGGGTCCAGTCCATCTAAAGAGAAATATCCGGAATAGGTTCGCCTCCAACAGCGAGGAGGAGGAGGAGGGGGAAAGGAGCCTGGTCATATCTCTATTTCCAGATGGGTTGACCAATCCGCTGATCTAGTACTTGAGGAGTGACTGCTTAAGGGATCTTGCGATGCGCTCCTGGCACCTGCAGAGGAAGGAGACCCCCAGGGCTACCCAACCACAAGATAAGATAGCACACAGGCAGTGGCGGGGAGCAACCCCAGGTGCAGCAAACAGACCTTGTCCAGGACCCAAAGGGCAGCAAGGGCACACACCGCAGCAGGGCTTCCTCAATCTGACATGGGTGAGTGGAGTTGTCCAGGGCAGTTGGGACGTCAGAATGAACAAAACCACAGGGGAGAAGTACCAAAATCACTAGAGGTTGAGATTCAGCCCTGGAAAGCGAGCTGCACATGCAAGAGCGTGATCCTGGGAAAAGGTGAGCCTTCAGAAAAACAAGTCGGAGCAAGCTGGCACAGCGCTCCAATGGACACAAGGCGAGATTGAGCCCCCCCAGGGCAAGCGTGCAGGGAGACCCCACGTCTCAGGTGAAGGCCGCAGGTAGGGGGCACACAGGGCTGCCGGGTAACCCCCAGCTCTAAACCAAAGTCCTCCCAGGCGGGGCGCGGGGGCACGAGAGAACACGTAATTCCTTCCAAGGATAGATTGTTTAGGAGAAGGGCTCGTAGCTGGGCTCCCCCCCGCTGGCCTCTTGAGCCCCTCACATGCCCCCCACACCTCTCCTCTCACTAACTCGGGTGGGGAACTTCAGCCGTCCTCTTACACAGATAATGGATAGAGATTATAGCAGGCACTGGAAATCCCCCGCACCGTGCACTCCAAAGGCTGCTTCTTGCTGAAGTAGGAGGATCCAGCGGCCGCAATGCACTATAGCAGGGGATCTTTACACACCTGGCTCCCAACCGAGGCCTCCACTCTGCAATTGTTGGTGCCCACCTCATGTCACTAGGCACTTAGAACCCCCTCCGCGGATGACAGTGAGAGGGGCACCCAGGGACGACCTCCCCCGATCCCAAGGCCGAAGGCGCCCTTCCTTCTCTCAAATGAAGGCCTGCAGAGGGACCAAGTCCACACAGGCTCACCGATTCTCTGGAGCCCCGATTCATGGCCCCCGATCCGTCTAAGCCCTCGCTTCAGCCCCTCAGAGCAGGGGGGGGGCAAGGCAGGTCCTCCTTTTCAAACGCCTTGTCCCCAGGGCTTCAGCACAGCCGCAGAAGGACGGAAGCTTGCCTCCTCAGAGGCGCCACTAGATCTCCGGCGTCTGTCTGCGCAGCTGCATCGGAAATGTCCCAAACGGATCAGCAGACAAAGGGACATCACCTGGGGGGTTCCGCTTCTCCTCACTACAGGGCTGCGGAGGGGGCTCAGATCGAAGCAGAGACTGACGAAGATGCGGTAGTTCATCTCTGCGCCCCCTGGTGGCTCTCCTTTGCTTTCTTAATGGTTAAAACAAAGACTGAGGCTCTATATGCAGTCCCAAAATCCAAGATTTACCTCAAATGGGACTCCAGACGCCCCAGCTATAACACTTTAGGGCCTCCCCTGGTCTTATCTGCAAAGTGGTGGCTTCAAACCTGGGCCAGGGGCCCCGCCGCCACGCTCCCCCACTCCTCAATGTCACTCTGCTCAAAGCTGGTGATCGCTGCCTGCTGATCACTGCCTGCACTGGCCAGCCTCTGCCTGCTTGCACCCTTTCCTTGGGCCAGGGGGCACACTGACCTGTGATGGTTCTCCCCCCAAGGCGGGGTGAGGGGGGAGGGGGGAGTCGAGCCCCTCAGGGTCACTGCCTTCCTGCCTCTTCGCTGTATGACCCCTCCCGGGCCTCTTGGCCGCTCCAGGTACTCTTCTCCGCTGCGCAGCTCTCAGCAGTAGGCTTCGTGTATGGCCTCTCAGGATCCTCCTTATCTCTCCGATGAGACGCTGCTTTGCGGGAGCAGCTCCGTCCCGCCTCGCTCTTCCTGCAGGTGCTCGCCAGCAGGGGAGCCCCAGCTTCACGAATCAAGCCCCGGTGGGCCTCCAATATCTCAGGAAGCTCCTTCCTGAAGGGCTCCTCCGCCGTCCATCAGCGGCTGCTTTCCGAGATCTGGCATCGTTGCCGCACTGGATCCGCGGCCGACTAGGGTCTCCCCAAATGGTTCTTCTTGCTCGCGATCTGTTAGAGTATGTCTAAGCTTGGCCTGCATTGGCCGCGGGCGCAGTGCCCTCGCACCTCAGACACTGCAGAGACGAAGGCTGCACAACCGCCTCGGCCGAAGTCCCCCAGCGATCCGGGCTGTTGCACTCCACCACCGCAGCCTACATTGATAAATCATCGCCTGGGGAAGGCTCTTTTAATCTATCATTATTGTCTTTGGCCCCGGGTGGTGAGGGCTCCGCGATCACACTTCTATCCCCTCTGTGGCTGTCTTAGAATCCCAATCACGATGCACTTTTTCATGGGTATCCATCATAGATATATCTGCTTTTATGTGGCTGCACTGGCCTTTTGGGGGACCCAGTGTAGCCATTCTTTGCTGTGGCATGACCTTTTTTTTTTTTTTAACTGGGATTCTATGACAAAGCAAGCATGATGAGTGTTATTATGTGTCTAGACTGTCATTTAGGGCAGCCAGTCAAGCCATTTCTTACTGTGGCGTGGCTTTTATCACTGGGTATCAAGGGTAAAGCAAACATAGTACGCATTATTACGCATCTAGACTTGCCTGCATTGTGCAGCTAATTTGGAAATGTTTTCTTGTTGTGACCAGACACTTTTCAAGGAAAAGCCAACAGGAGTGTGAGGCAGAGCCATGATGGGCATGTTTTCTTGTAGTATTATTACTGGCATTATGTTATGTTCAGTTGATTTGTACTGCACCGCTACCACCCAGGGGCAGTCTCCAGGCGCTCGCGTGGATCTGCAAAAAAGTTTGGTGGGGGTGTTAGTGGGGAAAAGGGTGAGAGGATAGTTTCAGAACCAGCAGGAACTGGCATCTGTGAGTGTTTGGCATCTGGTCACTTGTGAGCGGCCTCGCGCATTGTAACCGTATGGGTAAGATTCCATGCCTCGGGTGTGTGGTAGTGTTTTGTGTTGGTGTTAGTGTTGTTTGGTTATGATGGGTTGGGCGTGTGCACTGGTTAGATAGTGTCCATAAGGCATTCAGAGTCACAGGTGGTCGTAGCTGTAAGGTAGTCCGGCATCTTGGTGTGGTGTTGCATTTTAGATGGTATTGGGCTATGTGGGTGGTTCACTCTGGATGTCGGCATAGTAAAGGTTCTTTGTATGTTTAGAAGTGCGGCTAGTCCAAGATCTGGTGTAGAGGCGTCAGTTATGTAGGAGGAGCAGGAAGGGAAGAGAGTTAGTAAAGTCGGTCAGTTTGTTGTGGTCTTTCTGGGGAGGCCCTTTGGATGCCGCTTGACGGTATCTAGCCAGGTTCCTGTTTGCGGTTCTTTGTCCCCTCTAGTCTCCGCTCTAGTTGTTGTCTGTGGTGTTGTTTTTGCTGGTGTCCCTTCTAGGTTGTCATTTTCTGCTGAATAGCCAGGTTTTATGCAGTTTCCTGAAGGTGATGTTGTCTTCTGCGGTTCTAATTACTTTGGGCATGTTGTTCAAGGTGTTAGCAATTAGACGTGAGAACGCTGTTCACACGAATTTCCCTTTTACCTTTTTCGTGGTGGTTTTCCTCTATTTGTAGGTCGTTACTGGATCTTAGTGCCCTTCCTGGGCGATACCGGCTAATCTTGTCTTGGAGGAATTCTGCTCCTTGTCTGTGCAATGCTTTGAGGGCGATGCAGAGTGCTTTGAATTTGATGCGATTTTTGTTTTTATTTATTTTTATTATTTTTGTTTTTAAACATTTTAAAACACTTTTTTTACTGGTATTCAGTGTAGGGTTTTCAGTGCTGGAGTGGTGTGGTCTCTTCTGCTTAGTCATCATAGGATCCTGGCTGCTGTATTTTACACCCTTTGCGTTTTTTTGGTGAGTCTTTCTGGTATTTCTAGTTAGAGGCTGTTTGCATAGGTAATTCTTGTGATTATTAGGGATCTGAGTAGTTTTAGGAGGAAGAAGTATTTTTTGGCGATTGCGTTGACTTGCGGTTCCTGTGATAGTCCATTGTCCATGAGTATTCATAGGTTGTTTACTACATCGGTAGTCTCTGGCTGCGTTCCCATGCCGATTGGCAAGTCCAATTGTGGGTTCCCTCCGTCGAACCCTGTGGGTGAGAGCATTATTTCCGTTTTGGCCGGGTTCAGTTTGAGGCTGTTCGTTGTCATCCAGTTGTATATGTTTGTGAGGCAGTTGTTGATGGTTGTTATTTTGTTCCTGTGTTTTGTTTGTTTTCACAGTCAGTTGTGTCATCCGCGTAGCTGTAGGCGTTAAGTCCGTAGGATTGAATGATTTTCATCAGTGGGCACATGTAGAGGGGAGAGGCTGGAACCCGGTGTTTGAGGTGAACAGTGGTAGGTAGGTTCTTTCGGTGTGGTTTGTTAGGAATAAGGTAATCCACTTTAGTGCGGATTCCTGCATGCCACATTCCATCAATCCTTTTATTAGTGTTGCGTGGCTGATTGTGTCAAAAGCCGCTGAAATGTCCAATAGAAGGAGGGCTGATTGGGTGTCATCTGCGTTTATTTTTAGATCGTCCCATATCGGTAGTGCTGATTCTGTTCCTCTCGTCGGTCTGAAGCCAACTTGTGATTGGTCGAGTATTCCATTTGTTTCTACGTGTTTAAGATGGATTTCGTAGGCGTGGTTCTCCAGGATCTTCGCTAGGTAGGGCAGGTTAGCTATCGGTCTGTATTTGCTTGGGTCTTCTGCGCTTTCTGGCCTTTTTTTATCAGTGGTTTGACGTATGCTGATTTGAAGGAGGACGGTACCATTCCTCTTTTGAGAGATAGATTCATTAGGTCCGAAAGCGTGTTGCTGGGTTCTGTGGTTGAGGATTCCTTTGAAAACGTCCCGGGGGCAGGGGTCCCTTGGAGATCCTGCAAGGTTGGTGTTCTTGATCAGTGTGGCGAAGTTTCCTCTGTTATTGGTTCTAGGCAGATGAGTTTTGCTTTAATCTGTGTTTCGTCTGATCCAGTGGTTGTATTTGCCCCGGCTAGGTTGATGGTCTCCTGTATTGTGTCTATTTTTGCTCTTAGGTGGTTGGTGATTTTGTCACCAAGTGCTTGTGTAGGGGTGATGGAATTTTTTTTGCAGGAGTTATTTTTTATCTCTGATGATTCAAAACAGTTCTTTCTGTGCATTGTTTGCCGATTCTATTCTTGTGGCGTAGTAGCGTTTTTTTTGTTGCTTTGAGGACTGTTGCTATGTACAGTTTGAGTAGTGTTTGGTATTTTCTTTTTTCTTATCTGGGGTATTGGTTTATCCATTTTGTTTCCATTTTTCAGTTGTTTTTTTCAGTTCTTCTGTGAACCATTT
This sequence comes from Ambystoma mexicanum, assembly GCF_040938575.1. Lineage (NCBI taxonomy): Eukaryota > Metazoa > Chordata > Amphibia > Caudata > Ambystomatidae > Ambystoma > Ambystoma mexicanum. The sequence continues at coordinate 1,021,645,123 of NC_090927.1, forward strand.
TTCTGCCAGTTTTGTTGGTGTTGCTTTGAATGTTTTAGCTGGTGCTAATTGGTCGAGGGCCTTGGTGATCCAATTGTTGAGTGTGTCTTCTGTTGTATCTATGTTTGTATTGGTGGGATCTTTTTCTCCTAGGTTGTCGTGGCGGGTTGATAGCATGGCGGCCTAGTCCGCTAGTTTTGTTGCAAAGTTGGGGTTGTAAGAAGATGGTCTGTAGATCAGGAGGAATACTATGTTGGATTGGTTGTTGAGTTCTGTCTTGAGTATGAGGGATTCATAGGGCCTCATTACACTGTAGGCGGTAAAGGGTTTACCGGTACCGTTATTTTACTGGTACCGGTAAACCCTTACCACCTTACTATGAGGTCCCTTTGCGGGTTGGGGAATTTACCGCCTGCTTTTTGCAGGCGTTAAAAACCAACCTGCAAAGGGACCAGGGAGCTAATTACGGTACCGCAATTTGTGGTACCGTAATTAGCGCCTTCCCCATTCCCATAGAGCCCTATGGGGCAAAAATGGGAATGGGCAAGGCCAATGGGGGAAGGGGGGAATTACCGCCCCACCAACCTTGGAATAGGGTGGTAATTCCCCTTTCCACCAAGGCGGTGCCGGTATTTTACCGGCATGGACCAAGGTGCTAATAGCACCTTTGTCCACTGCCATCCGTGTAATGAGGCCCAAAGTCTTCCGCGTTCGTTGATTCGAGATGCTCGGGTGTGTTTTTTGTGTATAATTGCGATCCACCTCCTCTTCGGTTTTCTCTGTTGGTGTGTATTCATTTAGAATTGTCGGGTATTGCTTAGTTCGTGACAGCTTTATAGTTTTCTGAAAGCCAGGTTTCTGTAAGGAAGAGCACGTCTGTGCCTCCTTCGCTTAGGAGGTCATTGATTTCTGTTGAGTGTTTTGCCATGGATCTAACATTGAGGACGCTGCAGTGTGGTTTGCTTGATTTCCCTTTCGTGTTGTTGTTAGTATTGTTTGTTCTGACCAGTGTGTTGTTGCTTGGGTTTCCATTCCAGTTGGGTTTTTCCCGGTTGAGTCTTTTGGGTGGGGTCATTCTTTGATAAGGTTTATGGCAGGGTTGGTTTGTTACGGGTGGTAAATAGGATAGCTACCCCTCTGTTGTTCCACTCTTGGTGATATAGGGGGTGTAGAGTGTGATGGATTCCAATTTGTTCCTTGTTCTGGTTGGGGTATTGTCCATGGTGGGGACCGGGTTGGGATGGTTTATTCGTTTTGTTCCGTTTGGTGTCCTGGTTGGGTTTGTATTTGTGACGCTTGTTGGCTGTCGGTTCGTTGTTGCTGTGCTGTTTTTGTTTACCACGTTGTCGTATGTGGACAGGTAGCTTGCATTGTAGTCTGTCTTTGCTCTGTTATTTGTATGTCTCCTTGGGCCATCTTTTGGACTAACCACTCCCTTCTATCAACTCACCTGAAGCTCTCCTTTCTTCTGACAGCCCTCACCGGGCACAGCCACTGGGCTTCAAGATCACCAGACCCATGAAAAAAGTGACAGTGGCTCTCTTTGCCTCCACCTACTCTCCTCCTCCCTCTCCTGCGGCTGACTCCCAGCCTGACACAGCCCTCACTGACCCTTAATCTCTCTATCTGAAACACTCTTGATATTTTTGCCCCTTTAATGAGGGTCTGACTGAATCCTTCCAAAAAGTGCAACTCTTGATACAACTCTGACCTAGCTGCCCTTAAACGCAAGTGCAGGGCAGCTGTGCGGAAATGGAATTCGTCTGGTGCACCATCTGACAAACTGGCATGCAGCCTCCTTCAGAGGCAATACAGACTCTGCATCCGCTCCAAGAAAATAGTCTTTATTCAAACAACACAGCCAAACTTTTCAAAGTCTGGAAGGAACAGGCCAATCCTGCAGCAGCCTCCTCCACTGTCACTCCCACCCAGGACCTCTCTGCTCGGGCCTGGCAGCACACTTCACCACAAAAACCCAAGAGATCCTCTCCTCCCTTTCTCCCCACACCACAGCACACACCACCACCCGTGCCTCCCTCGGCCCCCACCTCCATTTCCACTCTCCCGTCACACCAGATGAGGTCACCAGACAAGTCCGGCCTATGAAAGCCTCATCCAAGCAAGTTGACCCCTGCCCCTCCAAAACCATCAAGGGCAACATTGACTATCTCGCCCCAGACTTAGCCGACCTTTGCAACCTCTCCTTTTCCACTGCAGTTTCCCCAACTGCTCTCAAGCACTCCTTTGTGCACCCTCTTCTCAGGAAACCCTCTGCTGACCCTTCCATTCCGTCAAATTACTGCCCAATCTCAATCACTCCTTTCCTGGGCAAACTCCTGGAGAAGCTGGCTATCTCCCGGCTTAACCTCCACACGGAATCAATCAGTTGTTTCCACGAACATTAGTATGGCTTTAAAGCATCCAGAGGCACGGAAACTGCTCTTCTGAACACCTGTGAAGACCTGCTCTCAAATCTTGACACAAACACTCCCTCTCTCCTCATTCTCCTTGATCTCTCCTCTGCCTTTGACACGGTTAACCACAATACCCTGATCTCATGGCTTTGTGACACCTTGGGAATCACAGGTCAGGCTCTGGCTTAGTTAACCTCTTTTCTCTCCAACTGCCCATCCCAGGTCGAACTTGGTGCCTTTCTCTACACTTGCGGCGTTCCCCAAGGTTCTAACCTATCTCCCTGGTTCTTCAACATCTACATTGCTGCCCTGGCACGTATGATTGTCACTTTGATCTCTAAATTCCAGTGTTATGAGGGTGACACGCAGCTATCCTTCAGGCTACCCTCAGCCGCCTCTTCCTCCTCACTCATACCTGACTGTCTGTCTGCTATTCAGTCATGGTGTGCTGCAAACAACCGTTGTCTTAATGTCAGGAAAACTGAGATTGTTTGCATTGGGGCATCTGCTCCCACTTTCCCCTTCTCACTCTGGCCGGCCTCCCTTGGCCTTGCGCCTACCCCCACCTGTGAGGCCAAAAACCTTGGGGTCATCTTAGACTCCACTCTCTCCTTCTCCTCTCACATTTCTGACATTTCAAAAAAGTCCAACTATCAACTACACCTCCTTAGAGGCACTCTACCTTTTCTCACTTTCCCTCAACGGCTCACTTTCTCCAGAACCCTAGTTCTCTCCACGCTTAACTACTGCAGAGGACTTCCTCAACCTCTCTGCTTTCGCCATGTGCCCTCTGCAACTCATCCAGAACAGAACCGCAAGACTTCTCCTTGGCCTGAAGCTGAGCGACTGCATCTCTCCGGCGCTGAACTCCCTTCACTGGCTCCCCGTGGCTGCAAGGATCAAATTCAAGACCCTCTGCATTGTCCACAAGGCGTTCAGGAGCCTGAGACCTACTTACCTTCAACGTTACCTTCCTAAATACTGTCGCTCACGAGCCCTCCACCCATCTATCTCCAACCTTCTGCGAGTGAGCCGGTTCTCCAAGCAGAGATTTGGAGGGAGATCCCTTCCTCAACCAGCAGGTGCCTCCCTCTGGAACAGCCTCCCTGCCACACTCTGTTTTGAGCCTGAAATTCTCAAGTTCTGGAAACTCCTCAATACCTTCCTCTGCTCCTCTTCCTTCTCTCTCACCCTACCCTGCTAACCCAGCTCTCTGCTCATCCTTCCCAACCTCCTTCCACACAGTTTATTGACTGGCCGCCTGGTGTACCTCAGAGTCTCACAGGTCCCAGGCACACCTGCCAGTTCTTCTGCACTTGCAGCAAGGTCCTACACTCCACTGCACTTGTAATAAAACCTTGAGAGCTTCTCTCTCTGCACTTCACCAATCTCTACTGACTGGGCGCACTTGGTCCCCTGGCCCTCCCTTTCCCTCCTGCACTTGCACAATCTGTATACTCCCTGCCTGAAGATCGTTCTGTCTGTTCTCCCTTGTCTTCACACCTTAATGTGCACTTGGAAAAAAACGCAGAATCACTGGCAGGCCCTGTATCTAAACTGTTAAATGTATCATATTCACTTAATCTGCCTTTGCAGACTGTTATTGTCTCAGAAATTCAAGGGCTCTGAGTGACTGTTTGTTTCTCCCCGTGTTCCTTCCCTCCTTGAGTGCTTTGAAACACTTGCCTGTGCATAGGCGCTATATAAATAAACATTGCCATTACCATCGCAGATGTTTTTTGGGGTTGTGAGATCATGCTGGTCGGTGCCTTCTGCAGTGGTTTGGGATTTCTTATTATTGTGGTTGTCTTTTCTGGCTTCTTTGGGCCTCATTACACGGATGGCGGTAAGGGTTTACCGGTACCGGTAAATCCTTACCGCCTTACTACGAGGTCCATTTGCGGGTTGGGGAATTTAACGCCTGCTTTTTGCAGGCGTTAAAAACCAACCCGCAAAGGGACCAGGGAGCTAATTACGGTACCGCAATTTGCGGTACCGTAATTGGCACCTTCCCCATTCCCATAGAGCCCTATGGGGCAAAAATGGGAATGGGGAAGGGCAATGGTGGAAGGGGGAATTACCGCCCCGCCAACCTTGGAATAAGGCGGTAATTCCCCTTTCCACCAAGGCGGCATGAACCATGGCACAAATAGCGCCCTGGTTCACCGCCATCCGTGTAATGAGGCCCTTTGTCTTTCTTGTGGCGAGGCATGATGTGTGGGTTGTGTTCCTTAGTGTGCGTCCTCTTTCGATTGGTTACTTGTATTTGGTAGGTTGTGGGTACTTGAGACCTCGGTTGATGGGACTTTGTGGTTCCGTTTGTTTATTGCTTCTTTCTTTTTTGGATCCTATGTGTTTTTCTTTTGTTTTTTTAAAATCCTGGAGGTACTTTTGGTTATGGTTGTTGCTTATTGGATCTTGCGCAAAGCAAACATGAGTATTGTGTGAAGGAGTCCATTTGAATACTGGAATATATTGGTGCGGTCATGTTAGGGAGAATTCTTATTTCTGTGCTTATTCCCTTCAACCTTAGAGACCCCCAGCTCTTTTGCTGGACTGTAGGACTTTTTAATTGTAACCGTGGAGTGTGTGAGACCTTTTTTCCACTCCCTCATGTGTTTTGACCTGAATTGGATTATGTGTTTTCACTGTTTTTGGAGTTTGACAAACTCTATAGGTATCTACTTTTTGTATGGTCACACACAGCACCTTCAGTGCAGTGTCACTGAGAAATCCTTTAGATTTCTCATAAGGTTTAAAATTCTGGGATAGGAGCCAATTGATCCAGCTTTTGGCATCTAAATCCACATTTGTGGATTATGTGAAACGAGGGTTTCATTTCCCACCACCCCAATTATCTTATGAAGTGTAAGAGTAAAAATATCAGAGACTTTATCCAACGAATGCGTGTGACCCACCCAAGAGATACTGGAAGCCTGCAAAGTCGTTCCCTGAGCGGCCAGTCTTAGCAGATTGTGTGGCTACGGTGTTGAAACTAATGGACATGTCCTCACCAGGTGTATAACCCACATCTAATTTGTTGTTGGTTATAATTCTTTTGTCTATATCTAAGCCTGAGGGTGTTGTGACAATCAGTTCTGGGGAGTGATCTTTTCTGGAGAAAATATGATGTTACTCACAGCAGTATTCTATATATGGCAGCTTTTCTTGTAATACTTAGGCTGGTAGCATCACATTTCTTCTAATGTTTTTATATCTCTTCTTATATTTCTTTGATGAACTGAAATGATTGTCCATATTAAAATGTTTCTTGTTATTTCATTCCTGTTCGTTTTGGTTCTTTCTGCGAAGATCTTGACTTCTGTTCTTCTTCCCTGCTCTGTCCCCTTTATCTACCAGGGGACTTTAACCTCCATTTATCATCCTCTTATTCCTACTCCTCTTTTTTCCCCCTCATAGATTCCTATGAACTTTACTTACTCCCCTCCTGCTCTCATCTCTGGTTCTTCCCTCAACCTTATTCTCTCTTTCTCTCCTATTTCTCTGCCACAACTTCTCTTCCATTTCTAGCCTCTGCTCACTTTCTCCTTTCTTTCACCTCCCTCACTTCACCCCCCCAATCTTCTCTGCTGCCTTATTGTGGCAATAAGACCCGAGGTGGTGGCCCAATACTGCCCCAGGTAATGCCCCCGGGCTGTAGTTACAAAGCCCCAGGGGTATTACCGTGGGCGGTATTGGCCCGCCACATAGGGTCTTAAAGCCATTAGTACACCGGCCCGTTAGACCGGGGTATTAATGGCATTTCTTTCTGTTCCAAAACGCTGCCGTGGGTGAAAATGGCTGCGTGGCCTGAGGGAACTCCACCCGCCCAATGGTGGGTGCTGAATATGAAGGGCCCCAACGACACTGGCGGCATGTACTGGTGCTGCAATCACCACCTAGGGGCCTGTGAGGTTTTCCCCTTCATAGGTCCACACAGGGAGGGCTGTGCAGAGCAGGACATACCTGGAGTCCCGGACGCTGTGCCCTATGCAGCCGGGCTCTGCAGGAAAGTGCGGCAATTCACCGCTGGATCTGCCAAGGTAGGCATGACCTGGGCAGAGCCCAATGAGGGCACATCCGCCGGGCCCATCAAAGAGCAGAGACAGGAGACCCCACCACAGAAGAAATGAAGGGCTCCACAAGCCCAATCAAGTACCACACTGCCCTTGAGGATAACATGGGGGTATTGAAAGCCAGCAAAGAAAGTCAAAGGCCACATCTTTAACACATGGCAGCCACCCGCAGCAGAGCAGGGTTAAACATAAAGTGAAGGACAAGGACAGACTGGGTGAACTATGTCGCCTAAGTACTGTGCTTCTGGGTATATTTTAATTTTTAATTTGCCTGACAATTGGGGAATTGGTAATCAAAGGTAGACTGCAGCTGCCCATGTTATTGAAAGGAATAACATGGCAAATGTATTGGGAGAAAGGGGAAGTATTGTTTCTAAGCGAGGTGAGTGCAGGGAAAGTGTGATCAGGCTCTTGGTTAAAGTTCTTATGTGGTAGAGTTTGTTAGGAGGGTGTATTTTACTCTTTGTATTAACAAATAATGAATGATGAAAGTGAAAGGGGCAAACGCAGAAGGGAAGAAGGTTTAAGCAGGGTGTATGTTTTTATAATCTAATTACTGCAAGGGTCAAAAACACCCCACCAGTGTATTGTACCTTTTTAAAAAATCAGGAACCCAGGCTTGTGGCCTATCTCCGGTAGTAACATACATTATTAGTTGCAGGTTGTTCAGCGCCTCACCTAATCAGCGGGTCTGGAAGGGTGGGATAGTTCCTGTGTGGCCCGTTTCTGGCCTGCGGTAGTAAGTGCACCTGGCCAGGGACATAAAAAACAAAGAGCTAAATGTAGCTTACTTCTATCTTTGTGGGCCCAAGCAAGTGCATCCTTCAAGTCAAGTCTGGTCTATGGTTTCCTTCAGTAGCCAAGGGGGATTGCGGGATTTGTAGTCATTATCCTTATGGCCAGCTGACAAAGTCTGGAAAGCCAGAGTTGAGGATGGATTTGCTAAAGCCCCTTTAGACCCTAGGGACCTGCATGGTAATTTTCTACTGCCCTCTTCTTCCCAGATCGGCAAGTGACTCTCTGAGGTCTAGTTTAGGTTGTCCTCTATGACCAAGAGGTGAATTCTGAGAGTAGTGACCTCCAATGATCTCCAGATTTTGGGCTTTTCAGGTTCGGCTAGGTGACTTGGCCTGGGGAATATCGCTACTCTGGGAACATGGGATGTCATCTTGAGATCCATGTAAGGGAAGAACATGTGGTCGCTTCATGAGAGAGAGAAGAATATTTGTTCTTTGCCTGTGATCTGGCGTTTCACCCTTACATTTCAAAAGCATTTTTGTGAAGAATAAAAACTGATTGGTCCGATTAAATCGGAATAGGAAGGGTGGAAGAGCAGAGTGGGCTGTAGACAGGGGGAGGGAAGGAAGTTTGGGGTTGGAGAGGTAAAGAAAAATGCGACACAACTGTACGAGAGAATCAACATGTGCAATGGTTTATTGTGCTGTATGGTTGACATGTTGGAAAACAATTAAAAGTGGTTTAAAGAAAAATAGGAAGGATCCTCTCAATCCTATTAGCACTAACCCTGTTGTGAACATTGGAACACTGATTGATTAGGGATGCAGGGGTGTATGAAGAGCACAGTTTAGATTCTTCTCTCTGTTGGGGATTTAAGCAGCATGAGCTTCTCCCATTGAATATGCAATTCTTCCACTCTCCCAGATGTAATTAAGAGATCAGTTTGAACGTGGACCAATAATATTGGTTTTAGGGCATTGAAAGCCCAAACCATGTCAAACAATCCAGATGAAAAACAAAAAAGTAAGACATGAAAATCATAACATTTGGATGATAGTAGAGCATAACATGCAACTTAAATTGTCCTTGCTTGCACAGCTGTCACAGGTTTGACAGATACTCGGGTTGAACTAAAAAAACCTTCCTTCCAATCTCACAGCCAACACGAATACACAACACTATATTGGCCAGATGATTGAACAAAAGGTTGGAGGACTACTGTCCAGATCGCCACGCTGCAAGAAAAGACACAATAGGTCAGAAAATGTACGCTGCACAATACCCAACCTCAATCCCCTTAAGATACCTCTTATTACCTTGATATCCGTGTGGAGAGGAGGAATGCAAAGGCAGAAAAACACCGGAACAGAAAGAAGAAAACCTAAAAGAAGAAAATAAAACGTGCTCCAAAAAATAACCAAGTCTCTTAGTTCAAAAAATTGTTAAAAGATCCTACAAAATACTCACAAGTTCCAAGCCAAATCCAGGGAGGTAGGTAGTTCAATCCATAAGCCAAACCAGGGGTCACCTATCCAAAGCGTCCAAGCGAGAAATCCAAAAAGGCAAATCCAATAAAGCAATTCAGTGTCCAGACCCCTTAGTCAAAACAGAAATAGCAAACAGAGCCAAAAGCGCAGGATAAGAGAAATACACAAAATGGTGCAACAGGAGAAACAACCGATCCAAAAGGCAGTACAAGATAAGAAAACCAGGAAACACGGGCACCAGCTCACTGTGCGCTGCTCGTTTTCTAGTGCAGCGAGTGCCTGAAGCTTTGACATGCTGGAGGAGTCGCATGACAGCAGAACACACCAATCCTGTGTTTGTGGCATTCCCCATGTACTCCTGGGAAGTGTAGCCCCCTACTGTGGTGTGAGTCTCTTAGCTTCCAGGGAGGTGGGACCATTGGACCGCGGTTCCTCACATACCCCCTACCCAAGGCCCGAGTACTATGCAGATGATCCAGATGTTGGTGATGGAAGCTGCCGACTATACGCTGGCGCATGAACATGAGAAGCAGGTTCCCAAGACCGTTCTTCTGGGCCGTACCCCTTCTAGTCAATTGTCCCTTAGAAATCCTTGAGTCCAGGATGACTTGGACCTCATATTCTTCAGCTGAATCCACTAATACTGGGGCTGGTCCATTCAACCTGTGCTTCTGCGGAATGGAAGCCTTTAGCAGAGCGGTGTGAAAGACATGGTATATGCAGCATGATTGGGGGTACATCTAACCGATATGTGACAGTGTTGATTACGTAAGTCACCTTGTAAGGCCCTACATATTTTGGGCGCAGCTGGGTTTATAGCCAACCTAAGTCATCAACCTTGTAATGAGGTCACTGCTAGCGATGCCCATCGGCAAAACGACTGAGACTCTCTTGTGCTTCACATAAATGGATGCAAGTTTGTTCATAAATGTGTCGTAAGTGGAGGTAACATGAGTCTGCCGCGGGCACAGGCATCCTGGCCCTATCTTCTAAGGGTAGGGTTCGGGTATGTTGACCGTAGACCACGCAAAACAGAAAAAACTCTTGCAGAATGGGAAGCATTATTGTAAGTGAATACCTCCAAGCTTAACAGGGACAGCAAATTTCATTGGAATTGCACACACAGACAGCGAAGAAACTGCTTGAGGTTCTGATTTACTAGTTCAGTTTGCTCATCTGTTTCTGGGTGGTAGGCTGTCGAAAATCTGACATCAATACCCAGGTGTGTAGTTGGGGTTGTCCAAAAACAGCTGGTAAACATTGATCCACGATCTGTAACAATAACAGATGAAGGCTGTGAAACCGGAAGATATTGTGGACATACATATCCGCAAGTGTAACCGCAGAGGGTACTTTTCAACATGGGATGAATTGAGCCATTTTTGGAAAAATAATCCACAACAACCCAAACAGTGTCTTTGTCATTGATTTGGAGTAGGTCTCTTATAAAGTCTCTAGAGATCACGTACCATAGTTTACAGGGAACAGGCATGGGTTGCAATATACCCAGTGGTCTACCCTGAGGATTCTTGCTTTGAGCACACACTGCACAACTAGTCACAAAGTCTATCATGTCGCATTTCATTAGAGGCCACGAACACCACCAGGTTAGGAGTTCTAATGTCTTGTCTTGGATCAGCACCGTACTTAGAATCATGGAACCACTTTATGGCTTGCGATCGCATAACTGGGAGTGGGAGATACAAAGGGCCTTGAATGTAGGGGAGGCCTTCCAGACACTCTATGTTACACTCAGTTTTTTCGGCTTCATGCTCCTGCACCCATTTCCAGAGTGCGGTGTCGTGTAAGTGCTGGTGTATAAGCAAAGATTACATGTTCTGGTTTTAGGACAGTGTCGGGATATCCGGCAAAGAATCTCTGCTTGACGTGTGTGATGGGGCATCTGCCCTGCTGTGATTTATTCCGGGTCGATACTTGACAGCAAAGTCAAATGCAGAAAAGAACAGATGTGGCTAGGACCTGCCCACTGCTTGAACACTTCAGGTTAGTTCGGTCTTGTAGGTTGTAGTGGTCTGTACACACTAGGGTTTGATGCATGGCACTGAGAAGATGTCTCCAGACCGTGAAGGCATATTTAATGGTCAGCATCTCTTTCTCTGTTGCAGTGTAATTTAGTTCGCTGTGATTGAACTTTCATGAATGGAATGCAACGGGATTGTGTTCTTGTGCTAGGTCAAATCTGGGATAGGACAGCACCAAGAGTTTATGAAGAGGCATCCTGCTCAACCACAAACAGAAGTTCTCGGTTTGGGAGTTGTAATACCGGATCAGTTGTGAAGGTATTCTGTGTTTACAAAAGCTGCTTGCGTCCCAGTTAAACGGGACCGAAGAACTGCTTAACATCGATAATGGTGCGGCTAATGAAGAAAAGCCCAAGTGAACCCCCTGTGAAAATTTGCTAAGCCCAAGAAAGCCTGAAGGTTGGTAGGGACTGGCCAATCCAGGATTGCCTGGACTTTGGAAGTGCTCATTTGAACACCATCTGCTGATACTTTGAACCCCAGGAACTCCACTTTATTCATGTGAAAAAGGCACTTTTCTGTTTGGCATAAATGGAATGTGCACAACGTCTTCGTAACACCTCTTTGACGTGCATTATGTGTGATTGACGAGAAGGGGAATAGATGAGACTGTCATCCAAATAAATTATGACCTATTTTGTGACAGGCTGCTTTGAAGCTATTTTAGCTAGTTTTATTGCATTTTATGCCTTCAGTTTTTATTACGCTCTTAATTATTTCAAACTGCTGCTGACTTTACTTTTAGTGCTTTGATCTATTTTAGAACTTTGAAGGGGATTGTGTGTATGTAATTCACCGGACTAAGACTTGTGGTCTTTAGAAACTACATTTACCAGATCTGTGTGTGTTCTTAATAATGTAGATTGGTCTTTCTGGGGCGTGGCAGTATCGTTGTGTTTGTTCTGCCAGCATTCTGCTTGCTCTTGCCTGCTTAGATGCTCTAGCCTTTGCAGCCTTTACAGGTAGTCACCCTTTGGAAGGGCGCCGTGACAACTCTGGTTTGTGCGCCATGAGTGCGGTGTGCGACAATTTTTGTTATTTCGGTAATTGTATCTGTTTGGTGATTATTCTCAACTGTTCTTGTCAAATACAGACATTATGGTTCCTTTTAGCCTTTCTCCTCGTACTAGGAGTCAGGCTATCTTAAAAACATATATGAAGTTAGGCGTATCTGAATTGAACTCTGCAATCTTTGCAAATTCGATTGTGACTCCTCCCTTCCCCGAGTCTAGCCAGCACATTGATCATATGGCACCCATGGGACCTTCAATACCTTCTGCCCCAGCACTGATGATCATCCTAACTCTGCAATACAATATAAATGTTCAGATCTTACCGTAGTCCCTGTACTTCAAGATAGTGGTTCTTCGTAGCCTACTCCTATTTCTTATAATGTTACCACTCTTACATCCAGTTTGAACATCCCAATTCCACATTTAAACATTGGTGGTGTCTATTGTTAAATACATGCTCTATTGTTAAACACTCTTTTGAAGTAGGAAATGTTTTACAGGACCAAAATATCGACATTGCCTTCATTACAGAAACGTGGATTTCTGCTGCACCTGGTCCTGATTTAAACTTGGCTATACCAGTAGGGTATCTCATGCTTAATCGGGACAAAAACTGTTCAGTAGCGGGCGGTGTGGCAATTACTTATCGAGGTACCCTCTCTTTTCAACCGCTCCATATTGAAAACCCCTTAGGCCAAGAACTTTTGTTTTGTAAAACATTGGGTCAGTCCCAATGTTTCTTACACTTTTATTCTTCTTTACAAACTTCCACATATAAAGGAATTATTTGAAGAACAATTACTTAAGTTATTTATGTCTTCTCCCTCCTCTGCAAATAAAATAATTATCCTCTGGGACTTTAGTTTGTGGTTCTATAACATTTCAAACAAAAAAAGCTGACTCGCTTAAACTTGCCCTTCGCGATCAGGGTTTTGCCTCTATTATTCATGACATGCAATAGATTGGTTATTTATATGAGTCATTCCTGTTGATCTCCTCGTAGTTCTACCATGTCCATGGTCAGACCATTATACTATTTTATTAACTAACAGGTTCTCTGATTTATTCCATGCACATATCCCTCTTATGAGATAGTGTTGAAATGTTGTCTCACTAATAATTCTTTTGAGTCTTTAACTCAGTTTATTGAATCTCCATCTCATAGCCCTTCAAATACTTTTCCACTCAGTGACTGGGCTTCTCATTATACTTCCTGTCTTTTCATAGCCATGTATTCTCTTGCCTCATTAAAGTCCTATAAGTCTAGGGCTGTGGCTAGATCCACTGGGTCCTGGTTCATGAAGGACCTCCATGGTCTACGTGCACACACAAATAAGGCTTATCAATGCTGGAGAAAAACACTCTCCACAGCTGATGAAGATGATTTTATTTCACTAGCAAAACTATATAAGAATGCCCTGATTCCATCTAAAAATAATCCTCTGGGTAACTGTATCGCTGAGGCCTCTTCAAAACCTAAAGAATTATTTTTACTATTAAAGGTTGAAACAGTGATCAAAGATAGTGACTGGTGCACAAATATCCAGCAAGCTATGTTATAGAAGATTATGAAACTTAAGGTGGATATTGCAGAGAAAACATTAACCCTACCCCCGTCTCTTGTTGCCAACCATTTACCATTGCTGAATAAACCCTCTTTTTATTTTAAAACAGTGTCTGTGCAGGAGGTGTGCAATGTAATCATAGCACTCAAGCCACACAGATCCCTGTGCTACAAAAATTGTCAAAAACTGCGGATATTCTCTCACCTATCATTGCTGAATTTGTCAATTCGTCGTCTTGTCATCTTCTACAGTGCCTGCCTGCATTAAGCAAGCATAGATAACTCGATTGCTAAAGAAACCCTCGTTTGATTCAGGCATCGCCAATAATTACAGACCCATTACCAGTGTCCCCTTCTTGCTGACGATCCTTGATGAAATAGCTTATTTACAACTCCAACAGTAGATGGAACATTTTGAACTTTTAGGAGAATGACAGTCAGGATTTAGGGCCTTTCATGGAACAGAAACTGTGCTCTTGGATTTGAAACCTAGGATGTTTCAGATCTTGGATTTATCTGCAGCCTTTGATTTGTTGGATTTTAATCTTTTATGACAGAGTACAGTCAAACGCTTTTTTACTGATAGAGGAGCGGATTGGATTTTATCCTTACTTGCAGGTCATAAAGCCATAGATTTTCATAATGTTCAGAGTGCTACTGTTAGGGAGAATTCTCTGTTAAGGCTAATTTCCCAAACCTAGTCCCCCAGCAGCTTTGCTGGATTTTTGGGGTTTATTTTTTTCTCCTGCTAAGAGTGAGACTCTTTTTCTCCCACTCTTAGGCATGATTTGAGAATGTCCTTTGACTGTGAATGTGTTTTATGGGCTTTGGGGTCTTTTACTCCATAGGACTTCATGTGTTTTTGGTATGTGTGTTACACAGCACCCTCAGTGCAGTAAAACAGGGGTGTCATAGTGACCCCCAAACATAGATTCCATACCCTGGGACTGACTATTGTCACCCATGGCATGTAAAGTCACCATTGGCTTTACTAGTCCCAAATTGTGAACAGAACCAGTACAAACCATCATATTGTGGAAGTAATGGTAGGGGCAATTAGATTGCCCCTGGGTCTGCTTTCCAAGGGTGCACTGTCCAGTCCCCCCTTGTCGAGTTTCTGGCTGGTGGCAGTGGATACCACGCAAAATATTCCACCAGAATATTTCCTATGGGATTTTCCCATTGATTTTAAACGCACCACTTTTTGGTGCAATGTTAAAGATACCGCCGGGTTATTTATTTAATATTAATTCCCCGGTTGGGTCTTTTTGCCAGGACTCGGTTTTAAAATGGCGTTTGTATTTGCCTCTGAAACTCTAACCCAAGTCGAGCCCTTTGTTCCACTTTTTGGCGGGCTTCTGCTCAGAAGCCCTCCAAACGGTGCCACTCTGTCTGGGGTCTACAGGATGTGTGGGAGGGGGATTAGGCACCCTGGACTGAGTTGCCTTGGCAACTCAAGTCGCACTCTTGTGTGATTGGCCCAGTGGTGAGCCGCCCTGCTCACCACTTAGCATGTTTGAGTGACAGCTAGGCTGTTGAGTGACAGCTAGGCTGTTGAATGGGGGTTTTCTGCATAAAAGCAGGGCTTTGGGGACTGGACCTTCAGAAGTCGCCACAGGACCTAAAGAATCCGAAGAGGGGAGAAGCTGAGCCATCTACAACGACGACACCACTGGTGGAGCCCTGCTGTACGAACTCACCACTTCCCCGACGACAGAGGAGATCTTCTGCCAGGAGAGTCTTCTTCCCTTTGAGCTGGTGGGACCAACCAGTTCGCCTTTTTCACCTTCCAAGACGTCTCGTGGTCGAATCGCCTGTGCCAAGAACCCCGGCGGCCGGATAGCCACGCTTCACCATTGACCGCGAATAAAAGGGTTGTACCTTTTAATCGGGAACTCCGTGGCTGGTTTCATCCCTGGCAGTGCAACGACTTCCAGCTTTCTTCCTCGTCAAGATCATCTCTTCCCCTGGTCGAAGCCACGACTTGCACCCGCTGCCAGGAACTACTGCCACCGCTGGAGCTTTCTCACCATTTCAGGTACTGTGTCACGCCTGGTCTCCCTTGCAGCGGATTGTCCAAGGTGTCCTGTAAATCCTTGACTTTCCAAATGGGTTGACCTCAGACCTGCTAACTTTGCCTTTCTGAACTGAACCAACCTCTTTTGACATTTTCTGCAAAGACTTTGAGTGCATTTCCACTGTGTGATCTTGGGCACATTCCGCCTTGCTCTCTCCAAGAGTGAGCCTGGCCTATGCACTTTGGCTCTACAGTAGACCCTGCCTTTCTTGACTTGCTGTGGTTTCTTAAAAGTGTTGGTACTGTGTTATTTCCATACTCTGCCTTTTCTCTCCCTTTTTAACGAATTATTGGAGTGCCATCTAAGGTTACGCGCTCACCTCTCTTTTGCTAATAAGTGGTGTCTTAACCTAGACTTGTCGAATAATTAACTAGGGAGGTGTATATACTTATAGTGACTGTGTTTGAACTTGCTTGATATATTAGTGCCAGTGTATTTTCATAAGTGTGTTTTAAATAAATAATTATATACTTTTAATACCAAAGCTCTGGTCAATGTTTGCTTGTTCTACTGTATGTTTGGCCCTATTGTGTATACACTATATACTGCCTAACTCTTCTTGAGAGAAGTCTGACTGTTCAGCCACAGCTACCAGGTAAATCTGGGTGGTGCAGACTGCTACCAATTGGGTTTACTGCTTACTCCTGTGGTCTTAAACGTTTTGCAGTGGTCCCTAAGGGAACTGCACAGGTTTCTGCCTAACACTGGTGTACAGCGGTGGGATTTGTATTGAGTATACATTTTAGAGTGCTTTTAAATACCTTAGTACAACTAACCACAAAGCTTAGCACTAAAAAGTTTATTTTCTAAACCTGTCAACTATGGAAAGTTATAGTCCAGAGTTCCTTGCTACAAAAACTGCTGATTGTTTAAGAGTTCTCTGTAAGCATAAGAATCTCCTGACTAAAGGCAAGAAAATGGAGCTAATAGAACGGTTGTTAGCAAACCAAAGTCTGGGTAGTGGTTCAGAGGAGCCTACTCTCCCAGCAAATGTAGATAACAGTGATGATATTGATATTGATCAAAGTATTGATAATCTTGAGGCAGAGTCAGAAGAGGAGGGTGAGGCTGTTGTAGTTGTCCCCCTAGACCTCTGTCTGCTCTACCAGCTATACCTACTGGACCTTTGCCAGGTCCCACATTTAGTCCTCAATATATTGAACTAGAGAAAATGAAGCTTGAATTGGAGTTTAAGAGACTTAATGCTCAAGCAGAACAAAGGCATCAAGAATTAAACCAAGAACTAAGGCTCAGAGAAGAAATTGTCTGTTGAAAATGCTTCTTTCTCCGGATCCTCTAGGAGTTCCAGTCCCAAAAGACCCCGGATGCCTAAAGAGATTGTAGGGATGTATGAGCCCAAGTTGGATGTGTTAGATTGGTTGGCTATGTTTGAGTATAATCATGGGCTCCAGGGCATCTCAGGGAATGAGTTACTTCCTTGGTTGTTCTCTAGGCTCCCCCCTGTTGCATCTGATGTGGTAATGGATTTGGTGGAGGTGGATAAGAAGGATTATGAATGTGTGAAGCTGGCTTTAATAGCTAGATTTGGGAAGATCCCTTCCCAGTATCTTAAGAGGTTAAGGACCCTCAAAAAGCATGATGGTACCCCTTGGGCTACCTGGGTGAGTGAAAGTTTGAATAACTTAGAGGGATGGATTACGGGTGGGTGAACACTTATGAGGGAATGAATAATCGTGTGATGTTGGAGTCAATTTATGATTCCTGCTCTCCTGAGCTCAGACAGCACTTGGCTGATTCAAAGGAATTAGATTCCAGGAAGCTAGCTAAGGCTGCTGACTTGTGGGTTGCCAACAGGGCTACTGTCATGATGCCTACCCCCGGGCATCCAGACCAAGTCCAGCAACCCCGGAAGCAGGCATCATGTTACTCAGAGAAAGCCCAGCAACCCTTGTTTGGGGCTATATGGGTACAGTCCTGGCGTCTATGGCGCCAGGCTCATATGGGGGAACAGTCCTGGCGCCATAGAAGCCAGGCTCATATGTTAAAACTTACCTGATGCAGACCATGCTGCAAGAGATCCAAGCCCATGTAAGGCTTGGAAGGGACTGCTTTACCTAGGGACTATTTTGTTACTCGGGTGTGGTTGTGGAGGAATACTTACCTGGGACTACTTTGAAGGCTATTTAAACCACGCCCGAAGGGGAGCACACGCTTCGCGTTATTCTGCATCCTGCAGCATAACGCTCACCGTGCCTGCAGTCAGCATCCAGCCTCGTGCCACACCTGCCTCGAGTCCAGAGCGCCTAGAAAGAAGGGGAAAGAAGAAGAAAGGTTAGAACAAGAACATTATTGGGTTTCTTACCTGATTCCAGATTCATCGCACCTTTGAACAAGAAAAAGACTTTATTTTAAACACGTTGCATCACCAACAGCAGCGCCGCGCCATACTCACCGTTCCTCGCAGCATCTCTACGATCCAGCGCTGTCTCCATCATTATGTTGCCGCATTCCAGCACCGAAGGGGGACAAGAAAACAACAAGGTGAGCCGAGGGGAAACAAACAAGGACAATCTCTTGCCACCATATACTTACCTGATTTTACCGCCGGAGGTGTTATTCACCAGCACGCCAAATCTTCTTACGCCGCACCTGTAAGAAAAGACAAAGCAGCGAGTTGAACTTTGGCATCATTTAACGGACAGTGTGGGATAGCACAGACTCTTACCTGAGCACTTTCAGCTGCCACAGAACTATCTTCTTTTGGGTCTAAGTGTCACGATCCCTCATCATGCGGTCCCCAGGGCACTCCCTCATCCCCAGTCCCGCCCTTCTCTCACTTCCCCCCTTCCCCGGGACTCACGTGGACTCACACACGTCTTGCGGGCACACCCGCGCCTGGTCCGTAATAGGACGGCTGTCAGACTACGGCCGTTCCTACATTGGCAATTGCCTTGGCGCATAGGATCGCGAAGGGCTAACCCTGAGCTTCCGCATCGCGGGACTGTGAGGTCACGTGATGCTCTTGCCCGATCACGTGACCATGCCACGCATCACGTGACCAGAAGCGCGAGTACATAAACCCGGAAACCTGGGTATTCGTTGCTTCTCAGCTGTGCTCTGCATTCTGTTTGGCGCTACGGACTTTGAATCATCTTTGGATCACTCACGGAATCGACCTGGCCTGCTTTACTGGACTCCTCTTGGATTTACCCCTTCGGATTTCTTTGCACAGTGATACACGGCTCTCGACCACGGATTGTTATTGGACTGCCTCCTGGATCACCCTTTTGCACCCTGGTTCTTTGAACTCCTTGCCTCACAGTTCCACAGCTCCACAGCTCCTGCTGACAGGCGAACAACTGAGCCTACTCCTCTTGGGGTACTGCCGTCCACGTGGGTCCCGGACCTCTCCACTAGGTTCCTCATCCCCTCCTTGACCCTGACTGGTAAGACCTTTCCAGTTATTCTAATACTGTGGTACTGTTTCTTGCTTGGTACTTAATCCGCATTTTCTTGCAGCAGTGTGGGGTCCCAGAGGTTCGCGTTCCCGGACTTGGACATTCGAACATCTTCGCCTGTGACCTCAACGGCTGCACAGAGAGTTGCGTTAAGTTCTCCCTGTGCGGCATTTGGGGACGGAGGCCTCTACTGCCTACACGACACTCAAGTCTCAACACTAAGCTGCAAGATAAACAAAGGAATTGGACAAGAGTGATTATTCAGACATTTTTGAACTCTTAAGAACTATATGCTTACGGTCCTTCGCTAGGTGTTTTGGAGCCAAGATTTGTCTAGAACTCTTCCAATATCCTCAAGCCAGTGAAGTAACTGGCCATCAACGCGCCCCTGCGTTCCTCGCAGGATGGAGAGCTCATCATTCAAAACTATAAGGTGAGCTTTGTGAACGGGAATATCAGAGGTGATAAATGGGGACGCAGTGAGGGGCTATTACTCAAATCCACAGGTGGCTAATTCCCTTTCTCCGCCTTTAGGACACTACTTCTACGGGTCAAGCAGACGAAGCTAGGTGGGCCAGTCCAGTCAGTCATCTCTGCACTACGCATCACGTTGGTGGAGACCGTGGCTGTCCAGTTCCGCCCGACACCCCTGTGGGAACCAGGTGAGCGTAACAGCTACTCACAAGGACTCTGGGGCAACTCAGAAAAAGGATGAGCGGAAACAGCCAAAAAAAGACTCCAAAGAGAATTCTAATAATTCCAATCCCAAAGAGGGCCCCAAACAAAGCAATAAGGGTAAGCCACAAGGGTAAGCCACAAGGGAAACCAAATTAGGCTAGTGTACCTTCTGGTGCCAAACCAGAAGGAGGTCAGAACAAGCCACCATTCCAAAAAGCATTTGGTAAATGCTATGTTTGTAGCTCTCCTGATCATGTGAAAGGGGATCCCAGATGTAAGGGTAAACCTTCAGGGGTCCACACTGTCTCCTTAGCCTTCGCTCCAGAGGAGGAAGTACAAATGGATAGTGGAAACTTTCTACTACTGGCTGATGATCCCATTGGAGTCTCAGCCAGTGTTTATTTAGTGTCCCCGGGGTTGTGGGAACAACAGAATTTAGATGTGTATAATTCTATCCCAGATAATACTAAAGAGTATTATAAGGACAGTGTCCAGGTGAATGGTCAGAAGACTCCTGCCATTAGGGACACTGGGGCCAGCATAACCGTGGTGGATGAATCATATTTCAAGGCAGAGGATGTTGCTAAGGCACTCAAACGCCTCACCAAGTTAGCCAGACCTCCTAGTAAAAGGTTACAGGAGCTAACCAGATATGCAAGAAAACCATGAGAGGTTCTTCTTTGGAGATGATGAAGAAAGATCCACTGGAATTACTGTCTGCTATATCTGAGCAACCAGAAGCAAAGGGGAAACCCAAGACTTCTAAAAGGAAACCAGCAGCCGGCACTCCAGTGCTTCCAACAAGGACTTCCCCTAGGTTGTCCAAAGTTACACCTGTAGCTCCACCTCCAGCTGAGGCTGAGAAGGAGGTACAACCCTGTGTGGTTGCACTAGACTCTGAAGAAGAGCTAGTAGAAGGCCAAGAACTTTACTGAGCTGCAGTCTTAACTGGCAGAAGGTGGACCCAACAGGGCAGACTTCAGTAAGGGACAAAGAGAATGTCCAACTCTGGAAGGTCTTCGCCACCAGGCAGCGTCTCCGGCTGATGGGCAAGAGCGTGGGAAGTATAGGTTGCACTGGGAAGATGGCCTCTTCTACAGTGAACCGACTGAGTCTGCACCTGGAGACTACAAGCGACTTGTAGTGCCTCAAGAAAACAGACTACAGTTCTTGCAACTAGCCCATGAGATTCCTTTGGCTGGTCACTTGAGTTTAAGAAGACCAAGGAAAGGCTCTCACTCTACTTTTATTGGCCAAAAATGGGGGCTGAGGTAGATAAGTTTTGCAAGAGCTGCCACACCTGCCAAACTTCTGGTAAGGTTGGTTCCAAGAATGGGGCACCTTTTAGTGCCTCTCCCAGTAGTGGGAGTCCCATTTGAGAGGGTAGGGATTGACATTGTTGGTCCCCTTGATCCTCCAACCTCCTCAGGCAACAGGTTTATCCTTGTTGTAGTAGACCATGCTACTAGATACCCTGAGGCAATTCCTATGAGGACTGTTACAGCTCAGGCTGTGGCTAAGGCCCTATTTGGCATTTTTACCAGGGTTGGGCTTCCTAAGGAAGTAATCTCTGACAGGGGGTCAAATTTTATGTCCTACTACATGAAGGCCATTGTCAGCGCTAGTAGGATTCGACCCTCCTTCCTGATCCAGCCTTTCCACCCACTCCTCACCTGGTATCTCAGTGTCCGTGGGTTGTTGGAGTCTTTTCTTCCACAGGGCCTTTTTCTTCTGAGGCGGATAGGGTCTGCCTCGGTAGGAAGCCACCCTGACCTAAATTAAAGAGGTCAAGGGGGGGCCCCTCTACCGGAACAAACTATTGGGGGAAAAAGCCTTACAACATAAAAAAAAACCCTCTGAGTGAAGTGCGTGGGAGCCTTGGTAATGTAGCCTGGAGGTGAGCCTGGAGATGCCGCCTGGAGGAGAGCCTTGAGATGCCGTCCGGAGGAGAGCCTTGCGACGTAGTAAGCACAGAGGGGAAGCCACAAATACAGGTAAGAAGCCCAGGGAAGAGCCGGAAAGCTGGCAAGCCGAGTGGGAGAAGAGCGAGCGAGACAGTTAAGCAGAATAATGGCCCGCAGGGCCAGGGGAGAGAGAAAAAGAGAAGCTCGAGGGAAAAAACAGAACGGGGAAAAACTGAGGAGCGTCTCACCCGAAAGCCTAGCGCGAAGGGTTGCAGCGCGCAGGCTTCCGGGTGGAAGCGAAGAAAAAGGCGATTGGTGGCCAAGACTAGAGCGCTGCATAGCAGTGAGAGGAAAAAACGTGGCGGGGCGATTCAATGGCCGCTTAAGCGCCATTGAACCCACTTACGCCACGGACTTCGGAGTGTGACAGTATGCCCCCCTCTATACTTCACACCTCCCGGCTTGCCCGGATGGGTACAGTGGAACCTTCTAGTGAGTACTGGGGCGTGGACGTAGGAATCAGGTTCCCATGAGTCCTCTGATTGGGGATAACCCTTCCAGGACACCAAGTATTCAAGACATCCTCTTCTATACCTGGAATCTCGGATGTGTGAAACCTCATATTCAGCAGAACTGGGTTCGGAACAGGCAGGTAAGATGGGTTTCTTATTACCAGTAATACTTGGATCTACAGAGCGTAGCAAAGAAGCATGAAAGACCGGGTGTATGCAACTCATCTTCTTGGGAAGCTCGAGTCTAAATGCTACTGGGTTTTTCTTATGGGTGATCTTAAAAGGCCCCACGTAGCGAAAGGACAACTTAGTTGGGCGTAACCAACGGGGAAGGAACTTGGTGGAAAGCCAAACCCTATCACCCTTCTTCCACTGTGGGCAAGGTAGGCGATGGGAATCGGCCTGGGCCTTGTACCTTGTTTTAGCTGCAGACAAACTAAGTTGAGCTGTTCTATGTGCAGTTATAATTTCACTTAAAGTGGACTCGATGGTAGGCACATTAGAGGGGGAATGGAGAATTGGTAATACCCCACGTGGGTGAATCCCATAAGTACAATAAAAAGGGCTAAGTTTGGTAGCAGAGTGAACAGTGTTATTATAAGCAAACTCGGCGGTGGAAATAAGAGACACCCAATTGTCTTGGTGGCGGTTTATGTAGCATCGGAGGTACTGCTCCAGAGTGGCGTTAAGGCGCTCTGTCTGGCCATTAGTCTGGGAATGAAACCCTGAAGATAATGCTCTATCAATGCCAAGACGTTTACACAGGGCTCCCCAGAACCGTGATGTGAATTGACTCCCTCGATCAGAGATGATTTTATCGAGTAGTCCATGTAAACGAAAAATGTCCTTGAGGAATACCTCAGCCATCTTGGAAGCGGATGGGACACCTGCTAGCGGAGAGAAGTGTGCCAATTTGGTGAAGGAATCCACAGTTACCAGGAGGCAGGTAGAGCCTTGGGAGGCCGGTAGATCCACAATAAAATCCATAGAAATATGGGACCAAGGTCTAGAAGGTATCTCCGGTTGCTCCAATAGCCCCAAGGGTTTACAAGTGGGAGTCTTACTTTGAGCACAGATGGAACAGGTCTTGCAGTAATCCTTAACATCCTTGTTTAGTGTAGGCCAATAAAAGGAACGAGTGATCAGTTCCATTGTGCCTCTTTGACCTCGATGACCCGCTGTGGCATGATCATGACACCATTCCAGTATCTTCAACTGTAAGGCTCTAGTGGGTACAAAGAGTCTTTGGTTCACTAGCAGCAAGCCTTCTGCCCATTGCACACCCCGTAAATCCCTCTGAGGGATTGTCTCCTCTAGATCTGGCGTAGAGGCAGACCTTATGTCTTGAAGGAAGGTTGAGATGGCACCTACAATCCTATTGCGTGGAAACAAATACTCAGAAGGATGGGTGACATGTGTAGCAGGGGTATCTCTTCGGGATAGGGCATCAGCTAGACCATTCTGAGTCCCCGGTATGTATGTAATGGTGAAGTCATATTGACTGAAAAAATGAGCCCAGCGTGCTTGCCTGGAGTTAACGCATTCCATCCCACGAAGGATTTTCAGGTTTTTGTGATCAGTGCGCAGAACAAATGGATATACGGACCCTTGTAATAGGTGTCTCCATTCCTCGCAGGCCGACTTGAGGGCGAGTAGTTCCTTTTCAATCACGGAATCATTCCTTTGACTAGCGGATAGAGTTTTAGACAGATAGGCTATTGGGTGTTCCACACCCCTACATTCCTGAAGCAACACAGCCCCCAATGCCTCGGCAGAGGCGTCTGCCTCAACCACAAATGGTTTGCCCTGATCCGGTTGACACAAAATAGGTGCAGAGCAAAACAACTTCTTCAACTGGACAAAAGCGGTGTTAGCCTGTTCAGTCCAAAGAAAAGGTTTAGCCTCTTTCTTGAGCAGAGCGGTAATGGGCAAGACAGCTTGCGAGAAATGGTCAATAAATTTTCGATAGAAGTTGGCTAAGCCTAAAAAGCGTTGGACTTCCTTCAGGGTAGTGGGTATAGGCCACTCTAAAATGGCGGCGACCTTCCTTGGTTCCATCGTTATTCCTTCTTTAGAAAGGATATATCCTAAATATGGAACAGAATCAGCCATGAAGACACATTTTTTGGGCTTCACCAACAGACCATTGGACTGAAGACGTTGTAATACTGTTCTGAGATGTAGAAGATGTTCTTGGGGGGAGCGAGAATATACCAAAATGTCATCCAAATAGACTATGGTATTGATGAATAAGACATCAGAGAAAAGGCGATACATGAAGCGTTGGAATATTGCTGGTGCATTAACAAGTCCAATGGGCATCAGCCTATATTCGTAAAGACCAAAAGGGGTCCGAAAAGCCGTCTTCCATTCATCCCCCTTGCGAATTCGGAGGAGGTGGTAAGCACTTTGTAAATCCAGCTTCGAAAAAATAGTGGAGCCTTGTACTGCTTCTAAAATGTCATTAATGAGGGGCATGGGATATCGGTCCCGACCCGTGACCTTATTGAGGCCACGATAATCTATACAAGGCCTTAATTCTGATGAATCACGTTTGGGAATGAAGAACAATGATGCGCCCGCCGGGGATTTTGGCGGTTCTATCAAGCCATTGGCTAGATGGGAATCCAAATATGACCGTAAGGCCTTCTTTTCAATGAGGGATAAAGGAAACATCCTCCCAAACGGTACCAAAGCTTCAGGTACCAGGTCGATGGCGCAATCTTCGGGTCTATGCGAGGGCAACTCAAGGACAGCTCTCTCTCTAAAGACCTCTCGGAATTCAGACAGTTCCGATGGAACACAACAAATTTCGCTTGTAGTAGCTACTCCTGATGGAATGATCTGGATCTGTTCGGGAGATTGAAGAGGTAAACAGTGCTCATTGCAAAACTCTGAATCAAATGTCATAGAATTTCTGGCCCAGTCAATGTGTGGATTATGTTTCCTCAACCAAGGGATACCCAGAATCACAGGGAAATGGGCGGCTCGAATGAGGTTGAACATTAAGAGTTCCAAGTGCTGCTGTATAATGATTGTCATCTGTTCAATGGTGTGAGTTATGGGTCCGGAAGATAATGGGGATCCATCCACGCCCTCTACCTTCTGAGCTTCCTTTCGTGGCACCAAGGTAAGTCCCTGGTGTCCTGCCCATTCGGTATCCATGAAGACCCCAGCAGCTCCACAATCAATTAGGGCCAAAGTGGAGAGTTGACTTAGTGGAGTTTGCAGCTGAATGGATACCACCATGAGACGAGAATCCAAGGTATTAGGAGGGGGTGCTACTGTCAGAGTAACATAGGGACTAGAGCTACAACCTCGGAACCCTGTCCCTTCTAGTTCCGAGGTTTGTCGTTTCCCGACCGCCGAGGAGCGACTTCCGGACAGTTACGAAGGAGATGAGAATTCGATCCGCAATACATGCATAGGCCTGCATCCCGACGTCTCTTTCGCTCTTCTGGAGTCAAAGGAGCTCAGGCGGATGCGATCTGCATGGGTTCTTCCTTGCTCCGGCCCAGTGGCTGCGATGAAACAGGAGGAGTAGGGGAGGCTGGAAGGACTGGATTGCGATGTTTCCTCCTTTCAACCCGTCGCTCGCTCAGGCGATACTCTATCTGGAGTGTGATGGATATCAGGTCTGAAAGGGTGGTGGGTCGAGCTATACGAGCCAATTCATCCTTCAGCTCTTCTTTTAATCCTCGGCGAAAGAGTGTGTACTGGACGTGTTCTGGCCATCCTGCATCAGCAGCCAGGCGTTTGAACGAAGAGATATATGTGCGTAAGTCATTGTTCCCTTGTTGAACATCGAGCAGTTCTTCGGCGGCTACATGGGTAATCTCTTCTTGTTCAAAGGTCTGCCTTAATAAGGTCAAAAAGACTCCGTGGTCTTGCACCACTGGATTATTCTCTATTACCAGAGGGGATGCCCAAGCCAGGGCATTACCGGTCATATTAGATATCACAAATCCCACCTTGGAATGACCACTGGCGAAAGAGTGGGGGCGAAAGGCAAAATAAATGGCACAAGATTCCAAAAACTCCTTGAGTCGTTTTGGTGTACCGTCAAATTTTCCGGAAGACAAGGCCATAGGAGGGAGATCCAACTCCCTGGGTTCCCGTGCGGAAACCAGCTGCCTTAGAGCTGCATTTTCCGCCTTAATGTTCTGCAGTTCAACACTCATCCCTTGAACCGCCGTAACCAGCTCCTGAAATTGTTCAGGGGAAGCCATGATCCTTTCTGGGCGTAGCAAACTGTCAGCGCTAGTAGGATTCGACCCTCCTTCCTGATCCAGCCCTTCCACCCACTCCTCACCTGGTATCTCAGTGTCCATGGGTTGTTGGAGTCTTTTCTTCCACAGGGCCTTTTTCTTCTGAGGCGGATAGGGTCTGCCTCGGTAGGAAGCCACCCTGACCTAAATTAAAGAGGTCAAGGGGGGCCCCTCTACCGGAACAAACTATCGGGGGGAAAAAGCCTTACGGCATAAAAAAACCCCCTCTGAGTGAAGTGCGTGGGAGCCTTGGTAATGTAGCCTGGAGGTGAGCCTGGAGATGCCGCCTGGAGGAGAGCCTTGAGATGCCGTCTGGAGGAGAGCCTTGCGATGTAGTAAGCACAGAGGGGAAGCCACAAATACAGGGAAGAGCCGGAAAGCTGGCAAGCCGAGTGGGAGAAGAGCGAGCGAGACAGGTAAGCAGAATAATGGCCGGCAGGGCCAGGGGAGAGAGAAAAAGAGAAGCTCGAGGGAAAAAACAGAACGGAGGAAAAACTGAGGAGCGTCTCACCCAAAAGCCTAGCGCGAAGGGTTGCAACGCGCAGGCTTCCGGGTGGAAGCGAAGAAAAAAGGCGATTGGTGGCGGGGCTGCCAAGACTAGAGCGCTGCATAGCAGTGAGAGGAAAAAAAGTGGCGGGGCGATTCAATGGCCGCTTAAGCGCCATTGAACCCACTTACGCCACGGACTTCGGAGTGTGACAGCCATGTGGAAAAACTGTGGAGTTACTTACAAGTTCTCAACCGCATACCACCCTCAGACAAATGAGTTGGTAGAAAGGTTCAACAGAACCATGAAGAGCATGAAAGGTACTTTAGAAGAACCCCTTAAGAAAAAGTGGGACCTTCTACTGCCATGCCTTCTCTTTGCTTATAGAGTGCTTATAGAGAAGTCCCTCAGGAGGGAGTAGGTTATTCTCCCTTTGAACTTCATTATGGCCATCCAGTCAGAGGTCCATTGTCCCTGATTAAGGAGGGGTTGGAGAATGCTCCTTCCCGCAAACCAGTCAGAGTGACTGACTATGTGATAGGTCTCTGGAGGAGAATGTCACACATGATGGCAGAAGCTAGTGATAACCTGAAAGCTGGACAAGCTTTGGTCAAGCATTGGCATGATCAAAAGGCTAACATGGTTGAGTTTACTCGCTGCTCTTGCTGCCTGGCCGCTTCCTGGAGGGGGCGGGGCCTACTCCCATCACGTGACGGATCACGTGATTATCTCACTCCTCATATTGCCGGCACAACCGCCCTTGCGGCGTTAAGCCCTGGAGGCAGTAAGGGCTGGAGCCGCTGTTTGGCTGTGAGTATCAGGCCTACTGCTACTAACACTGTGGCCTACGTCCATCTTAAGCTACCATGGTACGGGGTGGAGAGTCGGACTCTGGCAGCTCCACTAGCCGCCGGGCGTTCCCAACCCTGCAACAGAGTGTTTTCTTCAAACTCATTTTCCTAATTGTGGATATTCTAAATAATTATGTTTTTAAGCTGACGTAATCAGAATTATTCAGAGGTTGCTAGCTGTTCTCCCCTCCGGGTTTAATTCAAACACATTCCTTTTGGCACAACTATAGTATAGAATGTTTTGGTTTTTATATTAGCCCTGTTCGCAGCCATTTTAAAAAAAAAATAAAAAAAAAAAAAAAAAATTTTTGGGGGTGTTTCCACACCTTAGAGGTTGCGAGTTGTTCTCCCCTCAGGGTGCTCTTTTCTCTATTCTAATATTTTCTAATATATTTCTTTTCCGGGTTTTTTTCTCTTTTATAATATGCCCGCACTTAGAAGCGGGTTTGAAACTGCGGTGAGTCAAGTTACTAAGATAGTAAAGGACCAATCAGGCTCACTGACTCATTGTGAGGCGCTCATTAGTATTGACCACATCGAAAATATGGCTGCCTCGATGTCACTGGTCGAGAATATAAATGAAAATTCTAACACTAGAGCTGAAGGGAGCCCGAAGGGACATCCTACCATAGATCCTGCAACTTTGAATGTTGTAACGTTGACTGAGGTAAATGTGGACATACCAGATATAGAGGATACGGGGGCTAATAGGGACATACCAGACTCTAGACAGGAACTTACAGATGAGGAATGTCTTCAACAAAGTCGAATTGGTACTAAAAGGGTAGTCCGGTATCATGCGTCCACTCCCCTTCAGAAGAGGATTATTACTGGGAAATTACAGGCAGGAGATAATCAATGCTTGGAGTCTTTGATATGGAAGGGGAAACAACCGTGTGGAACTCTGCAATTCACGCATATTTCGCCGGCAACATTTATCTTTGGGAAGGATAATAAGGATAAGGTGCAATGTGCCCTCGATTCTCCTCGGTCGGGGAGCTCTAAGCAGGATGGTGGGAGGGACCAATCTAAAGAGACCCCCATCTGTTCTAAGTATAATCTTAACCAGCCCATTGGAGAGAGTGATTTGGATGATTCCTTCTTTACTACGGCAGATGCTACAGGTCATCTGCTGAAAGAAATTGTTGATTTAGAGATACCAGTAGGTAGATTTTTGTCCAAAGACAAGGGGGTGAGGAGCTTATCAGAGGGTGCGCCATTTGATACACTCTCACAAAATAGAAAAACTCCTACAATGTGGAAACAACAAGAGGGTAGACACCTTTCCCCTATTAGACCGATCACAAAGACACTTATACTACCTATATACACTAAGACCAGTCATACCCAAACTGATAAGGAAAGGGATTACTTACCCATAACTGTAGATAAAGCTGGGGCGTGGCTAACCGCCATGTAGAGTGGACGCGTCTCCGGTGAGCTCCGCTCGAAGGACATCGATAAGCTGCTTTACGGGACACTTAAGCAACACTTGAGCCCGCAGAAACATCGAAGGAGTGGTGGAAGCCTGCAGGAGGCCCCTGGACTTCTCATACAAGGAAATCGCAGCCCTAAAAGACCCAAACGCGGCTTGCGAACAACGGCGTAATCTGAGACCAAGATGGCGGCCGCCTCCTACTAAGCCCGTGGAGCCCCGCGCTGGCCTAGAGATCCGCGAAGGGGACGGGCCCCCATCGCAAGCGAGAGAGAAGAGGCTCCGGAGGAAGATCGAGGCCTCGCTGGGTTCGAGACGGTCCCTGCGAGGGCATATATAGCGGCCCCGTGGAGGGGTCCGACGGGGACCGGAGAGTGAACCGGGCCCGCCCGCTGAGGCGAGGGAAGAACACAGGCGCGCGGCTTGGGGACCGGTAAACATGGCCAGCCTGGACAGATCTACGGGCAGGGGAGCCAAATCTAAACAGCGACAGACCACCCTGGATGTGTATGCGGCTGACCACCCAGCCCCTGGGTGCCCTGAAGCAACAATGGCTAATAAGGACCCGGGCCCCGCCGCGGCGCCGACCGAACCCAGCAACACCCAACTTATGGAGGCCATCGCTTCATTCCAAGCAACGATAGTGAACAAGATAGATGCCGTGGCCATCGACCTGGGGCTCCTGCGCCAAGACGTCCGTGCGCTAGCGGATAGGACCGAGACGTTGGAGACCCAGGTACGAGAAAATACTGAAGCAAAGGCCCAACTCCTACACGATGTAGACGGCCTACGGCAGAGAGTTAAGAATCTGGAAGACAGGGCGGAGGAGGCCGAAGGGAGGGCCCGCCGAAATAACATCCGGCTGCTAGGCCTGCCTGAAGGCACAGAGGGCTCAGACCCTACCGACTACGTAGAAAATCTCCTGCTACAAGAGATCGGAGCGGGGAAACTTTCACAGGGATTCACCATAGAGAGGGCCCACAGATCACTCGCTAAGAAACCGCCACCGGGAGCCCCACCCAGGCCCATGATAGCGAAGGTGCTAAATTACAGAGACCGCGAGGTCATCCTGGCCTTCTCGCGCTCGGGAGGACAGATCCAGAGGAACTCGGCCAAGATTGCGATCTACCCGGATTACACGTTCCAAGTACAGATGAACAGGGCCCAGTTCATATACACTAAGGCCAGATTGAAAGCGGCCGGGGTGAAATACATGCTCCTGTACCCCTCCAGGCTAAAGGTGCTACACAACAACAGGGCCCTCCTGTTCGACACCCCGGCACTCGCTCGTGACTGGATGGACGAGCAACAACTGCCAGACATCGAAGATAAGAGACGTAAGCTGAACTGAACCACCCATCGTAACTACAACGAAAAGAGCTCTCCCACGGATGCACAATGACGCAGAATCGCGCCCTACAAGCAACTGAACGGATCATACCACGCGGAGCACCGAAGCACCAGCTCCCTCAACCCCCTGGAGTTCTATTCCTCTTTTAGGGTACGTTTACCCGCCCGTAGGGCACCCGACGGCCATGTTTGGTCCTAAGGAGCGGAAACGGGACAGTCAGGACGGGGTTCCCACCGTCAGACCAGTTTTTTGTTTGGGAAGTTTATTGGGGGGGAGGGAATCGCGGAGGAGTTGCACCCACGTTGGGACTTTGAAAGGGAAACGCCGAGACCCCAGGACATCCGTATCACAGATACATTGCCAACTAAACCCCCCGCCCGAGACAGTGGGGGAACACTGGACCCAACCATGCTCATGGCCGGAACGATTAAAATAATGACGTGGAACGTCAGAGGCATGAACGGTTACGTGAAACAACGCAGGATACACACATACTTAAGGCGCTGTAAAGTCAGGATTGCCATGATCCAGGAAACACATTTAACAGAGGAGAAACTGAAAGCCCTGGCTAAGACATGGCGAGGGACCCTGATTGGATCCTCCTACTCTTCATACGCAAGGGGGGTTTTGATATGGATAGACCCGACCGTCCCCTTCAGGATAACGGACACCAAGACGGACGATGAAGGTAGGATGGCCCTGGTGCGGGGTACAGTGGAGGGGAGGGAGCTGTGCCTGGTTAGCACCTATGCCCCCAACCATGATGCCACCCCATTCTTCCACTCCCTATACACCAGACTAGGCCCTCACGCAAATTCCACGGTGATCTGGGGTGGGGACCACAATTGCACCCTCGACCCGCTCAGGGACAGATCTGATGCCAAACACTCCCGCCCGTCCCCCCCAGCCAAAGTGTTGCTTAAGCTAATAACTCAACTCTCGCTCTGCGATCTGTGGAGGGAGCTAGGCCCGGAGAAGCGCGAGTACTCTTTCTACTCCCCACCACACAAAGTCTACACTAGGCTGGACTACATGTTGGTCAGTTGCGAGTGGCAGGCCACTTTTAGCGATGCACAGTACCTGCCTAGGGTCCTGTCGGACCACTCCCCCTTAATGGTCACATGGGAGATGCACCCGCCTAGACCCCCGGTTCCCACGTGGAGACTACGAGCTGAGGCCCTGCTAGATGTAGCCTTCCGGGACCATATACAGAACAGCACAGATGAATACTGGCGGGTTAACCTGGGTAGCGTAGACAGCATTGGTACCGCGTGGGAGGCATATAAGGTGGTCATGAGAGGGGACATGCTGATGGCGGTGGGGGGAGCCCAGAGAACCGTCGCGAACTCCCTGGCGGAGGCAGAGGGAAAACTGGGCGAGCTAGAATGCAAAGCGGACGTGACCCCCGAGAGCCTGCGAGAAATGATCCAACTGCGACAGGCCTGTCTGACCCACTGGGAGACACTCGGGAAACTGAGTTACACTAAGCACGTTGAAAGATCACACGCCCTAGGAGACAAACCTGGCAAACTCCTTGCCTGGCTATATAAAAGAGAGACCCCCAGCGCCCCTATCTGTCACGTGCGGAAACCTGATGGCGGCACTGCGCACACACAGGCAGAGATCAATGAGGTTTTCTCCGAGTTTTATCGCGACCTCTACTCCCAGACCCCCCTTTCGTCGGCCACCGGAATCGAAGACGCCCTAGACTGCATACAATTGCCCAGATTAGACCCACAGATGACGGAAGCCCTAGACGACCCCATTACACCTGACGAAGTGAAGGCTATAATCAGAACACTACCCTCGGGTAAAACGCCGGGCATGGACGGCCTCCCCGGGGAATTTTATAAGACATATGAGGAGACCCTCGCCCCCTTGCTCGCACAGGTATACAATGAGGCCTTTGAGCGGGGCTCCCTCCCGGATTCTATGAGCGAGGCAATAATAATTCCTATACTAAAGCCTGGCAAAGATGGGACGGAGTGTGGAGCGTATAGACCGCTCTCTATGCTAAATGTCGATAGCAAAATACTCGCGGCACTATTAGCAAGCAGATTGCGCAGAGCACTCCCCCTTCTGATCCACCAAGACCAGACGGGATACGTGCCAGGACGCTCCATCACTGAAAATTTACGTAGATTGCACCACATCATACATAGCACCGAAGGGAAGCCCCAGAAGTACGCTGTGGCGTCACTCGACGCCACTAAGGCCTTTGATTCGATCAGATGGGATTGGTTGTACGCCACCATGATCAAGATGGGGGTTGGACCTGCCTTCCTTAAATGGACCCAATTGCTCTACACTCGCCCCACTGCCAGGGTCCGTACCAATAGGACCTACTCCGGTAAATGGCCCCTTCACAGAGGTACAAGGCAAGGATGCCCCCTGTCCCCCATGCTCTACATCATAGCCGCAGAACCGGTGGCCGCGTACCTCCGCCAGGAGTACGGGGACGGAGGCATCAAGCTAGATGGGGTATCACACCTTATTTCTATGTACGCAGATGATATGCTGCTCTACCTGCATGATCCCGAGCTCCGCCTGCCCTACATCCTAGAGACACTAGACTGCTTCCACACACTTACGGGCATACAGATAAATAAAGACAAGTCCTGTCTCTACCCCCTAGCTGCTCTCCACAGTGAGGGGTGCGGCTCCCTGCCTCCGCTAGCCCTCCAATGGCAAACCACGTCCTTTAGATACCTGGGGATCACCATCCATCGCCACCCAAACACTGAACACATTCTTAATACGGTTAGGGCAAAGGACGCGCTAGAGAAATCCATGGGGTTCTGGGGGAAGCTCCCACTTTCAATGACCGGGCGAGCGGGTCTCCTCAAGATGGTGGCGCTCCCACGCCTGCTGCACTGCTTCACCAATGTACCCTTTAACATCCCCGCTACCTTCTTCAGAGACCTGTCCAAGCTCTGCAGGGGGTTTCTGTGGCAGGGCGGCAGGCACAGGGTGGCACTAGACATTCTTCAGAGGCCTTACGAGAAGGGGGGACTAAAAATCCCCAACTTTGAGCTGTACTTCCTGGCTAGTCAGTTAAGGCACGTAATGCGCTGGATGGCAGATGAGACCACTGCTGACACTAGACTCCTCCAGCCGGCCCTGCCGAGACTGCTACTCAGGGACCTACTCTGGGTTAGATGGGGAAACACGCAACGCCTCCCCTACCTGATCAAACTTGGGACTCAGCTTTGGAGAAGGGCTTGCAAGGCAATAGGGGCAGCGGACCCGTACTCCCCACAGATCCCCATCGCAGCTGTCATGGTGAAATCCTCATGGGGTCACGTGGACACACGTACGCTGTGGGAACCATATGGTGTAGCAGTGCTTGGGGACCTCATCCAAGAGCAAGAATTTGTGGCTTTCGGCGACCTCTGCGAATCCACTGGCCTGCCACCGGGCCAGTTCCTGCTATATGGAGCAGTAACGACAGCCCTGAAGGAAAGATGGCCGGAGGCCGCCAATCGGTTTCAGGAAAACGAGGCTGTCGAACTGTTGCTAAACGCTGCTGAAGGAGGCCATGAAACCTCCAGAATATACGAAACTCTCCTGCAGAGCACGACAAATGACGTATTGAAAAGCAAGAGTAGATGGGAGAGCGAATTGGGGATCGAATTTGAGGACAAATCATGGGGGAAAATTACACAATACCACAAGGCAATCTCTAGGAATGCCCGCCTTCAACTCATACAACTATATGTCACCAACAGAGCCTACCTCACGCCCGAAGTTATATCGAACTTCAAGGGAGCCACAATTCAAACATGCCCCAAATGCCATGAGCCTAGGGCGGGAATGACCCACATGTTCTGGAGCTGCCCGACAGTTCAGCAGTTCTGGAGCGGTGTAAAGGAAAAAATGGGGACCGCTGAGATCGAGCTGGTGACCGATGAGCCGGCAGCCTGTATACTGGGAAGCTACCGACGGACCAGCAAGAACAAGCCCCTAAATAAACTCAAGGACTTGGCATATATAACAGCGAAAAGACGAATCGCCATGAGCTGGAAGAGTGCAAGGGGACCGAACAGGGCCCTCTGGTGGAATGACCTCAAAAAATGGATAGCTGCTGAGACGGCGGCTTGGGAAACGGCGATCCAAACACAGAGACTGGACTCTAGCGCAGATTTGAACCGATGGGTGGCTTTAACGACGCCATTACTCCACCCAGTGTCACTGGAGAGCACCCAGAACAGTCCAAGTGGCCCTGACGAGATATGAGCCTGAGACACTTTTCTTTTGGGAGTTCCAATGGGGTCTCGGTGGGGGGGGGGAGGGACGGGGTGGTTGGGATAGTTAAGACCTGCTGTTCAGGCCTACGAATATTGCACTGATTAAAGATTGATTTTTCTGATGTTGTTAAACCAATAAAGAAATTTAAAAAAAAAAAAAAAAACTGTAGATAAAGCTACCGACCCTCAGCAAACCATATCGGAAAATCTTGGGGTAGCCGAAGATAAACAGGAATCTCCTGGTTTGAGAAGGGAGGAGAGAGGAGATCACCTGATATCACTTCTATCCAACCTACACATTAGTTTGAATTTGGCCTTGAAAACCCTAGGTGAATCCCAAGAGACTATTGGGTGCTCTATGGTAGGGCAACAAGCGGCTTTTAACCAATTGGTGACTCGTCTGGCTTTCTTAGAGGGTATAGTGGAGGCTAAGAACCTTAATGAACAGACTACTAAAGAAAAGAGTCTATTTGAAAAATATAGAGAGGAACAAGATACCAGGTTAAAGATCATGGATGCTAAGATTACTACTCTGTTGGAAGTTATGCTTACAGGAGATCGCCCCACCTCGTCAAATATAGGGGTAGAGGATCAAGTCTCCCAGGGAATAGGAGATAATAAAATCAATAATGAAAACTATGGGAAGGAACTGTGCTGTCCTGATAGTCCTTCGGTCCTTCTGGATGCCATAATTATGGCAACAGAAGGGCCCACTCAGGAACAGGACAGTGAAAAGTCCAGCACTCAGATGCAGGTGAGAGAAACGATAAAAGAGGGGGAATGTCTAAACATTAGTAGTGAGGGCTCAATAATCTCCCAACATAATTCTTCAAAAAAAGGACAAAAATGTAAACAAAAGAAAAAATACAGAGAGGAAAAATTAGCAGTCCAGGTATTAGAAATAGGTTCTAACATGAATAATGATTTAACAGCTCCAGTAAATAGCTCGGACTATGATATAAATGAGACGCCCCAATCCCCTGTCGGTAGACGAAAAAAGACAAAAAAGCAGCCTAGGATGCCCAAAAAAAGCAAAAACATGCCTAACATAAAAATTAAAGGCAGAAATGCGAATCTCAAAGGTATCAGAAATATCCCGTCTCAGGAAGAGCCTGATGATAGGGGGAGCCACAAGGCTTCTAATAAAGAAGATGGTCAGGTTCGGGGGGAGCCTAGTATTAAAGACTCCCTGCCCAGGGGGGAAACTTATACTGACCTAAATACAGAGGAGAATAATATACTAAAAGTTGGCCTTGAGCGCATACAAACTAAACAAACAAAGATGACAGCTTTCGGTAAAATAATTAGTACTAAACACGCTAGAACATCCGTAGGCACACAACAAATTGGGCACCCTATTATTTCCCAAGAAATTCCAGTAGTAGCATGTCCCAGTACTTCCCCCTTACAGGGGCTGATGGTGTTAGCTGAGAAGGGGACTGAATTTACTAGTAATAATATGGGAGATACCCCCCAAGATACATATCTTTCCAAAACCCAAGAACCTCAAGAAACGGCTGTGTTTAAAGCTAGTACTGACTATATAAAGAAGCAATCTATTCCGGCCGAGCACCCTATAAAGATCTGTACAGGGAAGATACTGGGTTGGATCAATAATAACAATACAGACTCGCAGATTTATTTAAATAGAACTTACCTTCTAAGTCTGTTTAAAAAGATTCCCTTATTACGAGCAATAACAACAGATGATATAGACTCCATCTTTCTACCTAATCATAATAACCATCGTATGGTAAGTTGTTTTCATTCAGCGATGGTAGCAGATATGGTACGTGCTCAAGAAAAGAATCTCAACTCTTTGGGTTATGAACTAACTACTTTAGTAAATGACAAAGAGGTTGATGAGTTTCTTCAATATAAGGAAACAGATAACAACCAAATTCAACAAACCCCACAATCAGGTAATAATAAATTAGAAAACTTTGGTCCAGGGTTGGCATTAATTTCTAGCCTTCTAAATAGTGGCCATGATTGGTCATGGTTACAGCCAGCACTTAAAACCTTGGAGATATTCAGACAAGATAGCGGGCGTTCCTAACAGCTCTAATATAGATGTGATTTCCTGGAATTCATGCGGGGGAGCACACCTCGACACGTTTTTGAATAAAAGGGATAATTATGTGCACCCCCGTATATATTTTTTTCAGGAAACCATGATGCTGTCTGATATACATATAGAAGGTTTCTATACCTTTTCTTCTTTAGCATCGCGCGGACCTTTGGGCAGACCTAGTGGTGGTCTGATTATAGCCATTGATCGTAATCTGGGGTTTCACGGGGAGGTGATCTTTAGGAGTGATTGGCTTTTGGGCATCATTCTCACTTCGGAGAATAGGGTTGAACCGATTCTCATGCTGAATCTCTATTGGAACCCGTTAAAAGTGGCGATTGATGAAGTGGAAGATACTCTCAATATGATTCTGGGAGGATGGTTCGAGAAAGGGTTTGGCAATCGTATTATCTTGGGAGGGGACTTCAACTCGGCCTGCGCTGAGGGTTCCACATTAAATGAAAGGGGGGTGATTCCTAGATTGCTCCCACCACATATTAAAAGAAAGAGGCATACGGTGGGATAATTATCTCGACCATTGGGACCTGGGTCTTTTGGATCACGCTTGGGATTGGAATTTACCGAAATTTACTTGGAAAAGAGGAAGCAATAAGTCTAGAATCGACTTTTTCTATGTTTCAAATAGCTGGAAGCAAGCCTGTGGAAAATTGACACTTATGGAGGTGGAATTAGGTGATCATATTCCCTTATGTTTTTCTCTTTCCATTCCAAATGTGGGTAATTATATTAATCCCACGCTGTGTGGTCTAAAGGCTGGAAATAATGGGAGAAGGGTTGTATGGAATAAGAAAATAATTACAAAATTCAATAACCTGGTTTTGGGTAACCTATCCAGTAGGTCGCCTCATCTTACTAGAGGTGAAGATATAGATTTGGGAGGATTCTACTATAATACTATATTGTCATGTGTCTATAAAATTAGTAGCACCAGCGATAGGGAGGTCATAAAATCTAGGATGAGGGTGGGCGACCCTAGAATCCAAACCTCCAAGCGTAATAAATATAGTGAAATCAAAGCCTTGAAGAAAATGCCCATTCCCTTCATCGAATTTCAGCTCAGAAAGAAAAAAATTATATTGAAACATAAAAATCTGATCAAATCACTGAGAATGGATCAATATCATGAAGCACATCAATTGATGATGCATAATCTTTGTAAGGGCAGAGACGTTACATTTTGGGCAAATATTAACTCTATGCTCAAGCCTGCAAAAGACAAACTTGATTGCCCGATCCAAGCAGAAGTGTGGAGTGCTTTCTATAAGCAGAAGTTTGCTTTACCTGTTGACCTTACAAGAGAACAGGACCTGGATTTAGGTCCTCCCGTGGTGGAAGACTGTGGGTGGGATTTAGAGGAAATCAAATGGGCCATTAACAAACTTAAACCTTCTAGAGCACCAGGCCCGGATGGCATTCCGTCCTTCGTCATAAAGACATCCCCTGGAATATGGGCTGATTTGCTCAAACCAATATTTGATGATATCTTCAAATACCATACTATTCCTAAAACCTGGGCCCAGAGTATTATTGTCCCTATATTTAAAAAAGGGGACGTTCTTAATCCCCAGAATTATAGACCTATAGCCCTTTTAGATGCAGCTAGTAAGGTCTTTGGCATTCTACTTTTAAGGGACATCAACAAATTTACTAGAAGGAATGCCTGCTTCAGTAAATTCCAGGTTGGCTTTAGAGAAGGTTTGGGAACAGACCTGAACGGAAATATTCTGGCTCACTTAAGAGATACAGTCCATCAAACTAAAATGGGCGAAGTCTATATGGCTTCCTTGGATCTCTCTAATGCTTTTGACGGGGTCATTAGAGATAGATTGTGGACCAAAATGTTAGCAATGAATTTTCCACGTAAGACTGTTCAACTCTTGGCTCTATTACATAGAAATACCTCTGTCAGGGTGCGCTTATCTTACGAAGGCTCCCTTTCTGATCCGATTGAGACTGAGGTGGGGGTTAAGCAGGGCTGTTCACTTGCACCCACGCTCTTCAACCTGTACGTCAGCGATGTGGAGGATATGTGGCGGGGTCCCTCCATCGCTCCCGTTAGGATGGGAAGTTTGGTTATTGAGTGGATGGCCTTTGCGGATGATTTCATTCTTTTCGATCGGACCCCACGGGGTCTTCGCAGGAGGATGGATATTTCTATCAATATGCTATGATGAATAATCTTTCCCCCAATGCATCTAAATCTCGAACGATTGTAATCTCTAAGAAGAGAGTTGTTAAATCTTATGTTTGGAAGATGGGGGACAATCCGGTGGAACAAGTGCAGGCCATAACATATTTAGGCTATAATTTTTCTAACAACTCTAGCCTAAAGAGGTGGAAATCGAGTCTCGCAGAAAAAGCGTCTAAATTAAAGACTCAAATGAAATTTTTGAGGGTTCGAGTATGCAAATTTTCGCTCTTACCCATTAGACGCTTCTATCTAGCTAAATGTGAGCCGGTTCTCTTATATGGTCTGGATATCTGCACCAAGGATTTGAGTTCCTATTTAAATGTGGTCCAGGGAAAATTATGGAAGGAAGTAATGGGCCTTTCCATGGCAATCCCTAATGCCATTATCCGGCATGAATTATGTCTTGTCTCACTTAAAGCCAGATATTTGTGGAGACAGCTTTCCTTTTTTAGAAAAATGAATGATCTTCTTACGAATACCCTGTATGAGCTGTTGAATAGGGTGATCAAATCTGGGTCAGTTCAATCAATTAAGGGATTCAGCGACAGAATGAATTCTCTGCTATATACTTTAGGCTCTAGTTTAGACGACTTGGTGCAACGACCCGGCCTAGTTAAGAAATTGTTATTCAAGGCGGATTGGGTGGATACAGTCAATAAAATAGAGTCCTATGCAACTTATAAAGAATATGCTAAATTTGTACATGCAAGGGAATGTATCCCCGTTTATTTACTTAGATTCCCCTGCTACAGGGCGAGAACCACATTTATGCGTTTTAGACTCAACCAGATGCCGACCCTAGAAAGAATTCATTATTGGATACATAAAGAAAAGGTGCTTAATTATATTTCACCTAATCTTACATGTCGCTTTTGTGGAGAAACTGACATGTTAGAAACTCTCAAGCACCTTGTCTCAACATGTGTCCATTTTGGGTCGAAACGAGCTCTATTCCTCACCAATAGATTTGATGAGGATTTAGAAATGTCGAAAAATTTGTTCTGGAGTCGCTGTATGTGGGGTGTTAACATTTCTCTAATTCTAGCTTTGAACTCATTGCTCCAAAATATAACGGAGGAATTGGAAGCCAAAAATAAAGAATTAATTGTGTAGGTAAATATAGGATACAGACGGGTAATGATATATGTAATCTGATTTTAGGGCTGGGAAGGAATCTTTTTAGAATTTTTGTATATGCTGATGTCCTTGATGTTTTAGATGGAATTTCTTGCTTTGTTTCTTCGTTTTGTATGGTATGGTATGATAACCATCTTTTATATTAGTGCATTCTTATATGCTTATGTATTGGTTGTATGAAAGGTATAAATGTGTTTTTTTTCACTTGTGGTATATGTTGTATAAGGTTTTATGCAAACTAATAATACAACAATAAAACAAAAACAAAAAAAGACCAGCTAGTTCTAGTTATGATTCCAACAAGGCAGAGGGCCTTGCAAGACAAATGAATGGGACCCTTCAAGGTTGTGGGAAAACTTGGAGAGGTGAACTATCTGGTGGACTTGGGCAATCCCAAGTAGGCTCCCAGAGTCTTCCACACCAACAGACTAAAGGCTTATGTCTCTAGGCCTGAAGTACGAGCCTTGCTTCTAGCTTCATCAGAAGAGGAAGAAGAGAGTGAAGCTCTCCCTGATCTCCCCAGAGGCTTACCCTTGGATGAAAAGATTGAAGGCGTTAATCTCTCTTCAAATCTGACACCTGAGCAACAAGAGGAGTGCAAATCTATTTTAAATCAGTTTGCCTCCCTGTTCTCACTTTCACCAGGCTTGACCCCTTGGGGCCAGCATGATATACTCACTGGTGACTGTCGGCCAGTCAAAAGCAGAGGGTACAGAATGTCAGAGAATGTAAGGACCCACATCAAAGGGGAGGTCAGCAAGATGCTTGACCTCGGGGTAATAGAGCCCTCTACTAGTCCATGGTCTAGCCCAGTTGTGTTAGTACCAAAGGCAGGATCCAAAGAATTGAGATTCTGCGTGGACTAAAGAGCTCTTAATGCCGTCACTAAGACTGATGCCCACCCTTTGCCTAGAACAGATGAGTTGGTGGATAGACTTGGTTCAGCCAAGTTCCTCAGCACATTTGATCTAACGTCAGGCAATTGGCAAATAGCCTGACAGACCATGCCAAGGAGAAAACTGCATTTTCTACCCCAGTTGGCTTATACCAATTTAAGGTTATGCCTTTCCGACTGAAACATGAACCTGCTACATTCCAAACGATGGTAAACAAGGTTCTGGCTGGGATGGAGGACTTCTGCATGGCATACTTGGATGACATTGCAGTGTTCAGCCACTCCTGGGAAGAGCATGTTAACCACCTAGGGCATGTTTTGCAGGCACTTGAGAAGGCCAATCTGACCATAAAGGCAAGTAAATGCCAGATTGGACAGAGTAAAGTGGTCTACCTTGGGCATGAGGTAGGGGGTGGAGAAATAAGGCCTTTGCTCAGTAAGATTGAAGCTGTGCAAAATTGGACAACACCTACTACTCAGACCCAGGTGAAAGCCTTCTTAGGCCTCACTGGGTACTACAGGAACTACATGGACCATAGCTTCTCCACTGAATGTGATCTCCTCTCCAAAATTCCCTAAAAAGGTCAGATGGAGTGAGAGTGCAATCAGGCCTTTGAAAACCTGAAGAACGCTCTTTGCCAAGCCCCAGTACTGAGAGCTCCTGACTACCACCAAACTTTCATTGTACAGACAGATGCTTCAAATGTAGTTATAGGTGCAGTCCTTAGCCAACTGGATGGGAAAGGTAGGGAGCACGCCATTTGCTTCATCAGTAGAAAGCTGAAGGATCCTGAGACAAGGTGGGCAACAATTGAAAGAGAGTGTTTTGTCATTGTGTGGGCTCTGAAGAAGTTTAGGCCATACTTGTATGGTTCTACTTTTGTCATTCAGCCTGACCACCCACCCTTGAGATGGTTGATGCAAATGAAGGGGGAAAACCCAAAACTACTGTGATGGTCAATCTTCCTTCAAGGGTTTGATTTCACCATTGAGCACAGGTCAGGGTGTCACCACCAAAATGCTGATGGTCTCTCTAGGATGTATGTCATCGACTAGAGGTATGAGATTCATCCAGGAGTGGATTAAATCCTCCTGTCCCTTAGTCTGGGGTGGGGCGAGTGTTAGGGAGAATTCTCTGTTAAGGCTAATTTCCCAAACCTAGTGAGTCCCCCAGCAGCTTTGCTGGATTTTTGGGGTTTATTTTTTTCTCCTGCTAAGTGTGAGGCTCTCTTTCTCCCACTCTTAGGCATGATTTGAGAATGTCCTTTGACTGTGAATGTGTTTTATGGGCTATGGTGTCTTTTACTCCATAGGATTCATGTGTTTTTGGTATGTGTGTTAAACAGCACCCTCAGTGCAGTAACACAGGGGTGTCATAGTGACCCCCAAACATAGACTCCATACCCTGGGACTGACTACTGTCTCCAAGGGCATGTAAAGTCACCATTGGCTTTACTAGTCTCAAATTGTTAACAGAACCAGTACAAACCATCATATTGTGGAAGTACTGGTAGGGGTAATTAGATTGCCCCTGGGTCTGTTTTCCAAGGGGGCACTGTCCAGTCCCCCCTTGTCGAGTTTCTGGCTGATGGCAGTGGATACCACACGAAATATTCCACCAGAATATTTCTTAGGGGATTTTCCCATTGATTTTAAACGCACCACTTTTTGGTGCCATGTTAAAGATACCGCCGGGTTATTTATTTAATAATAATTCCCCGGTTGAGTCTTTTTGCCAGGACTCGGTTTTAAAATGGCGTTTGTGTTCGCCTCTGAAACTCTAACCCAAATCGAGCCCTTTGTTCCACTTTTTGGCGGGCTTCTGCACAGAAGCCCTCCAAATGGTGCCACTCTGTCTGGGGTCTACAGGATGTGTGGGAGGGGGATTAGGCACCCTGGGCTGAGTTGCCCTGGCAACTCAAGTCGCACTCTTGTGTGATTGGCCCAGTGGTGAGCCGCCCGGCTCACCACTTAGCATGTTTGAGTGACAGCTAGGCTGTTGAATGTGGGTTTTTCTGCATAAAAGCAGGGCTTTGGGGACTGGACCTTCAGAAGTCGCCACAGGACCTAAAGAATCTGAAGAGGGTAGAAGCTGAGCCATCTACAATGACGACACCACTGGTGGAGCCCTGCTGTACGAACTCACCACTTCCCCGACGACAGAGGAGATCTTCTGCCAGCCTCCCTTTGAGCTGGTGGGGCCAACCAGTTTGCCTTTTTCGCCTTCCAGGATGTCTCGTGGTGGAATCGCCCGTGCTAAGCACCCCGGCGGCCGGATAGCAACACTTCACCACTGACCGCGAATAAAAGGGTCGTACCTTTTAATCGGGAACTCCGTGGCTGGTTTCATCCCTGGCAGTGCAACGACTTCCAGCTTTCTTCCTCCTCAAGATCATCTTTTCCTCTGGTCGAAGCCACGACTTGCACCCGCTGCCAGGAACAACTGGCACCGCTGGAGCTTTCTCACCATTTCTGGTACTGTGTCCCACCTGGTCTCCCTTGCAACGGATTGTCCAAAGTGTCCCGTAAATCCTTGACTTTCCAACTGGGTTGACCTCAGACCTGCTAACTTTGCCTTTCTGAACTGATCCAACCTCTTTTGACATTTTCTGCAAAGACTTTGAGTGCATTTCCACTGTGTGATCTTGGGCACATTCCGCCTTGCTCTCCAAGAGTGGGCCTGGCCTATGCATTTTGGCTCTACAGTAGACCCTGCCTTTCCTGACTTGCTGTGGTTTCTTAAAAGTGTTGGTACTGTGTTATTTCCATACTCTGCTTTTTTCTCTCCCTTTTTAACAAATTATTGGAGTGCCATCTAAGGTTACGCGCTCACCTCTGTTTTGCTAATAAGTGGTGTCTTAACCTAGACTTGTCGAATAATTAACTAGGGAGGTGTATATACTTATAGTGACTGTGTCTGAACTTGCTTGATATATTAGTGCCAGTGTATTTTCATAAGTGTGTTTTAAATAAATAATGATATACTTTTAACAAAAGCCGGTCAAGTGGCACAGCGAGTAGAGCGCTCGCTTTGACATCTGTGCAGAGCCTGCTAATGCAGGTTCGAATCCCGGCGGGGCCAAACTCAGCCTTTCATCCTTCCGAGGTCGATAAATGAGCACCACACACCGTGGTTAATAATAAGCAGCGCTCAGATACCTGAGGGTT
Source organism: Ambystoma mexicanum (assembly GCF_040938575.1). Classification (NCBI taxonomy): domain Eukaryota; kingdom Metazoa; phylum Chordata; class Amphibia; order Caudata; family Ambystomatidae; genus Ambystoma; species Ambystoma mexicanum. Next base: position 1,021,689,149 of record NC_090927.1, read on the forward strand.
CGTAGCGCTATATAAGTGCCTAATTATTATTATTATTATTATTATTAATACCAAAGCTCTGGTCAGTGTTTGCTTGTTCTACTGTATTTTTGGCACTATTGTGTATACTCTATATACTGCCTAACTCTTCTTGAGAGAAGTCTGACTGCTCAGCCACAGCTACCAGGTATATCTGGGTGGTGCAGACTGCTACCAATTGGGTTTACTGCTTACTCCTGTGGTCTTACATTTTTGCAGTGGTCCCTAAGGGAACTGCACAGGTTTCTGCCTAACAGCTACTCCTGTGGAGTGCCTCACAGGTCTGGCCTATCTCCACCATGTTTCATCTTTTTATAAAGGCCCTTTTTGATATTTTAGATGAGCACAGCATACTATACACTAATTACGCTAATGTTATTCCAATTTTAATTCAACTGACAGGTTTATGTTTGTTTGTTTGTTTATTATTTGTAATGCGCCAAAATACCCTAAGGTAACGGGGCGCAGCAGTTACAGGAATTTGCAAAACTTAGTTACAGCAGTAGTGAAATATGCATTCACAAAATCAACATAAAAGGCAAGAATTATATACATATATACATGTTAACACAGGTAAGTACAGTATGTGCAACTGAGAATAGGCTGGGTTTGTGGGCTCAGAGTACTGGAGAGCTTAATTCCTCAGCCAAAGGATGATCTTGGAACGGAAGTTTTGGTAAGTTAGGTCCATTCTGAGAGTAGGTGGGAGGGTGTTCCACAGTTTAGCTGCTTTCACTGGGAAGCTGTTTCCTCCAATGATGGAGCGTTTGTAATTCGGGACAAGGAGGCAGTCCCTGTATGCTATTCTTGTGGGTCTCAGGGAGGTTTGTCTCTGAAATCTCTCAATCAGGTAGATAGGAGCAGCATTGTTAAGGGCCTTATGGGTAAGTGAAGCAGTTTTGTCAGTAACAGGGAGCCAATTGTTCTGTTGGCTGTATACTGAAATATGATCTCGTCTGGGTATGCCCAGGGCCGCTCTGAGAGCATTATTCTGGAGAGTTTGTAATTTGCAAGTGATGGCTTTAGATGATCCAAGATAGAGCACGTTGCAGTAATCCAGTCAAGACAGAATGAGGGCTCTGGCAAGGGTTAAGCAGCTAGTGTCGGATAGAAAGGGTTTGGCTGTACGGATCAATTTACACGTGTAGGCCGTGGAGGACGCCAACGAATTCACCTGTTTATTGAGTGAAAAGTTGGAATCCAAGTAGAATCCCAGTGTTTTGACTTCATGACCCACCCTGATGCTGTTGCCATCAATCATGAACGATGAATAAGCGGGGCTTAATTTCTTTAGACTAGCAGTAGTACCCAAGGTGATAAGTTCAGTTTTATCATCATTCAGGCATAGACCATGTGTAGCCATCCATGCCTGGATGATGATGTACACCCTATTCACCAAGGCCAAATCCTTTTCATAATCTCCTGAAAGCGGAAGGAGGATCTGAGTATCATCTGCATAGTTGGTGTAGGTGATACCGAGATGATCCAAATCATCGAAAAGGGGCTTAGTAAATATATTGTACAGTGTGGGGGAGACACGGGATCCCTGTGGAATGCCACAAATGCCACAGGTGATAGGTATAGGGTCTGCTGCATCTGTAGGCGAGAAGACCCTCATGGTTCTGCCGTTGAGGAATGATCTAATCCAAGTAATGGCCTCAGCGGAGAAGTGGGCTGATGTGTGTAAATGTGTGCTTAATACAGAGTGATTGACCAAGTCGAATGATGCAGAGAGGTCGAGGAGGAGAAGTAAGGCGGCTTGGCCGTTATCTCTGAGTGTGTCGATCTGTGTTTTAAGGTCAATAAGAGCCGTCTCGGTCCCATGTTGGGGAAGGAAGCCTGACTGTCTAGCTCCTAGTAATTGATGTTCTTCTAGGTGCTTCTGGATTTGTACATAGGCAACCTTGTCCAAGATTTTTAGAAGGAATGGTACAGTCGTTATGGGTCTGTAGTTTGTGGGAATGGCTGGGTCGAGTGTAGGTTTCTTTAGAAGAGGTAGAACCCAGGATTGTTCTAGGTTGGTGGGGATGGAACCGGTCGAAAAGGAGGCGTTGATTAACCTCGAAATGAAGGGAGAGAGGTTGCGGGCAGCATCCTTGATGACTTGTGCCGGGCACAGGTCTCCCTGACAGTTAGATGGTTTCAGAGACAAGATCATTTTTTCAACTTCAAGTATGGTCACTTTGGAAAAATTGAAGCGGGTGGTTTCACTCAGGGTCGATTTTCCAGGTAGTTTGGGCAGGTGGGGGTTGTTCAAAGAAGCTTTTTTACATGAGATTTTGCTTTGTAATGTAGCAATATTATTAGCTAAGGCATTTTGGATTTCAGAACACCAGGTATTGTCTTTAATGCAGGTATCTAGTGGTGCTATGGGGGTTTCTACTTCTTTAAGGATAGTGAATAGTTCCTTCATGTTTGAATTGGCCTGGGTAATACGAGAGTCGAAGGAGGTGCGTTTTGCTAAGAAGATTTATTTTTTGTACAGGGCCGCAAGTTTATTGAGTTTGATTTTATTGGCTGCTGATGGGGCTTTTTTCCAGGTAGCCTCACAGTTTCTTTTCTGCTGTCTTAAATTTTTAAGGAATGGAGTATACCATTTTTTCAGATCCATTTTGGGTTTGCTTGGTCTGAGTTTGAGGGGGGCAATTAGATCCAGTGAGGTGGACATAATTTTATTATATTCCTCAACCAACGTCTCAGGGTCCAAGTTGTCAGGGAGTGTGTTAAGTGTGGGGAGTAAGTTTGGGATGGGTCGCTCCACAGTAATACTCTTTTTGTTTCTCGTGAGAGTGGGTGGTGCCCTGCTAGTCGGCACGGGTGGAGGTCTAGTAGTGGAGAGCGAGAACGATACCAAGTCGTGATCAGTCCAGGCAAATGGAGAGATGTCGGTAATATTGGCTTGGCAGTTGTACTCAGCTACCCAGTCAAGTATTCTACCTTTGGCGTGTGTGGGTTCCGTACATCTCTGTGTGAACCCTAGTTCTGTGAGTGTTGAGCGTGGTAAGGGCCGCTTGGTCATTCGGGACATTGAAGCCCATGTTGAAATCTCCAAGGCTGAGTACCTGGGTGGAATTTTTAAGGTTGGTGGATAGGATAGTGTTAATATCCTCATCAAAAGTGCCTAATGGGCCTGGAAGGCGATAGATCACATGGATATTGAGTGTTTTGGCATTATGGAGGGGAACTTCAGCTGAGAGTAGTTTGCATGAGGGGACATTGATGGAGGTAACTAATCTCATAGTGAGACTGCATTTGTGGATAATGGCCACACCTCCTCCTCTAGAGTTGGGTCGGTCTTGTCTCAGGATAGTGTATTTTTCTGGGACTGCAAGCATGAGCATAGGGCCTGCTGCTGGATGAAGCCATGTCTCCGTAATGGCCAGGAGGTCAAGGTCTTCTTTGAGAATCAGATATGCAATTTCAGTTGCATGGGTTACTAGCGATCTTGCGTTAATCAAGGCTCCCTTGATTTGGGGGCATAAAGTGGTTGTAGCAGTTGTAATGGGAGAGGATTTCTGAGTTATTTTGGTACTGTTCTGCCTAGAGAGATTGTGTGGTAGTTTAGGGTGGGAGTTAATATGTAAGCTAAGTTTGGGGGTATTTGGATTGGCAGTTATGGATCTTAGTCTTTTTGCAGTCGGCAGGGAGCGGGCGAGCGTCTCGTAGATTTTAGCTAGTCTTGCTCGAAGTCTAATGTTCCTGTATATGGTGGAGCAGGGGGAACTAGAGGGTAGCTCCAGGTGTGAGTCTAAGAGTAAGCTGGTAGTAGATTTGATCGCATACATGGTGATCGAATGGTGAGGTGGCGTGCTAGACAATACTATATTATTCATAAGGAGCAGAAGGCAGGAGGGAAGGCTGATACACAGGGGAAACATGCTAAATAGTTGTGGCAAGTGTATTCAAAGGAAATATAATCTAGTACTTAGGAGAGATGCTTAGATAGGAAAGGCATGCATCATGAACAATCAGGAAGAATAGAGAAGCAATAGGGCGTCATGCAGCGCACATTGTCTAGAATCTGGGATAGAATGAGGTGGGATAGTAGCAGCTAGGTACTGGGTAGTTACAAATGGCGTTGAAATAGTGGAAGTCAGCACAGTTGAAGAGTATAGTTGCGCATCCAGGTAAGAAGTGCAAGCAGTTAAGATTAATGTAGCAGATCGTACAGGTACGCTACAGATCGGACACAGGTAATGACTTAAAGAGTAGGCATCAACAAGTAGTATACATTAGCAGCAGCACGTGCGATAGAAATCATTAGGATTGCAGGCATAAGCAGTGTTTAGCGGCTTGGGCTATACAGACATGCCTGTCAGAATGCGTGGAATATAAGGTTGACTGATAATGAGGATAACGTTCTGTGCCGTGGGCGTGCTCGAGCAGGCGGCAGTATGTAGGCAGTTTAATCACCAAAGTTACCAGAGTCAAGTTAGTACGGGTAGCGCTACAATAAGGACATAGTTCATGAATCTCACCATTGTATGCTGAGACAGGATGATACTGATTCTGATTCAGAATGATACTGATTCTGTAAAAGTCAATGAGATTTTGGGCCTCACTCCGAGTAGGGCGTTAAGGGATACCGGGCACCGGTTAGGAGACCGGTGCCGATAATCCCTTACCGCCCTACTACGAGGTCCCTTAGCGGTCCTTCCTTTAACACCTGGGGACTTACCAGTCCTGCAAAGGTCAGACTACACCGGTAAGTCCCCATTGAACCAGACCAGTGCCGGTACCGTTATTGGAGGCAGTCATGGCGCAAATAGCGCCATGACTACCTTAAATCTCGGAATGAGGCCCTTTGACTTATTCAAAATTCGATGGCCCATAATTAATTCGACCTTAATAGTAGCAAGACAGAGCTGTTATTGGTAGGAACACAGCAATATTTGAGTAGCTTGCCCAATTTGTTTCAAGAGTTTACTATTTCAGACTACTCTATTGAAGTTCCTTCCAAAGTAAAAAACTCTTGAAGTCATTTTTGACTCCTCTCTTACCATGACGGACCATGTTAATTATATTCTGTCATCAGCATTTTGCTTAAAATTACTAGGTCGGATTGAACCATTCCACTCCCAGGAGAACTGTGCTACAATAGCCATAATCATCTTGGGTGCAAATATCGAATATTGCGGGAGCCTTCTTGTTGGCTCCGCATTGAAGCATATAAATGAGTTGCAAGGCCTTCCGAATAGTGCAGTTCGTATTGTTGCTATTATTGACCGTAGGGAACAAATATTACTGAAGCCCAGAAAGTTCTTCATTGGCTTCCAGTAAAACAGCACCTCCCATTACGCATTTTTAGCATTGGGCATAAATGTCTTTTTGGCTGTCTTGTATATCTGTCTTAAGGAATCTGTTTGAAGCAATCTCCCTGTCTTCTGAGATCCAGTAATGCTAATCTTCTTGGTCGCCAATGTCCAAATTGGTCAATGTGCATTTGATTTTTTGGTACTGTGATGAATCCAAGGATGTCACTCCTTTCCCTGGGATGACCCCTCCGTATGTGGCCAGGGGACGGCAGCTGTTTCCTGATCCTGACCCTCAGGCTAGCTATATGAGCGAGGACCACCTGGGGGGAGGTGAATCTCAGGGAGACCCAGTGGCATCAGTGGAGGAAATCACATGCCCACCTTTCTCCTTAAAGGTTGCTTCCTCCTCCCCCATGCCTTAATGGCATATTGTTACCCTCACTCCTCAGCTTTATGTAAAGTTGGGGTGTCTAATTTTCAAACTCCCAAAAGGGAGAATATGCAGGCCACTGAGATGAGGAAGAGGCGTGGAGTAGTTAAGATCACCCCAGGTATCCCACTATCTATTTCTTCAGAGTGATCCAAAACCTAACTTGCCCTCCAAAACTTTTGAAAATACTTCTTCAAACTCTGCGTACAAGTCATCAAACCTGCCATTTAAAACTACTGAGAACACCTTCCCAGACTCTGTGTACAAGTTATCACAAACCAACTTCCCTTCTTCTAAGGACAGAAGTGCTGCCACAAGGAAGCTGAACCAACTTATGAAGATCAGTGAAGGCCCAGAACACAAGCCGCGCTCTAGTTGTGAGCGCATATGGGCCAGTGGGACATTTGAACAGCAAAGCCAGCTGACGGGGAGAAGCTGGCTGGAGAGGTTGACTCCTCTCTGTGCTGACATAGAGATTGCTGTGCGAATGCGAGGTCCGTGGAGCCAACCAGTTCACAGGAGCAACCAAAAGAGGCAGACTGCAGAGATCGATGCGCCGCAGCAGCACCAAAGGAGGGAGGACAGCCTCCTGGCATGCAGCTGTACCGAAGAGCATCATCTGCATTGTTGGAGCCCAGGGGAACGCGGAATAGGCAAGCGAGAACTGCGGGAAGGACTGGATCCATGAAGCAGAGGCAGTGAGCCGAAAGGGGGGAAGCAGGACACCAACGAGCCACTGCAGGTTCACTGTGGGAGAAGCCATTCCTGCTACAGCAAACCGGTGAGGCCACCTGAGGGAAACAAGGGACACCGGGGCATTTCGGCAACGGGACAGAAAGCGAACAGAAGTAAATGTGAAGGAACGAAAAGTGCCATATTTTGTAAAGAAACAGAGCAGAATAAATATAAGCAACTGTCAAGTTTGCAAGTGTGTGCAATAACGTTCATAAGAAAAGCCCTGGCAGGAGCGTATACCAGGCATTGCAAGACATACGCGTTTGAATATGATGAAAAGAAGTGTTTGCATGTGAGAGAATCCTGGCAGGAGAGTATACCGGGTAAAAACAAATTGTACAATTTATAAAAGACACTCCATGAGAAAGTCCTGAGACGGATTCAGGAAGTAAGCTAAGAATGTAATTGAGAGATACCAAGGAGTAAGAAAAAAGACACTTCATGAGAAAGTCCTGAGAAGGATACATCAGGAAGTAACCCAAGAATGTAATTGAGAGATACCAAGGAGTAAGAAGAGACCTGGCAGGGGAGTACACCAGGTAGCCTATCAAGAATTAGACTGTCAGTCAAGCTACTTTGTATCTTAATTATTATTATTATTTTTTATTTATTTATGGTGTTTTGACTTATATTAAGTCTTTCACCTTACGCAAAGATTTAGTTATCAAATATATGACTCTCTAAATAGCGCATCGATTGTCTCTGTCCGTGTCATTAGAAATCAAGCTTTGTCAATGCTCTCGAAGACTTGATGCAAGAATGAGTTCACTGCAATTATTATTGAAACTCTTTATCCTTGCTTGAGTATCTCCCACCAGTCTCCAAGCGTGGTAGTCGTTAGATCCTTTAGGAACTTACCAAAGAGTTCTGTTTGAAGATTTGTTAAAGCTTTGCAGAATAATAGTAGGTGTTTCAGATTTTTTCTCTGTGATCTCTTTACAGAGCCTACAACAAATGCTCATGTTACTGTCTCAATGTCTTGATTTTAGGACCTCAAGAGTTGGATATAGGTTGAAACGAAATCTCATGAACATTTTTCTGCAATGCAGACTTGGGCATTTTAACAGGTATTTTGGTGTAGTATTGTATGCTCTGTGGTTCTAGTCCTTTGGATATAGTTTGACGTTCACTGTTTTCTCTATGGTTTAAATCCAATCTTGTCACCATATTTTTGTTTTATTGCCACTGGGTTATGTATTAGCTCCTGTTCTGTTGAGTTTTAGAGTCTTTAGATTCTGCTTCCCAGCTTGATAGTGTTTTGTCACTTTTTCCTACAAGTGGCATTTACTTAATTATATCTGAACTAAAAAGGAACTTAAGAAACCAGTATAAAGCTGAGTGAAGAGAAATCCAGGGGAAAGGGACCACCCTCTAGAATTGTTTACTTTATCCTCCTGGAAGTTTTGAGTTGGAATTAAGCATTTTCCTTTTTGAACATTTGTACACCTTCCAAGTACAAAAACATTTCCCTTTTCACCTTATAGTTAATTTTTAGAATGTGAGGGTCACAATAGTATGTTGGACACAGGACAGTTTGCTTTGGACATCTGTCCTGTTTGCTATTGTCCGCCGACTCCCGTTCCTCCCCACTCTCCTCACCTGATTCCAAGTCCTCCAGGTGTAGTAGTCTGTGTGACAGGTAGTCCTTCTCTTTCTTGTGTGCAGTGTATCTATCTCGAGAGGAAGCCACAGTGAGTGCTGATACACAGCAATCCTGGGACTCCCTTCCCGCAATCAGACAAGTAGCGAAGGGAAAAAGCCTTAACCGGCAGAAAAAACCCTCCGAAAACGAGGAACAGCTGATGAACGTTCCACAGGATGTTGCTGATAGCGGAGTCCTTGGAGGTGAGTAGCTGAAGGGAGTAGGCAGAGCTGGGATCGGAATCGGAAGGAGCACCGATGAAAATGCAGGACCGCTGGAGGGAGAAACCAGCAAACACTTCCTCCGGTGTGAAGCGTAGAGCCGGAAGCGGCCGAGCAAGGAACCGCAACCGGCAGGGTAGCAGCAAGAGGCGGGCCCGGAGAGACCCGTGGCCTGCCAGAGAAAGGCAGAAACAAGGGGAAATAAAAGACAAGGAAAAGGAGAGCAGAGGGTGGAGACGAAAAGAAGGAGAGGAGAGGACTGAGAAGGTAAGGCGGACCGGAGAAGCAAGGAAAGTGGCCCGAATGGCAGAAAGCTGAAAAAACTAGCGTGTAGACCCAAAGTAGCGAGAAAGCGCAGCTAGGGGGTTGCAACGCGGCGACCGCTGGGGAGGAGAAGCTAAGTACCTCCTAGCGGTCGCCATGTTGGAAAACCTTTAGACCATCAAATGCGCTGGGGAAAAGACGTGGTGGAACATCCGCTCGGCCTCCTACCACGGAGCCGCCAACGTGGATACAAGCGCCAAGCAGGGCAGCGGATGACAGTATGCCCCCCTCCAGAGCGCAAAACCCCGGGTTTGTAGGGGAAGCGAGCATGAAAACGAGCCAGCAACCTGGGAGTGCAGATGTTAAAAGCTGGTTCCCAGGAGTCCTCCGACCTTGGGTACCCCTTCCAGGACACCAAGTACTCCAACCTCCTTCGGTAATAACAGGAATCACGCAAAGTAGAGACCTCATATTCGTCTGAGGAATTCCCTTGAGTGAAGGGCTGATCGGGGACGGTTCTCCGGTGGAAATCAGGAAAAAAGGACTTGAGAAGAGAAGCATGGAAGACGGGATGAATACGGCTTAAGTAAGAGGGTAGTTTTAGCCGAAAGGAGACAGGATTGACCTTGAAAAGAATGGGGAAAGGACCCAAAAAACGAGGAGAAAGTTTAGAAGGGTGAACCCATCGTGGTAAGAATCTGGTGGATAACCAGACTTTACCCCCTTCTTCCAATCCGGACAATGTCTACGATGTTTATCTGCTTGAGTCTTGTTATATCTGCGGCTCTCCTCCAAGCATCGTCTGGCAGTGATTTGCGCATCTGATATAGACAGCAGGACCTCTTCAGCCGTCGGGGAGTTGGTTGGTGACGGTATGAGGGGAAGGAAGGATCTAGGGTGCACTCCGTACATACAAAAGAAAGGGGACATACCGATTGCAGCATGTGATGAGTGAATATAAGTGAACTCAGCCGTAGGGAGCAACGGGACCCAATTGTCCTGGAGCCAATTGCTATAGCATCTTAGGTACTGCTCCAAAGTGGCATTAAAGCGCTCAGTCTGACCGTTCGTCTGTGGGTGAAAGCCAGAAGATAGGGCTCGTTCCATACCCAAGCTGGAGCAAAGAGCCTTCCAAAACTTGGAGATGAATTGTCTGCCTCGATCAGAGATGATTTTATCGGGAAGACCATGGAGTCGAAAAATATCACGAGCAAACACCTCGGCCATCTCGGTATTGGTAGGTAGATCAGGTAGAGGGGAAAAATGAGCCAATTTAGACATGGTGTCTACGGTCACCATAATACATGTGCAGGAGTTGGATACCAGAAGCTCAACAATGAAATCCGTAGATACCAAACCCCAAGGACGTGTAGGTGCTTCTGGTTGGGTAAGAAGACCCAAGGGTTAGCTGGTGAGGGGTTTCGCCATGGCACAAACCGGGAAACTGCGTATATATTCCTCCACATCCCTCTTGAGCTCTGGCCAAAAAAAAGATTGAGCGACCAATTCAGAGGTGTTGTGCTTACCACGATGACCGGCAGTGAGTGTATCATGGCACCAACTAATGATCTTCGGACGTAATGGACCAGAAGGAATATACAGCCGATGGTTGAGGTATAACAAACCCTCCTTTTCGGTATAGGGTGCATCTCTTCTGAACTGTAGACCTGATCCTTCCGAAAGGCTAAACCAGCTCGAACCTTTTGAAGAAAGGTATTGACCAAGCCCAGAATCTTATTTCTACGAAACATCGGTTCAGGGGTTTTTATCTTCTCTTCATGCAGAGAATCCTTCTGAGAGAGTGCATCCGCAAGCGTGTTGTTGGAACCGGGCAAGTAAGTAATCTGCAGATCGCATTGAGCAAAGAATTACGCCCAACGAGCTTGTCTGGAGTTGACACATTCCATATTTTGTAGGACCTTGAGATTTTTATGATCCGTTCTAATGATGACCGTCTGCTCAGCTCCCATCAGTAGATGTCGCCAGTTCTCACATGCTTGTTTTGTAGCCAATAATTCTTTCTCCAGTACCGAGTAGTTGAGTTGGCTGGGAGACAACGTCTTAGAGAGATACCCTGTGGGATGTTCCCGACCTTCGAACAGTTGCAGTAAAACAGCCCCAATGGCCATAGCAGAAGCGTCTGTCTCCACAATAAATTGTTTGTTCTGGTCAGGGTGACGAAGAATGGGAGAAGTACAGAAGAGGTTTTTGAGATGATGAAAACTCTGTTCTGCTTCTTCGGTCCAACGAAAGGGATTGTTCTCTTTCTTGAGCAGACGAGTTGAGTCATAGGGAGAACAGTATCAGAAAAGTTTGGGATGAAAGTGCGGTAAAAATTGGAAAGTCTGAGAAATCTTTGCACTTCTTTGACCGAAGACGGAGAAGGCCAATCCAAAATAGCCGCCACCTTACCAGGATCCATCGAGATACCTTCTTCCGAAGGATGATACCTCAAATAGGGAACTGAAGATGCAGCAAACACACACTTCTCCGGTTTGACGAGGAGCTGATTGTCTTTTAGCCTTTCTAGCACTTGTTGGACATGAGTCTTATGATCCTCTAGATTGGTGGAAAAGATAAGGATGTCGTCCAGGTAGATAATTACAGAGACTGACAACAAGTCGGAGCACATCCGGTCCATGAACCGTTGGAACGCCGCAGGGGCGTTCACCAAGCCAAAAGGCATGACTCTGTACTCATATAAGCCAAATGGAGTGCAGAAAGCTGTTTTCCATTCATCACCTTTAGCGATCCATAATAAATGATAGGCATTCCGGAGATCTAATTTGGTGAACCAACGTGCCCCTTGCACTGCCTCGATGATCTCATGTATTTATGGCATGAAGTACCGATCTCGAATCGTAACTTTGTTGAAGCCTCGGTAGTCAATACAGGGTCGCAACTCAGTGGAGTCTCTTTTTTTTAATGAAGAACAAAGAAGCTCCAGCAGGGGACTTGGAAGGTTGGATAAGCCCGTTCTGCATATTAACGTCCAGATAGTCTCTCAGAACTTCTCTTTCCGCTTGAGTTAGTGAAAACATTCTACAGAAAGTAACCAAAGCGTTAGGTTCTAAGTCTATAGTACAATCCTCCGGCCTGTGGGGAGGTAGAGTCGCTGGCTTTCTTTCAACAAACACCTCAAAGTAGGGAGAATAGTATAAGGGTAAGGCATGTACCCCGGTCAACTATTTGGTCAACACTGTCATGGTCTGAGGATCACCACATTTAGGAAAACAGTGGAGCTTGCAGTATGAGGAACAGAAGTTGAGTTGATTCTCCGCCCAGTTTATATGTGGGTTATGTCTTCTGAGCCATGTGATGCCAAGAATAACCGGGAAATGGGCAGCTCGAATTATATCGAACTTAATCATCTCGGAGTGTTGAAAAATGGTAACTGAAAGTTCCTCTGTGGTATGAGTAATGGGTCCTGAAGAGAGGGGAGACCCGTCAACTCCTTCCACTTTCTGATCTTCATTGCGAGGCAGTCTGCAGAGACCCATCTGTTTGATCCATAAAGTGTCTACAAAGTTCCCTGCGGTACCGCAGTCTAAGAGTGCTAAGCACTCGACTGACTGGCCGTAGACATCAATGAGTACCGGAAGTACCATAAGCCTGGAATCCTCTGGAATGCAAGGAGCCGAGATCGAAAGAGACACATAGGGACTGAATGATGTACCAGGAGCCCCTCGGAACCAAGTCCCTACTGGCGCTGAGGGAGTCCGTTTCCCTGTCGTTTCTGTGGAAGCTCGGTGAATTCTTTAAGAAGATGTTGATCAGAGCCACAATAGGCACATAGCCCCTTCTCCTTCCTTCTTCTTCTTTCAGCAGCCGATAAGGGTCCTCTCGTAGATCCAATTTGCATGGGCTCATCCGGAGTATGGGAAGAGGAGGAGGAGGAGGAGGAGGCGGTGGAGGAAATCGCGGGATCGGTAAGATGGGTTGTACATCGCTGTTTACGACTCTCCAAAGGCCGTTCGTGTAATCGGTACTTAATTTGTGAAGCAGCAGAAAGCAAATCCGAAAAAGGTGGTCTGGGCGCTCTGGCGAGTTCATCCTTCATTTCCTCTCTGAGGCCTCGCCGGAATATGGCAAATTGAGCCTGTTCTGACCACCCAGCACCCGATGCCAACGTCTTGCACTCTGAGATGTATGACAGGACATCAGAAGACCCTTGTCGGATATCTAAAAAATCCTCACAGGCGGTATAGGTCAACTCCAGCCTTTCAAAGGTCTGTTTTAACAAAGTCTGAAAGCCTGTAAAATCATGCAAAATGGGGTTGGCACTGGTCACCAGCGGAGTAACCCATGCCAGGGCATTGCCGGTCATATTTGAAATCATAAACCCGATCTTTGTTTGATCGGTGGCAAATAACCGGGGCTTAAAAGTGAAATATACTATGCAGGCCTCCAAAAACTCTTTAACCTTTTTTGGTGTTCCATCGAACTTTCCTGCAGAGAGGGCCATGACTAGAAGTTCTGGAGATGGAGGTTCCCGGGCTGTTAACATCTGTTTTAAGACGTTTTCTGCCTTTACAGTTTGCAGCTCTTGAGACATTCCTTGGATAGCTTTCCACAGTCCTTGAATTTGCTCTTCCGCCGACATTCTTTCCGGTTGGTGTTGCAATCTGTCCTGTTTGCTATTGTCCGCCGACTCCCGTTCCTCCCCACACCTGATTTCAAGTCCTCCAGGTGTAGTAGTCTGTGTGACAGGTAGTCCTTCTCTTTCTTGTGTGCAGTGTATCTATCTCGAGAGGAAGCCACAGATAGTGCTGATAAACAGCAATCCTGGGACTCCCTTCCCGCGATCAGACAAGTAGCGAAGGGAAAAAGCCTTAACTGGCAGAAAAAAACCCTCCGAAGCGAGGAACAGCTGATGAACGTTCCACAGGATGTTGCTGATAGCGGAGTCCTTGGAGGTGAGTAGCTGAAGGGAGTAGGCAGAGCTGGGATCGGAATCGGAAGGAGCACCGATGGAAATGCAGGACCGCTGGAGGGAGAAACCAGCAAACACTTCCTCCGGTGTGAATCGTAGAGCCGGAAGCGGCCGAGCAAGGAACCGCAACCGGCAGGGTAGCAGCAAGAGGCGGGCCCGGAGAGACCCGTGTCCTGCCAGAGAAAGGCAGAAACAAGGGGAAATAAAAGACAAGGAAAAGGAGAGCGGAGGGTGGAGACGAAAAGAAGGAGAGGAGAGGACTGAGAAGGTAAGGCGGACCGGAGAAGCAAGGAAAGTGGCCCGAATGGCTGAAAGCTGAAAAAACTAGCGTGTAGACCCAAAGTAGCGAGAAAGCGCAGCTAGGGGGTTGCAACGCGGCGACCGCTGGGGAGGAGAAGCTAAGTACCTCCTAGCGGTCGCCATGTTGGAAAACCTCTAGACCATCAAATGCGCTGGGGAAAAGACGTGGTGGAACATCCGCTCGGCCTCCTACCACGGAGCCACGAACGTGGATACAAGCGCCAAGCAGGGCGGCGGATGACAGTATGCCCCCCTCCAGAGCGCAAAACCCCGGGTTTGTAGGGGAAGCGAGCATGAAAACGAGCCAGCAACCTGGGAGTGCAGATGTTAGAAGCTGGTTCCCAGGAGTCCTCCGACCTTGGGTACCCCTTCCAGGACACCAAGTACTCCAACCTCCCTCGGTAATAACAGGAATCACGCAAAGTAGAGACCTCATATTCTTCTGAGGAATTCCCTTGAGTGAAGGGCTGATCGGGGACGGTTCTCCGGTGGAAATCAGGAAAAAAGGACTTGAGAAGAGAAGCATGGAAGACGGGATGAATACGGCTTAAGTAAGAGGGTAGTTTTAGCCGAAAGGAGACAGGATTGACCTTGAAAAGAATGGGGAAAGGACCCAAAAAACGAGGAGAAAGTTTAGAAGGGTGAACCCATCGTGGTAAGAATCTGGTGGATAACCAGACTTTACCCCCTTCTTCCAATCCGGACAATGTCTACGATGTTTATCTGCTTGAGTCTTGTTATATCTGCGGCTCTCCTCCAAGCATCGTCTGGCAGTGATTTGCGCATCTGATATAGACAGCAGGACCTCTTCAGCCGTCGGGGAGTTGGTTGGTGACGGTATGAGGGGAAGGAAGGATCTAGGGTGCACTCCGTACATACAAAAGAAAGGGGACATACCGATTGCAGCATGTGATGAGTGAATATAAGTGAACTCAGCCGTAGGGAGCAACGAGACCCAATTGTCCTGGAGCCGATTGCTATAGCATCTTAGGTACTGCTCCAAAGTGGCATTAAAGCGCTCAGTCTGACCGTTCGTCTGTGGGTGAAAACCAGAAGATGGGGCTCGTTCCATACCCAAGCTGGAGCAAAGAGCCTTCCAAAACTTGGAGATGAATTGTCTGCCTCGATCAGAGATGATTTTATCGGGAAGACCATGGAGTCGAAAAAATATCACGAGCAAACACCTCGGCCATCTCGGTATTGGTAGGAAGATCAGGTAGAGGGGAAAAATGAGCCAATTTAGACATGGTGTCTACGGTCACCATAATACATGTGCAGGAGTTGGATACCAGAAGCTCAACAATGAAATCCGTAGATACCAAACCCCAAGGACGTGTAGGTGCTTCTGGTTGGGTAAGAAGACCCAAGGGTTTGCTGGTGAGGGGTTTCGCCATGGCACAAACCGGGCAACTGCGTATATATTCCTCCACATCCCTCTTGAGCTCTGGCCAAAAAAAAGATTGAGCGACCAATTCAGAGGTGTTGTGCTTACCACGATGACCGGCAGTGAGTGTATCATGGCACCAACTAATGATCTTCGGACGTAATGGACCAGAAGGAATATACAGCCGATGGTTGAGGTATAACAAACCCTCCTTTTCGGTATAGGGTGCATCTCTTCTGAACCGTAGACCTGATCCTTCCGAGGCTAAACCAGCTCGAACCTTTTGAAGAAAGGTATTGACCAAGCCCAGAATCTTATTTCTACGGAACATCGGTTCAGCGGTTTTTATCTTCTCTTCATGCAGAGAATCCTTCTGAGAGAGTGCATCCGCAAGCGTGTTGTTGGAACCGGGCAAGTAAGTAATCTGCAGATCGCATTGAGCAAAGAATTACGCCCAACGAGCTTGTCTGGAGTTGACACATTCCATATTTTGTAGGACCTTGAGATTTTTATGATCCGACCTAATGATGACCGTCTGCTTAGCTCCCATCAGTAGATGTCGCCAGTTCTCACATGCTTGTTTTATAGCCAATAATTCTTTCTCCAGTACCGAGTAGTTGAGTTGGCTGGGAGACAACGTCTTAGAGAGATACCCTATGGGATGTTCCCGACCTTCGAACAGTTGCAGTAAAACAGCCCCAATGGCCATAGCAGAAGCGTCTGTCTCCACAATAAATTGTTTGTTCTGGTCAGGGTGGCGAAGAATGGGAGAAGTACAGAAGAGGTTTTTGAGATGATGAAAACTCTGTTCTGCTTCTTCGGTCCAACGAAAGGGATTGTTTTCTTTCTTGAGCAGACGAGTTGAGTCATAGGGAGAACAGTATCAGAAAAGTTTGGGATGAAAGTGCGGTAAAAATTGGAAAGTCTGAGAAATCTTTGCACTTCTTTGACCGAAGACGGAGAAGGCCAATCCAAAATAGCCGCCACCTTACCAGGATCCATCGAGATACCTTATTCCGAAGGATGATACCTCAAATAGGGAACTGAAGATGCAGCAAACACACACTTCTCCGGTTCGACGAGGAGCTGATTGTCTTTTAGCCTTTCTAGCACTTGTTGGACATGAGTCTTATGATCCTCTAGATTGGTGGAAAAGATAAGGATGTCGTCCAGGTAGATGATTACAGAGACTGACAACAAGTCGGAGCACATCCGGTCCATGAACCGTTGGAACGCCGCAGGGGCGTTCACCAAGCCAAAAGGCATGACTCTGTACTCATATAAGCCGAATGGAGTGCAGAAAGCTGTTTTCCATTCATCACCTTTAGCGATCCGTAATAAATGATAGGCATTCCGGAGATCTAATTTGGTGAACCAACGTGCCCCTTGCACTGCCTCGATGATCTCATGTATTTATGGCATGAAGTACCGATCTCGAATCGTAACTTTGTTGAAGCCTCGGTAGTCAATACAGGGTCGCAACTCAGTGGAGTCTCTTTTTTTTTAATGAAGAACAAAGAAGCTCCAGCAGGGGACTTGGAAGGTTGGATAAGCCCGTTCTGCATATTAACGTCCAGATAGTCTCTCAGAACTTCTCTTTCCGCTTGAGTTAGTGAAAACATTCTACAGAAAGTAACCAAAGCGTTAGGTTCTAAGTCTATAGTACAATGCTCCGGCCTGTGGGGAGGTAGAGTCGCTGGCTTTCTTTCAACAAACACCTCAAAGTAGGGAGAATAGTATAAGGGTAAGGCATGTACCCCGGTCAACTATTTGGTCAACACCGTCATGGTCTGAGGATCACCACATTTAGGAAAACAGTGGAGCTTGCAGTATGAGGAACAGAAGTTGAGTTGATTCTCCGCCCAGTTTATATGTGGGTTATGTCTTCTGAGCCATGTGATGCCAAGAATAACCGGGAAATGGGCAGCTCGAATTATATCGAACTTAATCATCTCGGAGTGTTGAAAAATGGTAACTGAAAGTTCCTCTGTGGTATGAGTAATGGGTCCTGAAGAGAGGGGAGACCCGTCAACTCCTTCCACTTTCTGATCTTCATTGCGAGGCAGTCTGCAGAGACCCATCTGTTTGATCCATAAAGTGTCTACAAAGTTCCCTGCGGCACCGCAGTCTAAGAGTGCTAAGCACTCGACTGACTGGCCGTAGACATCAATGAGTACCGGAAGTACCATAAGCCTGGATTCCTCTGGAATGCAAGGAGCCGAGATCGAAAGAGACACATAGGGACTGAATGATGTACCAGGAGCCCCTCGGAACCAAGTCCCTACTGGCGCTGAGGGAGTCCGTTTCCCTGTCGTTTCTGTGGAAGCTCGGTGAATTCTTTAAGAAGATGTTGATCAGAGCCACAATAGGCACATAGCCCCTTCTCCTTCCTTCTTCTTCTTTCAGCAGCCGATAAGGGTCCTCTCGTAGATCCAATTTGCATGGGCTCATCCGGAGTATGGGAAGAGGAGGAGGAGGAGGCGGTGGAGGAAATCGCGGGATCGGTAAGATGGGTTGTACATCGCTGTTTACGACTCTCCAAATGCCGTTCGTGTAATCGGTACTTAATTTGTGAAGCAGCAGAAAGCAAATCCGAAAAAGAAGGTGGTCTGGGCGCTCTGGCGAGTTCATCCTTAATTTCCTCTCTGAGGCCTCGCCGGAATATGGCAAATTGAGCCTGTTCTGACTACCCAGCACCCGATGCCAACGTCTTGCACTCTGAGATGTATGACAGGACATCAGAAGACCCTTGTCGGATATCTAAAAAATCCTCACAGGCGGTATAGGTCAACTCCAGCCTTTCAAAGGTCTGTTTTAACAAGGTCTGAAAGCCTGTAAAATCATGCAAAATGGGGTTGGCACTGGTCACCAGCGGAGTAACCCATGCCAGGGCATTGCCGGTCATATTTGAAATCATAAACCCGATCTTTGTTTGATCGGTGGCAAATAACCGGGGCTTAAAAGTGAAATATACTATGCAGGCCTCCAAAAACTCTTTAACCTTTTTCGGTGTTCCATCGAACTTTTCTGCAGAGAGGGCCATGACTAGAAGTTCTGGAGATGGAGGTTCCCGGGCTGTTAACATCTGTTTTAAGACGTTTTCTGCCTTTACAGTTTGCAGCTCTTGAGACATTCCTTGGATAGCTTTCCACAGTCCTTGAATTTGCTCTTCCGCCGACATTCTTTCCGGTTGGTGTTGCAATCTGTCCTGTTTGCTATTGTCCGCCGACTCCCGTTCCTCCCCACACCTGATTTCAAGTCCTCCAGGTGTAGTAGTCTGTGTGACAGGTAGTCCTTCTCTTTCTTGTGTGCAGTGTATCTATCTCGAGAGGAAGCCACAGAGAGTGCTGATAAACAGCAATCCTGGGACTCCCTTCCCGCGATCAGACAAGTAGCGAAGGGAAAAAGCCTTAACTGGCAGAAAAAAACCCTCCGAAGCGAGGAACAGCTCATGAACGTTCCACAGGATGTTGCTGATAGCGGAGTCCTTGGAGGTGAGTAGCTGAAGGGAGTAGGCAGAGCTGGGATCGGAATCGGAAGGAGCACCGATGAAAATGCAGGACCGCTGGAGGGAGAAACCAGCAAACGCTTCCTCCGGTGTGAAGCGTAGAGCCGGAAGCGGCCGAGCAAGGAACCGCAACCGGCAGGGTAGCAGCAAGAGGCGGGCCCGGAGAGACCCGTGGCCTGCCAGAGAAAGGCGGAAACAAGGGGAAATAAAAGACAAGGAAAAGGAGGGTGGAGACGAAAAGGGGAGGAGAGGACTGAGAAGGTAAGGCGGTCCGTAGAAGCAAGGAAAGTGGCCCGAACGGCCGAAAGCTGAAAACACTAGTGTATAGACCCAAAGTAGCGAGAAAGCGCAGCTAGGGGGTTGCAACGCGGCGACCGCTGGGGGAGGAGAAGCTAAGTACCTCCCAACGGTCGCCATGTTGGAAAACCTCTAGACCGTCAAATGCGCTGGGGAAAAGACGTGGTGGAACATCCGCTCGGCCTCCTACCATGGGGCCGCCAACGTGGATACAAGTGCCAAGCAGGGTGGCGGATGACAACATCTTGACTAAGGACCGACCCTTTAGTTTTGTTTTAGGTAGGGAAAATACCTCTTAGAGCAGGGACAAAGAGGCATTTTCCACACCCATTTTCGTTCAATAAATGTTTATGGCTGAAACCATGCATCACCTGTGTCTGAGTTTCATTCCTGACTCTTCACAGTAACCAACTCTTTGGAATAAACTACCAGACAAGCTCAAAGTTGAGATTTCAAGAAAACCTTGAAAACGTTATTTTTAACTTTATCGGCTTCCTTGATGACAATCCTTTTGTCTTCTTTTAGGTCTTTAAGTGCTTGTTTTTCTTCTCTAGTTAAGTTCCCTTTGACTGTGTACTTTTTGCATTTGTCTGATAAGTTGTTGATATCCCTTGTCACTGATTTATAGAAAGCATCGTATGCGCGGTTCCCACATGGTGACGCGCATTATGAAACTCACGCCACGAGACCGCATTAATCCCAGATACCAGTCGTTTACACGCGGTTTCTGAGTTTGTGTTAACAATCAGCGCTGAACCTTCTGAGGTAATTTTATGGAGGGCAAAATTCTCGTAAAGTAAGTCACAAGGTACGCTTTGTTTCAGATGGGATTAACCCGTAATATACACACCAACCTAAAGTGAGATTTAGTATCGGATACATTGGGTAAGAATAAGGTAAAAAAAATAAAAAATAAGGTATCATTTTAAGCTATTTATGTGTGGGCTGCCCAAACAATAGATGTATGAAAGGTTATGTTTTGCTTTGAATTGACATTTTATGAAAATCATGCCAACTGAGCGGGTATTCAGTGTTTTTGAGTCATGTACCAAAGACTTGATTGTTTTGAACCTGGCAAAAGAAAGATTGAGCTGTTTTAGAAGTTGTTGAGGCCTACTGTAATGATACAGACTGTTCATTACAGCCACTTTAACATGACAAGATATATGGTTTAATTGCAAAGATGTATATGATATTCTAAACATTATTGCATGGATGATGCAGTAAAAATTAATGAGTAGCTGATTGTTTGTTATTGCATTTGTGGTTTCTTACATTTCATTTTCCATTTTTCTTCCTCCTTGTTTTTTCAATTTTTAACCCCAAACACCCTCCACTACACCTCTCCTTTGTCTTTGTCTCATTTTTTGAATTGGTATTTACAAATGAAAACTAATATGTTGAATCAATACTAAAGTATCACGTAACAAATGCCCTTGATTTGAAAAAGTCACCAACTGCCGAAATACGTGTCATCAAAGGGTCTCTCCAAAGGGAGCATTTATTGTTTGGTCTAAAATAAAAGGTTTTCAATCTTACTCATATTGTGGTGCATTTTCTCGGTAACGATTTAATTCTAGTGTTTTTATTCAATACTTGCTGTGTTCATGCTTGTACTGTCTTATCTGTGTGCCCCCTTGCACGTGGGCCTAAGGCGCATTAGAAATACATTAAACATAAACCTATTAATCGAGGATGTCATGAAGACGTCGTCCATGAAGTGCTGAAAGTAGCTGAGGCACTGCACAAGCCAAATGGCATGACCAAATATTCGTAGAGACCATAATGAGTTCAGAAGATGGTCTTGAACTCATCTCCCTGTCGTATATATGCACCAGATTATATGCCCCTCTAAGATCCAGTTTTATGAACCAAACATCTTTGCGCAACTGATCTGGTAGAACAGATATCGGGGGTAGAGGGAAATATATATGGTTTCTATCTTTTGTATAGTGATAGGATTACCCTTACTGTAATTGATGCATGGTTTTAGGTTTCCTTCTCTCTTGGGTACAAAAACTGTGGCTGGTGATTGGGAATGTCAGATAAAACCGTTCTGTAAGGCGGTGTCCAAGTTTTCCTTGAGGACAATGTTCTCCTTTTGTGTGAGTGAATACACTCTTTCCCCTATGAACCACAGCCTCTGTGACAAAGTCGATAAAACAATCTTAGGGGCCATGTGGTGGAAGATGTTCTGGTTGTTTTTGTCAAAAACATCTCTGCACTCTTGATATTCAGTGGGGTATGGATATATCACACCCTTACCTTCAGGAACCCACAGGGGCATTCTGGATCCTCCACATCCTTCACCAGGTCACCCAGAACTGGATTAATTTACAATCCTGAGTGGCCCAGTGAAGGGAATGGGGTTTTGTGTGCTGTATTCCATGGTCTGCCTCTTCTCCCCAGATTGGGTTGTTGCCCTCCTGAAATGCTGTGGATAATAAGATCTATTTAGTATGCATCCAAATATTCTGTTCCCTCCACCTCCCATATCCCCATTAAGTTCCCAAATACCTGAAGAAGGATCTTGAGGACTCTGAATGGTAGGCAGACGGCACCTCCAGCCAGGTAATGGCCCTGGCTGTTCCAAACGTAGTCCGGCTACTTTGAGCTGTGGGTAGGGTTGACTGCACCACTTACTTCACTGATGCGGTCTTTGTATTGTATGTAATGTTCCTTTGCAAAGTTTTACTTATTGGAGCATAAAATGCTCAGCACTGTAGTAACCTGTGTCTTCTTTTGTTTTTTTTTACAGGTTCTGGAGCGGAGCACAAGCAGAGATTCCTCCAGGTAAGTTCTGATTGTTAGCACGTTGATTAGGGAATTCTGGAGCTGAGCGAGCCGCGTGGTATGTCCCAGCCAGGATCTGATTCAAGTGCGTGGTGATTGGAGCAGAAATAGTGAAGGCGGAGACCTAGCGCGAGTGCCAGACGTTCAGAGAACGATATGATGTACCAGTAAGTTATTAATCCTGTTTCTTTGTGTTCTTCTCCTTGCAGGGATTGCAAACGACAGAGTTCTGACCACAAGAAAGCTTGTGAGCGTACACCGGAGCGAACGCGAGAGAGGAGAGTTCCAGGCCAAAGTGAGTCAAGCGGTTCACGTTGCTGCTAGGAGGCTGTACGCTGGTGACTGAAATAACACCAATCACTGTTGTCCCTCTGGGTGCGGCTTATATAGCCCTGAGCCTGTCATGGCTTCCATAAACCTGCAGTGGGTAATGGGAGTTGTAGTCTTTACCCACTGTATGCTCCCTGCCTCCTCCCACTCATCTCAGTCTCCAGGCTTTCACTAAATGCACCCAGTTTGCATGTTGATTGTAGTTGTTTCTGCTGCTATGTCTTGGGATGTGTTTGTGTCAGAGTGTGCACTAAGCTACTACTCCAGGAGTATTATGAGTTCAGTGCCACCCCACAATACTCCTGGAGTAGTAGCACCTGTAAAATGGGAAGAAAATACCAACGCTTAGCACGGTAATACAAAGGGAATCTCTTTGTTTGGATAAACAGGTTATCATACAGAAAGGGAAAGTAAATGACAGTGTCGTGGCTACCCTGCCTACCTGACTGTTGTGCTTTTGTAGCGCTAAATTGTGGGGGTGCGATCAGGTCATAAGCTATGGTTTCTTTGTGGCCTTGATGCAGAGCCATGAGAAGTTCGATAGTTTGCTGTCAGACTGGGCCAGAGGAAAGCGCAGTATTGTCTATGACTCTCCCAGGTTCGTGATCGGCTTTATCCATAACCAGAAATGCTTAGTCTTTTTGTCAAAGATATATCCATATCATTTCCGGTGGCTGCGGGAATCTCCAAGAACATTAACGTCATGTTTCCGAATGGGTAAAATCAACAAAATGGCTGCCATTGATAGATAGACAGGGATGCTGCATGCTATGCCTACGGGTGTAGGGTCCTGCATAAGGCTTGTGCAAAAGGCTCATCCGTGGACCCCCCTCTAGGGATGAGCCCAGAAAAATCTGTTGCTTTCATTGGTCTCTGGGGACATTCGTTAATGAAATTGCCTGTCCTTCCACAGTACACACAGGCATTGGCAGCACACCTTAATTGCCTTTCCGCAGGAGATAGAACCTATGATCCCCTGATTTGCATAGGTTCTGCCACTGTGTTTGAGACGGAAGAGGACTCGAACCCGGGTCCAGCAGGAAACGACGAAACAGAGGTTCCCAGTTTGCCTCTTTTCAGCACGTCGACAGACAACCTGCAATACTAGGTCCACCAATTCAGGGTATGCAGTGTGTGAGGAATCAATGCTGTGTGTGAGGAATCAAGGGAATTTGTCCCTTCTCCCCAAGATGGAGCCTCGCCTGTGAGAGTAGAGAGGCAAGCCCACTATGCAACACCCTCCGTAGGGGTCGGGTCAAGTGGGACTTCACTGGGAGAGACTCTCCCTTTGGGGACAAGGACTCTTGTTACTGTCAGGAACTTCCTAAGCGATTTCCCATGGTGGCATATATGGGACTATCACATTTGCAGAACATTATTCGGGCAAGAGCCACAACTGAAATGGACATCTGCAAGCAAGAAAGATCGGTCTCTTTAAGGAGAGACCTCCATATAACTAAGACGAGTAGAATGAAGAGTGAGAAGGAGGAACAACATTTGCAGCGACGTAGTGAATTCCAGAGAGTGAGCAGAGAGTGTAAGCAGGGGAAAGCCCTCTGACGTTGTGACACCTGCGCAACGTGGAGCCGTAGAGAGACGTGGAGCACACAACTTTCAGAAGTGGCCTGAATGCGAAAGCAAGATGCTGGAGGCTCATCCTCTACATGCAGTGAGGAGAGAGGGAGATGGGAATCTGAATCCTGGTGGTGGAGTGACCGCAAAGACTTAGTTGTGAGCAGTGCGCCTGTGCACTGACACCGAAACCAGTACGCTGAGGAGGCAGCAAGATGTCCGCTTACCCGCAGCCATACCTGGTCATAGTGAGAGAGACGACCGAGAGTGGGATGCCGACAGAGTTGACAAGATGAAGAACCGAAGCAAACCCGAGCAACCACAAGCACCAGCGACGTTCTGCTGGAGAGTCGGAGGTAACTGGGAGAACGGGAGAACTGGGAGGCTGTAGAGGAATCGTTATAAAGCAAGAGAAAATAGTCTCATTGTACTTGACAAGAAATTGAAGTTGAAGTCAATAAAGTGGAACTGTATTAATGTGAGAAAGAGGTTCACAAATAGACCTGAAAGAGAATGCACTACGACGGGGGCACACAGGCCTCCAGACAAGCGTCGTCCTGTGCCTTTTTTTATGCATTACAATCTTGTAAATATAGCACCTTTTTCCTATCTATGCGTACCATTTACGCACCAGTTGAGAGCAGAGTTCAATGCAAAGGACAAGTGACTTGATAGAAACCAGAACACATCTTTTAGGTTCTTATCTGGATGGATGAAATTTCAGGCCATGAAGATATTTTTCCCTGAGCTGCAGTGCACCAACACTGTCGGAAACAGCACACATTGAGGGGAGGAATGGTTTCTTTCTGTTCACTTTTGCTGTGTTTTGTGTCTGTAGATGCTCATGGAAATGATGCATTTCATAACGCATGCCAATTTTTTTTCGTAGCTTTTGAGGAATATAGCGGTAATAAGATCGAAAACCTATACCAATTGGGAAGTAGCCTTTTAACAAACTAATTATTCTTTTTAGTGAATGCTGGCTTGCATTGCAGCAAAGTATTTTTCAGAGTTCCTGCGTTTTATGTATATATCCTCAATGACAATGACAATATTGTATTATTTTTATAGGGCTTTTCGCCAAAGTGCTATACATAGAACATATTTATAAACAATCATTATCACCCAACTGCAGTTGATATTTATTTATCAACTACAAAAATACAAAAGGATGAAAAGCAGAGTTAACCTTGCTGGGATTTGAACATGCGACCTGCCGCTCACTCGGACATCGCTTTAACCCGTTTAGATATGTTACCGGCGCATGATGCATCACGATGTATCTATGTGGTGTGTTCATACATATCCATGTGTTGGAGAAGGTTTTCCACAATTGTAATTACTTGTTTGAAGCCAAACATCTTTTCAACCCAATTGTTGTAGTTATGTGTTCTATTAATATTGAAGTTTAGTAATGTTCTGGTTGCCTTTCACATACTGTTTACACTCTTGCTAAGTGAAATTATTTTACTCTTACAATTTCCTTTACACTAATCATTAAAACAGTGTGTAAATTACTCACACCTCAACACTTTATCTGGGGCACGGACGAGTATGCAATGTCTAGTTTAATTCCATTAGCACCCTAGAAAGGGGTGCTGGCCAGTCAGGATACTCAGAATGCCGGCTGGTTCCTAAAGTATAAACCTGCATTCCGAGCAGCCTGAGTGCTACTGGCCAACACCCCATTTCCAGCTTCTCCTCCCCACTCCCTCTCACTTCTTAACAACCGTGTTGTTTCCTATGTGGGTGCTAAGAGTTTTTCATTTCAAAAGCGAAAAAAAACATATCTTTCTGTGCTCCTTAGCATTGCAGTCTCCCAACTGCGTTTTCTCTGTTGATGATGATGATGTTGTTGTCAGGGGTCCACCACTTCATGCATAATAAAAATCACATACTCAAAAAATGGAGCACAAACCGTGCAAGAAACAACGTTGTTCATTACAGCTGGATGAGCACGAATCAAACAGAACAGTGAATTAGCTCTGATTGCGAGGCTGACATCAGAATGGACTATGAACAGCATTTTCTTTTTCTTTTTAAGATTCTTTTTATTGGCATTTCACAAAAAACTGGCATCAATATGCCAACATTAACATTTCCCAACATTCCCCTTTCGTCATCAATGGCCTTATTTCATACGGATAACACTCATCTCGATAGCTCTCTTAACGTGGTTTGTAGTAAAATGGTTTAGGTTCACATGTCTATCTTTCCGCATTCAGTGGCTAGGCCAGGGGTTGTCTGCTTCCCGATGTGCTACTGATTCTGCATTACATTGCATTTACTCCTTCAATCCCCAAAGGGTCATTGGGGGGGGGGGTCGTCATTTGTATCTCGTGATTGAGTCATCATGTAGTGAACGTATGGAGCCCACATGTCCTTTGTATCAGTTTGATGGATCGACAACCCATTGTATCCCATATCCATATCCTTACAGTACAGGACATCTGCATGCCAGTTTTCAATTTTTGGGAGTTTCGGTCCTCCCCACATCATCGCTACGTGCCTTCTAGCCAGAAGCAGGAGTAGCCCAGTCAATCTCCTCCTGCCGCTAGGGATCGATTTGGTGTAACCCCGAAGTGCCATCATAGGATTCGGATCTAATCTCCCCCCAATAATATCCCCTATAGTTTCAAACACGAATTCCCAGAACGAGAAAACTGAAGGGCACCTCCAGGCCACGTGTATAGAGTCAGCCGTCTCAGTTCCACATCTGACACAGCCACTGTCCCTGGAAAATAACCGTGTAATTGGTCAGGGGTATGTTAATGTTAATGTTAAAGGATATTTATACTGCGCACTATCACCACCAGAGTGGTCCCCTGGCGCTCTGAAAGAAAAGGGAAGGGTGGGGGGTGAGTTAGTTGGCATAAGCTGGAGAAGGTCAAGAGAGCAGTGATGTGCTGTTGGCAGCCTCAGCCCGGTGGGTCCGTTGGATGGGCTTGGGGTGTTTTATGGTCAGTAGTCATTGTGTGCTGCTGTGCAAGTCTATGTGTGGTTTGTTTTGTTGTTGCAGTGTAGTGAAGTTTGTGCAGATTGCTGTGTTTTAGGCTTGTGATTGTGTTTGGTCAGAGTTTGAGAGGTGTATGCAGAGGGGTGAAATTGTTAGTGGATTGGTTAATTGGCATTGATGTCCTTGCAATTATGTCTAGGTATGATGCTTGCTATCATTCACTATTCCATGTGTGGCACTTGCTAATCTTCAATATCCTATCTAGATGTGAGGCAGGCTAGTGATCACTATTGCATCTTGTGGCACTTGTTAAATTCAGGGTTTCATTTAAGTGTGGCGCATGCTAACATTCACATTTCCGGTGCAAATACTTCCAGTGAATTAGTTTAGTGTGAGAGTTCCCATTTTTCCCTATGGGATGTTTTCTCTTTGGAGTTGAGGCTCATAGCATACATATCTGAGACCACCCTCTTATTATACCCCGCTTGGATTATCTTGTCCAATATGGGGGCTATCTCGGGTTGTTCTGCATATGTCAGGAATATTTGTTGCAGAGAGGTTCTCAATCTGTAGTACAAAGCCCCTCCAGAGCGTTCAATCTCCCCCTGGTTTTCAGTTCTTCAAGTGTTACGAACCTCCCATTGGATCACGATAACAATTCACCTCCAGTCTTTTCATAAGATTAACAAAGCCTAGTTCAGAAGTGAGTGGAATCCCTGGTGTGTATACAACTGGCAATGTCGGGGAGTAGAGGACCTCTCCTCTTGATTTGTGTTCGATACGGTCCCATGCCCTGCAGGTTAGGTTAGTTCAATCATGTTTCCCGCTCTGGACTGTAAGTATGACAGACCGTAGGAGGAACGGTGTCTCCGGCGCTCGTTCCACCTCTACATGACTCCTCTCACCCTTGTCTCCAAACCAATAAAGGATAAACCCAGCTTGGGCCACATTGTAATACGTTTCAAAGTCGAGTAAAGCTAGAGTCCCCTCTTGTATTGGAGCAGTCATCTTGTCCCAAGATATTCTGGCTTGTTTCCGTGCCTAAACAAACTGCGTTATCGTGGATTTCAGGTCTCAGAAATATTCTGCTGGTATTGTAATTGGGACATTAAGAAATGTGTACAAAAAACCAGGGCAGCAACACCATCTTGAGTAGGGAGATTCTACCATGGAGGTTAAGGGATAGATTCCTCCATCTGGCCATGGCGTCTCTGGCTTGTCCCAGTACTCTTTGTTAATTGCTCTTATATAGGACGTTTACATCTCGGGCAATGTTTACCCCAAGGTATCGAGTCTGTATTGTGTGCCACTGAAACCCCCACCCATCTGAGTACTGTATCACACCATTTGTCAATTGGAACAAAAACTGATTTTGCTGCATTGATCGGATGCCTTGAGAAGACCCTGAATTGGAGAACATCTTCCATAATAGGGTCTAGGTTCTGTCTGGGGTCGTTTAATAAATAGGACCATGTCATCGGCATAGAGCGAGATCACCACTCGATGTTGGATCCCTCTGTGTAGGTGGGCCTCCCTTATCCTTTCTGCCAGTGGCTCAATTGCCAATGTGAATAGTAGTGATGAGAGGGGGCATCCTTGTTGGGGGCCCCTACCCAACAGCATCTTCGGTGTGAGCTGGACATTCACCTGTACCCTGGCGATAGGCAACGTGTATAGTAGTGATACCATGGTTATAAAGTGCTCTCCCATTCCCATCCTGCGCATGACTGTGAGCAAGAAGGGCAATGAAACTGAATCAAATGCCTTAATGGCGTCTAGTAAGACTGTGACTACTTGGTTCTCTTGTCCCACTGCTGAGATCAGCCCAAACTTTCTCCATATCCCAAAGGAGGATGCCATGGTCCGTCCTTACTATTGTGCTCATCAGTGGTGCCAGTCTACAGGCCAATATTTTGGACAGAATTTTATTATCCAAGTTAACGAGAGAAATTGGTCTGTACGATGAGTCATAATTTGGGGACTTGCCCGATTTAAGCAGTACCGTTACCAGCACCTCGCTCAGAGATTCGGGGAGTTTGCTCTCTTGGATACTTTGGTGGTACATCTGTAACAGGTAGAGAGCGAGCTTCGCTGCATAATATTTGTAGAATTCTGCTGTGTTGCACCTGGGGAAGGGAACCCCAAGCCTTTTTCGCATCAAGCACGATCCAAAACGAAGTCGGGATTACAAGACCTTTTACATCAAAGACTCCCCCATTCAAGTCTCAGGGAAAGTTAAAACATTAGGGATATTTTTGGAAGCCTCATTGGGCGCAGAATCGCAGGTTAGCTACTTGAATAAAAACTGTCGATACTACCTCCAGCCTTCTAAAATACATTAGACCATACCTGAACGAGGAAAATAGTGCAACCATGGCAAGAGCCACAATACTATCTAGGCTAGATTATGGTAATGCACTTTTGACTGGTGCGAGCAAAGGATGCATTGCAAGGTATCAGACCATACAAAACAATGCCGTAAGACTTGTAAGAAAAAAAGTGAGGAGAGAACACATTACAGCAGACAGAAAAGCCCTCCACTGGCTTGCCGTGGAAGATAGGATCCATTTCAAGACCATGATCTTGGTTCATAGATGTCTATTTGGGCAGGCTCCGGCATACCTAAAGTAAAAAATCACACATTACATTCAGGGGCGAGCATTAAGTTCAGAGGCACTGGTACAGATCACATTGCCATCTCGAAACACTCAAATGGCTTGGGCCGAGCATTTCCAGTGAGGGCGGCTCAGAAATGGAACAGCCTACCGATGACATTAAGGCTAGAAAAGAACTATACAACATTTAGGAAAGCCCTGAAAACCAACAGTGAAGCAATGGACTCGAGGAGTCGTGATGAGAAACAGATAGGTAGCCAATGATGTCCCGTCTAAATATGTAAGTCTTTGTCTAAATGTGTGCGCCTGTGTGCTATAGGCACGATAGAAACAAATAAACAGAAATTTGAACTTGGGGGAAGGGATGTTGAAACAAGTCTGAGCTGGAAGAAGCTCAGAACTTTATTTTGAACACTGTTTCTTTTGGTACTGACATCCCTACACATTGTGTATCTGAAGTTGTGACGGCAAGTATAGGTTTTGCTCACGGACAGACTTTTAAGTTGAATTTACTGACACAAACTGTCCATAGTTTCTTTAGGTAGGGAAATCCCACCCTAGTATAGGGCAAGTTAATCTTTACTCCATCCTGACATATAAAATAGTCCTTTGTGGTAAGAAAAGTGAATCTGTTGTCTGTGTCTTGCTTCATGATGCCTTCACAGTGCGAGTAGCCTAAATGACCTCCTATTCAAGCTGACTGGTTCTGCGTGAAGCGTTAAGTAGCTAATGCTGATGTTGTGCCTATTCTTTGAATGCAGGGTAAGCTCAGAGTGTAAGTGCTCATCTGTTCCATTTGTGAGAGTGTGGTTGCGCTACTGCAAACTGTGCTTTTCTGTTAATTGTGAGATAAACCTGCTTTTCTATCATAATATGTACCACATGATAATGATTTCGATATAGTTTGAACTTTTTGCACGCGCCTGCTGGATGCCACATATGGTTTACTCTCTTGTGAAGGAGAAAACTAGGGAGACTTAAATACATACAAAGAGAGGTCAAGTGAACCACTTTAGGTTAAAAGATACTTAGAGTTAACAATACAAGTAAAGGGGGGCACCCCTAAGCCTCAAAACACCATATCCCAGACAAGAAGTTATTGTTTGTGTCCATATTTCTCATCTTCCGTGGGCGCTGCTGAACCCCACAGTCCCTCTCCGACCGCTTTGCACCCACAGACCCGATTCACTGTGCGTTACAGGTCAGCCTGAGGGGAAAGGGGAAGTGGAGAAAATAACAAGCACAGGAGCTCGTCTTACTTCTTGGTTTTAGCACCCTGCATGGGAATTAAATAAGTGTTGAAACAAAACATTTCATACTATCGCTTTCCCAACTGAGATCCCTTGCTTTTAACTGATTTTACCTTTGGTTCCTCTTCTACCAGCTTAGAGGAATAAGCTCCACGATAGTGTTCTTGCTGAGGAGTTTGAAAACCAAATGCTCACACAATTATCCACTTGAGCTGTATTTACCTTAGGCTTATGACAATATTCTTTCCAGCTCTTCACCTTGTCAGTAGCTTGCTTTAGAGAAATGTACATAACCAGTTCACCTAAAATTGTAATCTATCTATATAAATAAAAATGTAAATGTTCAATTGTTCAAAATCTTAAATCTCCGAAAGTTCTTCACCTATTGCTTTGAAATTTTGACACAACATTGCATTTGAATAGGTGCGTGTTTTTATATACCTACTATACATAGATGTCACACCTGTGACAGGTAATAACATACTTTTTCTGAAAAACAGCGCCATCTGTTGGATGTAAAAGCAACACACGCTATACTAAATATTTTACGATTCCATTTCAATGTTTCCATGGCTCAAATACGTGCCGAGGAAGCAGCAGAGCGACGTTCGGCCATACTTAAGGATGCACAATTGCGAGAACGGCGATTGCGCTCTGCAGCTTTAGATCTGCTTCGTTTTCAACATAGTGAACGCGACAGGCTTAGAGGGGCTGAAAGACGTCAACGAGAAACAGCAGATCAGCGGCATACACAGCTCCATGCTCAGCAATCACGCAATTACAATCGCCTTACATTCTGGTACAACCCAGCTGATGATTATAGTTTGAGCCGGCATGTTCTCATCGGCACCATGACTGAAGTGTGTCCTTATTGCAAGGCTCTGAAATTTAATGGAGAAACGAAAGGAATGTGTTGTGCCGCCAGGAAAATTAAACTGCCTCAACTTGGAGAACCGCCAGAGCCATTGTGAAATTAAACATATTAGAAACGTGCGCTTTCTCTTTTCTTTCTTTTCCATTTAACCAGACTGAGCCACAGCAACACGTGGCCGGGGACAGCTAGTGTTAAATAAAACGTTCACTTTAACAACGGCTAATTATTGTTCAGTTTTAATGTCATGCTTATAAAACAACCCTTTCAATTAATCGTTGTTCGTGAAAGAAAGAGTGCTAAAATTGCCTTCCTAAACTAAACTCCCATTGGTGCGCACCACTAAACTACAAAACCCAGTTTCAGGTAAACAAAATGGCCGACAGGACTCCCTGTGCTCGCCATCTTCAGTGTTGTTGGATTCAATTTGTTCATGAAATTCTTACATCGAAAGCCTTTGGAGGGCTCAGAGTAAGTAATTTAACTTTAGATTGAAAAGGCACAATAATGGCACACATGCAGAGTTGAAGTTGGCGTGCCCTCAAATTTCTGTGGCTTAAAACGCTGCGCAGAGAGGCCGTGATAATTCACTGTGAATATCAATTGGCGCGCCTCTGAAGTTCAGTTGCATAACACTGCACGGAGAAGCTGCAGTAATTCTCTGTTAATAATAATTTACTGTTCTCACATTATGCCTCCTCACGCTTGCAGACCTCAGCTTGACTTCAAAGGGAAGTTCTAAACTCGCTATTCCGAAGGACGCGCAGCATTGAATGCAAATTCACGGCGTGACAGACATTCTGCTGATGCTGCCGTTGGCTCTGAGTAACCTTATGCTTCTCGCAGTCGGTGCCACATAAATGATGAAAACTCCTCGTAGGTCTGTTCAGGAAACCTCCATGATTTTAATGCGGCACAGGAGAAGAACGCTGCACAATATAGCTATTACGAGTTCCTTTACAAAGAATGAATCTAATTAATGCAGAACTGTTTCTTTCCACAATTTAAATCTCTATCTCTGTTTCTCTCTGCCTGAGGCTTGCATTAACTACTACAATACTTGAGCTTGAGTTCCATAAACGTAGAGCTATTCTCCCCAAAGCGCTGCACTCCCACTTGTATACCCCTGCAGGAAATTCTTTCTTCTACACATTTTCTTCTTCAAGAATTTCTTGTTTATTCAAAGGTTTGGCCTCAGGGAAGGAACTCCTATGTACACATCCTGACATGTCAAGGTTAGTGGATTAAGGGTAGTTGGAAAACAAGTCAGAACTTCCAATCTACCCTCAGCATGCCAAATTAGATCACTGCTGAGCTAACCCACCATCTTGGCCTGGGATAGAGCCCAATCTTCAATTTTTTAGCACAGAAATCTGCCGGTCTCTGAGAAAGACCATTAAGGAAAATAGAAGGCATAGTACTCTTTCTCAAACACCCTGCTACTGTCTGTAAACTTCCACGGCTGGATATCCTAGTACCTAATCTTGGCCTTGACATAGGCCCTAGCCTTCCCATGTCCCTGACAATTATATGTTACCAAACTCAAAAGGGGGATAGCAACCTGCAATGAAGAAAAGAAAGGGACCAAAAGGCTGTATTGGAAAAATATACCTAAAGAGGGAGGAAGACCCAAAGACATTGTGAAAGAGTGGCAAGAACTGAGACAGAAAGTGACAAGAGACTATTTAAGAATAGCCTACTAACAAGGAGTCCTGAAGAAAACAGGAGACATTGCCATAACATTATCAGGAGGACGGAGACATCCTCCTGACCTTATTTACATTGGTTAGAATGGTGGTAGGTTCAGTTAGAACTAGTTTTGGACGGCAGACTGATTCATTTGAAATGTTCTGATGACTGACAAGCACCTTAGTTATTTATATAAGCAAGGAACACCTGTATAGCAATAGGGAAAGATAGGCCTTCTTCTTATTTAATAAGTATCTAGTGGACATGCCATCACATTGACCGAATCCTTCTTCATACCATGCTTAAGTCCTGAGATAGAGACAAATCCCAAAAGTATATGGCACACTTATAGACACTCCCCCCCCCACCCTCAGGGATTATTCGGCATAAAGCAGTTGTTGGGAATAAAATCCCACCTTGTCCCGGCAGAATCCTTATCACCCATGGCCCTTAATGCCAAACTACCCGATGATTTAGGCTGGGAGGAAAGATTGGAGAACGTCCTACAAAATCTTGAGAACTCGGACGAGTGGGAGCAAGCAGGAATTAGCTACTCCAAAACGTCCCCCTCCTCTGATAAACCGAACTTGAAATAAGTACCCTCCAGTTCCTCCTGGAATGACTGGTAGAACACCACATCAGATCAGTGACTCTAGGAAGGACTTGACCAAGTACAAATGGGACCCTCACACCTGATAGTACCCCATTGTGTACTCCAACCTTTTCAGGAAGGGGAGGATCTAGGGACCTTTATTTTTAAGCTTCAAGCGGATCGCCACTTAATTTAATTGGGATGAGGGGTAAAGACCTATTATCTGGCCCCCTTACTCAAAGGAGACTTACAGGCCTCATATCAAAATGTGAATCCTTTGGGCACTAGCCCTTTTCCTGAGATAAAACAGGCTTTCTTTGAAAGGGTGGGACAGACAGATGCTTTTTATCATTTAAAATGTAGGGACGTCCATCTCCTATCCAATGAAAGATTACAGGCCGGGTTCAGGATAGACTTACTCAGTGGTTAGGGAGGAACACCTTACCAGAGGTCTTACATGGCCTTGCCTTGTAACAATTTCTTAACAACCCTTCCCCCGTCTCTATAAAGAGGAATTTTAAAGCGACCTCGACCCTTGTTTTAAACTGCCATTCAGATAGCCAAGCCCACTCTGAAGCGGCAAAGTATTTAACTCGGGAAGACGATTAAAAAGGAATATAAGATCTTACCCCAAGACCTTCTCAACAGAAAAAGGACACATAACCAAGAAAGATTCAATCTCAAATTCCTAAGTAAGGATGAAATCCCTAGAAGGAAACCCTTCTGGGCCCTTAAACAAAACCTGAGTTAACTCTGAAAAAGAGGTAGGACAAATGATAATACCCTCCCCATCTTCCCCCCCTCCCCTTCTGTGCTTCTCATGTAGAGAAAATGGGCATATCGCCAGGTTCTTCCCTAAAAGTGCAGTAGAAGAATCTATGGAGATAGGATAGACTGCAGCAGAACCATGGGACAGAGAAGACAAGGAGACAGAGGATGACCCCTTTAGAACCGAGCTATGTTATTGTGCCTCTCATCCTTTTTACAGCCATGAAAAGATACAGATCAGATCAATGGGGTATGGGCTAAGGCTCTCATCCATTCAGGTAGCCGACAAACTGCAGTCCGAGCTGACCTCATATTTACAGATGACCTACAAGGAGATCAAGCAGTCAGAATCGCCTGACTCCATGGCGATGTGGAGACTTACCCTAAAGTCCCTTTATTTTTGAGAGTTGGGGACCAACCCACAACCATAATACCTCATCGACTTGAAGAGGTAATCATTGGCACAGACTTCCCGACCTTTGCAGAACTCTTACTGCCTCCTTTGGTGCCAAATACGAAACCTTGATATTCTCCTCGAACATCTTTGGAAACCTCTAAAGATCTCGCAGATATACCCATCTGGGATTGGGGAGAAAGAAACCAGACATCCAGACCTGGGAACATGAAATGTCAACCGGAAACAATGAAAATAATTGATTGGGGAGCAACGACCGTAAGGGTTAAGTTATGTGACGAATTGAGGGAATTTGCCCCTTATCCACAAGGGGAAGTTTGCCCCTTATCTAGAAGGGGAAGCTACCCCTCACCCCCATGAGGCTAGGGAGGTTAGCACACTCCGCAACACTCTTCATAGGGGTCGAGGCAAGTGGGACCTCAAGGGGAGAGACTCCCCCTTTTGGGACAAGGACTTCTGCTCCTGTGAGGAACTCCTGTGCGGGTTCAGAAATATGAGCCAGTCACAAAGATACAGTTTGCTCAAGGTTTGCGGTTTATTAAAATGAAAAGGGGTGAGATAAATGCCTATCTTTCCCTATCCTAACGAGGATGTCTCTACCTAGCAACCTAATCTAAAGAAAAGATAACCTATTGTCCAAAAGTCTCTGACCCTTACACTAATACATACAACAAAATAACACAAGGAATATATGGCTGTCTTCAGTTCAATAGAACAGTGTAAAAGTTCAAACTTCTAAGGTTTTGAAAGTGCTCCTTGTGACAAGGATTGGGTTCCCTTCCCCTCGATCAATACAGGAATACCCTTGGAAAAGTTCTGATTCAACAAATTTCAGTTCAATTTAACACAAAAGATCATGTCCTTCCAAATCAGCCTTCCACTTGGCAAAGTAAAAGTCTCTTTCATAAACACCTGTTCATAACTGAAAGCAATGGTTGTTCTCCACAATATCCGCCTTGATAAGACCAATGTCTCTCTCACAAAACATACATTCATAAACCAAGGCAATTTGATTTCTTCAAGGTGCAAAGCAATTATTCACTTATCACACTTGTTCTTCAAATGGAATACTTTTGTCAAGATAGCACAGCAACTTCCTTTAGTGAAATAAGAGTTTATCAGAAAGATAATATGGTTAATAATTCTTTCCATCACACCTTTTTTTCATAACCACAAAATGTCTTCTTCTTTCCTGGTTTACTCGCCTGCCAAGAAGATAAACTCCTACAACTACAGATAGTTTTAGTGGCAATAGTTCCTACAACTACAAATAGTCTTATTGGCAATAGTTGTTCCAAGGTTTTCCACACCAGTATCCCATGTGAGGAGGATTGAACAATGGCTGCCTCTTTTTATAGTCTCTTGACTCTTGGCAATGTGGGTTATAGGTTTCCCCAAGTTGGTATCTCAGAGAAGGGGACTTGGGTCCTTGTTGTCTTTGTACTGCTTCTTTACAGCCTCTTGGCTGTGGGCAATGCGGTTACAGGTTTCCCCAAATTGGTATCCCTCAGAAGGGGAATTGCGCCCTTGTCGCCTCTTCACTTTATTAGTTTGGTGTTAAAAATCATTAATTTCTGCAAAGTGTCCTGCTCGGAACATCCCGGGGCCACCTTTGACTTCAGGCCAACTCACCGGTCTGTTGTTGGATCTCTGCTTCACTTTCTGCTGCTGCGAGGAAGTTTCTGCACTCAGCCCGCTCCTCTGCCAGCTTCTGCATAACTTCAGCGGTCTGCCCGCCTCTTATTTGGATCGCTGCCAGCTCCGTTGCACCTCAGCGTCCTTCTACTCACCGATGCAGCACACGTTGGATTGGGAACACGTTTCCCATACGGCTGGGCCTCTTCTCCCGTTGCCGTCCATGATGCTGCTTCCTGCTGTGCACACTCTTCAGTCTCGCCCACCTTCTCTGTTCACGTCAGCTTCTGCTGGCATTCTTCCTTTGGCTTCTGCAGCATTCACAGGGCTCTGGACTGCTTCTGCCTCTACTACTCCTTCCCACCTGAAGACCATTCTTGGGTTTAAATATCCCGCCCAGGTGTCTTGCTCTACCACAACTAGACAGCACCTTCTGTTCAAAGGTATCTCTGAACCTCAGTAACTCCGCTTTCTTCTTCCTCGTCCCAGTACCACATGCGTTATGGATATTGAAGTCCATAGTGGTTTGCATAGTATTTTCATTAGTTTGGTCTACTTTACAATATGCCATTAATACTTATGGGAAAATTGGGGAATCATGAGTTTAGGAAGTCACCCCTTTCCCCTGATATGAGTCTCCTCCCATGTGATCCTCCCACATAATACCACCCCCAGGATCAGGTAGCGGCTGCCTTCCCCTGGCCACATGAGAGGAGGCCCATACCAGGTTTTTAGTGATGGTCTCACTAGATTCATCACACTACCTAAGCCATATCCCATGGTGGCCTATATGGGACGATCAGATATGCAGAACACTATTGAAACCAGAGATTGGGCAAGAGCCAAAACTGAAATAGACATCTGCAAATAAGAAAGAATATCTATCTCTTTAAGGAGAGACCTCCATATAACTGAGACGAGTAGAACAAAGAGTGAGAAGGATGAACAGCATTTGGCGAGATGTAGCAAAGTGCAGAGAGCGAGCAGATAGCATAAGCAGGGGACGCCCCATGACGCTGTGACACCTGTGAGAGATGGATCCGAGGAGAGCCACGTTGCCCGCAACTTTAAGAAGTGCCATGAATATGAGAGCAAGACGCTGGAGGCCCAGCGTCTACATGCAATGAGGAGAGAGGGCGATGGGAATCTGAATCACGGTGGTAACGTGACCATGAAGATTTTGTGGTGGTCAGTGCACCCACCGATGCCGAAACCACTACACTAAGGAGGCAGCGAGGCGTCTGCTTACCCACAGCCGTACACAGTGCTGGGGAGAGAGAGGACTCGGAGCGGGACGCCGACGGAGTTGACAAGACTGTCAACCAGAGCGAACAAAGCAAACCCGAGCAACTGCAGGCCCTGACGACGTTCCCCTGCAGAGCCAGAGGTAACGGGGAGAACTTGGAGGCCGCCAGGGAGTCCTTTATAAAGCAAAACAAACTCTCCAAGTAAAATTGACCAGACAATGAAGTTTGAGACGATAAAGTGAAACTGCATTAATGTGAGGAGAGAGGTTCATAAATATACCTGAAAGAGAGAGCACTACGACAGAGGCACAAATAGCCTGGGAAGAAGGGAAAATGCACCAGAAGCCAATAACTAGAGTGGAGGGTATCAGAGAGAGACTTATATGAATCACAAATAAACCTGAAAGAGAGATCGCTACGACAGGGATACAAAAGACCCTGGTCCGAGGGGAAAGCACCCCATAAATCAAGAAGTAAAGAGTAGAGAATATCACAGAGGGACTGTTATATAAATAAAAGAGCGGCTTCTATAGGTATGAAGAGAAGTCAAGTGAACCACTTAAGGGGAAAAGATACTCAGTTAAAAATACAAGGACAGGGGGAACCCTAAGCCCTAAAACAGCATACCCCAGAGAAGAAGTTATATGTTACCAAACTCAAAAGGGGATAGCCACCTGCAGTGAAGAGAAGAAAGGGACCAAAAGGCTGTATTGTAAAAATATCTCTAAAAAGGGAGGAAGACCCAACAACATTGTGAAAGAGTGGCAAGAACTGAGATCGAAAGTGACAAGAGACTATTTAAGAACAGCATACTAAAAAGTAGTCCAGAAGAAAATGAGACACATTGCCATAACATTATCAGGAAGGGGGGAGACATCCTCCTGACCTTATTTAAGTTGGTTAGAATAGTGATAGGGTCAATTCGAACTAGTTTTGGATGGCAGACTGATTCATGCAAGACTTTTTGACAACTGACTAGCACCTTAGTTATTTATATAGACAAGGAACACCTGTATAGCAATAGGGAAAGATAGGCCTTCTTATTTTTTAATAAATAACTATTGGAAATGGCGTCAGTCTCTGCGTCCTTCTTCTGACCTTCCACAGGTGGTAGGTAAAGCTGACACCACAGCAAGTGCATCCTTCATGCCCACATTAAGACCTCAATAGAATACGGAGGCTTTCTTCTGCTCGGACCAGTCAGTTTCTGCAGCCAGCTGGTTGAATTTTGCCATGTACTCCAGGATACCTGATTTTGCCTGAGTGTGTTCTAGGAGTTCCAAATCTCTGGCCTGCGCCTTGAAGCCATTATCAAATATTTTTCCCATCTCTTCTTAGAGGCTCTCAAAGCAATACACAACAGGTTTATGGATTCCAATAATGGATTAGCCCATGCCACCTAAGTAAAAGTGTAGAAAAGCAGCCTTGAATGTTGCATCAGGAAATGCCAAGGGTCGGCACAAAAATGCAGCTTACATTGATTAATGAAAGTCCAATACTTGGGGATCTCCCAGAAAACATTTGGGGGTTCTAATGTAAAAGGACTGGGCACAAACATGGGTGATGCCTGTGCTCCAGCTGCAGGAGGAAAGCCTGCTGGCCCTGACTCCACAAATTGTGCATCTGGGGAAGTGCCTGTTTACTTTCCTGTATAACGACTAAGCGTTGGTAAATAGCATTATTGAATGCAGTCATGTCCCTCATAGGGCGGTACTTGCTTTTATTAAAGCAGCCACTGGGTCCACGGCAGCTCCATATTTACCTAGGTGGGTAAAAGTAATGCTTCTCAGTCTGTCACAGGTTTGACTGATACCCAGGTGGAACAAAAAACCTTCCTCCCAATCTTCTGGCCAGCAAGAATGCAAAACACTATATTGGCCAGATGATTGGGCAAAAGAGTGGAGGACTAGCATCCAGATCGCCAGGCTGCAATAAAAATCACAATATGTCCGAACATGTACTCTGCATGATATGCAACCTCAACTCCCCTAAGATAATTATTATTACCTTGATATCTGTGCGGAGAGGAGGAATCTAAAGGCAGAACAAGACGGGAGCAATAGGAAAAAAAAGAAAACTTGGTCCAACAAAATAACAAAGTCTGAGTTCAAAAAATAATTAAATGATCCCGCAAAGTCACATGTTCCAAACCAAATCCTGGGAGGTAGTGTAAGGAAGGAATTGTATCAAACAGTAAGACAGACACAAGTGATCACAGTTCATGGGTGTTTATTGAACTTCAACTGGGTTTGAAAAAACACCTATCTAAACTTAAATCTTAAGATGGGATCAAGCTACGACCATCAAATAATAATAATGAAGTCCTAGTGGTGTCTTGTCAAAATAAAAGGATCTATACTTATAAACCTATTGCCACTCCTTTTGCCAATCCTTACTTCTAAATACAAATTGTGTGGGAAACAAAGTTATGCAAAAGAGATGTGTTTAAGAAATGAAATGTCAGGATATTCAAGCCATTGGCTTCCCTTCCACACATTTTCAGCACGGGACAAGGCGGCACACTCAAGCTTAGCACAGTCTCTGGCTTCTCTAGCGCGAGGATGCAGTTCAAATCTCAGTATCACAGCCTTCTGTACCAAAGTCTCTTGGACATTCAAAGTCTCTTACTTCAGAGGGCCTGATACAACAAACAAACATTCAAAAGTCCCTTTCTCCTCTGGACTCTCATGTACAACTTCTTGGGTGATTTTCGATTCACCCCGGGTCCCCATCTGCCGGGCTGAGACCCACTGTAACACAAGGCTTTCAATTGATCTCCCTCTGCCGGGCTTGCACCAACTTTATTTACTTTGTCACAAACTTTCTTTACTGTATCAACATTGAAGACTTTCGACTGTGCGCTGGATTTTGCTTGACCCGTCGCAGGACCACTTCGATTCACATTCATTCACTTTCAAATGATCTCCCTCTGCTGGGCTTGGATCAAATGTATCTACTTTTGTGACTCCTCAGCTGGGTACCTTATAGAGCCCATCGATTGAGCACCCACGCGGTGCCGGACCACGTTGTCAAAGGTATTCTAGCTTGCTTTAAAGTTCAATCACGTATCACACACATTTTACCAATGTTCGTTCCAGCGCCCGCCATACAATGTTGCTGCTTGCAACTTTGGCTTCAACACAGGTCTTGTATAGGTCTCCCCAACTCTCCTGCTGTGGTGTTTTCACTGAAGCGGCTTTATTCTTGGAGCCAAGGACAGTACCACAGTGGCGTGTGATTCTCCCCACCCTGTGTATCTATGACACACAATGCAGGATTCTTCAGCCTGTTTTCCTGGTCTTATGCTTTCCAATCTCGGGGACTCATGAAAGCAATGGTACTTCGCTACTCATGTAGGCTTTTTGTTTCGCTGTCTTTCTTCTCTCGTTAAACTGCCATCTTGGAACTGCTGTTTGCTTGTGTGTTTTGCCTCACCCAGAGTGTGCTCTCGTGCTCTACCTTTTATCCATGTGGGGGAAGTGTAATGGAAGTCGGTGTGTGTGTGATGGTCAGTAATTACCTGACCTTGCCTGACTATTGTATTGGGACACGTCAGGTATATGGCTCAGGTGTTAGTTGTTTTCTCTCATAGCGGGCTGTTCGTGAAAAAGTGTTCATGTTGTAGGAGGGGAGGGGGGTAGAGTTCCTAAATAATTGGTAGGATGGGGTAAAGGTGTTATAGGGAAGGGGATATCTCGTCTCACCATCCGGTGTCCCACTCCCTGAAAGCCCCCCACCCAGGTGATCCTCCCGCACTGGTCCACCCCAGGAACTGGATCCAAAAGCGATGGCCGTGTCCTGGCCACCTGGGTGATAGATCTCCGGGGACTAGTGGGTGAGAGACCTTCTGGTTTATCACAGTAGGTAGTTCAATCTATAAGCCAAGCCAGGGGTCACATACCCAAAGGGTCCAAGCCAGAACTTCAAAAAGGGCAAATCCAATGAGGCAATCCAGTGTCCAGAACCAGAAATCAAAACAGAAATCGCAAATGGATCCAAAAGCACAAGGCAAGAGAAATTCATACAATGGTCCAGGGGCCAACAGGAGAAACAACCAATCCAAAAGGCAGTCCAAGATCAGAAAACCTGGAAACGCAGGCGCTAGCTCACTGCGCAGGGAAAAGAATAGCTGAGAAGCGCAGACCCATGGGTCACTGCTGGTTTTCTAGTACAGCGAGTCCCCGAAGCCATGATGTGCTGGAGGAGTCCTGTGACGGCGGAGCATGCTGACCCTGTGTTTGTGGCATGCCACATGTGCTCCTGGGAAGTGTAGTCCCATATGGTGGCGTGCATCTCGTAGTCGCCACGGCAAGCCCCAGGGATGTTGGACCATCAGACCACAGTTCCTCACAACAGCATGCCAGATAAATATGCTACAGACACCACCCATCTCTATTGCCGAACTAGATCTCACATTACTGCATAATTCAAGTGGCCTTGAGTATACATTAGCAAACCTACAATTAACCTCTGTTATTTTCACCTTGACATATTCTAGAAATGCCTTGCATAAATCTACATTGGGAAATGTACTAAATATGAATAAAGTTGCATTCTTTTATTCAGTTCTTTGAAAATATCAACAGCCTGAAATTATTGCATTTTGCGGTCTTCAAGAAAAGTGTAGACTATGAACCCTGCAGTGACGACAGCGTTTTGTTTCTTTCAGGGAAATGTCACATTTCTCTGTAGAAGATGAAGCTGTGATCCAGTCCATGCTCCGACAGTTGCTTCAGAGTGTAAAAGAAAAGATCAGGGGAGCGCCATCAGTGGAATGTGCAGAAGAGATTCTTCTTCACCTGGAAGAAACAGATGAACATTTTCACAAGTAATGGCATCCATTTTAACATGCAGAGTGTAGAGGCAGGCATCGGAGAGCATTTTCTGGAGTTTGATGAATTTTCTTTATTTAATTTTTTTTTTATTTATTGGGTATTTATAATGCACC
Source organism: Ambystoma mexicanum (assembly GCF_040938575.1). Classification (NCBI taxonomy): domain Eukaryota; kingdom Metazoa; phylum Chordata; class Amphibia; order Caudata; family Ambystomatidae; genus Ambystoma; species Ambystoma mexicanum. Next base: position 1,021,731,817 of record NC_090927.1, read on the forward strand.
TATAGGAATTGTGGGTTATGGTGAGATCTGCTGAATACCCTTTCTTTTTGTTAGCATTAGTAATGGGAACACAAAGTTGACTGAGTATTTGATGATCAGATTTGTGTGCTTTTTCGCTTTAAACTCCCAATATAATAATAATTAGAACACTGCAACAGAAATACCAAATTTTCTCCCAACATTGTGCCTTGAGAGAGATTGCAATGTGATTGTTAATGACTGCCTGATAAAATAAGAATGGGAAATTGACTTGCTGTACTGTCGGGCCTGCAAAATCATCGGGCAAACATAACAAATCCCAGAAACCATGGATCAATATGAAATATTTCCACTTTAAGACAACATATGTGGTTACTGAAAAAAGAAGCATAACAATGACCATTTTAAGACTATGTTTCCCCCTGCTGCATTTTATCCATGTTTTTCTACTGCCCCTTAAACCATCCAATTGATGAGAGGTACATTGGACGAGAAGAAATTGTGGGGAGCAGAGAAGAAATGAGTGAGAGGCCGCAAGAGGTGATTGGGCTAAGAAGAAAGAGCTAAAAGGGAAGAGATTATGAGGTGGGGAAAAATAGAAGAGGAAAAGAAGTCTAGTGGCTAAGATGGCAAGTTTGGGACTGAAAGATCTGTGTTCCAATATGGTTTCTTTCGCTTGACCAAAATGATACTATCTTGGATAAGTCTAAAATAAATGGCGGCTAGTGCATTTTATAACTGGAGGGGCGTAAACATTTCCCACACATATACCAGAAAGACCGAGAGTAGCAAGGGAGCTTGTACCAACCAAAGGGGATTTGGGAGGGGGAACATTTTTTGAATGGATGGAAATGGTGCATTATACAGCATACTTTCTGTGACAGATGGGGTAAAAAGCCAGACAGTTTGCAGTTGTTTGGTAGGGTAACTCAATCCAAAAATTCCATAGAGGCAATTGACCGACACTGCACAGAAGCATTTCACAAAGCATTTTCATGATGCCTTTGCCCACAATATATGCTAGTATAAAAAAATGTTCATGCTGGCTCAGCACATACATGTCCACCATGGCTATACTAATATATGTCAGTATTGCCATATAAGAACATACTTATGTTTGATTTGCGCATATTACTAGGTACGATACTATAGGAAAACTTGTCCAGTCTGGTTCTGCCAATAGATGGCAGTATTCCCATGTAAGGACATACTCCTTTTGGCTTTTCCATTAAAAATGTCATGCTACAATAAGAAAACCTGTCCAAATTGGCTGCATCAAAATGCCAGTCTAGCAACGTAATAACACTTATCATGCTTACTTAATCATAGATGCTGGTGTGCGTGGAGCAAAAGGAGGACTCAGATTTGCGTTAGACATTTTTAACTTGTTTATTTAAATAATAAGAAAAATTCCTAACTTGCCCTATTGCTATGGAATGTTCCCTAGCTAACCAAACTAACTAAGGGTGCTTGTCAGTCGTCCAAAAGTCTGATGACAAATGTCCTCCGTCCAAAACCCACTTCTATCTGACACTTACACTTGTAACAAGTCTGATTTTGCCACTAACTGGAAACAAGTTAGTAGAGACTAATGGCGCTGGTTCCCAGTGTGTCTTTCATGATCTATTATAGTTTGTGCTGTATATTCATAGGTCCTTCTTGCTGTCTTTCTGGATGTAGTCTTTTACATTCCATCCTCTATATACTAGTCCTTCAGACTCTTTACACGTCATGCTCTTTTGGTTGGGGTTTGGTATCCTCTTAATGATGGTACGACACTACCAGTCCTGGAGCGCCCCTTTCTTTGTCTTTGATTTTATAGATTGATACTTGAACTCTGAGCGTTTTTCAAAGTCTCTTAGCAATGGCTTCCACTCTTCATCCACAATTCCCCATATTCACATTTGTGCTTTCTCAATGGTCTATAGTCCTCTTTGCAGTTCCTTCCAATTAATGTATGTGGTCCCGGTTGCCTCCCCCCTTCTGTGTTCCACCCCGGTACCTTCACTTCTGATGGGTGGATTTCCAGGGCTTGGCGTTGGCACAGGCCGCTTTCCTTGACTCTGTCTCCTCTTCCTCAACGTCACTGCAGACTCGCTCGTGGTGTCGTCGTGCTTGGCGTGTTGCTGCTGCGGAGCGCTTTAGTTCCTCCCGTCCTCTCTGGTTTCGGCGTTGTTGATCGGGCTGCAGTGATCCGTGGTCACGTCACTATGTTTATGGTCTCCAGCATTCCGTCCTGACAGTGGTTTCCCACCGCCTGGTGTTCCCCTCTAAGACATCGCTACGTCAGAGGGCTTCCCTTGCTTATGACTCTCTCTCTCACTCCCAACTAGCCCAGACCCCTAGGGAGTCTCTTGCAGAGTGGGCTCACTTCCCTAGCCTGAGGGGGAGAAGGGGCAAATACTCTTGATTCGTCACAATGACCAGAATAAAACACCATGCCACAGTAAGTAATGGCTAGAGAGGAGCACCAAAATGTCCGTCTAGCCACGTAATAACACATATTATGCTTGTTTTTTTTTTTTTATCATGGATGGGTGTCAATTAAAAATGTCATGCCACAGTAAGAAATGGCTAGACAGGCTACCCTGGCTACCATAAAATGCCAGTCTAGCCACGTAATCACACATATCATGTTTGCTTTATCATTGGTGGTTGCCCATAGTTGTGAACCCTTCATGCCCTGCACCTCCCAAAATCAGCTCCTCAGTGGCGGCAGACTCAGTGCAAACACACTTGCATACCCATTCACACAACATTCACTCTCTCGTTTACTGACACCAGACACTCGCTCCTTCATGTGCGCACCAATATGCCATACAATCGCTCATTCACATGCGCACCCAGGTATCCATACACTGACTCATTCACACACATATTACATAACACCACCCTTGCATGCATACATACAAGCATACATCATAAACATGCAACACCCTCGCTCCTATGCACACACACTTATAAAAGATTTTGTTTTTCTTGCCATTTTCTGAATCTGTCTTCCCTAAGGGTCTCTTCTCCTGGATAGCCTCTGACTCCACGCCGACAGGAACCAGCAAGCGGGGTGTGCCTCCAGATTCCGATCATGCACAGTGTATCCGGGCGATTCCATCCTGCGCGGCAACCACTGGGAACATTTCTTTCTGAAGTCTGCACTCAGAAAGAAATGATGTGACTTCAGAAAGAAATAATTTCTTTCTGAATCTTGATGGCCAAGCCTCTCGGGCATTGTACAGCAGCACCCCCGCACTGCAGCGGGGGAGCACGCTATGCCAGTGATCCTAATCACGACTGCCCTACTTACATAAAATGGTTTGTCTTGCGCCAAACTATAACCAAAAAAGTGATAGGTGGAGGGTTTTGAATAAATCTGAACCACTGGCACTGCTCTGGGAAATCTTCCACACTGTCGTTTTTTAGCCCGTCTGTGCCATTGCGAAAGGGGTTCAGCCATTTACAGGTACTGCCACCGATTGGAAGTAGCCCAGCACGAACTGCTAGGCCAGGTCCTCCCTGCACAGAAACACAAGCAACCCCAGACATGTTTCGGCCTTTTTGGGCCTCTTCAGTGAGGTGCAGCTTGGTTCTCTATGCCGCAGCGAGCAAGGGACCAACGTCTGGGCATACCCTCTCTCACATAGGGATACAAACTATAACCAATTACCTTTTTTATGTTCTTCAGTTCCTTTATCTATGATTTCTTTCTATTTCCTATGCATTTCCATGCAAAATCAGATGGCTTAAGGGCACATTAATTAGCAACTTTATGCTAACAAATCTAGTCTGTCATTGTATAGGAGCAGGGTCAGGCACATGCAAAATGAGCTTAGTCATGAAAACTGTTGCAAGCTTAGGCTGCATGTAATTTGCTTTTTTCAAAAACAATTAAACTCATGTTATGTACAATTTTGCTCATTTATTCTCTTTGATCAGATAAAGCCTGTAATCCAAAGGTGGACACTGCCAAAATAGGATACTCTGGACAGTTGAGGTTTAACTGAAGCACCCAGACTCCGTTTGGGATAAGTTAGGATATGTCCCCCAATTCAGATTTTTTTTTCTACATGCAATATACCTCTCCAGTAGGAATCAATGCTGCAGGGTAATGACAGTAGGCAAGCGCTCTTGGTTATAGGAAAGCAATTGCAGGCCGTCAAAATGTCTAGAAATAGAGTGGGCTTCATACAATTCAGTGAAAGTGTGTGTTGCCATAGGAGTGGAGGGACCCAGAGCTAAGGGCTAATCTCCTGGGGTTTTCTTGTTCCATTTACCAATATAATATTTTTCATTACTAGGTGTAGAGCCTCCAGTTACTGGCCTTGACAGAAAGTAAAAGGTCAACACTGTCAAAAGTACTTTCAGTAGAGCAACATAACTGAGGCTTTAAAGTCAGTAGGGATGTTCTGGGGTCAGAGCCAAAGGTGACCTGACGCTGGGGTATGGTGCAGCGTCCCAATAGCTGATGCTGCAGGCAGTGCAGATGGTTATCTAGCAACACATATTAGGTAAGCCAATAGTTCCTCCGAGTCCCAGTTTTCTTAGATGAAGTTTCTTTGAGTAATGTCTTTTTGGGACCAACTTCATCTGAGAGCAGATATCCAAGCTGTTCCCGTTGGTCTAGAGGGCAGTAGATGAGGATGAGGAAGAAGAAGAGGAGGAGGAGGAGAAGCAGGTGGTGGTGGTGAAGTGAGGACGTGATTATGAGGAACCACTGAAGCATGAGGTGGATTGTGGAACAGTGAAAATAAGAGAATGATAAGACGAAAAGCGACCTCAAGAGGAGGAGTAGGAGTGTAATTCAGAGGAGGTTGGAAGGGACTTCAAGAGGGGAGACGAGGACAATATATTTAGGAAGATGTTGGAGGAGCAGGGGAGTGGTGGGATCGAAATTAAGATTTGATGAGCCGTAGCGTAAAGCAACTCCTGGATACCAGGCATTTCTTGGTTGGCAGGCATTAACTCTACAGAAACCAAGAGCTAGCACAAAGCCTGCCACAAATCTAACGTGTATATGTGCGGAAAACCTTGAATTTCTGTTAATTTAAATATTTTCCATTATGCTTTAAATATCCCTTTTATATGTTCATTATTTCTCTTTAAACACATTCACAAATATATAGAGTTAATGTCACACAGGTAGGTTTGTATGGCACCAACTGGCTTGGGGAGTCAAAATGAGCTCACGGTAGCTGTCAAGCTAAACAGGCTCGCCTGAACTACAGTCGGGAACGAAATAGACCCCAGCTCCTGCCAACTTCGAACCATGGAATGTATTCAGGAGGAGATGGCTGGAGACCTCGGGAGAGGGGGGTGGAGCGCAGGAAGAAGCATGTGAAGGAAAGAGTTAGGACAAGCAAGAGGTCGCTGGAGGAGATGCTAGGCTGAAGGAAATAAATATTTAGGAGGAGGCAGGAGAAGAGGAAAGCCGAAGGAGGAGGAGGAGGGTTGAGAAAGAGTATGCATGCTACAAGCCTGACCGGAAGGAATTGTGGCATGGCTGAGGCACGAGCATGTGTCGTGGCATTGAGGAGAGACACTGTGAGGTGAAGGAAAAGAACAGTGTATTGCCGGGGACAAGAGGAGCAGCAGGAGTCCGATGAGGTATGATACAATTCTAACTCATGAAGGAGTTAGACAATAACGGCATGTGAAGAAATAAAGGCAAAGCCCTGAGCCAGTGAGGCAGAGAGAATCTTTGTCAGGCCTGTGTGCCACTTGGTGTTCATTTTGTGATTCCTGCTATTAACTACAGGGCTGCTAGACCTAGCCTACCGTGCCTGCCCACCAACGAACCAAGAACCAGTTAAGAGAACCCACATCTACAGAATGGAGAGCCGAAATACCCAAGACTGAATGAATAATTCATGAGGCTATATCCTGGAAGACGATTCTCAGATTGAGCATTAAAAACCCAGACACTTTGTTGTTTGAATCTCGTGGGCAATAAATCATAAGGGGTTATCAACCCTACAGTTGTTTAGAGTTAAGTAGAAGTCATTTTGGTTTTCGTTTCTTGAGCTTATGCCCAAAAAAAGACTGTTCTGTTGATTCCCAGTGTTAGTTACTTAAGGAATAGCTCTCAGAAATCAAGAAAGTGGTTGTGAGTTGCTTCTTTAATTTGGCTCTGCATTGTGACTACCTTCAATCAATGTTAAGTCAATCTATATTTTAACCTATCTGGTTTTGATACCAATCTGCTTTGTGACAAAGAAGATTACTTCAGATAGAGGTTTTCTGTATGTTTTGTTGTTTTGGGTAGCGATTTCAGCAGACGGCTAACCATGAACCCAAGATTCTGGGTTAGAAATAGGAAAAGCTTGATGTCCTCCTTTATGTACGTAATCCATGGGCTCCATGCTCCATACATGATAGAGTTAATGACTAATATAGGAAAGTTATCGGGATATGCAGTAAATAACAGTAAATCAGTGGTGTTCCCGCTGGGATCCCTGAAGGGGATGACACAATCCAAACTACAGTGGGTGGTGGTGCAATGGGAGACAGTCGTTTAAGTATCTAGGCATACAAGTGCACCACAATACCTCAGACACCTTTCAATATAATGTGGAATGCGGATGTCAAGGTTGGAAGAGAGCAGGATGTTCTGGGGCAAGCACCGCGATCCCTTATGGGGAGGATAGCGGTGTGCAAAATTATCATTCTACTGCGGTGTCTATACTACTTTGTCAATATCCCCTTTTTGATCAAACCCCCTTTCTTTAAGAGGTTGGGTGGCCTACTTTCTGCATTCGTATGGGTAGGAGGAAGACGTAGGGTGTCCATGGACAGGGGCTACTCGGAGGGAGTACTCTCTCTCCCAGATTTCAAGCTTTACTACTTAGCTTCCTATTGCAGCATGGGGCCAGGTTGGATTCCCAGGCAGGCAGGATCGACAGGCGACTGATAGGTAATCCCCTGTGCTCACATGCAGGGATGGAACTCCTATGGGGGACTCCAAGGGGGTCTCAGATAGTGGCATATTGTTGGTGTTCCAACAGGTATCGAAGCAGCATGTATAAAATTGAAACTGGGTAGGGGATACAGTCTGGACATTCCGCTGAGGGCGGACCCTGAAACAGAGGCCATCCTGGCAGATATGGGTATGAGTAGGTGCGCCACCGCAAATCTGCGTACATTGGGGGATATGTTTGAAGGTGGCCCTTTTCGGCATGGGCACAGAAATTCCACAGTCAATTCCTGAATTTTGCCAAGGCCGACTAAAGCCCTAAAAAGGCTGGGACTCGATTCTGGAAGAGCCTCAGACCACGCTGATGCTCCACATGATTCTCTCAATGGGGACGGAACGCCGGGCAAATACACAGCTGTAGCCAGCGCTGCAAGGGAGCAGGGAATTGCCTCCCTTAAAGGCTTGGGGAAAAACAGGAAGGGGACCTGGGAACTCCACTGGAGCACAAAATGTGGTCCAAAGTCTGTGCTACTATCCCAAACATTTTGTGTAACGGATGTCTCAAGTTGATTCAATTTAATATAATACATAGGGTCTACGTTACACCACACAAGTTGCATATGAACAAGGTGCTCCCTCACACTTGCCCATGGTGTAGGGGGAGTCGGTGGATTTTTGGCATATGGTCTGGGGATGCCCACAGATAGCTAGGAGGAGGACGGAAAGCGGGGGGAGGAGGGGGTTTTGCGTTGGTATGTGTTTGTATGTTCTGTTTCAAAACTTAATAAGCAAATCTTTAAAAAAAAAAGCAAGTGTGAACATCTTACCTTCACTATCATCACACTATGCCAGACACTATGTTCAAGATGAGGAACAGACTAAACCGTCCATTCAAGCGAATGCGCCTAATCTTGAACACAAATCAGTTGGGCAAGAAACTTGCCACAAAACCTTTACGAAGTGACAAGATTCACAAAAACTCGATCCACTCCTAGAGAAACTGCTAATGTCCTTTTCAGAAGAACTAAGCATTCGGATTTGAATTCACAGCCATCACTCAAATTCTACAAAGGATCATTGACAGGCTGATGTCCTTCAGCTAACTGATCAACCCCTTCCTTGCCAACCTGATAAAGTCCTTGTAGTGAAGTACTTAGCTGTGTGAAAGAATGCAAACTAGTCTAGATTGCATGATGTCAGAGAGAATGTTGGGAGGTGAGAGTGTTGATGTATGAGTGAGAGAATGCTAGTGTGCTGGTGTTCCATCCCATGCAGTTGGAAATGTAGCCTGGCTGGTGGGAGCCAGTGGGTTCCTCTTATGTAATCTCAAGGACGTAGGAGTAACTGGAGTAAAGGATCTTACTTGTAACTTACCTGAAGTGTCTGCGGATCATCTTTATGACACTGGTGACAAGTTGGTCTTCCAAGTGGACCTGTAGATTAGAGATGGACTGGCGGCTGTTGGAGCAACTGGAACAGGAACTGAAAACTGAAAAGTACCAAGTAAGCTGGTGTGGGACAGTGCAGAAAGTGAGGACCCACTGCCCTCAATTGCAAAGTCCTATCACCCAGGGCGGACATAGGTGCTATGTAAGTGTTGGATTGCAAAGGGTGTACCCAGCAAGTTAAAGATGGGCAGTAGTCGGGGCAGGCTACAGATATCTTTGCTTAAAATGGCGCAGGAAGGCCAGTAGTATTATGGCCTGTTAGATTGTATGGACACCCAGGGAGTGTGAAGAAGGTTGCCAGTAGCCCATGGTGCTGGCTGACAAGGAATTTGCCCAACCATGAACAGATTGGATAAGGAGTGGATACCGAGAGCGACAATATGCGTGGCAAAGGAGCTTAGTGGTAAAGCAGAGTTGTAACACTCTGGCGGCCTGCTGGACTAGAGCAAGCGGTAAAACTGAGGAATTAACTTGTTCATACATGATATATTGTTTTAAGATTGGTTCCAAAAGAGTGGAGAGGCTGATCAGATTGGCAGAGAAGGCAAGTGACTATGCTGCGACTGGAGTAAACGTCTGCTGTTGGGTATAGTGAGTGCAGAAAGGTTGGTTGCTGCGTTGTCTGCACAGAGTCGTGCCGGAATGCCATGGAGCCGGCCCAGAGCTCCTATCGGCTCTCTATATGAAGTGAAATGGTTACGTCAGCGGGAAAGATGTGCAGAAGCCGTTGGAAGCTGGAAAATCCATCAATTGCAGGAGCTAACATGAGACAGCTGACATGGGACGGAGTGGGGACAGGAGGACATGAGGAAAGAACCTGGCGCAGTCCAGCGGCGTAACTGTCGTGACAGGCAAAACGGACACAGATGACTGGAAATTCAGAACAGCGATGAAAGCCCTGTCATGCCCGTGCTAAGAAGAGTACAAAAATGGCCTCTGTCAGGGTTTGTGCAGGAGAGGTGATGTAGGTATTGTAGCTAGATGCAAGGTTGGAAGCTAGTCTAGAATGCATTAAGTCAGAGAGAATGTTGGGAGGTGAGGATGTTGATAGAGGAGTGAGAGAATGTTAGTGTTCGAATCCAGGCAGTTGGAAGATGTAGCCTGGGTGGTGTGAGCCACTGGGTTCCTCTCATGTAATCTCGTGGATTTAAGAGTAACCGGAATGAAGGGATCTTCTTGTAACTTACCTGAAGTGTTTGCGGATCATCTTTATCATAGTCCTCTTTGAGTTTTGACACAGTTTCTATTTTCTGTAATACTTTATTGGTTTGGTTTATAAAACCTTTACAAATATATCTTTAACAATTTTACAAACAACAATTTCTTGATGATATTACAAACAAGCAATTTCTTTTAACATCACTAAAAAACTTATCTTATTACTCAAACATTTAATTACTCTTAGACATACAAATCTGAAAAGGCTGTTATCTTATTATTTTGACATAAAACCGATCTAGTACCTAAAACAACTTAAATACATTAAAACTTTTTTTTAAGAGTTACTAACTTCAGAGACACAGATTTGCTATGCATAATATTCAGCCACAGCAAGTACAAGAACAACTTTTCTGCGTTCGGAATATAACCAATAAAATATTTCATTCTTTGGGTCAATCAGGCTGGACAATAGAGTAATAGATGTGTCAAGGAGTTTCCCCCCTTCTCACCTGAGTCTGTTCTTTACTGGTGTCCTTGGTCGATGCCTTCTTGCGGATGGACCGGGTCTTGAAGAAGGCTGCCCGATTCTCTTCCGAATCCAGAATGCGTTCAGTTTCCGGGACGCCGAATCCAGGAATCCAGGAGGCAGTGGAAGCACGCTAGCCAGGAATCCAGGAGGTAAGTAGAAGGGGGAGGACTAGGAAGGGATAGCGGGATTAGAAAAAGGAGACGAACCGCGAGCTACGGAGCACATGTCTGGTCGCTACTTCGCAATAGCATTGAGCCGCGCGGAGCCGCGGAAGGCGTGGTCTATTAGTAGAAAAGGCTACGTCCAGCGCATGGAGCGAGAAGGGATTACGCTGGACGGCCATGTTGGGAGTATTAATGAGTGTAAGCCCGCTGTGACAGGGACCAAGAAGCCCAAAAGGGGTGCACTCTGTGATTCATGACAGCATGCCTCCTCTGAAGACCTTTCCCTCCAGGTTTGCCCGGGTTAATGAGATGAAATCTTCTGAGCAGTCGAGGGGCCTTGATGTTTGACATAGGCTCCCAGGTTCTTTCACTAGGGGGATATCCTTTCCATTCAACCAGATATTGAAGCTGGCCCCTTCTATACCTGGAATCACAAATCCGGGACTCCTCGTATTCCAATTGGTTGTCGACCAGTATAGGAGGAGGTTTGCAGGGTTTCCGGGAGGATGGATAGTAGGGTTTCAGCAAAGATGTGTGAAAGACTGGGTGTATTTTCTTCCAGGAGTCTGGCAATTTGATCCGATAAGAAACGGGATTTATAACTTCTTTGATGGGAAATGGTCCATGGGAAATGGTCCATAGTATCGAGGGGCCAATTTACTCGGCCGTAGATGTCGGGGTAGTAATTTTGAGGACAACCAGACCTGGTCACCGATTGCATAAGAAGGGCCTGGTCTTCTTTTGGAATCTGCATATTTCTTGGTCTGTTTTCTGGTCTTCTCCAAGAATTCCTTGGCCTCCTTATGTATATTGACAAGGGGTTCGACCCAGGAGTCAACTGTAGGTACTGGTGTAGGTTGAGGAAGAACAGAAGGCAGGACCGATGGATGGAAACCTTGACTGCAATAAAAGGGGCTGGTCTTAAGTGCTGAATGGTCGGAATTGTTGTAGGCAAATTCAGCCACGGGTATCAGGAGGGACCAGTCATCCTGAACCTTGGTGGCAAAGCATCGAAGATACTGTTCCAGGGTTTGATTGACACGTTCTGTGGCTCCGTTGGTTTGAAGGTGATATCCTGAAGAAAGGGCACGTTGGATTCCTAAGCATTGACAGAGACTTTTCCAGAATTGTGAGATGTATTAAGGTCCACGATCCAATATGATCTTGGAAGGGAGTCCATGCAAACGGAATATGTGTTCCAGGAAGATTTCTGCTAGTTCAGAGGAGGATGGCAGTTTATGCAGGGGTGTAAAATGAGCCATATGAGTGAACAAGTCTATGGTAACCATAATGGTAGTGTATCCACGGGAAGGTGGTAGTTCCACAATGAAGTCCGTAGCAATAATCTCCCATGGCCTGGTTGGCAGTGTAGGTTGCAGTAGAAGGCCCGCCCGTCTCTTGTTATCATGTTTATTTTGACTGCAGACAATACAGGATTGAATGTACTGCTGTACGTCGAATCTCATCCTAGGCCACCAGAATTGCCTTTGTATAAGACAGAGGGTGTTGGCGATGCCACGATGTCCGGAGTGTACGGTATCATGACAGAGATTTATTATTCTTTGTTGTAGCCTTTTTGTAGGGATGACCAATACATTGTCCTTGAACAGATACCCTTCCCGGACCCTTAGATTCCATTATTCTTCTTAGATATATCCTTCCACAGATCAGAGGATTGGGTCTGAGCTTGGATTTCTTCAAGGAGGTTGACTGCTTGGGCTACAAAGATCTTGGGGGAAAACATCTGAGGATATGTCTTGTCTTCAATGGGCTCGTAGTCTGGTCGTCGAGATTGAGTTTTGTGATCCTGGAACATGAGTGATGTGGAACTGGTACTGGGCAAAGAAGTAGGCCCATCGCACCTGACGACTATTCCTACACTCCAAAGACTGTAGAATCTGGAGGTTCCGGTGGTCTGTACGGACCTGAACTGGATGTTTAGCTCCCAGAAGTAAATGTCGCCACTCAGTGAAGGCTTGACGGATGGCTAACAATTCCTTTTCCAGGACTGAATAGTGTGTTTCACTAGGAGTGAGGGTTCGTGAAAGATAAGCAATTGGGTGTTCCGAATTATCTCCTAATTCTTGCTTCAGGACCTCACCTATGGAGTAATTCGAGGCGTCCGTTTCTACTAGGAAGGGTCGACTAGTATCGGGTTGGGCCAAGATAGGAGCTTGTGTAAATTCTGTCTTCAGACGCTGGAACGCCGTTTCTTGTGGTGTAGACCAGAGGAAGGGAGTGTCTTTCTTCAGGAGAGCAACAATCGGTTGTACTATCTCAGAGAAGTTAGATATGAACTTGCTGTAGAAATTGGCAAGGCCCAGGAATGATTGAACTTGTTTCACGGAAGCAGGAGCAGGCCAGGTCAGTATGGCCTTTACCTTAGAAGGATCCATACCGATTACTGATTCCTTCTGGGCTAAGGATAAATCCTAGGTAGTGAACAGAGGTTACATGGAACAAACATTTTTTGGGTTTGGCTAGGAGTTTGTGTTCTCTAAGTCTCTGCAAGACTGCCTTCACGTGCTCTTCATGTTGTATAGGGTCCTTGGAGAAGATCAATATGTCATCCAGATATACAATGACGAAGAGAAACAACATGTCAGAAAACACCCTGTCCATAAAGCGTTGGAAAATTGCCGGGGCATTAGCTAGTCCAAAGGGCATGACTAGATATTCATAATGGCCAGAGGGTGTTCTGAAGGCGGTTTTCCATTCGTCCCCTTCCCGGACACGAATCAAATGATAGGCGCCCCTGAGATCCAACTTGGCGAATATTACCACGCCTCTCGCGGCTTCCAGGATGTCCGAAATCAAGGGTAACGGGTAACGGTCCTTGAGGGTGCATTGATTTAGGCCGCGATAATCGAGGCAGGGTCTGAGTTCCTTGGTATCCTTCTTGGGAACAAAGAGTAGGGAAGCACCAGCAGGAGATTTTGAAGGTCTTATGGTGCCACTTTCAAGGTTGGCATCCAGGTATTCTCTTAGGGCCTTTTTCTCGGGTTCGAAAAGGATGAACACCCTGCCGAAGGGAATCACTGCGGAGGGTTCTGTATCTATTGCGCAGTCTTCAGGTCTGTGCGGGGGTAAGGCCTGGACTATGGCAGTTGAAAACACATCAGCATATCCTTGATAGGCCTCAGGAACGTGTATGACATTAGACACCATGAGTGATGTCTGTTGTTCCCTTGTTGGTTCCTTTGGGTTTGTTAACGGAGGTTTCAGGGATAGGCAGTGAGACATGCAAAACTCTGAGCCTAGGAATAGAGAACCCGCTGTCCAGTTGATATATGGATTGTGCTTCTGAACCCAGGGCATACCCAAAACCATGGGGTAATGAGCTGACTTAATGATGTCAAACCTAATCAGCTCCTGATGGTGATTTATTGAAAGCTGGATCTCTTTGGTCCGCAGGTTTATGGGTCCTGATACGAGGGGTCTTCCGTCAATAGCTTCCACAGGTTGCATGGTGCTTCGTGGCTTGTACGGAATTTGATGTTTAGTAACCCATTCTTGATCGATGAATATCCCCATAGCTCCGCAGTCTACCAGGGCCAAAATGGAATAGGTCTTATTCTTGGAAGGTGATAGAAAGGCCTGTAATAACACCAAATTGTTTTGTCCAGGAGAGTTCAAGGATGGAATTGATGTGGAGCAAACATCTCTCTCCCGAAGCTCTGCTCCATCTAGGATCGGGAGCTGGCGTTTTTCCGAACGCCGAGGGGGTGCTAGAGGGCATTCCCTAACCAAATGCTTATCCGAGGCACAATACATGCACAAGCCCATATGAATTCTTCTCATTCTCTCTTGCGGGGATATGGGTCCACGAAAGGCCCCAATCTGCATGGGCTCTGGTTCCGTGACTGGGCTTGGGTTGGTGTCCGTTCTGACGGTACTCTCAAATGATGCCTTGGGAGAATTTCCCCTGTTTTTTTTCTTTTCTGTCTTCCTTTCCTGGATACGGAAGTCAATTTGCATGGCAAGATCCATTAGCGCCTGGAACGAGCTTGGTCGAGCCACTCTGGCCAGCTCATCCTTAATCTCTTTGTTCAATCCTCTCCTGAACAGGGTAAAACTCGCCTCAGCGGACCAGTCAGCTTCCTTAGCCAACTGTTTAAATCGGGTCACATACGTGAGCATATCCTGGGAACCTTGCTGAAAGTCTAACAGGCGTTCCTGGGCACTGTAAACCTGCTCAGGGCGGTCAAACATGTTTTTAAGGGCCTGTATAAACCCATCATAGTCGTCCAAGAGGGCATCACTAGAGTTGACGAGGGGATTAGCCCAAGTTAAGGCATTTCCGGAAAGGTGAGAGATTATAAAACCCACCTTGGCCCTGGGGGTCGAAAAGTAATATGGCTTGAAGGTAAAGTGGACCAAGCACGAATCCAGGAATGCACGAAGGGTCTTTGCTGAGCCGTCGTATTTGTCCACGATGTCGCCCAGTAAGACACTTTCTTTTGTAGCAGAATCCCGGGATAGGACCAACTGTTTGAGAGCGGCGTTCTCCGCCTTTAAATTCTGTACCTCGGTTGATAATTCCTGCATACTATGCATCAGGTCCTGCACGGCAGCCTCCATATCAATATCAAGTTCGGTCGGGTGGCGTCTCAAACTGTCAAGGAGTTCCCCCCTTCTCACCTGAGTCCGTTCTTTACTGGTGTCCTTGGTCGATCCCTTCTTGCGGATCGACCGGGTCTTGAAGAAGGCTGCCCGATTCTCTTCCGAATCCAGAATGCGTTCAGTTTCCGGGACGCCGAATCCAGGAATCCAGGAGGCAGTGGAAGCACACTAGCCAGGAATCCAGGAGGTAAGTAGAAGGGGGAGGACTAGGAAGGGATAGCGGGATTAGAAAAAGGAGAAGAACCGCGAGCTACGGAGCACACGTCTGGTCGCTACTTCGCAATAGCATTAGGACGCGCGGAGCCGCGGAAGGCGTGGTCTATTAGTAGAAAAGGCTACGTCCAGCGCATGGAGCGCGAAGGGAGTACGCTGGTTGGCCATGTTGGGAGTATTAATGAGTGTAAGCCCGCTGTGACAGGGACCAAGAAGCCCAAAAGGGGATGTGGTAAAGTTTCTATTACCATTCTGTTCAAGCAATGCCTGCGTGAAATTTCTCAATTTTAGACGCAGGCCAAGTATTTCATTTGTAGGTAAGATATTCAACCTAAAACACATAAAGTTATTTCTTAATTTTTTACAGGGGAATCTAATTAAGTAGGATTCCAGCCCCCCCCATCGCTTTTTGAGGAGACACCACTACTGCGTAAAGTCAATGCCCTAGTACTTCTTTTATTGTTCCTGCCCAGTCTTGGCCTTTAATAATTTGTGTTACCTTATTTGGATTATTTATTAATGTCTCAATAGAAAAGCCCATAATAAATGGGCTGCTGATTCGTTCCTCATACATTTTTTGAATACAATTTCCCTTTTTCAGTCCATTTCTCAATTCCTTAACCAAGATTTCGTAAAAATGACAGTCTGTGTTTAACATACATTTCCTCAACAGGTTTAGTCTTTTCCATAATGTTATACTTTTATGGTATACGTATTACCACAAGTGGGACTCATTTTACTATAGAATATAGCACGCCATGTTATAGCTTCAAGTATTTCGGTTCCAAGAGTACCCATGTAGGAAAAAACTCTTGTTGGAATAGAGAAAATTGTCCATACTTCCTATCCACAACTTTCATTTGTGATACAAGTTTCAAGCACTTCTCTTTGATGTAATTTCTGAAAAAACAATTTGTATATCTTGCCACGATAGGGAGACCCAAGTATATCTTATTTGTTTTCTCCCTCAATATGCTGTTATCAAGCCACCAAGAAAAACTAATGTTGGTCTTCCTACTTTTACAAATTGTGTTATTACTGTTTTCTCCGGATTTATGACGAGTTTGTGAGCACTCCTATATTTCCTTGAAGCGTCATTTAGTTTCTGTAACCCTATCGGAGTAAGATCAAAGAGGACAAAATCGTCGGCGTACGCTGCCCAAATTATCTTCAAACCCCCAATTTTAGCGGGAGTGAATAAGGCTTTATTTAATGACATGCTGACATCCGCCACATAAAGAGTGAATAGGATTGGAGCTAACATACATCACTGACTTAAACCGTTTGTAGTACAGATGGATTTAGATAGTAAGCCTGCTGCGTTCAATCTGATCTGAATTTGTGTGTTTCTATGAAGATATACCAGAATACTCAGTAGGCCCTTATCGATTCCATAAGAATCCAACTCTGTCCACAGAATTTGGCGATCGACCGAGTCAAACACCATAGATGGATCCATTGAGGCCATGTAGAAAGATTGATCCGCCCAAGCTTGTCTTTGAAGGGTACTTAGTAAGAGACCCCCACAGTCTGTAGCCATGCCCTTTCTAAAACAAATCTGTCTGTGGTCCAAGATGTCCTTTTCTCTACACCACACCTCAATATGCTCTCTAACTATTGTAGCAAAGAGTTTTGAGTCCACATCCATGATAGCTATGGGTCAATATGTGTATGGAGATAAACGTGAGCCTTTCTTAAAAATGGGTATTACAGTGGGAAAGGGACCTAGGAAAGGAATTGAGCTTGGAGGAATGGAGCCGAATCTGGACGCGGATGTATAGGAGCTCAAAATGTGTCACTAACAAAGTCGGAGCGATCAAAGTCTGCTACAGGTGGTACTTGACACCAGAGATTCTAAATGAAAGCAACTCAGCAATTCCATCGCAATGCTGGAGAGGATGCCTAGACACAGGCACATTGATTCACCTTTTATGGACATGTCAGAAAACTACCCAGTTGTGGAAAGAAATATTAGAACAAATCCGACTAGTCACAGGATTGTTAATCCTATGGCACCCAGGAATAGTCCTACTGGGTGCTACGGCGATGGGCAATTTCCAATGACTGCCTGCCTAGCCGACCTATGCTCTCACCTACTCACAGCAGCAAAAATCTTGATAGCCAGACTTTGGAAACACCCTGAAGGCCCAGCAATTCCCATGTGGTGGACAAAATTCAGGGATATTGCAGTCGCAGAAAAAATAACAGCTTTTCGCAACAGAAACAGAAGTACATTCTACAGTGTTTGGGTGCCCTTCTTAGAGTATGCAGAGCAATTTCCGCGATTAACACGGCTACCTTCAACCCTTCGCTGGCTGACGAAGCATGACTAAAACGGCAGCCGCAAACCTGAAGGACTCACTCATAAGCCACTTACCGAACTAGAGGTCCCGAAATAGAGATGGAATCAGATCTGCAATTCCCCACTTCGGCCCCAACCCTATAAACACTATGTCTGCAACTATTGACTCCTAAGTGCCCCAAGATTGAGTGACTACGTTTTTGTGTATTTCTGCCCCCTCCTACTTCCCCTGAATCCCCCAGACTCATTTTATTGTTTCTCTCTTCTTTCTTATGATTTGAATTCTGTTCTATGTTGCATTGACATAGCCAGGCCTGCATTTTTTACCCGGGACCAGCCTTTTGGAATGCCTGATGACCAAGTCTATGGCAGGTATAGGTTTCCACCTCATATCATCCTGGACTTGGTCAATGAGTGGGAGGATGACCTCACATCACCCACGCTGTGCTCCCAAGCACTGAGCCCCTTGGAAAAGGTACTCAATGTACTGCAGTTTTTGGCCACTGGGTCATTTCATCAGACAACTGCCATAGTTGGGGATGCTTCACAGCCCATGTAGTCACGCTGCCTACACCAGATGTTGGCTATCATTACTGCCTGCCCCTCAGTCTGCAGGCACATATACATGCCCAGAACACCCTCAGAAAGGCAGGCCGTGGTCCAGGACTTTTATGGGGTGGCACACTTCCCCAAAGTGCTCGGTGCCATTGATTGCAGCCATGTGGCCCTATGTCCACCTAGGGCCACAGAGCACATCTATCGGAATCGCAAGCACTGGCATTCCATCAACATGCAGGTTGTATGTGACGCCAAGGGAATCATTACCTCTGCATATGCCAACTATCCAGTGTCCACCCATGATAGTTTCATATTCAGAATGTCACCCCTGCACCGGGACCTGGAAGCTGGGAGGCATAGCAACACATGGCTCATTGGTGAGTATAAATGCCTGTGCACATGCATGCATGTTAGACACAGACAAATAGACAAAGCCAACTAATGACAACCATTCTCACCTCCCCAGCGGGACAGTGCCTACCCTCTAAGCACCTACATGATGACGCCAATACGCAACCCCACCACACCACCCCAGGTAAGATACAACACAGCCCATATTGCAACTAGGACCATACTGGAGTGCACATTCGGAGTGCTCAAGCCACGTTTCCGCTCCCTTGACCACTCCGGTGGACAGCTACTATATGCACCACCATTAGTGTGCAGGATCATTGTGGCAGCATGTGTCTTGTACAACGTTGCAATATGGCGTGGCGTACCGGTGGACATGGTGGTGCCCCACATCCCCAACCACATGCACGGCTGCTGCGCGTGTGAGGGGAAAGGGCATGTGGCGAGGCAGCCCATACCCAGATTGTGGAGCAATTTTTCACCTAAAATACCACCCCTGCGGAGTGCACACAAGCCTGGCACATTCCAGGTGACAATCGATGATGACAAAGGGACAATCAACTGTCCCAACCTTACCACCCTGAGAATGTGTCCTTGGAAGTGCTACATTGTGTGCATCTCTAGCTACTTAAACTAACCCAATCCTGTGTGAACAAAAGGCACACATTGAAGATGCAGTATGCCACAAACCCCATTCAAAACAGCACATCTAAATCCTGGTATGTCACCTAAATCCTCCCAAACTTCATGTCACACGGTTGCCACACCATGCCATGGCATGCAATGTCAAAAGTGACAAATAAATGGCCAACACATAACACTACTGTCACAAAGTGCACTTCGACAAATGGAACTAGGTCAGAAATAACGCACTCTGACACATCAAAATGAAAACGTACACAGGAACATCTATCTTCCAGCATAACATATTATAAACACAGGACCCAACAGTGACAATGTCAGACAGTGACCAATCACAATAGCACAAGTGCCTCAAAGTGACAAAGCTACCACATGGACCCCTTCTATATTGAGTGTGTCTCTGCTAGCTAAAGGGGCCAGGGTAACGCATACAGCAGGAAGGGCATCAATAATGGAGACAGTCAAGGTAATACATGAAGATGTAACATGATAAAATGCACATTTACCAATGTCCAAACAAAAAGGTATGCTAACCATGCACTGGACAATCAATCATGAATCCCCACTAGGGATGTATTCACAGGTTGGACTTCGGACTGGCCAAAGAAATGATGGAAGCCCAATGCCTCTTTGTAAGTTACACACAGTGCCCTCCTTGCAAGCCCATGCAAAGGGGAAGCAGGAGTGGCATATGTGTCTGCACCCAGGAGAGAGCGGGTGCATGGTGCACCTCAACGCCCACATGTGTGGATGTTGAGAATAAACAACAACAAAAAAAACACCCCTCCATGGGTTCATGGCCTGCACGGTTAGCATAGAGTGGGAGAGATGTCGATGCTGTCGTCACCCTCTGGTGTAGCATTAGAAGGTGTGCGTGGTAAGGGAGGCTGACCAGGTATAGCCCTGGTCTGATCCTCAGTGGCAGCGACCGTGCAGGTTTGATTCTGCATCATTTATTTTATTTATTGCATTTGTATAGCGCACTTGCAGCCCAGGGGCATCGAGGCGCTAATGTTGTAGAGGTCCGCATGCAGCACCTCACGTGATGCACGGAGTTCTGCCTGCAAGACCTCACGGGTTGCACAGAGTTCGACAGAGACGTTGTGCATCACCTGCTCCATCTGCTGTTCTGCCCGTCTACTGCGGGCCAACTCGAGTGCAGCCAGAGTAAATCTGAGGGAGGTATTCCTTTCCCTCAGGGCAGCCCTGTGGGCCTCAGCCTCAGCTGCTATGGCTGTGCACAGAGCCCCCAGTTCAGCCCGTCGGTCCATGTTGCTGGCCGACATGTCCATCCTGTGAAAGCGGTATGTGGACTGCAATGCCTGCTGCTGGAGCTCCATCTGGCTTTCAGGGGGGAGCATGAAATTGGCCACCCTATCCATGCCCTGTGCCAACATCTCACATGATGCCCCCTGTTGCTATGCAATAGCATACATGGATTGCTCCCACACAGTATTTCCAGGTGGCACATGGCCACCGCGTTCCCGGACCCCACACCTACTTGGTCCTTGCTGCGCTGGCGCTTCCTGTGGCTGCAGGACTGCATTCCTCCCTTGATCAGTTGCCCCAGGAACAGGAGCCAATACTGTGGAGCGTGACCCTGCAGCCGTTACCACCACAGACGGACATACCAACACTGACTGGCCCTGTAAGGGGTCTACCCGCCCTGCGGGTGTTTGGGACAGAAAAGCATCCACAGTAGAATCACTCACCTGCGATAGCAATGAGGGTTCCATGTCCGATTCAGCATGAGAGGCATAGGCGTCCCCAGAGGTGTACTCCGAGACACCCCTGGCCAGGATGGTCTGTAGAACCAATGGATTATCATGAACTACCACACCACGTCCTCCACTGGTGCCTGGTTGGGGCTCAGAATACATTTCCTCCTAAACCATCTCCTCCTCCTCCACTTCTTCCTCCACTGCATCCAGTGCCTCATCACCTGCACAAATGCAAAAAAGACATGAATACACATGTTAATAGCATAGGCCACACACATAGGCATTACAATGTTGTCAGCCAACACATGAACCTGCCATGTCACACATGACACAAACTCAGGCACGCACACAGTGTCAATGAAATGGAAGGGGAGCCTGAAAGCAGACATGGATGCGTGTCAAAGGGCAAAATAACACATGTACTGCATGGTGCATAGCACCTGCATCACACACAAGCATGTGACTGGCGTAGTCCTACCACAAACATGACTGATACCGATACACAGATGGCACGTAGCATAGCCATGCCAGAACTGTTTACCAGCCTCAGATGGAAGTTGAATACTACCGTCCATGAGCCATGTACAATGCATGTCAGATGACATTTCATGGAATTCACTATTATAAAACACACATGTGCCACAGGGTGCAACGACGCTAGGGTGTTGTAATACAGTGAAGACAGGCACACGGAATCAATAATGCTAGGTCACATTGACATCACGCAAGTGAATAGCCATGTTGAAGGGGATAACGGGGTTTAGAAGTGTGTGGGTGCAGTGCAGTACATGGGTACGGTCTCAACTATGAATAAAAACACAGATCCAGTAATGTCAATGATGTGGCCTGATGGCAGTGTAAGGGTAAGTGCTGTCATCATGTGTAAAGTGCTGGAAGTGGGTTGTAGGGATACAGTAAACCCCACCCCCAAGGGCGGGG
The DNA here is from genome assembly GCF_040938575.1 of Ambystoma mexicanum. Lineage (NCBI taxonomy): Eukaryota > Metazoa > Chordata > Amphibia > Caudata > Ambystomatidae > Ambystoma > Ambystoma mexicanum. The sequence continues at coordinate 1,021,753,354 of NC_090927.1, forward strand.
GGATGGCTGGGAGGCAGTGCATGGGATGAAAATGGTTGCTCAGAGGACCGTGTTGTAGCAGACAGTGTGGGCAGGTGGCAAGGGCATTCTCTGTCATCTGGGACTACAGCAGGGGAGAGGAGGACAGAAAGCACAACACATGAGGGAGCATCAGAAGTCCCTCCAGACCCGGAAAAAAAGCCACACCTCCAGTTACATATAGGTAGGGAGGCTGTACCAGAGGGATGCCCCAGCTCAACACAGACGAGAACCACAAACAAATTTCCATGAGGAGAACTGACCCTGAGGGAGCATGAAAGGGATGATAAAAGACCACGGGAAGGAAGTAAATACTGGAGATGGAGTTGAAGGAATTGCTGGCCCAGGACCCATAGGGACTTGCTGAGAATGCACAGGGTTCAGGCATGAACACTCGTAGCCACTGTGAGCCTCTGTCATCATCAAAGTCCTAGGCAGATACCTTAAACCACGCCTAAAGGACTTTCCACACAGTCCAGGTCTGGCAGAGTTGGTGAGGGAAGAGTGTATAATCACAGAAATCCTGGTAAAGCCTGTTTCAGTAGTCCACCATAGGAATTACCAGTCCTCTGGAGACAGTGAGCTGCTGGGGGATGGAGAGGAAAGGAAGAATGCCTCTGAGGAGGAGCAGCTTGCAGGGTGACCTCACAGAGATGTCAGTCATGTGACGATAGAAGGCGAATGTTGAGTGGAAGATCATCACAAGCTATCCGCGACCACAGGTTGGAGCAAGAATAGGGCCAAAAGAGGCTGGGCAGAGAGTGTCATGGAAGGAGGGAGCAGGTGTGGTTATGAGGATTGCCTCTGTGTGCAGCACACGGTTTGCATGCAGTCTGCATGACAACAAGCATGTATCGGTCCAACATCACATGGGTCACACATGGCAGTCATGTCAATGTAGCCTGAACTGGCAGACAATCATAACACATCACCCAAGCAACATACACATGGCCTGGACAACGCGCATCACCACTTACCGGACATTGGCAGGTCTCCCACGCCTTGGACCTGCTCCACTGCAATGAAATCACTAGCGATCTCCTCAAGTCCAGTGAGTTCATCGTCCTCTAGTAGTGACCCACCGCCAGTCACCAGAGTAGAGGGGAACTTGGCAGCCAGCTTATCTTTTGCTCGGCGACCAAAGTCATTCCAACGCTTCACGACATCACCAGCTGTGCGCCTATTATGGCCCAAGGCGCTAGTACGGTCCGCGAGGCACTGCCAGTGGGCCATACGCTGAGCAGGCCTATGTGTGCTCCCTGCCTGCACCAGCATGTCACTGCCGTGTTCCAACATGTAGTCCACGAGCGTGTCCAGTACCTCATCACAGAAACTCCTCTTTCTCAACGTGTGGGAATGCTGTGCCGTGTCTGGGGTCTCAGCCTGTACCGCTGAAGCACACTTCTGCCTCTTGCGAGGTGGTGCAGACCCTGAGTGGCTTGCACCGCTCTGGTCAGTAGAGGCTGGAGTACAGGTGGACTGGCCTATGGAACTACAGAAGGTCAGCTTGCACGTATCGGTAGCTGGGTGCTGTTGCCAGGACCATGCGCCGCACGTGTCTTGCCCTTTGGGACATGGAAATCGACCATTGAGTCACCCTGTGCCTGGGCCAGGACCACTACAGTCTGGGCTGGCTGACCCTGAGCCTGGGTGGTGGTAGCCACAGCTGCCACTGCAGCTTCCACACCCTGACTGCTCAGCACAGCAGATGGCACTGCTTGCCCGGGACCACGGGTGCTGGGGATGTCAGAAGTAGCTGCATCTCTCTTCCCCGTTTGGGTGGTGGGCATAGCTCACCCTGCATGGGCCTGGACACCTTGCACACGTAGACCACCTTGGCCACCCTGGTCGCGTCCCCCACCTTGGCCACGTCACCCACCTTGGCCCCCTCTGGCAGGTCGCCCACCTCTGCCTCCCTTCCCACCTGTTGCCCTCCCAGTCATGGCACTGATTGACTAGCGCAATTGGAGGCGCAGCCAACAATTTTCTAGGGCAATTGGAGTGAGGGGGCAGGGTATGTGATGGGAAACATACCACTGTGCTCCAGCAAGGCTCTGTGTGACCCCCATATGAAAAAATAACCTGCCGCGCAACGCTCAGCCACTCCAATAACAAAAAGCAATGTGTATGCGACTCCTCGATAGCCCACGTGAGTTAAAAATGTCCCACAGTACTCTGTGGCACACAGCAACACAAAAAATGCATACGTGAATAACACGTAGCCTACTATGACCTCGGAAATGGGGTACGCGACACTCTGGGGCAACCACAGTGAGAAAAATGCGTGCACAACTCGCCGTCTGCCTCGAACAATGAAAGAAATCACACACGCATGTGCGCGTAGGCAACTCCCCCACCAAAACAAGAAGTACGCACTGCCACAGTAGTGAACTATTCACGTGTGAACCCACAAAAATATTAAGTTCACGCGTCAGTCCACATGAAAAGCACATACATTGCACTGTTGTCCTTTGCACACCTTTATCCCATACTGAACGGCAACACCCAACCTCCATCGCGCGTCACGTAAACGCGCTTAGGGCCTTTCCTTTGATTACACGCTAACGTGCTGTTTCCGCATGTGGGGAGGCACTCTGTTTCCGGCTGGCCACGCGAAAGAACACGGAAGACCCACGCTCCTGCCTACAAAGCCATTTACCTGCCTCCAACTGACCCGAGCTGCCTCCTACAAGCCATCTGCTGCTGCCAGCCCACTCTATGTGCCTGCTGCCCACATGCCCTGCATTTTGGCGCCTGCTCATCAGGCATTGCCAGTGATCTTGTCGTTGTGACCACCTCTGCTGATCCTGAAGACTCCCGATTGCCATACCACCGCTCCACAGGCCAGCCCCAGGACCACCTTGCCCACCCACACCTGCCTCAGGGGTTGCCATGTCTGACACCACACCATCTGAGGCTAGTGACAACCTCCCGGCAGAGAGGCATAGGGCTGTCGGCTTCTCTTCCGCAGAAGTTGGCATCCTGGTGGAGCAAGTCCTGGGGTATTATGATGCCCTCTTTCCTGGACCATCTCAAGTCGGCAAGGAAGGACGGAGGAAGATCTGGGCGGACATCGTGGGTGCCATCAACGCGGAGGGGATGGCACCTCGCGACTACCGACTTGTCCATAAGCATTGGGAGGACTTCAAGTCCAGGACCCTCAACAAGGCCCGGCGCTTCGTCAAGCCTGGGGCTGACCGAGTGGGGTGCCAGGGCTGGTTGACCAGTGATGAAAAGAGAGTCCTGGAGCGCTTCAACCCAGCGCTGCACACCCAGGTATTAGAGTTGGAGCTCCGTCCGGAGTCGACTGGTAAGTGTCCATGTCTTCTTGTGCACCATAGTGCATGTGCATGTAGACGTGTGGTTGGTGTCTGCACCCTGCTCTTATGTTTGGCATGCCTACTGTACAGATGTCCGTGTGCATGTCCCAGGCACTGGTGCATGTGAGTTCGTTGATGCATGTGCAACATCAATAGTGTTTGTGTGGAAATGTGTGATGCGCGCATGTATGTCACAACGTGCACATGTTTGCATCCCTGTGTGTAGATTGTGTCATGCCAGAGGTGTGACACGTGTGCATTCGGCAACATCATGGACATGCATGGTGTACATGTGCATGTGTATGAGAAGTGAGTGTGTGTGAGTGGCGAACACTCCAGGATGTCTGTGACTCTTCGCTTTTGCATGTGTGATTGCCACATGCTGCCATTTTGACCTCAAGTGCTCTCTGACGTGATGGATCCATGGCCTGCTTCATGATGTTAGCACAAGCTTAATATTCCTTGCCAAATAACGTAGTTCTGTCTTGGCAGTTGAACCCGTCATGTAGCCAACAAGGTCGTTCTGCCAATATACCCTTATACCCTTCAGAGAGACCAAGAATTACCCCCTGAAGGATCTATTAACCAAAATATGGATGGACGCCACAGGAACCGCCAGCCTGCCAAGGAAGTCACAATTAATACCAGTCAATGAATAGTAATTACCCAATGTAGAAAACCATAAGGAGGTAATACCTGAATGGCTAGCAGGAAGTCGTAAAGAAAGATCTCGAGACGACTAACCTGAAAGAACACCAGTGCTATTAGACACTAATCAAGGATTTAAGTAGATTACAGAATGAGAAGTCAACATAGAATGCTCTTACCATCTGTATTATTCTTGCAGGTCCATGAAGAAGAGGAATGCTTGAATCCAACGTGTTCAGGAAAACACCCTATCACCCGCCGGCACGAGGACGCCTATTAGTCCCAAAATCCCAGTGGCAGTGAGGAAAAAAAGTTCAATGATCCACCTACCCACCGCCGGCACGAGGATGCCTAATTAGCCACACAAAGCGTCTCTAGTTCAGTACGCCAGGAGGAATAGGGCGAAGAAGAAGTCCACGGTGAGGATGGCTCCGATGTTCGATAGCTGGGTCACAGATCCAAGGAGAGTCGAAGAAGCTGTCTGAGTCGGCAACAATGCAGGTAAGAACGAGACAAAAAGGTCAGGCAGCTGGTCGAGGAGTAGTCCGAGGGTCAGAACCGGGAGAGCAAACAGGAATCCAATTCACGAAGCAGAGGAAGGTCGTTTAGCGGTCTGGGGTCATAGAAGTCCGGGAACAAGAAGACAAGAAGGGCAATCCAAAAGAATCCAAAAAGGCAAGCCGAGGTTACGTAAATCCCAAGAGTCAAGAAAGGCACAAAAAGCACGGGCTGTAGAATACAAATTCAGAAGCGAAGCGCCAAGTTTGAATGGGACATTAATACTATGAACGCCGGTCATGTGATCCTCAAAACGGGGCTCAACGTGAAAAGACACGTGATCCCAGTAATGCAGAGCGTCCGCGTTGCAAAGGCAACCCCCAGCGCTTTCGGAAAGACTGACAGCGTACCTGTGGATTACGGGTACGATCGCTGTAGGAAAATGCTCTAACTCCATGAGGTACAAGACAGGTTCGTGTGGAAACAGAGGGTGGAGCAGGTCTCCCTACTTGGCTCCGGGCTTGACCGGATACCTGATCTCCTTAAGTTTCCTGGCACATGACTGTCAGGTAATGTGTGTGAGTGAGATGTGTATGTGCCATGATGTGTGTGAGGTGCATGCACAATTTGGATGTGCTGGCAGTGCCTTGTCCAAGGATGTGAATGTCTGGTGTGAATGACAGACATGATTGTGCATGTGTGTGACTGGCAGTTCCCTGTGTGTAGTGGACGGTGATGATGGTTGTGACCTTTGACAGTGGCAATTATGTAATTTTGCATTGTGACAAAAACACATATATGTCCAGTACCAGGTTTGGTCCCTTTGTTCGTTGTCCTTTGGCGGGCTTCAGTGCTGAAGCCCTCCTCTGGCGCCTGAGTGTCTGGGGTGGATAGGATGTGAGGGAGGTACCCGAAACTCCCTGTGCTTAGTCTTCTAGGAGACCTGAATGCACTCTGGCGTGATTGGCCGGCTGGTTGTTCGACAAGGACAGCCACCCTGCTTTGCGAGTGACAGGCAGGCTGGAATGAATGGGGGAAACCTGTTTAAAAGCAGGTCTCTGGGACTTGGAAAGCAGAGTCGACCACTGGAACGAAAGAACCGAAGACGAGCTGAAGGAAGACGACTGCTGCAACTCCTGGACGACCGGTGAAGCCCTTCTGCGGGTCCGAATTGCCTGAAACTCCATCGACAGAAAAGCCCTTAACTTCCTCCCTTGAGTTTGGTGGGAACAACCAACTCGCAAGCCACCTGGACCCCGTCCCCATCCTGGTCGAATTTTCTTCAGAGTGCTGTTGAAAACCGGATAGCCAGGGGGAAGGAAACCAGCTTGTGGACTTTAAGGCACTCACACCTTAAACCGACGTTTTGCCAAGCTCATGGCCTCTTCCCTGGGCATTGCAGGAACCTCCCGACGTCCTCCTTCTTGTCCCCACGACTGAAGCTCGGGAACAGCGAGATCTGGTGGAACTGCGAGGCACAATTGTCTCAGCTACAGCTCTTCTTCACTTTAAAGGTACTGTGCAAACGCGGTCCTGAAATCTTTTCGGCCACGGTGAAAGTTTGTGACACTTTCCCGACTTCGAAGTCTTGTCCTTCCCTAAACGAACATCTAACTTTTCATCTGACCAAATTCTTCTAGGATCCGTGGCAAAGACTTAACCGTTTACTTCCAGAACTGCAGAACTGTGATATCCTATACAAGACTCTGAACCATTGACTTTGGCCCAGGCCTATTGAATTGAATTGCTAGTTGTAGTGAACTGAAACCCTTTGCCCTGCCTATGAAAGTATTTGTGCTGTTGATTCTTATAACCTTGTCTTTTTACCCCTTTTTAAAGTAACTGAAGTGCCATTTTGCTCCCACTTCGGGGGCTCTGAACTTGTTCAGAAACTGATTGGTTGTGTATTGTAGTATATTAGATTGTGATATTGAGCTGCTCTTACTAGTGGAATGTTTTCCAAATTAATGTGTAAATAAATGTATATTCTTTTATCAAGAAACCTTGAGTAAGTGTTTGTTTGAATCACTGTATTTGTTGGTCATTTGTGTAACTTGTTCTACTGCTCACTTTACTCTTGAGATTGGTCTGGCTGCTCAGCCACTGATACCACATTAAGTGTAGTACAGGCTTGTACCATAGGTGAAATTTTACTGACACTTGTCATAGTTGTGTGTAGTGTTCCCAAAGGGTACTGCATATGATTCTGCCTAACAAGCGAAGACACTGGTGCCTCGTCTGAGTCAACAGCCGCAGCTGCTGAGGGTAGGCCCAAGAGGGTGAAGTTGGTCGTGGACTCCTCGGCAGTGGGAGGAACAGGTGGGCCCAGACAGGGGCAATCTGATGCGGAAGACAGTGGGGAGTCATCCAGGTTGGTGGTGGTGGAGGCCACATCAGCCCAGCACATGGGGCCCGGCGGGGGTGATGAGGTAGGTGTGACTGGTGCAGTCCAGGGTCAGGGGCCAGAGGCAGTGCAGGTTACTGTGGAGAGGCCTGTGACTGATCTTGTCCCTGGAACTGCAACTGCACCAGTATGCACCTGCTGGCATGCCTCAGGCCGAACCCATCCGCAGGTGGCGGATGTATCCACGGAAACGGATCTTCCACTACCTTCGGATGAAGCAATTTGTGACAGGGTGGAACGATTGCTAGACGGTATTGCGAGGCGTACAGCCAGCATTCGAGATGATGTACAGGCTACCAATCGGGGGCTTGCACATCATCATGATGAGGTCTGTCTCCTCTAACTGGCTAGCTCCCTTCCTGGTCACAAATTTGCTACTTGTGCTGGCCACTGCTGCAACCCCCCAACCCCCCCTCCTCCTCTTCCACCTCTGTGAGCCAGTCGTCCTCCCTGCTGTCTACCGGCCCAGATACCACCAGGAACCCCTGTGCACCTGTCTGAACCCTGGCGGCCAGCCTGGTGGAGACCACATCCCTTCCAGGATCGGGAGTCGACAGAGGATCAGCAGAGGTGGTCACCACGAAGATCCATCCGGCGATAGGACATGTGGCTATGGTGAAGGAACATGCAACATGCAGCAGGGCACATGCACGACAGCCCCGGAGGTTGTCATCATCCTGGAGGCTGACCCGAAGGCGCATGCACCGGGCTTTTCGGCAGAGACAGCTCGGCGTAGGAGGCAACAGGACTCTGGGCACTCACCATCAGAGGGGCAGGAATCGGCCATCGGGCAGGAGGGAAATGTGGACCTTACGACAGGGATGTCTTCCGTGTTGGGGCGAATTGGCCAGCATATCGGAGCAGAGCGGCAGCGGGCACAGGGGGCACGACTCACTATCGCCAGGGTGGAGAACACCCTGCGTCGGGCGGAGAGTCGGGCCGAGTTCCTCGAGGGCCATAAATTGATGGAGATGGACCAAATTATTCACTTTTTCATTTTTTACATCCCATTGGTTTTCATTTTCACTTTCTTTTGTTTCTTGTTTTGGTTCATGCATGTTTTATTTGATGTTTCTACTGTGTGTGACTTAGATACATGTTTTAGAATATAGTTTTGCCTATTGTAATCAAAGTTGTGTTTGATCTCAATGGTTTATTGCATGTTTCACTCTTCCTTGACTCATTTGTGTGTCCCTGCTGTTCACCAATGTTGTTCATGTGTGTGCACACATGCATGCATGTGTGATATCAGGAAACACATGCCATGGGGCATGTGCTGGAGGGCATGACGAATGGATGGGTGTTGAGGTGCACCGGGGGTGTGCAGTGTCTGGTGACACTTTTTTTGGCATGTGCTGCATGATTGTATGTTGGTCCAATGTGTTTTGGGCTGTGAGGTGTCCCATGAGTCGGGGCCCGCCTGCAGGTTGCCATCACTGGTGGTGGTGGGGGGACATGAGTCGAGGCCTGCCTGCAGGTTTCCATCACTGGTGGTGGTCGTGGTGGACATGTGTCTGGGCCTACCTGTGGGGTATGGTCACAGGTAATGGGGGGGGTCCCATGTACTGCACGCGCAACCCTTCCCTCGATTTGGCTGATGCAAGTGGGGTATGCGTTTTGGCTGGGGTGCAGACAGGGAACGCGCAGCCCTTCCCACGCAATTTGACTGGTGCGAGCATTGTACGCGATTTCGCTGTGGAGCGGATGGGGTACGCGTGGCCCTTCCCACACGATTTGGCTGCTGCGAGCGGGGTACGCGATTTGGCTGCGGTGCTGACGTAGTACACGTGGGCCTTCCCACGCAATTTGGCTGCTGCAAGTGGGGTATGCGATTTCACTGGGTTGCGGACAGGGTATGTGTCATGGTCATGAAGTCAGGGGCACATGCATGCAGGGGTCGCATGCACAGGAGACCTGGGCGGACACTGTCCTGGCGCCTTTGGCACCAGGTTCATGAACAAAAGTAAACAGGAACATCCATTTAACACCAAAAAGCTTTTATTATGGACATAGAATTTCAGATGCATTAACCTTGAACATTGCATCCATTAAGCAGGATGCATTAACCTTGAACAATCCATCCATTAAGCAGCCCCAAGTGTATTCTTGGGTGTGGCTGCTAATGGATTGCCTTTGCATGTGCTCACACTCTCGGAGTGGCAGGGTGTGGCTGGTAAGCCGGCCCTAATGGGCGTGCCCACGATCTCAGCTATATAAGATGCCCCGATCCTTAAGATCGACGCTTCGCGTTATTCAGCACTTGCAAGCAGCATAACGCGCACAGTCGCCTGAGGTCAGACTTGCCTCTATAGATCCTGCTTCCTGGACATCCTGGACATCCTGCTTCCTGCCAGCATACTTACCAACTGGGAGAAGCTGTTCTTAGCTGTACATCTCTTGGATGAACCAAGTATTCATCTTTACACTTTCTGGAACGCCTAAATCTTCCTCTTGGCACCACAGCACGACACACTCCATTGTCGACAGCAGCGCCTGCAAGGAAAAACAGAAGACAAGGTTAGACATCGAAAAAACTGTCAGTTTAAGGTTGCACTTCGCCATACTTCACGCTTTCCCTTAAACCATCACTTACCTGCTGTCGAACATTGCGGTAGCATCCATCTTCCACCCGGCCACGTCTCGCGTCTCACAGCTGCATTGAGGCCGCATTTCCATCTAAGGGAAGAAAACAGAAGAGCGACATTATTGCGGGCATAAATAGGAGCAACATATAAAGACATTAAACAGAACGAACAGCATCACAAGAACTCAAGAAAGACTTACCAATCATAAGGAGAAGCATAGTCGCAGCTGTACTGGACTAATCCTTATCAGGGATCAGTGAAGGAACTAGATACCATTCGACGCGTCCCTGCCAGAAGTAGTAGGACGGAGAACTTATCTTCCATAATTCACAGGTGAGCTTAATGGGCCGGCGTATGTTCACAGAAACCGTACTTTGGGGTGAAGGGTTCGAAAGGTACAACAATCACGATTGGCGCACTCACACACTCTCATCTCCACACAGGAGCAGTATCACCACGTACCACCGCTCACAGCTTTTCTACTGAGGGAGAGGCCTGAAGGGGGTGATTCAAGTTCAGGGAGGGCTGCAACCGTGCCCCAACGCCTCCGCAGAGACCGGGTGAGCGTAACAGAACGCGAAGCCTCTAATACTCTCTGCCTGGGTGTTATGGAAACTTCAGAAACAGATCAGTTAGCCCTCTTACTAGGGGAAATACAGGCTGAAGTACATGCTTCAAGACAGGAAACCAATGCATTACGGAGGGATCTTATTGTAACTCGAGAAATAACTGACGAATTGGCAAGACAAATGCTACAACCACAAGCAGGACCGATTCCACTGCCTGGAGTGACCCATTCTTCTCATTCTTCCACACCACAACAATCAACACCGGTTCAGGTGGTTCTTCCAGGAGCAGTGCCTCTAGCTCCTCCCGAACGCTTCATCGGCGACCCAAACAAGTTTGCTGTATTTATGAACCAATGTCGCCTTCAGTTCTTGTGCAGACCAGTAGCCTTTCCTAATGACCAAGCCCAAGTGGCGTTTGTACTCTCATATTTAGAAGGTAGTGCGGCAGACTGGTCTATACCTTTGGTAAATCAAGATGACCCTTTACTCCGGAACTTTGGGAATTTCCAACATGAGATGGAGAAATTGTTTGCCCGTCATACTCAAGGACACGCTCTGGACAATGAGTTGTTGTCACTCAGACAAGGGAGTCAAGATCTATTAACCTATATTACAACCTTCAATCGTCTCATAGCCCAGACCAACTGGCCAGTAGAGAAGAGGACTACACTCTTTTACCGAGGGTTACGTGGAGAACTTAAGGATGTGTTGGCGCAAGTGGTGAATCCCCCTGAGAGGTGTGTGGACTACATAGACCTGACGGTGCAACTCGATCATAGGTTGCAGAATCGGAAAATGGATCGAGCTAGATCAGAGGGACGGTCAGTTTACGTACGACCTCATGAGAATCAGACTAAACCAAATGAACAGTCTGAGCCAATGCAAATTGGTGGATTACGAAGTCCCCTTACCAAAGCAGAAAGGGAAAAAGGAAGACAACAGCTTTGCATATATTGTGGACAAGCAGGTTACTTCCTCCGTGACTGCCCGGTAAAACCACCAAAGGAAACGGTTGGGGCAACACACAAAACTGATGAAGAAGAGGAACAGAACTAAGGAAACGCCAATGCCCGGCAAGTGTAGGAGTCAGCTTGTTGAGCATGAAAAAGGAATCCGTAAAGACCTCACATCTAGTCCTTCCAGTGCTTTTGGTGAATCACAAGCAACCATCAAAAATACATGCCTTGGATGCATATATTGATTGTGGAGCTGTGGGTAAATACATTGACCAAGATTTGGCTCTCCGAATAGGCCTTCCTCTCCGACAGAAGCAGAAATCGGAAAACGTCACTGCTGTGGATGGTTCTCAGCTATCATCCGGCCCGGTGACACAATACACCGAGAAAGTCAAGCTTCTGTATCAGGACGGGCATCAAGAGGACATTACTTTCGATCTTATTGGTGCTCCTCAGTTCCAGATGATATTGGGAATGCCATGGATGGAGACCCACAATCCTAGGATCGACGGGCGAAAACGAGTTCTGACATTTCCTCATGATTGTGCCGACACATGTTACAAAAAAGATGACACCAATCTGAAACCGAAGAAAGGAATCATGTTGGGCCTCATCAGCTCCTTACCGCTTGAATACCAAGATTACCAGGATGCCTTCAAAAAAGAGCAAGCCAACGTTCTGCCCCCTCACAGACCCTACGCTTGTCAAATAGATCTTCTACCCGGAGCCCATATCCCTTGCAGCCGAATTTACGCTCTGACAGAACAGGAAAATCAGCATCTTAGAACTTACCTGGATCATTACCTGGCGAACGGTTTCATTTGCCCATCCAAGTCACCTGCCTCCTCGCCCTTATTCTTCGTGCCTAAAAAGGAGGGGGACTTAAGAACTTGCCTCGACTATAGAGCCATCAATCAGATCACAGTAAAAAATCAATATCCTTACCACTTATACCAGAGCTCCTGGACCAATTGAAACATGCTCAAATCTACACAAAACTGGATGTAAGAGGAGCATACCATCTTGTAAGAGTAAAAGAGGGAGATGAGTGGAAAACGGCCTTCCGCTCGAAGTACGGCCTCTTTGAATACCAGGTCATGCCCTTTGGGCTATGCAATGCCCCCGCGGCGTTCCAATTCTTTATGAATGATGTACTCCGTGAACTACTGGACGTTTGCGCTCTTGTTTACATTGACAACATTCTTATCTACTCAAATTCCATGGAAGAACACGTAGGCCATGTCCGGGCAGTCTTGGAGAAGCTTCGACAACACCAATTGTATGCCAAGTTAGAAAAATGTTTTTTTTCATGTAACCAAGGTCGAGTTTCTCAGTTTCATGCTCACACCACAAGGCGTACATATGGATACATGAAAGGTGGATGCAATCCTCCAATGACCCTCACCAACATCCACGAAAGGAGTGCAAAGCGTGCTCGGATTCGCCAACTTTTACCGTCGGTTTATACCTGGGTTTTCACAAATTGTACATCCAATTACCTCTTTGTTAATGAAAAATCAAAAGTTCCATTGGTCGACAGAAGCTGAAGAAGCCTTCCAGAAGTTGAAACTAGCATTCACTACAGCACCAGTCCTTCGACGCCCACGACCAGACCTACCTTAGATAGTTGAGACAGATGCTTCAAAAATAGCCATGGGAGCAGTATTGTCACAACGAGACCCTGAAACAGGACAACTATACCCCGTCGCATTCTGGTCCCGTAATTTTCAGCCCCCGAATTGAACTACGCAATCACAGATAAGGAATTACTGGCGATTAAAGCAGCATTCAAGGCCTGGAGACATTACCTTCTTGGGGCGAGACATACAGTCAGTGTCATCACGGACCACCGTAAATTGCAATACTTGAAAACCGGCAAAGCACAATCCTCGCACCAACTTCATTGGGCTCTTTTTCACGGAATACTATTTTATTATCACTTATAGACCTGGAGTACGCAATGGGAAAGCAGACGCTCTATCACGCATGAGTGAAGAAAAAGAGGCTTTTACGGTGTCCCGTCAAAATTTTGGAAAAATAGTTTGGACAGCTAAGTGTCGACACAAAAGTGCAGAAAACCAAAGTTTCAATTTTTTTTAAAAAAATAGTAAAGGGTTTATTTTAATTTGGTATAGTTAAATAGGTGTTTAAAAAAAAAAACAGGGGTTTGGGGGGACCCCCCATAAAAAGAAAAAATTAAAAATGTTGAACTTTTTTTCTGACACTTTTGTGTCGGAACTTCACCAGTCGACACTTTGGGGGGTCATTACGAGGTTGGAGGTAGCCATGGCGCTACTATCGCCATGGCTACCCCCTTACCGCATTCCGGGTCTGGGTTCCCGGAATAGGGACTTACTGGGTCATTCCGACCTTGGAGGACCCGGTAAGTCCCCATTCCGGGAACCATTCCCCATTCCCATTTGAGCCTCCATAGGGCTTAATGGGAATGGGGATGGAGCTAATAACGGCCCCGCTAATAGCGGGCCCGTTATTAGCTCTGAAGTCCCTTAACGGGTCCCTTCCATAATGCCTGGTAAAACCAGGAGTTAAGGAAGGGACCCGCTAAGGGACCTCGTAGTAGGGCGGTGAGGGATTACCGGCACCGGTGCCCTTACCGGTGCCGGTAATCCCTTACCGCCCACCTCGTAACGACCCCCTTTGACTGTTGAAACAGTCACTATGACCCAGCTTTTACAGCATCCGACACCGTGGCCATAATTCCTGAGGAAAGGATTCGAACCAGAATAGCTGCCACCACGTGTGTGGATGACCAAAGAACCAGTTTGCAATCCTCAAAGGATCAATCAACACAACAGGAATGGCCAAGAACTGCAAAAGCAAATCATCACAAATTACCATGATTCATTAGTGGAAGGACACCCAGGAATAGCCAAAACTCAGGCTAAGGTAAAACAAAACTACTGGTGGCCAACCTGGCGAAAAGACATTGCCCAATTTATTGAAACCTGCGGTGTCCGTGCACAACACAAGTCTCAGAAACAGAACCCTGCTGGCTTACTACATCCCCTAACAGTACCGCCAGCACCTTGGCATACCCTGTCGATGGACTTCATCACAGATCTTCCACCCTGCAATGGATACAACACCATATTAGTCGTCGTGGATTTATTCTCCAAAATGGTCCATTTCATCCCTCTGAAGGGACTCCCAACTGCGTCAACTCTCGCTTCTGTGTTCCTAGAGCAAATTGTTTGATTGCATGGATTTCCATCAATATTAGTATCTGATCGCGGAACTCAATTTGTTTCTGCCTTTTGTAGAAAGTGTTGTACGATTGCCAAAATTGATCTCCAGTTGTCCACAAGCCATCACCCTCAAACTGATGGGCAAACTGAACGAACCAACCAAACTTTAGAGCAATATCTCAGGTGTATGTTGCAACAGTCCGAGGATTCTTGGAAAAATATACTCTGGATAGCCGAGTATGCATACAACAACTCAGTTCACACAAGCACCGGGCAAACTCCATTCTACACTGTGCACGGAAGACATCTGAGGACATCAGTATTTGATCCACCCGATACCCTGGAAATGCCAGACATAAAAAAAACTTGCATAAAACCATCACTCAGGTTCTTAAGGAGGCGACAGAGCATCTGACCAAGGCTAAGGAAAGACAAAAACTATTTGCTGATCGACATCGGAAGGAAGCTCCCGCCTACCAGATTGGAGAAAAGGTGTGGTTAGCATCCAAATATATTCCCCTGAAGGGGCCAAGAGCTTTCCGCCCAAGATACCTGGGCCCCTATACTATAAAGTCCATAATCAATCCTGTCACCATGAAATTGGAGTTGCCATCTCACATGAAAATTCACCCCGTATTTCATGTCTCTCTCCTCAAACCAATGAAATCCAATACACGGCTTAGTTCTCCGCCAGAGCCCAAATTAATAGATGGAGAACCAGAATATGAAGTCAAATCCACGCTGGACTCCAAGGTGGGTCGATCAAAATTGTATTACCTAATTGACTGGAAAGGTTACAGACCTCAAGACCGAACTTGGGAACCCAGTGAACACGTCCATGCTCTGCGGTTAATCAGACAGTTCCATCACAATAATCCCACCAAACCAGGACCAGGAGGAGAACCACCCTTCAGAGGGGTCTTGAGAGGGAGTGCTGTCATGGTCATGAAGTCAGGGGCACAGGCATGCAGGGGTCGCATGCACAGGATACCTGGGTGGACACTGTCCCGGCACCCTTGGCGCCAGGCTCATGAACAAAAGTAAAAATGAACATCCATTTAACACCAAAAAGCTTTTATTATGGACATAGCACTTCAGATGCATTAACCTTGAACATTCAATCCATTAAGCAGCCCCAAGTGTATTCTTGGGTGTGGCTGCTAATGGATTGCCTTTGCACGTGCTCACTCTCTAGGAGTGGCAGGGTGTGGCTGGTAAGCTGGCCCTAATGGGCGTGCCCACAAGCTCATCTCTATAAGCTGCCCCGATCCTCAAGACAGACACTTCACGTTATTCTGCACTTGCAAGCAGCGTAACGCTCACCGTCGCCTTAGGTCAGACTTACGTTTGAAGATCCTGCTTCCTGTACATCCTGCTTCCTGCCAGCACACTTACCAACTGGGGGAAGCTGTTCTGACCTGTACATCTCTTTGGCGAACCAAGTATTCATCTTTACAATTTCTCGAACGCCGAAATCTTCATCTTGGCACTGCAGCACGACACGCTCCATCGTTGACAGCAGCGCCTGCAAGGAAAAACAGAAGACAAGTTTAGACATCGAAAAAACAGTCAGTTAAAGGTTGCGCTTCGCCATACCTTGTGCTTTTCCTTAAACCATCACTTACCTGCTTTCGAACGTTGTGATAGCATCCATCTTCCATCCGGCCGCGTCTCCCGTCTCACAGCTGCATTGAGGCCGCATTTCCATCTAAGTGAAGAAAACAGAAGAGAGACATTATTGCGGGCATAAATAGGAGCAACATATAAAGACATTAAACAGAACAAACAGCATCACAAGAGTCACAAGAGCTCAAGAAAGACTTACCAATCATAAGGAGACGCATAGTCGCAGCTGGACTTGACTAATCCTTATCAGTGAAGGAATTAGATCCCATTCGACGCGCCCCTGTCAGAAATAGCAGGACGGAGAGCTTATCTTCCATAATTCACAGGTGAGCTTTATGGGCTGGCGTATGTTCACAGAAACTGTACTTTGGGGAAAGGGTTCGAGAGGTACAACAATCACAGATTGGTGCACTCACACACTCTTATCTCCATGCAGGAGCAATATCACCACGTAGTACCGCTCACAGCTTTTCTACAAGTTCAGGGAGGGCTGCAACCGTGCCCCAACACCTCAGCAGACACCTGGTGAGCGTAACAGTATGCGTGGGCCTTCCCACGAGATTTGGCTGCTACAAGCGGGGTACGCTCTGATTTTTCACGCAATTTCGATAGGGGGTGCTGTGTGCTGTCCCACGGATGGTGCAGGGCCTTGCGCCGTAGTAGGCATTTCACTGGCTTTGTCCTGCACACGGGTGCTTGTTGGGGGCGTTACTGGCGCTGCTTTATGTTCATTGCGCCACGGCTACTGATGACTCTGAAACTCCATGAATATGCGTGCCGCGCAATTGCTGGTTTGTGCCACGGCTGGCGCATACCCCTTCTCGGCGATTGCAGTATTTCTGTGCTGGATTCTATGAATTACCATTATAGTTAAGTGCCTGACTTGGATCTTCCAGAAAGGCTGGGTCTCTTAGTTGCATATGATGTCGATCTACTTCTTCAGGAAAAGTCTAATTCCCATGAAGTGTGATCTGACATCCCCTTGGGTTAGTTGCATTCTCATCCCTCGCTTCCGTTTCATTAATAGAGTGGGTCTTTAGACCGCTCTCGCCTGAATCGTCTACATTAGTGTATCTGGCCAAACCAAAGATATGTTTGCTCCTCTCGCCCTCTTGGGCATCCTTGGCTGTATTTCTTTCGCCTCAACTGTTCCTCAGTGTGTATTCCGAAAGGTTAACTTTTTCTGTTGGGATTCTCTTGTTGCTCCATGATTTTTTTGTGGTTTAGAGAAGTTGTAACCTGAATTTCATCCTTACTCCTAACTAAACTGGAGCTTCCCAGTCCTAACTGAGAGTATCCTTGAGAGATTATGGTCTTAACCAGGTGTCTTACTTTGGATTCAATCATGGACTGGGTACTATTCTCGAGCATGGGGTTGAGAAGGTGTGGTTCCCCTGACCCTTTTATGTCTTTTGCATTATTTTTGTTATGTGGAGTCTCTCGGCACCTCCCGTCCTCTCTTAACATAACCTCAAGCTTTGTTGAGGTTGGCTTCGGATCTATCTTGGAAAGAATATCCTTCACCTTTCCCATCAGTAGGCTGTCTGTGTCTTCAGACACTCCGACCTCTTTACGGGTACCTTTTAAATAGTTCATAGGTCGGTTTTCCCAGGTTTAGCTTTTTTGCCTGTTTTTGTTCATCTGATGTTCTTTTATTTTGAACTAAAACATTTAACAATGTACAACTCGCAAATTTGATCTGCGCCTGTGGAAGTCAGCATTTTGCCTCAACTAAATAGCTCTATCTCCACTTCCCCGCCATTCATCTCCTGGTCTCCCTAAAAGTAACACCGGATACCAGATTTCTACAAAGCTTCCTTTGCAGCTAGGACATTTTATCGATCACATTTGATATTGTAAATAGCAGGACACTCTTCATCCTAAAGAAGACTTGATGACTCATCCTTACCAACTTTCAGGATGGCTCAAAGTTCTGTTGTGTTCCTGATGTTTAGCCTTCTTGTGGAAAACCTAAATAGCTGAATTGACCAGCAGTTTAGGTACTCCCATAAATCAATATGGACAAGAACTTAATTACCTTATGGACTTCCAGAAATTGATCTTTCAACACAATGTGAAATTAAACAATGTGAAAAATGGTGCTCCCCTGAGGCCTTTCCTATCGGTAATCTCTG
Organism: Ambystoma mexicanum; assembly: GCF_040938575.1. Classification (NCBI taxonomy): domain Eukaryota; kingdom Metazoa; phylum Chordata; class Amphibia; order Caudata; family Ambystomatidae; genus Ambystoma; species Ambystoma mexicanum. The sequence continues at coordinate 1,021,771,319 of NC_090927.1, forward strand.
CACTGCACTTTTAATTTCTTTCTCTGATATTGGGGTCTCCAGTGCCGTGGCTTCCTCAGAAGACAACCTGGGCAATTGGGCATCTTCCAGATAAGCTGTTATATCTCCCATCTCTGGGAAAACCTCAATTTCGTACAACTTTTCATAGAAGGAAGCAAATGCCTCTTGAATCCCATCTGTCCTGGGGTCCCTTGCGCTATCCATCCCCTCCAGAGCTTCCGCCCACCTCTCGGCACACTGTCCCCTGAGTCTGGCTGCCAGGAGTGTGTCCGCTTTATCCCCTTTCTCATAGAACTTTTGTTTCAGAGATTGCATCTTTTCTATTACTTGCTTCTCCTCTAGGACTCTGAGTTCCTCTTTTCTCCTTCGCCTCCATGACCCGCTCATCCCTTCTCTCATTACCCTCCTGGGCGTGTCTATCGAGCTGGCTGATCACCAACCGCAACCTATTTTCAAGGAGTGTGTGCTCCCTCTTTTTCCCTGCCCCTTCTCTCATCAAAATCCCTCTCCATTTCGCCTTCCCCGCTTCCCATACCACTCTCTTCGAAACCTTTCCTGTGTGATTGCCTTGAAGTATTCCTCTATTTCTTTGACCATCTCTAAGTAGAACACCGGGTCCTTCCATAGGGATTCATTGCACCTCCATTTGGTCCCCCTAGGAGCCATTCCCCACCAATTCAGGTCCACTGTTACCATATTGTGGTCGGACCAGGTGATCAGGGAGATCTCTGAGCCCTGCGCTTTCTCCCACAAGCCTCTTGAAATGTACATATAATCAATCCTGGTGCCATGTAAAAGGTATAGCCCCTCTTATTTGTGTGCAAGTGCTGCATATGTCCCGCAGCCCATAAACCTCCAATGTTTCCAAGACCTCCGCACACCCCTGTCTCAGCAGTTCCTGAGGCTCCTCCGTCAACACATGCCTGTCCAACTGGACATCTGTCCATATATTAAAGACTCCTCCTAATATTAGGTGGCCTGGGGCTTCAAGCATTATTATCAGGAGAGTCTTTTCAGGAACCTCAATTGTCCCAGATTTGGGCCGTATATTGTGTCGAAAGTGAAGCTTACTTTCTTTATGGTGCCCGCCACCTGGAGTGCCCTACCTTCTCCATCAGCCCACACCTGCGAAACCTCCATTTTCATCCCTTTCCCTATGAGGATTCCCACCCCTGCTTTCCTCAAGGGCCCTGATCCCCAATATTCTGGACCTATCCATCCACTAGTGACCCTTTGTTCTTCCCCTTTCGCGCATTTAGTCTCCTTGAGGAGTATATCATCCAGATCAGCTCTACAGAACTCTCTAGCGAGGAGGGACCTCTTTGTGGGTGAATTGAGTCCCTTAACATTCAAAGTCCCCACCCTCAGCAGACCATCCCTTACTCCTTCTGTGACTACGGCCATCCCTTACTACCCTACGTAAGGGCCCGACTTCCAACCTGGGCGGCCAATGCCAGTCGTTCCAGCTCCTGCCAACCGCGGCCCATCTTTGTAAGAAGACCTGTACCGTGACCCCAACTGTAACCCCCTGCCCCCATCAACCCACCGGGCGCCCGACTCCCCCAGTTAACATCACCACTAGGACCTGATTCTTTCAGGTCCCCATTCCTTCAACATCTCCATATCCTTGTGCCCCCAAACCGCACCTCACAACCAAATATAACTTTAACTTCCCCCACTTTGCCAGTCTGCTGCACTTCTGCAACTGCCCCTCTCCAACTCAATGCTATAGCACAACACGTAGTAGTCCTGATGGACCCTCGTTACACCCTTTCAGTGCGGGAGGATCCCCCAGTTCGTGTAACTTCTCTGAGGCCACCCTCCAGCCACGGGTCAGGTGACTCCTGCTGCTGATGAGTTCAATTTCCTAAACATTCTAGAGCCTGGCATCCGTCTCCTTCTGGGGCCCTTTATAAGCCATTGCCTATCTCCGTCCCCCTGTTCACTAGGATTCTGTGAGGTGCCAGCTTCCCCCACCAGCTCCTCGTGACTCTACGAATGTCCTCCTCAGTCGGTAGCTTGTATTTATACCCTTCAACTTCAAGGGAGATGGAAAATGGCAACCCCCACCTGTACCACACTTCTTTCTCATTGAGCCACTTCGTCAGGGGCGAGCACATCCTCCTCTTGGCTAGGGTCATGGAGGACAGATCCTAGAAGACCGATACTCTGGACATGCCATACATGACCAGCGCTCTTTGTTTAACTTTCTCGAGGATCTTTAACTTGTTCAAGTAATTGTGGAACCGGGCAAGGAACGATTTCGGGCCCCCATTACCCCACCCACCTTATGGATTCTCTCGAGTTTTGCTTCATAGATGGTGTCATCTTCGAACACATGTTTCGTGACTTCATGTAATGTTCTCCTAAGGTCTGCCCCCGTCTCCCTGTCTCTGTCTGGGATCCCAAACAATCTCAGGTTATTGCACCTTTTGCGGTTTTCTAGATTGTCCATTTTCATTCTAACCTCCTCCTCCCGTCTCTCCATTTCGGACAACCGCATGTCTATTTGTGTCTCTATGGTGTCGAGGGAGAACTGATTGTTCATCAACTTCCTCCAGCTGCTACTCCATTTTGTCGATTCTTCGGGTGATTTTATCCACCCTACTCCCAATGTCGGCCCTCATGCTCCTGATTTCTTCCAACAGGGCTGCCACATCCTTTATGGTGGCTGCAGAGTACTCGGTGGTATTAGCCATATTGGCCTGTGCGGTAACTCCTACTCCACCCGGCCCGGGGTATATTCAAAGGTGGCCAACCTTCCTCTGACCTCCATATGCCTCCTCCTGCTTTTTTCGGGTGGTCCGCTGCTTGTGTGCTCTAGCTTAATGCACAATGGAAGGTAGTCTTGATGCCTCTTTACATCCGACCTGGACGGGTTCCTTTTGAGTAGTGGCAGTCTCACTTAGTCAGTGCACAGGAGGCGGGCACAAGCCCCAAAATTTGGGGCCCACACCTCCCACAGCTTTCGTCGAATGCGCCTTCTTCTTCCAGCCGTGGCCGGGGGGCCTACACCTTCCACCGCCATTTAAGCACCCCTGCGGGGAGGGGGCGGGCCTTCCACTTGAGGTGTACTCTGGATTGTCCACAAAACCACCCCCTTCCATCTGCGGGGTTTGGATACAGAGCCTTGTGGACTTCCAAGCACTCACCACGACTCCATATGCCCCTGAGATTCTGCTTACCACAACCACAGGCTCCGTAGCCTTTCCCCTCCCTGCCGGGGGGCTCCTGCACAGACCCACTGGTCCGGGCCTGCCCTCAATGATGGGTTCAATTATGCCTCTGCTTCCTTTTGCCTCAGTGGAGCCTATGTTCCCCTTGTGCTCCTCAGGATTTGTGCAGTGGGTGGTCCTTCTCTCACTGTCTTTGCCCCTATGCCTGGGCTCATGCCACGTTCGTATACGCCGTGTGTTCTCCCCTAAGCCGCGTGTTCGCCTCTAGCCAGTACCATGTCCCCCTCGTTCTCCACCCTGCAGCGACACCCTTGAGCCGTGTGGTGGGGGCAGCCTCCTCTCTGCACGAGGACGCCCTGCCAATCAAGTGTCCCGTCCCCTACTGCCTCAAATCCCTTCTTTCCAGTGGTGTATCTCCTTCTGGCTCGCTGACCACACAGACCGCATGCAGGTTACGCAGTCGGGTGGGGAGGGGGGGCCCTCCATGTCCCCAGATGCCAATAACTGCAGAGGACCAGGGGGGGCACGCACTCGCCTCCCCTGCACCCTCGGGAACTCCTCCCTGCTCCACTCTCCATTGGGCCGCTCTGGAGAGACGCCGAAGGGCAGAGCGCCTTCTCCACATGCCCCACTCGAGCAGTCTCAATCAACTTAATAGACGTAGAGCGTCTGCCTGCTTGGGAGTTCCAGGTTCCCTTAACCTAGTTGGCTTTTCCAACCTTATTGCAGAGTTTTCCTACCTTTGTCGCCATTCCCAGCCTTGGCATAAAGCACACATAACTCTTTCGCTCTGTTTTACATAGGGCGTATGCCCATTCAGCCCTCTCCGGCTCTCATACTTTTGACGGCTTTTCCAGCCTTGGTATAAATTGTATCTCTTTCGCTCTGTTTTCCATAGGGCGTGTGCTTGTTCAGTTCTCCCAAGCTTTCGTACGTTTGTCGGCTTTCCCAGCCGCGGTTCTCTCTGTTTGTGATCTTCTGGTTTGTGTAACCTTGTCGGTTTTAGTTCATAGCCCTCATTGGCATTTTTACTTTGGGATTGTTCGCTTCTCTATTTGTGCTAGTCTCGGCGGCAAAGGCTCTTGCCATATGTAGCTTGGGGACCCGGGATCCCTTCTTTCCTTTGATCTCAGCGTCGGTTGCCGGGCACCATGTCCACCACTGCTCTCCCGTAGTAGTGGCAATAGTTAAGATGGTTGCGTTTCTGTCTCTGTCTTTCTTCCGACTAGAGCCTCTCGCTCGGTCAGAACGCCTGCCATTCAGCCTCCAGCAAGCAGTCCTCTCTTCCTCCATGCCACTGCTAGTTTCACTGCCTGGAGTGCCCCTCCAGGAAGTTATCTCCACAGTGGCTCGCCTCTGTGTAGGGAATTCTCTCCTCCGTCTGTATGAGTCTCTCTCCCGTCTGGCAATCCGCTTTGCTCTTATGTACGTTATCAGAAACCACAGAAATGCGTCAGTCTTCTTTGATTATGGCATTCAGACTACGTTCAGCATTACCTGCAGCCAAAGGAGTGAAAGAAGGGTCCTTGTTTGTTATAGTCCTAACGAGAGATACCAAAGTCTTTCCAACACCCATATAGGCAGACATTTATTTTGATCGGAAAGAGAGTCCTTGTCTCCAAGAAGGGAGTCACTCCCAATGATGTCCCACTTGACCAGACCCCTAGGGAGGCTCTTCTTAGCGGGCTCACCTACCTGACCTCAAAGGTGGTGGCTCCCCTTTGGGAGAAGGGACGAGTTGTCTAGATTTCACACAGAAGATATAGTATACATGTCCCTGCTACTTCTACTTCAGAAGCTGAGTTATAGATGTCTTGCAGCCTCATTTTAACGGTGAGCAAAACACAAACATTTATTCCCTTGGTTTTACGCTTCACCTCATGATATACACTGTGTCTTAAACCTCTACACTTTACGCCTCACAAATTAGTGTAATCACAAGGTACTTGCTCTCTCATAGCCTGCTCCTCCCACAACCGGAGCTCCACTTCAGGCGGTGCTTCGCCTCCTCCTGTGGCCAGGCAGTCCTTCTGATGATCTGTAACCAGCTTGCGCACTTTGCTTAGTATGTCCTGCCAGCACTTCTGGACCTGGGACATGATGTTTCACTTGGGTGCGACAGCATTCCCCAGGTTAAGGATGGTTTCCCAGAACCTGTTGTGCCAGCGGGCAGAGATCTTCAGATGGCCTTAACCTTTGATGTGCACTGCGTCCTTCCCGACACCATCCACTAGGAATTTCAACTCTTTATCGGTGACTTTGAGGCACCAAGACTGCGCCATGGTCTTGGTGGGTATCTTGTGTAGTAGGGCTCAGAAGGAGATTTGAGGAATCTGAGGGCATCCTCACTTCTTTCCCCAATATATCCTCCTCCCAGGTAGCCAGGGAAAGGCCGTCGCTAACGGATCCTCACCCTGGGGGTGGATATGTGAGGGAGGATCACTTGGGTGGAGGACACTTGGGGAGTGGGGATGAGGCGCCCTTGGGTGAGACAAAGTTTGTTTGTTTATTGATTTGTATGGCGCGCCAAAACCGAGGGTAACTAGGCGCAACAATGAGCAGAAAAACAGGAATACTTAAAAACTTGGTTACAAAGTGAGGCACAAGATGCATGTGAAACATTACAGGTAGTTGTTTCGGCAAATCTGTTAAAAGAATATACATATATACAGTCAGATTGGGTAAAATCTATAGGTGTTGGTTGAATCGAGGTTAATCTTGGGAGTCATTAGAGTGTAGCCATGTGAGAATATTCCGTCTGAAGCTATAGTAGGATTGGTCTGTTCTAATGTCAAGTTGGAGAGCATTCCAGTACTGGGCTGCCTTAACCGGGAAGCTGCTGCTGCCTTTTTTTTCAGTCTGAATTTAGGTATCTGTAGGCAGTAGGAGTTGGCAGTTCTGGTAGGGCGGGTCGATGTTTTTCTCACTATTCTTGCTGCCAGGTAGGGGGGGGCTACATTGTTGAGACATTTAAAGGTAAGTGAAGCTGTTTTAAGTGAAATTCTGTTGCTGATTTTTAGCCACTTTTGTTAGAGATGTGTTCTCTAGAAGGTAAGTTAAGCGAAGTTCTAAGGGCATTATTTTGCAGTGTTTGAATTTTTTCAATGATTTATTTGATTGCTCCCAAATACAAGGCATTGCAATAGTCAAGTTTGGAGAGTATTAGGGCGTTGGCAAGGATGATGCAGCTGGCTTGGGTGAGGAAGGCTCTACATGCTCTAATGAGCTTGCAAGTGTAGGCAGTATAGGATGCTAAGGAGTTCACTTGTTTCTTCAGAGTTAAATCGGAGTCCAGGTGAAAACCTAGTGTTTTAACTGCCTTGGCAACTGTAATTATGTTGCCATCAATGTTAAATGCAGAGTAGTTAGAGCTAAGTTTTTTTTAGGTTGGCAGCAGATCCGAGGCGCAGGTTTTCAGTTTCATCATCCTTCAGGCAGAGGCCGTGCATGGCCATCCATGCCTGAATGATGAGATAGATTTTGTTTACCAAGGCCTTATCAGAGTAAAAATTGCCCAAAAGGGGAATAAAGATCTGAGTGTCATCTGCATAATTTGTGTAGGTGACACCCAGTCTGTCCAATTTGTCAAATAGGGGCTTGGTAAAGCTATTGTACAGAGTTGGAGAGACGCAAGAACCTTGGGGTACACCGCAAACTGTTTTGATAGGGTCTGCCGATGCCAATGTGGAGAAGACCCTCATTGTGCGGTTGTCCAAAAATGATTAGATCCAGGCTATGGCCTCGACTGAGAAGTGGGCAGCAGATGCCAGGTGTTCGCACAGGACTGTGTGATCCACCAGATCAAAGGCCGCCAACAGGTCAAGGAGGAGTAGCATGGCGGTGTTTCCCTTGTCGTTGAGCTCATCAATCTGTACTTGGAGATCAATTAAGGCTGTCTCTGTGCCGTGCTGCGGTATAAACCCTGATTGGCGGGCACCTAGGAGCTGGTTAGATTCAAGATAGCGCTGGATTTGTAAGTATGCTATCTATTATCTTGAGAAGGAAGGGTACCGTGGTGATAGGCCTGTAGTTAGTGGGAGTAACAGTGTCTAGAGTTTGCTTCTTGAGGAGAGGTAAAACCCATGACTCTTTTAGGTTGCTTGGGATAGTGTTAGTAGAGAAGGACGCATTCATCAGTTGGTATTGAAGGGGGCTAGGTCCCTTGCCGCATCTTTAATTAGTTGGGCTGGGCAGCTGTCACCCTTACAGTTGGATGGTTTGAGGGATGCGATAATCCTTTCGGTTTCCTGAATGGAGATTTTGGCAAATTTAAATGGGTCCGGGCCTGGTGAGTTAGTTGTCGTAGGGCTGGAGAGGAGAGGTGTCTCATTGGGAGTTAGAGAGGCTTTTTTTAAGGATATTTTGGTTTGCAGTGTTGTGATTTTATTAGTTAGAGCATTTTGGATGCTGGTGCACCATTGTTTGTCTTTGGCTATGTTGTCAGGTGAGGGTACGGGGGATTCCAGCTCCCTTAGGATGGCAAATAGTTCCTTTGTGTTGGAACTTGCATTGCAGATTCTTTCATTAAAGAGATTGTTTTTTGTGAGTAGGATTTCTTTTTTGTAATTATTAGCAAAGTGTTTAAGTTTCAGCTTATCCCCCATTTCCCATCTCTAACAAGTCGAATATCCCCCAGGCCTTTGTAGGTTATTACCAGTCCCTTCCCTATCTTTCCAGTAGACCATCTCCCAGTAAAAACCAGTCAGGTACTGGGATGAGGAAGAGACAAGCCATGGCCATATATCCTCTCTTCGTCTTTTACACACACAGACATCACTTTGGTACTGGGACGAGGAAGAGGCATCAAACACTGAAGAAAGAATGTTTGTTTGACAAGGAGCAGTCTGGTCTTTCTAAAACCTTAATTGATGCTGGTAACTTTAAAATGGAGGCACAATGGCAAGAAGGGGACTCCTTCATCTGGAATACTGCGGGACACAGGACGAGACACGGAGACCTGGAGAAGATGCAGCAATAGAGGAGCGGGAATGAGAGAGAAGCGAATAAGTGCGGCAAAGCAGAACCAGCATTGTGGAATGCTGTAGAGATGCCAGGAACAGAGGGAAGCTTCCCAGGCGTTCACAGCTGCAGACCAGCGAGGACAGTGCTTACTGGTGCTTCAGACCAGCACGGACAGTGCTTACCGGTGTTTCAAGGAAGGCAGCAGGGTGAAGCAAAGTCCTTCGGAAGGGAACTGTTAGGGAGAATTCTCCAAATGTGCTAATTTCCCTTACCTTTTGAGACCCCCAGCAACTTTGCTAGATTTCTAGGATTTTATTTTTTTTTACCTGGGAAGAGTGTGAGCCTTTTTTCCCCACTCTTCCATGTATTTTGTGTGTGTTTTACTTTTGTGTTCTTTGGTTATGGAGATTTAAAACAACTCCAGTGGCATCTTTTTCTGTGTGTCACACAGCACCTTCACTGCAGTGGCAGAGGGGTGTCTTTCAGACTCCCCAAGGTTTAAATACCTTCTCTGGCACTGACTACTGTCTCCCAGAGCATGTAAAGTTAAATTGGCTTTACTAGTCTTTTTGTTTTTTAAACCAAGTTTTGTTTTGGATCGAAGGCATACAAGTAAATACGACATAACACTTGCAATCAGTTATTAATTAAGTTCTGTATCTTTCTTGTGTTCGTCCCCTTCAGTTCGTTGAAATGTCCTTTGCCTTCGAAGATTTTCTATTTTTCCCCCTCTCCCCTTCCCCCTAATGCCCCTCCCCTTTCTTACCCCTCCCTCCCACAGCTTTAACCACTACTTTACAATATAGAGTTCAGCAGATTTAAGATCCTTCTCTGACGCTTGGGTTCTGGAGTCTTTACGTCTGGTAGGCCTCAGATGACATGCGTGTTCCAGAGAAGAAGGGGTTTGAAGAATTGGGCTTCTCTATCTCGCACCAGTTCATGGAATGGGTTCCAGACAGACAAGAATTTCAGATATTTTCCAGTACTGAGTGCACATGTCTTCTCCATAGCTATTCCTCCCCAAATCATGATCCACCACCATGCTGAGGTTGGGCCCTCTTTGTTTTTCCAGTTTTGTGCAAGGGTCATTCTTGCCGCTGATAACAGGTGAGTAATGGGAGTGGCTGTCATTCCTGACATTGCGTATTTACCTTCTATGGGGACTCGACAATTCAACCCCAGAAACGTCTTTCATGTGACTTAGTATTTCCTTCCAATAGGCCACGGCTTTGCGGCATGTCCACCACATGTGGCATAGGTCTCCCTTCTCACCGCAGTTCCTCCAGCAGTTTGGTGAGTATGACTTGGTGATTTTATGAATGCAGTTCTGGGACATATACCATCTGAGGCATAGTTTGTAAGCTGATTCCTTAATCGTGGTGCATCTGGAGGTGCTGTGTGCATGTGACCATATTTGGTTCCATTCCTCCTCTGTTAGCGACTCTTGCATGTCTCTTTCCCAATTTACTTTGTATGTGACATTGTCAGTCGATTGATCGTTGGAGAGCAGTCTGTAGAGTCTGGTGACCCCCTTCCCAGTGTTGCCCTCCTGCAGGGTCAGTTCTAGGCCGCATGGCGTTCTTGTGCCCCCGCTCTCTTTACTGTTGGGTGTGTTATCCAGTGCCTTATTTGTGCTTATCTATAGCGCTCGTTTTCTCCTATTTTGAATTTCTGCCTACAGTCTGTGAAGAGTAATGGAGAACCGTCTTTGTACATGTCTCTCAGGTACAGGGTCTCAGCCCCTGACCATCCCGCCCAATACTTTTGTTGGAGACCCAGTGTGAAATCTGGGTTGTGCATCTGCAGCGTGTATGGGCCCATTCCACTCGGGGTGCATTTCTTTTTCCAGGCTTTGTTCCAGCTTTGCAGTGACCATTTCATCATTTCCAAAAGCGCACCCCTGCTCTCTCGGTTTTCTCCTCCCAGGCTCAACAGGGTTATTAGGGGAGTTGATGAGGCTGATTGTTCAATTCTACACCATCCCTTGTGGTTCTCTGGTTTTGCCCATCAACATTGGTGCTAGTTGTTCTGCTAAAATGTATCTGCCCATTTCTGGAACTCACAGGCCGCCCAGGAGCCGGGGGGGCGCATTAGGATTCATTTCTGGATCCTGGGTTTTTTACCGTGCCTTATAAATTTAAATATCGCGGTTTGCAACTCTCGGCTCTTGGCTGCCGGTATGGGCACCGGTAATGGACCTATTACATAGAGGAGACGAGGGATGATCGTCATTTTGACAGCTGTGATGCGGGCAAACCATGACCGCTCCTGAGATTCCCATCTGAGCATGTCTTCCTGTAGCTGTTTCCACAGCAGAGTTATGTTTGCCTGATATAGCTTGTGTGGTTCTCTAATAAGGTGGATCCCCAAATATTCCAGTGTTTCCCCCACCCAGCTCATCGGGAATGTCCTCTCCAACGTCTCAGTCACTTCTCTCCTTGCTGTTATGTTCATGGCTTTTGATTTGGAGAAGTTTATGGAGAATCCCGAGACCTGTCTGAATTCCTCCAGCTGGGCCATCGCTCTGGGCATTGTATTTTCTGGGTCTCCCATGAAGAGCATAATGTCGTCAGCGTACAGCGCTATTTTGTGGGTCTCCCGACCGATGGTGACTCCCTTGATGCTAACATCTTGTCAGAAACTGCATTGTCGGAACGCCATCGCGAAAATCGGAGGGGAGAGTGGACACCCCTGTCGCGTGCCCCTTCTAATATTCATGAACTCTGTACTTTGTCCGTTGATCCTGAAACTTGTCGATGAATGTTGGTAATTGGCAAGCACCATCTTGGTGAATTGTGGGCCACAGCCGAAGCGCTCCAAGATCAGTTTCAGATAGCACTAGTCCATGCTATCAAATGCCCGGGTGGCATCCAGGGCTGCCACTGCAAACGTCTGTTGTGTTTGTCGCCCCGCATCTATAACGTCTACTGCCCTCCTGACGTTATCTTGTGTTTGCCGGTCAGTGATGAACCCCGCTTGGCTGTCGTGTATTATGTTCGGAAGGATTTTCATTAGGCGAGTAGCTAGGATTTTCATATAGATTTTTGCGTCGGTGTTCAGCAACGCTATAGGACGATAGCTCGCACAATTGTGGGGATCTTTTCCCAGCTTCAGGGGCAGTATAGTTATAGACCACCCCATATCAAGCGTGACCTTCTCCCTCTTCTCTGATTGCATTATATAGCCTTGTCAACGGGCCGAGCAATTGAGTGCGGAACCTGGAGTCTTATTCGCTGGTAGTGCTGAAATGGCATTGCTGACCTCTTGTGGCGTAATTGGGTTCCCAAGAATAGTAATGTCTTGTTCAGCGATCTGGGGCAGCGGGAGCGTGTTGATGTAGGAAAGTTGCAGTTCTGGGTCAAGGTTCTCGCTACTTAAGAGTTCCTCATGAAAACACTTCTTTATTTCTCTTTTGTCGAGCTCCGCCATGTTGGGTTTTCCATGGACGTCGTTTAGTGTGCTATATAGTTTCGGGTTTTTTGTTTTCTCAATTTCGCCGCCAGGAAACAATTTGCCTTAGAGCCCTGAATATAATAGAATTGTTTTATTTGTAACAGTGAATGGGCGATCCGGTCCGTAGTATGATTCACCAGTTGGGCTCTGATTTTCCGAAGTACTCTTAGGGATTTTCTTGAACAGTGGGCTTTGTGTTGGGCTTCGGCAGCTTTCACCTCTTTTTCTAGTTGGTTTGTCACCAATGCTCTTTCCCTGTAGTATGTCGCTGCCTGTGACATGAATTCTTCCCTGATCACTGCCTTTCCAGCATCCCATATTACCCCTGAGTCTGTTTCCCCATTGTCATTTTCTTTTAAGTAGTTGTTGATGGTGGCCTCCATATGGGCCCTTAGAACGAAGTCCTTCAGGAGGATTTCATTTAACCTCCAAGGCGGTTGTGCCCTGCTCCCTTCGGTACAACCTCCTTTCGTCGTCTGCCTTTTTATCCCCAGGCTTTTCAAAGTGCACATACCATCGAATGTGCTCATTGAATTTTTGGGGGGGTGGGAAAGGGCAGATAAGGGTTTGGGCGGGTGGGCAATGGCAAAAAATAAGTGTGGGAGGGCTCGTTAAAAAACGATGAGCACATTCGATGGAATGTGCACGTTTAAAAGCCTGGGGATGAAAGGCAGGCGATGAAATTACATGGAACCCTCCCTTCCACCCCAATCTATACCCACCAACACTGGCGCGTGATCTGAGTGACATTCCACTCCTATTTCTACTTCTGTTATTTGCAGGACTAATGTTGTGGATACTAAGATCATATCTATCATGGAGTATCTAAGGTGGACGGCTGAATAGTGGGTGGACTCTCTCTTGTCCCCTTGGAAGAATCGCCAAGTTTCAATCCCCCCTAATTCTCTGAAGAAGCGCCCCAGTGCCTGTCTATTTTTCTGGTCATTTGTTGTGGGGGTGGAGGGGTGGAGTGTTTTATCCAACATTGGGTCCATGACACTGTTAAAATCCCCACCTACAATCAGTTGGCCCTCGCACCAGCTGCCCAATTTGCCCAGCAGATCCGTTATGAACACATCCTGGCTACTATTAGGGGCGTAAATGGCTAAGATTGTGTACAATTTCCCCTTTATCAGCCCTAAGTACCGGCCCTCTATGTCTTTACGGATTTGTCGTTTTTTTAAGTCTAGAGCCCTCCCAATTAGTATAGCTACCCCCCTTTTCTTCTCAACATTTGAGGCAAATAATTGTTGTGGGAAGGTTCGATTGGCCATTCTCTTCTCGTCCTTAGGGAGGAGGAGTGTCTCCTGGAGGAGCCCGATCTCCGTCTGCAGTGCTTTCTGCCTGTCCAGAACCACTCGACGTTTTATTGGGCAGTTCAGGGCCTGTACATTCAGGGATATTGGCCCTGATTACGAGGTTGGAGGTAACCATGCCGCATTTAGCGGCATGGTTGCCTCCTTACCGCATAATGGGCCCGGGTTACTCAAATGAGGACTTACGGGCCATGCCAACCTTGGCCGACCCGGTTATTCCTCGTCCAAGGAACCCGGACCCAGTCCATGCCCATTCCCATTCGAGCCCCCAAAGGGCTCAATGGGAATGGGGAAGGAGCTAACAACGGGCCCGTTTGTAACTGGTTTTACCAGGCGCCCTTTGCGGATCCCGCAAGGAGACCTCGTGATAGGGCAGAATGGGTTCACCGGCACCGTTGCCGGTAAACCCATTCCGCCAACCTCGTAATAAGGGCCATTGTCTTTGACTCAGCCATTTTTGTGTAGGGGAAGTTGCAGTCTTGTTGGTTGCTTCTCCTAGTGTTCCTCCATTGGCAGTTATTACTGGCTCTGTTGCAGAACCTTGGATTTTTATGTTTTCCTTGACTTTCGCTTTTTCTCGGTTGACCATTCCCAAGGTTTACTTGCTGTGTCTGGAGGATTGGGTCGTGGTCGGTCATTGACGGTCTTGGTCTTCCTCTAGCTGTAGGCTTGAACAGCCCTCCTCGCAGGTAGTGATTTTCTGCTGCTTGCCCTCCCACGTAAAGGAGAGGCCGAACTGATGCGTCCACCTGTATCGTATCTGCTTTGCTTGGAGTACTTTTGTAATTGGCTGCATCATTCTTCTCTTGCGGAGAGTGATCAAAGCTAGGTCTTGGTATAATTGAATGCGAGAGCCGTTGATTGTGAGATCATTGTGGGGTCTTGCTGCTCTCAGCATGTCGTCTTTCAGGCAGTAGGACGTTACTGCTGTTAGGACATCTCTAAGCCTTGCTCCAGGGTCGTTCCTGTCCGGGAGCATGCTGCTGAAACATTGTTGCATAGTGTCTTTGAGGTCTTTATCCTGGATCGTTTCGGCCAGGCCTTTGACCCGGATGTTAGACCTTCTAGAAAGGTTCTCGAGGTCCTCCGCTTGTACTTCCAGATTGGTTGTTGCGATGGCTAGCTGGTCTAGTAGGTCGCTGTTCTGGGTAGTTTCTTCTGCTACATTTGACAGACCATTTTCGACAATATCTATTCTGCCTCTTAGGTCCGCCATTTGCTTACCTCCTGAAGGGAGGATTTCAGTTCCTCCTTCATCTGTTCCAACTGATTGTGAAACGTATTTGTGAGTCTGGCTTCCATCACCGTCAAACAATTTAGGAGTTCCTCCTTGTCTGACACCATAGAGTTAAGTGGTGGTGCCACTGCATAGTTGGGTCATTCCAGAGGGGGAGGAGGTGATTTGCTGTCCGTTCGCTGTCCCTGTCTCCAGCACTTTTCTAGTTGGCCTACTTGGGTTTTGGCCGTGGTTCTCGTTTTCGATTGTCCGCGCTTTCGGTCCTGGCATCTGTATTGTTTCTGTTGTGAGCGGTCAGTGCCACTCGAGATCTGAGGGGATACCCTCTTGGGTGTCAGACCATGAGGGGGCTCGTTCCTTTCTGATTCTACTTCTTTCGTTGCTTTTGTTTCGTCCCCTTCTTCAGGGGTCGCATTCGTGCCACAACTCCACCAGTTTGGTCCACCCCTGCACGTTGAGAAGCCACTTGTTTCTGCTTTGGGCTGTGTTGGGCTGGGCCATCACCTCTCCCTCTTCTTGTCTCTTTAGCCACGTTTCACTGCCTTATCTCCTAGGGTATGGGGAGGTTGAGGTCTTCTGTTTTGACAGGTTATTCTGTTTTTGCCTTGCAGAGGTCAAGGCCCAACTGTCTGCTTTTGGTCAGCACCCCAGCTGTTTTTGTGCGAAGTGTGGGGGTGCCTCTGTGCTCAGTGAGTACTTAGTGGCCTTCTTGGGTTGGCCCTTCCCTATTGAGATGCCTTGTGTGCGGGAGACCAGATATTGTGGCTGAAGCGTCGTTGGAGGCTTGTGGTTACACCTCGCGGTCAGGTCTCATTGCTAGGTATAATTTCTAGGCCACACCGCACAGCTTTGGACTCTATAGTGAGCTGTTTCCCCCTCCCAGATCCACTCCTTACCAGATTGTATCATGTACATTAGAGCCGCTGTGCCACACAATTACCCATCAACGATCCTTGAGTTGCTGTGTGTCTTAGCCCAAGTTATCAAAGGTGATCAACGTTGTATGCTGGGACTACGTGGCTCTTCAATGCTCGCCCGTACTATCACTGCCCAGTGGGTGCAGCAGTGTTGCCTCGTGCCCAGTATTCAATGCACCACTTACTCAGGAGTACTACAAAAGGGATCACAACACTGCGTGGGCCCACTCACCTCCGCACCATGTTCCCATCCGCTTAGTGTGGAAAGACAGCAGGTCCCCACCTCTGAGCAGGGAGGCAGGCAGCCCCCCCCACAGCAGGCTCTGTCCGTGGGGAAGCAGGCACACACCCTCAAGGACTAGGTGTCGATGCAGCATGAGATGCGGAGCAGCGGCCGCCTCCAGCTATGTCGGGTATGGCCTCTGTGTCCTGCGATACGCAGGCAGCACCATGAGAGTTCGGGAGTTTTAAATGTTAATTATGCCAGTCGATAAGTGTCTCACATTGCAGCACAAAGTTCATAGTTGGAGAGAACAAGCAACCCAACGGCATTTCCAGGGGCCCCTCTGCACCTTTCAGACCAGTGCCAGGATCTTGACCCCCATGCACAATGTGCACCGGAGCTCGCAGTCAAGTAGCAAATCGCAGTGGGTGGTGATGTGTAGCCAATGGAAAGACAGCGCCTTAAATCCTGCCTCCAGCGTTTCCAACTGTCTATGAGTTTGACTTGTGAATGTGTGCACCCTCCCCACAGTCCGCCTCGGCTCCACCCTGGATTCCCCGGGCTCAGCCGGGAAGCCAGGCAAGACAACAATGTCTGATTTTGAGTTACCAGGATCCTCTCTGCAGAGGCGCACTCGCTGTGGCAATCAGCGCCCGGCCCCGCACACACAAGCAGCCTCCAGCTCCGGCCCTTGCTGATTTTTCCAACCACTCCTTTGCCTCTGGATCCTTCCCCTCCCCTCTGAAGCACTCCTTTGTGCATCCTCTTCTCAAGAAACCCACAGCTGATCCTTCATGTCCAGCTAACTATCGCCCAATTTCCATTACTCCCTTTCTTGGCAAACTCCTGGAAAAGTTGGCCATCTCTCAGCTTAACCTTCATTCCAATTCTGTTGGCTGTCTCCATGACCACCAGTCTGGCTTCAGAGCACGGAAACTGCTCTCCTAATCATCCGTGAAGATCTGCTCACCAACCTTGACTCTAACATTCCCTCTGTCCTCATCCTCCTCGATCTCTCTTCTGCCTTCGACACGGTCAACCATACCATCCTGCTCAACCGTCTCAGTGAAAACCTGGGTATCACTGATCAGGCTCTGGCCTGGCTGACCTCTTTCCTCTCAGATCGACCCTCCCAGGTCCAACTTGGGTCCTTCCTTTCATCCATCTTCCTCTCTACCTGTGGTGTTCCCCAGGGGTCTAACCTCTCGCCCTGGCTTTTCAACCAATACCTGGCAACTCTCGGCCACTGCATTGCCATTTTCTGCTCAAATTTCCAGTGCTATGCTGACGACACTCAACTCATTTTCAGGCTGCCCTCTGCCACCTCCTCTCCCTCTCTCATCTCTAATTGCCTAACTGCCATTCAAGATTGGTGTGCCGCCAATGATCTTTGTCTGAATGCCAGCAAGACGGAGGTCCTCCTCATCGGCACACCTTCACCATCCTTTTGTCATGATCTCTGCTTCCAAAAGGTCAGGGTTTTCCCAACTCCCTTGGAAGCAGATCCATAACCCAGGTTCCGAGTGCCAACCAGTCCCAATTGGGACCTTTTGGACCCAGTCCTGGCGCCAGTGGCACCAGGCTCATAAATATGCCCAGTCCCAGCGCTGGAAGCGCCGGGCTCATAATGCTTGGGTGGATTTACCTGCAGCAGACCATGCTGCTTACTTGCCTGCCAGTTGAGCCTCTGATCCTCTTCTGTTTGGAACTACTTTTCCTGTTGGGTGGGGCAGGAGTCACTCCCTAGATTCAGAACACTGGAACTCTTCTGGAAAGCAGGAACTCTTTTCTTACCTAGGCGTGGCTGTGGAAGGAGACACCTAAGCACTACAGGAGGCTATTTAAACCACACCCGATGGATGAATCTTGCTTTGCGTTATTCTGCATCCTCTGCAGCAGAACGCTCATCGTGTCTTCTGCATCTGATCCTGGGCCTAAGGAAAAAGGCTTACCATCCTGAATCCAGTCTTCAGCAACACCTATAAAGACAAGAAAGAACAGGTTAGCATTACGATCTTCAGTGACAGCTCTTGACTTACCTGGTCCATCGGCTGTCACCAACGCCTCGCGCTGCATTCCGGCATCTGAAAGACAAAGGCTTACCTACTCTTCGTGCGCTCCGGAGGTCTTCACACTGCATTCCGGCATCTGAAAGACAAAAGCTTACCAACTCTTTGCACGCTCCGGAGGCCTTCGGCGCTGCATCCCGCATCTGAAAGACAAAACAAGGTGCGTTTTAAAGACATTGGGGAACTTTAATACTCACGTGCCATTACTCCTTTCCACATCTAACCCAGTGGGTATTCCAGCACCCTGCAGCCGCTCCGAACTTGTACCTGCAAAATAAAAAGACAGTTAGAGCGCATCGTGAAGCAGGCAACAAGCGCTTACTTACGTGCTTCCAGGCGCTTCTATTCATCACACGGGCTCCATCTTCAACTCACTTCAGCCCGTCATCCGCCATCGCCGGAACCCTGCAAAACAAGAAACATCATTACTAAAGACTTTAAAGACATTAGAATTACTCGAAACTTACCGTTCGTGCAGTAAACGACGGACAGCAGTCCTCTGAAGTCAAGAGGCCTGCTCCCCTTATCCAGTGAAGAAACTGGTTACAGCACCCTGCCCCGAGGCAGATGGAGAGCACGGCGTTCACTTACCTAAGGTGAGAGCGTTAACCTTTGGGGTTCTACAGGAGAAGAGAAAGGGAAGAAGAGAGAGACATTCAATAACCCAGTTCCTTAATCCCATATTTTCTATCTGCAGACATCTTACCCTTCAAGTCAGACATACAGTGCACAGAGGTCCAGCCCAAAGAGCCAGCCGTGTGTTACACATCACCTTTGCAGATACGGTATACGCCCAGTCAAGACCGGCGCCTCTACGGGAATCAGGTGAGCGTTACAGAACGCAAAGCCTACCACAAAACTCCCGTCCAGGCGCTATGGAAACCTCGGATACCGACCAGCTAGCCCAGTTACTTGGGGAACTAAGGGCAGAAGTGCATGCAGCCCGTCAGGAAACGAACGCTCTAAGAAGGGAACTGATTATTTCCAAGGAGCGAACAGATGATCTCGCTAGACAATTGCTATAGTCACAAGCCGGACAGACCCCGTTACCCGCATCTGGGGGAAATCTTCCTTCTACATCTTCTATGAATCCAGTGCAGATCAACCTACCTGGGAATGTACCTCTGGCTCCGCCCGAACGATTTTCTGGTGACCCAAAGAGGTTTGCAGTATTTATCAATCAGTGCCGGTTGCATTTCTTATGCCGGCCAGCAGCCTTTCCAACTGATCAAGCTAAAGTAGCTTTTGTGCTTTCGTACCTTAGTGGCAATGCGGCAGACTGGTCGATCCCTCTAGTAAATCAAGATGATCCGGTCCTCCATGATTTTCAAGCTTTTCAGCTCAGTATGGAAAAACTGTTTGCAAGACATTCACAGGGGCAGGCCTTGGACAATGAGCTTCTTTCGTTGCGACAAGGTAATCAAGACCTTTTGGCTTATATTGCGTCTTTCAACAGACTGATAGTGGAAACTCAATGGCCTGAGGACAAAAGGATTACGCTGTTTTATAGAGGTCTACGTGGAGAGCTCAAAGATGTGTTAGCCCAAGTAGTGAATCCCCCACAAGATTGTTCGGACTATATAGACTTAGTCGTTCAAATAGATCACAGACTGCAGAACAGGAAGGCCGATCGTTCCAAGTTTGATGCTCGAGTATTTTCCAAACCGCCAACTCCTTCCAAAGGAGTAGACCCCGGGGAATCCATGCAAATAGGGGGTCTGAAAGGTCCTCTAACACAAAAGGAGCGGGAAAGGAGAAAACAGTTGCAATTATGCCTCTATTGCGGAAACACAGGGCACTTTCTTCGAGACTGTCCGGTGAAACCTGCCAAGAAGGCAGTAGGAGCTGCAGTTACCAAAGTTACAAACTCTGAGCAGGGAAACGACCTCGCCCGACAAGAATAGAGGTCCTCTTGCCGAGCGTGAAAACCAGTTCCGTGACCTCGCATTTCGTGATACCTATGGTCCTCATTAGCCCTGATAATCCGGATCGATTACATGCAATTGAAGCTTACGTCGACAGCGGTGCCATCGGCAATTATGTGGATCATGAAATGGTTTTGAGGATGAATCTAACTCTTTGTCCCAAGGCTGTAAAGGACGTCATTACTACGGTGGATGGTACGGAGATAGCCTCCGGGCCAGTAACGCATACCACTCAAGAGGTGACGCTAGTAAGTCAAGATGGACACCATGAGAAGATCGTGTTCGATGTGATCAAGGCCCCTCAGTTTCAGATTATTCTAGGAATACCTTGGTTAGAGAAACACAATCCTCTGATCGATTGGCGAGCAAGAACGGTCCAGTTTCCAGAATGTGTCTCTACTTGTCACCCTCCACCTGGTGTTGCACTGGCAGCAATTTCTTCAGAGACTCCCCAGTTACCTCCCGAATACCTAGAATACCAAGATGTTTTCCGGAAGGATCAGGCTAACTCTCTACCTCCTCATAGGTCTTTTGACTGCCAGATAGACCTGATACCTGGATCTACTCCTCCTTGTAGTAGAATTTATGCCCTCACCGAGCCTGAGAACCTTCACCTTCGACAATACCTGGATCAATACCTGGCAAATGGGTTAATTCGTCCTTCCAAGTCCCCTGCTTCTTCAGCTTTGTTCTTCGTTCCAAAAAAGGAAGGAGACCTTAGAACTTGTATAGATTATCGCTCCCTGAACCAGATCACCGTTAAGAATAGATATCCGTTACCTTTGATCCCTGAACTCCTGGACCAAGTCAGAAAAGCATGCATATATACAAAGCTGGCTCTTAGAGGAGCTTACCACTTGGTACGAGTAAAAGAGGGCGATGAATGGAAGACGGCCTTCCGCACCAAGTATGGACTATTTGAATATCAGGTCATGCCCTTCGGACTTTGCAATGCCCCGGCCGCCTTTCAATATTTTATGAACGATGTCCTCAGAGAGCTCATAGATGTGTGTGTTGTTGTTTACATTGACGACATCCTCGTTTATTCTTCATCGGAATCTGAACATCGGAAACATGTGAAAATGGTCCTCGAAAGATTGCGTCAACACAAACTTTTCGCTAAGTTGGAAAAATGTGTTTTCAACGTGACTGAAGTTGAATGCTTGGGATTCATATTATCACCTGGCGGAGTGCGTATGGATTCAAAGAAGGTCGATGCAGTTCTCAAATGGCCATCACCATCCTCCGTAAAAGGTGTGCAAAGCATGTTAGGCTTCGCTAACTTTTACCGCAGGTTTATCCCCGAATTCTCTCGAATAGTCCAGCCCATCACTGCCTTGTTAAAGAAAAACAAACGTTTTGAATGGTCTACCGAGGCGGAACAAGCTTTCCAGGATTTGAAGACTAAATTTATCTCTGCACCAATCTTAAAACACTTTCGCCCCGAACTCCCCTACATCGTGGAAACTGATGCTTCAAGCCTTGCCATGGGGGCAGTTCTATCACAAAAGGACCCGGTAACCAATCAGTTGCATCCCGTGGCATTTTGGTCCCGCAAATTCTCGCCTCCTGAAATCAATTACACGATTACTGACAAGGAACTTCTGGCTATCAAGTCTGCCTTTAAGGCTTGGCGGCATTATCTGCTGGGGGCCCGACACACCGTTACTGTGATTACGGATCACCGAAACCTGCAATATTTGAAAACCGCAAAAGCCCAATCCTCTAGACAACTCCGTTGGGCATTATTCTTTGCCGAGTTTGACTTCATAATTACCTATCGACCTGGTACAAAGAACGGTAAAGCTGATGCCGTTTCTCAGATGGGAGTGGAAGAACACTTGATCAACCCTAAACCTGTACCAATCATTCCCGAACAAAGAATTCTGGGTGTAATCGCCACAGAATCCATAGAGGAAGTTAAGGATAAGGCCAGGCAACTTGTAACTCCAGCAGACATACAGAATTGGCATCTGCAGGGAAAGGACTTTGCAGTAAAGGACAACTTAGTGTATTTCCAAGAACGATTATACCTACCCAGCACAGATTTACAGAAAAAAATAATCTCTTGTTATCACGATTCTTTAATGGAAGGACATCCCGGTATGGCCAAGACCTCAGAAAAGATCAAGCGCTACTTCTGGTGGCCGTCTTGGAAAAAAGATATCAGAGACTTTATAATGTCCTGTGGAGTATGCGCCCAAAACAAGAGTCAAAAGGAAAGACCAGCAGGCCTCTTACGCCCTATTGACATCCCACCTCGCCCTTGGCATACGCTTTCTATGGACTTCAACACCGATCTACCTCCATGCTCCGGATACAATACGATTCTAGTTATCGTGGACTTATTCTCCAAGATGGCGCATTTCATTCCGCTCAAAGGCTTGCCAACAGCAGCAACTCTGGCCCGAGAATTTCTCGAAAACATCGTCCGACTGCACGGTTTTCCTTCGGTTCTAATTTCGGATCGAGGTAGTCAATTTATTTCTCATTTTTGGCGAAGTTGCTGGCGGTCGGCTCAAATTGATGTGAGACTATCGACCAGTCACCACCCTCAGACCGACGGACAAACCGAGAGGACCAATCAAACTCTGGAACAGTATTTACGCTGCATGCTGCAACAAACTGAAAAAACTTGGAAAGACATCCTTTGGATAGCCGAATATGCCTACAATAACTCTGTCCATTCGGGAACTGGGAAAACCCCGTTTTTTCTTTTGTACGGCAGTCACCCTCGAACCTCGGAGTTGGATCCCCTCCAAGATCTTGAAACACCAGCAGTAGACTACCTGCTTTCTACAATCACCCAAGCCTTTAAGGAAGCTGTTTCTCACCTTCAAAGGGCTAAAGAACAATACAAGGAAGGAGCAGATCAACATCGGAAGGAAGCCCCTCAATATCAAGTAGGGGATCAAGTCTGGTTATCCACCAAATATCTACCTCTAAAAGGGCCACGCACATTCAACCCAAGATACCTTGGTCCCTATTCCATCACTACCATAGTAAACCCAGTAGCGGTCAAGTTGGACTTGCCCCCGCACATGAAGATACATCCGGTCTTCCACGTCTCTCTATTAAAACCCGTGCAACCTCAAACCCGACTAACTAAATCTCCAAAACCTATCCTAGTTGATGGAGAACTCGAGTTTGAAGTCAAAAGCATTCTGGACTCCAAGATCTCCAAATCTAAACTATTTTACCTAATTGACTGGAAAGGCTACAGCCCCCAATAGAGGTCCTGGGAACCTGCTGAATATGTCCACGCTCCTCTCCTAATCAAAAGATTTCACCGAACATTTCCTGACAAGCCAAAACCCCTGGAGAAGCCCGGTTTGGGAGGGGCCTTGAGGGGGGGTACTGTCATGATCTCTGCTTCCAAAAGGTCAGGGTTTTCCCAACTCCCTTGGAAGCAGATCCATAACTCAGGTTCAGAGTGCCAACCAGTCCCAATTGGGACCTTTTGAACCCAGTCCTGGCGCCAGTGGCACCAGGCTCATAAATATGCCCAGTCCCAGCGCTGGAAGCGCCGGGCTCATAATGCTTGGGTGGACTTACCTGCAGCAGACCATGCTGCTTACTTGCCCGCCAGTTGAGCCTCTGATCCTCTTCTGTTTGGAACTACTTTTCCTGTTGGGTGGGCAGGAGCCACTCCCTAGATTCAGAACACTGGAACTCTTCTGGAAAGCAGGAACTCTTTTCTTACCTAGGCGTGGCTGTGGAAGGAGACACCTAAGCACTACAGGAGGCTATTTAAACCACACCCGATGGATGAATCTTGCTTTGCGTTATTCTGCATCCTCTGCAGCAGAACGCTCATCGTGTCTTCTGCATCTGATCCTGGGCCTAAGGAAAAAGGCTTACCATCCTGAATCCAGTCTTCAGCAACACCTATAAAGACAAGAAAGAACAGGTTAGCATTACGATCTTCAGTGACAGCTCTTCACTTACCTGGTCCATCGGCTGTCACCAACGCCTCGCGCTGCATTCCGGCATCTGAAAGACAAAGGCTTACCTACTCTTCGTGCGCTCCGGAGGTCTTCACACTGCATTCCGGCATCTGAAAGACAAAAGCTTACCAACTCTTTGCACGCTCCGGAGGCCTTCGGCGCTGCATCCCGCATCTGAAAGACAAAACAAGGTGCGTTTTAAAGACATTGGGGAACTTTAATACTCACGTGCCATTACTCCTTTCCACATCTAACCCAGTGGGTATTCCGGCACCCTGCAGCCGCTCCGAACTTGTACCTGCAAAATAAAAAGACAGTTAGAGCGCATCGTGAAGCAGGCAACAAGCACTTACTTACGTGCTTCCAGGCGCTTCTATTCATCACACGGGCTCCATCTTCAACTCACTTCAGCCCGTCATCCGCCATCGCCGGAACCCTGCAAAACAAGAAACATCATTACTAAAGACTTTAAAGACATTAGAATTACTCGAAACTTACCGTTCGTGCAGTAAACGACGGACAGCAGTCCTCTGAAGTCAAGAGGCCTGCTCCCCTTATCCAGTGAAGAAACTGGTTACAGCACCCTGCCCCGAGGCAGATGGAGAGCACGGCGTTCACTTACCTAAGGTGAGAGCGTTAACCTTTGGGGTTCTACAGGAGAAGAGAAAGGGAAGAAGAGAGAGACATTCAATAACCCAGTTCCTTAATCCCATATTTTCTATCTGCAGACATCTTACCCTTCAAGTCAGACATACAGTGCACAGAGGTCCAGCCCAAAGAGCCAGCCGTGTGTTACACATCACCTTTGCAGATACGGTATACGCCCAGTCAAGACCGGCGCCTCTACGGGAATCAGGTGAGCGTTACACCTTTCCGCTCACTCTCTGGCCGGCCTCCCTTGGCCCTCCTCCTACCCCCACCTGCGAGGCTAAGAACCTCGGGGTCATCTTTGACTCCACCCTTTCCTTTTCCTTTTCTGAGGTCTCTAAAAAGTCAAATTTCCGACTGCACCTCCTCAGAGGTACTCTGCCTTTCCTCTCCTTCCCCCAGAAGCTCATGGTATCTCAAGCTCTGGTTCTCTCTAGCTTGGACTATTGTAACAGCCTCTATCTAAATCTACCTGCCTTTACTCTCCGCCCTCTGCAACTAATTCAGAACAGGACTGCGAGACTTGTCCTTGGCCTCAAGCCCTGGGATTGTATCTCTCCAGCTCTGAAATCTCTCCACTGGCTCCCAGTGGATGCAAGGATTAAATTCAAAACCCTCTGCATTGTCCACAAGGCTTTCTGGGGCCTGGGTCCAAAATACCTTCAGCTATCCCTCCGCAAATACCTCCCCTCTCGAGCTGTTCACTCCTCTACCTCCAACTCACTCAGGGTCAGTCGTTTTTCTAAGAAACGAGCTGGGGGTAGATCTCTGTCTTCGGCTGGGGCCTCCCTCTGGAACAGCCTCCCTGCCTCTCTAAAACTTGTGGAGAACCATCTCCGGTTCCAGAAGCACCTCAAGACCTTCCTCTTTTCTTCTACCTTCGCTCCCCCTCTCCCCTGCTGATCTGTTCTCTCTTGGCACTGTGCACCTGGCCACCCTCTGTCTTTTGGGCCCAGGTACCTGCTCATCCTGCCACCCTCCCGCACTGCCTCCGGGCCACCCCTTGCACTGGGGTCTGTTTCTGTACCCATACAGCCCCCCCCTTTTTCTTCCTGCACTTATCAGACCTACCCTGTCTGCTGCCTTTAACCTAGCACTTGCAAATTGCTGGCTGCATTACCACTGTTTGTTGCCTTTATTATTTATTTATTGTTATTTATCTGTTTCTCCTCTGCTTCGCACTTTCCACCTCTCCCCCTTCCATGCACTTTTCCCCTTCCCCCTCTCCCATGCACTTGCGCGTTCTCAATGTCACTGGGCCTAGTCAGATCGCTGTTTTGTTCTCCCCTGTTCCCCTCCCTTGTCGCGCTCTGAAACACTTGTGTACGAGCGCAATAGAAATAAAATATCAATCAATCAATCGCCACCGGGCAGGCTGGCCCCGCACTCCGGGCTTCTCTACCCCCACCAGGGAGCGCCCTGCAGCATCCGTGGGTGTTCGTCCTGCACCACAGTTCCACTCCGGCATGCGCAGGCCAGCTCCGAGGCCGCCGCTGGTTATTCGCACCTGGGCACCCTTTACTAGTCTTTTTAAATTTACTGACCCAGCACACACTATCTTCCTATAGAGTGCTGGAGGGGTTGCCTAGCTTCCTCTGAGTCAAAACACTCATGTAACAGTAAAATGTTACCCTTTCCTACTTTTAATGGCTGGTGGCAGTGGTTTAGATCAACAACCGTGATTTTTCCCGACCGCTAACAACGGTAGCTAAAAATCGGGTCAGCCATGTTTTTCAATATGGCGCCCAAGACCTATCTGTAAAAACAGACTCTGGTCATCTTTTTTTGCCATTTCTTTTAGGAAAGGTCCTTCTTGTGTTTGTCTCTGCCTGCCAAACCAGGTTTGGTCCCTTTGTTCGTTGGCCTTTGGCGGGCTTCAGTGCTGAAACCCTCCTCTGGCGCCAGGGTGTCTGGGGTGGAAAGGATGTGAGGGAGGTGCCGGAAACTCCCTGTGCTTAGTCTCCTAGGAGACCTGAATGCACTCTGGCGTGATTGGTTGGCTGGCTGTCCGGCAAGGACAGCCACCCTGCTGTGTGAGTGACAGCCAGGCTGGAATGAATGGGGGAAAACTGTTTAAAAGCAGGTCTCTTGGACTTGGAAAGCAGAGACGACCACTGGAACGAAAGAACCGAAGAGGAGAGGAAGGAAGAGGACTGCTGTAACTCCTGGTCGACCGGTGAAGCCCTGCTGCAGGTCCGAATTGCCTGAAACGCTGACGACAGAGAAGCCCTTCAAGGTTAACTTCTTCCCTTGAGTTTGGTGGGAACAACCAACTCGCAAGCCACCTGGACACCATCCTATTCTGGTCGAATTTTCATCAGAGTGCTGTTGAAAATCGGATAGCCTGGAAGGAAATCAGCTTGTGGACTTTAAGGCACTCGCACCTTAAACCAACGTCTTGCTACAGCTTTTGGCCTCTTCCCAGGGCAGTGCAGGAACCTCCCGACATCATCCTCCTTGTCCCCACGACTGAAGTTCAGGAACAGCGAGATCTGCTCGAACTGCCAGGAACAACTGCCTCAGCTACAGCTTTCTTCATTGACAAGGTACTGTGGAAACGTGGTCCGGAAATCTTTTCGCCCATTGAGAAAGTGCGTGAAACTTTCCTCAACTACGAAGGCTTGTCCTTCCCTAAACATTCGTCAAACTTTTCGCCTAGCCAAATTCTTTAAAAATCTGTGGCAAAGACTTAACCGTTATATACCAGAACTGTGTTATCCTGTACAAAAGATTCTGAACGATTGACTTTGGCCCAGGCCTATTGAGAAGAATTGCTGGTTGTAATTAACTGAAACCCTTTGCCCTGCCTATAAATGTATTTGGGCTGTCTATTCTTATAACCTTGTCTTTTCCCTCCTTTATGAAGTATCTGAAGTGCCATTTTGCTCCCACTTCATTTTGGAGTTAAACTTGTTCATTTACTTACCGGTTGAATTTTTGTGGTATATTAGGGTGTGATATTGAGCTGCTTATGCTAGAGTGATGTTTTCTAAATGACTGAGTAAATAAATGTATATTATTTTACCATGAAACCTTGAGTAAGTGTTTACTTGAATCACTGTATTAGTTGGTCCTTTGTGTAACTTGTTCTACTGCTCACTTAAACTCTTGAGATAAGTCTGGCTGCCCAGCCATCGCTACCACTTTACTGTGTAGTACAGGCTTGTACCAAAGGTGAAATTGTGCTTACACTTGTAGTCCTAATTGCCTGTAGTGTTCCCCAATGGTACTGCAGGTGATTCTTCCTAACACAAACCCAACCCAGTGGAAAGATGGCGCAAAGCAGCAAGAACCAAAAGAGGTTTCCTAGCCCTGGAGCCGATAGATGAACTACTGGAGGCTGGTGAGTCTGCCCACAAGGCAGGGGGACCCTGGGCCGTGTTGATTGCACAAAGGAAACTAAGAACACTTGAATACACTAAAGGTCTGACTGTTGAAGAGGCAAATATAATGAAGCCATTACATTGAATGAAGAAAGAGTTGAATAAGCATTGTCTAGAGCTAAATGAACATTGTCAAGAGGCAAACGCGCATTTTCCAAAAGTCAAGCAGATATTATTAAGTATTACTGAAAGAAATGAATGGTTATGAAAAGAAAACCTGCATGCAAGAGTATAGTACAATGACACCTGGCAAAGGGCGCCAGATGCTTTGGTCAAGAGAATCGAAAAAAGGGAATGAGTTTCCTAGCAGGAGAGTGTACTGGGAAGTTTATGTCGGTTCGTAAAAGAAGAACTGAAACAGTGATCAAGTTTCCTAGCAGGAGAGTGTGCTGGTAAGCTTATGTTGGTCGTGATCAAGCATCAAGAGGATGTGAAATGAGAACAAGTCAAACATCACTGTGAAGCTGAAACTGTGGCATGGTGCTTATGAAGCAGACACAAGGAAGGTGTGTCGGTTGCATGGCCTGTGATGGGTGGACCGTGTGGTCCGACAACCGCGCCCACACTGAGTACACCCACTTAAGGAAAAGCAACTTAAGTCACCCACAAGCTTGTGATTGAATAAAGGAAAACGTATGTGAACTGAACTTTATGAGATTGGTGAGAGGTAACCAAACCAGAAGAGCTGAGAAGTATCCCTGTCACGGCTCGCTCCCTTCGCTCCCGTTCCCGCCACTTGGGGGCATGTTTTGGGGTTTATTCCCTACTGGACATTTCCTCTGAACCTTATGCTACAGTGCTGTGATGAATTGGGAGCGCTAAAACTTTATTTTTGCAAGTTATTCCCTTCCGGATCCATTCCAGGTTTTTGGCAACCAGCATGCTACTTTAGTCTAATGACTATGCTTCCCAGAATGCCTGGCTCACTGCTTCACCTCCTCCCTTGCAGGACAAGGTTGGGTGGAGGATAGGCAACACCTGTGGCTGCAGGTGCAGCAGGCGGCACACCTGAGGGGTGTGATCGTTAAACAGCTTTAAAAGCCTCAGTTTGCTTCAGTCCAGCGCTGGTCATTGTTGCGGTGTTCCTGTTGTGACTGGTCCCTTGTTCCTGGTTCCTAGCTTTTGTGCCTAGTTCCTAGTTCCTGTTTCTTGTTCCTCTGCCCTGGATTTCGAATTTATGTGCTTAATTGATTTCTGCTTTCTGGATTTCCCTTTCTGTCTTCCTCTGTCTGCAGGCAGCCTTTCTCTGTGCTTTACCCTTTGATGCAGCCCAATTTGCCTGTGTTCTCTGTTTCTTTGATGCTGTCCTTTGCTACTAAAAAACTTGATGCATTAGTCTTTCCCTTTACAGATTTAGCTTCCTGGCTTTTCTCCTTGGATGGGTGGGAAAGGTTTCCTTTTGTGATATCATTTTCCCTGCTCCTGATCCTTACTTTCTATTGGGATCTATTCCATGTTTTCCATTGCACTTCTGCATTTATTTCCCATTGATTATTAGGTGTGGGGTGCTGTTGTAACTAGCCCCTGTGTGAATGCCTTTTGTTTTCCTCACTATTCTATAATCACAATTCCTACTTGCCCCTTGACTTGGGTCTTATGTATTTAGTTATCCTCCACCCATTGCTGTTATAGCCTTCTGGGTCCCTGTTTGATCAACTGGGTTTGTGGGTTTACTGACATTCAAGTGGTCTTTCCGGTCCTCGTGAGTACTGTTTCTAAGTTCCTTATTCAGTATCATCCAGAGTGTCAGCTCACAGATCCTGTCCTTGCTTGCCCTCTACGTGGGCTTAGCGCTGTCAGTATCTGTAATAGCATAGTGGGTAAGGAGTTTGCCGACTTTCCTTTCAGTCATAAGGAGGTTCTAAGTGCTTACCCCACATCCCTTTTCATATATTGGTATTATTGTTTCACTCTATTTACACTCCTGGGTTTTAGTATACACGAGTCTTTGGTATTGTATGCACGTTGTTAGATTCAAAGTTGTTCACTGTGCGATTCCGTGCACATTTCCCTTGCCATATTCATTGCCTTCCTCCTTTCTTAACAATCCCAAGGAATTGTGTTGTTTTGGAAAGTTGAGACAGTTCAAATCTTGGGGAAGGGAAACCCCTCTTTTTTTTGTAACATGAACTATCTTGATCTGTGGGGAGTGGAAACTCTCTTTCCAACCAAGAGCTGGAAGAAGCTCATAACTTTTATTTGAACACTTCTCGTTTTGAGGCTGACATCCCTACTCATTGTATACAATTAGATGTGAGGGCAAGTATACGTTTTGGACACAGACAGACATTTGCTTTGGGCTTCCTGACACAGGCGATCATTAATTTTATTTAGGTGGGGAAATCCCACCTCAGCATAGGACGAGATAGGCATTTTCCTAACCCTCCTTTTGATTTAATAAACGTTTCTAGCCCAAGCTTGATGCACTTGTCTGTGTCTACTTCATGATGTCTTCACAGAGACCAGCTGGTCATGTATGGAGTGAGCCACAGGTTATATGGTCTGAGGGTAAGGGAATCACTTAGTAGCAGGCAACCTGAGGGCCCTGAGGGCAAGGATGGGAGGTTGGAGGCAACATGATCCAGATGCTGATGCCTAGAGCAGTGGTGGTCACAGGGACCAAGGGAACACAGCAGGGGGGTGGGTGTCAGATGCAAAATATGGGTGTACCAACGAGGAACAGTTGCAGTAAGGGGGGGTCACTGGGGCAAGGTGGACAGTTGTAGCCAGAGGGGGGTCATAGAAGGCAAGGGACAGGAGTGGGGGAGAAGTGCAGGAGGGGGTGGTCATATGGGTCCTGGGGAGGGCAGAAGTAGTAAGGGGATCACAGTGGCCAATGGAGGGCAGTTTTAGTAAGGGGTGGTCAAACGAGTCAAGAGGAAGCAGTTGTAGTCAGTGGGGTCACAGGAGCCAAGAGGGGGAAGATGCATTTGGGCAACCAAAGGGACCCAAGAGGGGCAGTTGTTGTAGGGTGGGGGGGGGACCACAGCAGCCAATGGGGGCAGTTGTAGTCTGGTGCCAACCAAGGGCCAAGGGTCCAGATGCAGGCTATGGGGATCCACAGGGGCCAAAGGTGGGCAGTTACAGGCTAGAGGGGGTGTCAAAGTAAAAATGGGCCATTAACAAGCTTTGGGGGGGGGGTCACAGGATCGTGAGGGAGCAGAAGCAATATGGGAGGGTTTATTTTTATTTTTGCTGGGCTATTGTACCCCCTGGTGTGAGGTCAGGGCACTGTGGTGCTTGTTGCGAGTGCCACATCTCCCTGCTAGTCCTGTGTCTCCTGTTGTCCGTTCCAGGCTCCACTTTCTGTTGCGGCAAGCCCAGAAACATATATGATATATTGTTGCATCTTCGCAAGACGTACAAGTGAGAAAGGGATGTCTTGATCTAATGCCTTACCCGATTTGACAAGATGTAACTAACATTCTGCCATGTCGCAACACTTTTTGCTTCAAAATTAAGCAAACATACTGCACTAGACACACAGCGTAAACGGTTTTGCTTTCTTCTTTTTATCAAATTGTATTTTTTTTTATGTATTTATGTATATAGCGCTTAAGCCCAAAGGCGTCAAAGCACTGTTACATAAAGGACAATGACATGATTAACAG
Source organism: Ambystoma mexicanum (assembly GCF_040938575.1). Classification (NCBI taxonomy): domain Eukaryota; kingdom Metazoa; phylum Chordata; class Amphibia; order Caudata; family Ambystomatidae; genus Ambystoma; species Ambystoma mexicanum. Next base: position 1,021,802,186 of record NC_090927.1, read on the forward strand.
AGCACAAAAAACAAAGAATAATCCAGCAGTCAGGAAATCAGAGCCAGAAAGGGACATCAAAATTAAGTAAAGAATTCTCTAAAGAGAAATGTTTTCACATTTTTCCTGAAAGCCGCTAAAATTGGGTTTATGCCGCAAACACAGTGATAACACGTTCAACAAAGCTGAGACAGAGATCTGGAAAGATCTGCCACCGGCGCTGCTACGCTTAAAGCATTTGCTGGTTTGAAATTGCTGTGAACTGGAGCGAAGAGAATGGGATGTTTTATATGACCACAGTCGAGCCTTAAAGTAAGCAGGAGCTTCACCATACATATTTAGGTATAAAGGTCATGGGTTTAAAATTGATCCTTTGAGCAACTGGCAACCAATGAAGGCTTTTCAGCGCCAGAGAGATGTGAGTTCTTCTGGCAACATTAGTCACAATCCAAGCAGCTGTGTTCTGCATCACCTGGAGCCTCGCAACCTCACATGCCCGTGCCCCCACAATTCCAAGTGCCAGCAAATGAGGGACTCCATGCGGGGAATTCCCAGTATTACCAGCACCAGTAATACTGGTGCTGGTAATACTAGCATTTTTGGGTGGTTGTGTGCTGGAAAGAATGGCAGCTCGGAGCTGCTGGTAATTCTGACCACCCCACCACCAAACCTGTAGTTTAGCGGTGCAGAAAAAGTCATGGTAACAGAATTGCCGCCACTTTTTTCCTGCACCGCCAAGCTTGTAATGAGGCCCATAGTATCATAAGAATGCCCACGTTTCTTGATGCCAATAGTAATAGTTCTGTCGTTTGGTCATTCAAACATAACCAGTTGTCCCTCATCCATAGGCTGATGACATTAAAGATGTTATTAATATGGTTGGTATCTTTGGCTAGATCGCCAGACAGTATAAACAGCAGCTGGGTGACGTCAGCATAGTTTTGAAATGTGACCTCGTTGTTGCACTAAAGATCATGGAGAGGGGTTTTATATATAGATTGAAAAGAAGGGGAGACCTACATGGTCCCTGAAGGACTCCCTTCATGATCAAGTGAATATTGTCCCAATACCACATAAGCGGACCTACCCCGGAAAAAATAGTTGATCTAGCTAATAGCTAGGTGATCAGGGTTAAGGTCCTGTGCAAGTCGCGACAATAAGATGTCGTGATAAAGCACATCAAACACTGCTGAGAGGTCCAGGAACATCAACAGCCTAGACTTGTCCTCATCCAGGATGCCAAATATACTGGACTGAATATCTAGCATGGAAGTCTATGTGCTATGCAATAAATGAAAGCACGTCTGGTAGGTGCCCAGTAAATTGTCAGTGACTAAAAAAAACGCTGCAGCTGCAGGTAGGCAATTTTATCTAGGATTTTGAGAACCGGGTCATGCCGTCCCCCCTCCTGTGGATCTATCCCACACACAGGCTCTTGACTGGTAAGAACATTCCTGTTCTACCTATACGTTTCATTGTGTGTTATGAGCTCACTAAGCAGAGCGTCTAGTCCTGTAACTAACAGGTTCACGGTCATCATCCCCAGGTATTACCCCGTTGCAGAAGAACTATTTATCTGCACACATCGGTGTACACAGACGCATAGATGACTCGCACCAACATGCCTTATAATTACAGTAAGCACCGCAATCTCCATGACTCTCCTCTGAGAACATGGTGCTTTTTTGCATTTATTGCATTTCAACTTGTTAGGTTTTCTCCCTACTTACTACTGATACATTCTTCTGTCTACGTATTCCGACAGATCACATGGGATTCTTCACCCTTAAGAATTTACCCGTCCTGATGAAGGCCTACTAAACCACAGCTTCTCAAGTCTAGCTAAATGGCCGAAACACTGTTGTGTTGACCTGTTTTTGTGTTGTCTTTCAACCTTTCATTGTTTCACATACATGTGCATCTGACCTAGCAATTGCAGCATTTAGTTCTCATGTGACCCCCGCTAGGATACATAGAGAATGTAATTGCTTAAATTTGTATACCAAATATCACTGATTTGGACTTTGCTACTCATGTACTATATCATGTACTTTTTATGTTGTATATCCTATGTCTTAATGTTCATGTGTATCATAACACCTGCTGCACATAAATTAAACAAGAATTGCAGTATTGTTTAATCAAATCAAAGTTGACTTTATTGAAATTCATGAGTGAGAGGGTCCAATCTCTAGTTGGATTCACATGACCTTGCTCAATTGTGTTGATATGAGTCTACTTACCTGGGTAGAGCAAGGCATTAACCAGGTGCCCTTACTAATACTTGATCCTCAAGGGAATGCCATGTTCCTCTATCAGGTGCCCCTTATGCAGCAGTGATAAAAGCGTTTAGAGATTGGATTTAAAATGGTAGACTACTCTGGATTAAACGTGCAACCGAAACTTCTAGTTAGACAGGCTGATGTTTGTAGTTGCCCAAGCCCAATCTGTTCCCAAACAGAAATTTACAGTGGGACTTGTATTCTACTCATTATCAAATCTACAGGTTGTTAATATAGAAAGAACAGAAGAGGAAATGTTGCAAACACTAATCATTTTCCATTGTTTACCAATAGTTTCCTTAATTCTCTGCTGAGTATGTTGGTTTTGAATACTGTTCACTGAGACTTGGTGCAATTTTTCTCATCAAGATAGCTTTATTATGTTACAAAATCCATAAAAGCAATATGTCACAAAAATAGAAAATCAAAAAGAAATTGGGTCACAAAGGTAACAGTTTAGAAAAAACAATTCATACAGATTGTAAAACCATCAGTAACAATTCATTAAATGTGGAATTCCAAGATGGCCGCCAGTATGTGAGGCTGCACAACCCCTGTGCTCTGCCCAGGTGGGAATTTAAAGATGAAATTAGCAGTCCGTAATCCAAGAATAACGCTGAGTTTGTGCCCGGAAAGCGTGCTGAAAGGTGTGCAGGAAAGGAAGACCGAATGGTGGCTGCTGCACACTCCCGGCGGGTAGCTGGTGCACTGTGAACGCAGCAAGGGGGAGGCACCGAGGAGGTGCCTTGGAGAGACCGGCGCAAAATAGCATCCTGGAGCTGAAGACCAAAGGGAAGGCACCCACGCGCCGGAAACCTTGAAGGGAAAGGCGAGAGGCATTGCAGGTTTGAGTTGAACCTCCCCGGACGCTACACCTGCGCCGAGGGATAATCCCAACAGTGGAGCCGGTAATCGAAGCAGAGCAGCGACGCAGCGGGAGAGAGGAATGGATGGTATACAAGAGGGTGCACACCTGGAGGGGCCGGTGCGACACGCGAAGAGCCGAGGCACCGAAGAGGTGGCCCAGCGCCCCACCAGAGTTGTACAAACAAAGGAGAGTTCACCCCTTCCACAGAACAGAATTACTGTTGAAAGGAGGACGTAGCAGCCCAAACTAAGACACAATCTGAGCAACCCCAAGGAGCGAACCACAACCGTCAACTCCACACGGGTCCTCCCAAGAACTCTAGAAGGCTGTAGCAAGGAAATAAGCCATGCAGACACTTGGTAGAAGAGGAACCAGAAGACCCCAACGCTAAGGTACGGTTGATACCAGCGCATTTTTCCAAGAGCAGTGCGCAGTGCACACCAGAACGCATGCAGCGAAGGGGGTAGCTCAGCCCCCATTACATAGAGGACTGTGAAAAACACCCTGGCGCGGGGAGACGGGCGGTGGGACTCAATCTGATAAGAGGGTAAAGAGCAAAGTGGAAAACTGCGACAGAAGAGCATATTGGAAAGGCACCCGAACCTAACTCACAGGACAGAGAAGGAGAGATCGGTGCCAAACAGGGCCCCCAGTTGGGCAGGAGGGGGCAGAGCCGGAACTCGCAAATACCCGGGGTGGAAGCGAGGTGGAACAGGGCAACCCACCCCCAATAAACACCAAAGAACAGACTGCAATTAGCATAAAGGACCCATTTAGGGCCACATCGACCAAACCGCAAAATAGGACCAGTGGCAAGAGCGTCACGAGATCACCGGCCTCAACAGGATCAACGCTCATCCGGCCAAGCAGACAGTGAAAACCCCAGACAAAAGGTGTAACCCGGGAGTTCCCCACAAGACACCGAACAGAGACCCCAACCAAAACCCTGTTCAGAAGCGGGAGAAGTGGACAGAGCCACGCTGAACCAATCAAAAGGCGCTCACCCCTAACCGCCCATGCGCCTAGGGTGCCAAGGTGAGGATACAGATGCCAGGGGTCAAGTCCAAGAACACCTTGCTAAGAGCCAAAGGCGCAGCCAAAGTACGAGGGGGACAGCTGGAGCACTGTTGGAGACAGCATCGCTTGGAAGAACAGCATAGTGAGGGCATGACAGAGGAAGCAAACAGGGAAAATACAGAGGAAAACACCAAGATGGCGCTGAACAAAGAAGAGCTGCAAGAATGTTTGAAAGGGATGGAAAGCAGAATGATGGAATCCCTCCAGGGCCAACTGGTCAAAATAAGAGAAGAATTGCGATCCTCCCTACAGGAGGTCAAAAAAGACATCACAGAACTGGGGGACAGAGTGAACCCTACAGAAACGGGGCATTCGGAGATTAAGGAAGAGTCAAAACAGAACAGTGTACTTCTCGAGCAGGTCTCGAGGGCGACACATAACCTAGAACTCCAGGCAGAAGACCTTGAGAACAGAGCTGGTAAATCCAACATTAGGGTTAAAAGGCCTGGTTGAAACAGTCGAGGATAGAGATGTGAAAGAAACGATGAAGCATTGCTTTAGCAGCCTGTTAACTGGCACCAAACCGGAGGGCATACTAATAGTGCACAGAGTTGGCCCCAAAAAAGGAGACCCTGGAGCTAGGGCCAGAGACGTCTTACTAGCAAGGACTTCCTACACCAAACGGTCTGTATCAACGGAACACAAGTCCAATTGTACCAGGACCTGGCTTTATCTACACTACACAAAAGAAGACTGATGCAGCCGGTCACAAGGGCGCTAACGGCCAAAGGTATCACATACAAATGGGCATACCCCTTTGGCTTACTATTTACCTAGGAGGGCAGACAGCAATGGATCTCCTCTTGCTAGGAAGGAATGTCCCTACTACAGCATGAGGAAGATGAACCGCGTTTGGACAAGGGGATAAATCTGAACCAGAAATGGGAAGGGCCTAGACAATGGGAATGATCATATAACTCCAATATGATGCTAGGCATAGAGCTCACTCTAACTGGCCCCCCTGCCAAAATGAAGACCAGAGGCGGACACGCACGTAAGAAAATAACAAACAAATATGGCCCGAGGTTTGGGTCAGGGGGAGGTTGATGGTTAAGGTGGGAAGAGGATGAAATGATGGGGACACGAATGAAGCAGGCCCGGGTGGGGAGGGAGGAGTGGGACATCTTGGAACCCAATTCAGGATATGGAAATGTCCTGGCAGGAGGAGAGATGGGGCAGATACGAGACCCAACACCCCGGGAGGGACCCGGGGGAGGCGCTAAGAAACCTTGGTCCACAGGAGAGGGAATCCGGGGGGGCGGAAGGGAGGGGCGGAGGGGAGGGAATGTTAAAGTTGACGTTCAGTTAAAAGGGAAGGTTTCAAGGTATGGTCTGCAAGGTGGGAAGAAGCGTAGTGTAGGCAGCTGGAGGAGACATAGCAAACATTTGGGAAAAACCAGGCACGAGAGGTATGGCTGACCTGAATATCATAACCCTAAATGTACAGGGCCTAAACTCGCCGGTGAAGCGATGCTCTATTTTGGCCAGACTAACAGATCTCCAGGCATCAATAGTCTTTTTACAAAAGACACACCTACTCCCTGTTGATGAAAGGAGGATGGCCCACAAAGCATTCCCTAGGCAGTACTATGCTTCGGGGGTGAGGAGGGGGACCAAAGGCGTGGCTATATTATTGGGGGCCAATGTAACATTCAAGAAACAGGCTCTGTACAGAGATCCGGAAGGCAGATACCTGCTCCTCAAAGGCATACTGGATGAGCAGATATACACACTGATTGCAATATATGCCCCAAACAAGAAGCAGGACCTGTACCTAGGGGAAATACTGCAGAAACTGGGAAGATGGTGTGAAGGCCAAATAGTGATTGGTGCAGACTTTAATTGTGTGATGGACCCTGCCCTAGACAAAACTTTGCCACCCACAGCTGCAGACGGGAGAAACAGACAAGCGCTAGGGAAACTGTTTAGGGATTTGGCGGTAGTGGAAATGTGGAGAATTTTCCATGGGCAATTACTCAGAAGCTCACAGAGGGTACTCAAGAATCGATATGATATTGGTCTCGGCCACGTTGATTCCCTCTTGGTGCAAAAAGTACAAATAGGTGTTCAATATCTCTCCGATCATGCTCCAGTCTTGGGGCAAATTGTGATGGTAAAAGACTTGATTAAAACTGGAGGCTGAACGAAATGATATTGAGAGACATCGCACCTAGGGCACATATGGAGAAAGCACTGAATAACTATTTCCAAGACAATGACAATGGACAAACAGATTGGGGAGTAATCTGGGATGCGGGGACAGCGGTAGTCCGAGGGGAATTCATATCGCAGACCACAGCATACATGCAGGAAAGGGTGCTCATTAAAAAGAAACTTGAGTCAGAGCTACAGGAGGCGGAATCACAAAACAAAACTAGACAAAGACAGAAATCGTTGAGAGCACTCCGGAAACCAAGAGCCCAGTTAGAAACTCAAGTAGCAGACCGAACGGCACAGTCCTTACTGTACACCAAGCAGACATATTATGTTCCGGGGGGGGGGAGGTTGCCAACAGATTCCTAACGGCCAAATTACATAAACAAAGATCCCGTAATTACATTGCGCAGTTTAAGAACGAAAAAGGGGAACCATGTGATTCAGAGGAGGGGAAACTGGAAATAATGGAAAGATTTCATCAGTAACTGCTGAAACGGAAGGACCTCCACCCACACACATAAATAAATTATATGTAAAAATTCACCCTGCCCCAAATCACTGAAGAGGACAATGACACTCTTCAGGCCCCCATAACAGCACAAGAAATAAGCGACGCTATAACAAATTTACCCCCTAACAAAACCACGGGAACAGATGGGCTAGGGAACAGATAAAAACATTCCGAAATCAACTATTAGGCCCATTAACTAAAATCTTTAATCATATAAGGGAAAGTGGTACGGTCTTGGTCGACATGGGAAATTCAGTCACAGTCCTAATACTTAAACCGGGCAAAGACCCCACAGATTGCACTAGCTACCGCCTGATCTCACTGCTTAAGTGATGCCAAATTATACACTGAAGTCCTTGCAACAAGATTGATGAAGGTATTACCCAAAATAATCCATGAGGACCAAGCAGGCTTCATAATAGGGAGACATAGGCAGGATAATATAAGGCAAGCAGTGGATGTCATAGACCGAGGAACCAGGACGAGGCAAAGATTTTCTATAGCTGCACTAGACGCACGACGTGCCTTTGACAGTCTAGATTGGACATATTTGAAACTGGTCTTGAGGAAATTCGGCTGTGACCCCACTTTAATTAAGATGGTTCTAGCGAACTTTTGACCTTCATGGTCAGCAGGAAAACCACGGCCAAAATAAAAATAAAGAGAGGTACACGGCGGGGATGTCCCCTTTCCCCCCCTAATATTCGCCATGGCGATGGAGCCTATACCGGAAATAATAAGACGGGACCATGAGGTGGTGGGAGTGACCTGTGGAGGGGCAACGCACAAGATAGCATTATATGCCAATTACCTCCTCCTTTTCCTCAAAGAGTCCACATGCACACTTCCGAAGGCACTGGAAAGATTACAAGAATTTGCCAGGGTCTTAGGCTTCATCATAAACTTTACTAAATCTAAGGCCCTAAACATAACGGAAGAAGAGGGAGAGATCTATAAACTGAGAGCACTATACCCCCTAACCTGGGAAACAGAGGCAATAGAATACCTGGGAATACAATTAACAAAAGCTTACAAAGGCCTGTATGGGGCAAATATATCACCCCTATGGAAACAATTGAGGGAAGACCTACATGAATGGGACGCCCAAGAATTATCCTGATTCGCACGCATTGTGGCACTTAAGATGACACTGCTACCCAGCCTGCTATACGTGGTGGGCTCGCTTCCGGGCGACACCTCCCCTGCTAAAATATGTAAGGCTCTACAGAAAGAGTTAACTACTTTTGTGTGGCACGGGAAAAAACCCAGAATACAAAAGAACGTGTTGACAAGGCCACCAATTTTAGGAGGACTTGGGGTTCCAGATATTCTGCCCGCGAATTGCGCCAATGATGAAATGGATGGGAAGGGACACACAAAATAGCTGGATGGGAATTGAGCAAGGGGTGACTACTATCCCCATTGTACCGTTACACGCGAGTGAGGGGCAGAGGGACAACTACTGGAAGCCACCAAAATATCGCTGAAAGGATGGGATGGAGCACTCAGAAGGCACCACATCACACCGGGCTTATGGCCCTTCAGCCCAGCGGCACCCAATCAGGATTGTACCCCGTGTAAGCAAAATAGGCTCTGGGATAATTAGGGACAGGCACAAACAATCCACTTAAAGGACTTTTTCAGGGAGAAAACCCTCTCTTATTTGAGGAATGCAAGAGAAGTTTGGTATAGGAGAAAGGGAAAGGTATACATATATACAAATTAGGCAATGGATAACACAGAAGGAGGTTAGGAAAGCAGCCACCAGGACCCTGATAGGGATGGAATTGACTCTGCAGGAGGGTATGATGACTAGGGCAATATCGAGGTTATATAGCCTGTTAGACAAGGCACAAGAAGGGGATACACTCACATACAAGGACAACTGGGATAGAGATCTGCACACACCCGTCACGGAGGAGGAATGGGGCAAATCTGGAGGAGGGCACAAAAGTCGTCCAAATGCACTGCTATTAAAGAAACAGCATATAGAATATGCTACAGGTGGTTCCTGACCCCACATAGGCTGCATAAAATGAACCCTAGTTACCCCTAACACCCACCCCCCCGCCCCCCGCAACCTGCTGGAGACAGTGTAGTGGCAGAGCAGCCTTACAGGCTTATACCATATGTGGTGGTCGTGCCCCAAGGCTACGATATATTGGAAGGAGGTTTTAGGACACATAAAAGAGATTACAGGGAAACAACTTAGTTTCAAACCAAAGGTGGTACTATTAAGAATAGAGGTGGAAGAAATGTATGCAGCTACCAGTAACACTGCTAACCTCCTCACCCATCTACTAATGGCAGCAAGGATGAGCCTTGCCCAGGGGTGGAAAAATTGGGATGGTCCCATAATAGCATACTGGTGGGTCAAAATCTGGAATGTATGGCCATGGAGAAAGTGGGAGCCCTGAGAGAGGGCAAGCACCAGAAATGTATTTCAGTATGGGACCCACTCCTAGAGTTTGTTAAGGAAAGGGAAGGCCGATATTACAGACCAACACTAATGAAAGCGATACAGAACTGAGGGTCATCGAAATTGGAAACAAAGCCTTAAGCTAATCGTGAAGAGCGGACGCACCGCACTCACCAAGTAACACAGAAATTGGAACCATACCGACTGGGGATAGGGTGAGGAGGGGAGGAGGGGAGTGAAAGATTTGGAAAATGTTATACTTACAGTTGGACTGGATCATAATGCACGACCACGGACCTTAGGTGGAACTTTGTTCGTACGGATACTCAAAACGGTAATTGAGATATATACTGAAGCAACTATGCCGTTAATGTTACGTAAACTGTGATTGTGTTTGAAAAATAAAGTTTTGAAAAATCAATTCATTAAATGTACACATCTAAAATGGATACATTTTTCTTGGCTGAAAACATATATCTTTGGTGAAGGTCCCATGCCAAATCAAGAACTATAGCAGTGGCATCCGCTTACTTCAGCGTCATTTGTCAATTTAAAAAAACAACTACTTATAGTGTACTTAAAATCTTATTCCTGACTATATGGGGAAATAGCATTTTTTTCCTAGAAGAACTATAAAGAGGACAGTGGAATAGAAAATGGCATGTTGATTCAATGGATAAGGTGCATATCTTACATCATGCTGGTAGTAATGGGTCTAAACGAAATGTTAGATATAACGTAATTTTGTGTGGGCATCTAATCACAATCAGGCATGACTCGCACCCTAAAGGGTTCTTTAAACAAAACATAAATAATTTAGGCTCTGGAATCCAACCGTTGGACTTTTGATAAAGTGCTTCAGTGCCCAGTCTGCAAAAGAATTCTTAATTTTACCTTTTGGGGTTGGTATTTGATTTCTATTCCCATTCCACAAGTCTGGAATTTTAAGCTCTTTCAGGATCAGTTTTATGGCGAGCCTCCATCTAATTTATGAGCTCCCACTGAAACATTAGGTCTTCGCAGCTATTAATTCTTACCTAAAATAAAATCCAGTTTAGCCAGGCTTTGTATTGTATTGGTTGCAGGCCTACTTCTAGGTATAGAGGAAATGCTTGGATTCCCTAGAAGATTTTTTTTTATCTCTTTCCGCTCATGTCTACTGCCTCTGTTTTCAGTTCTGCCTCATATAATGCAGCTGTAAATGCTTTATACCTATAAACGTCAAGGGCCTCTGGGACAATTTTGCCACTACATTTCTTGCCATTTTGTTTTGTCAGAAGCTCATTGCTCAAAGTACCGTATTTATCTCTGGCAATCTTCCTTCTTTACCTGTAGCATCATGATGTCTAAAAGTATTTTGAAAATGTGATTTTTGTTACAGTTATGAATTTGTGAAGTATCTTCGCCATTTTATAAAGAATTCCTTGGGGTCTGTGATAGAAGAGGAAACTGAAAATTGTACCATTGCTCAGAGTCGAGGTGAAGCATCTGGGTATGATACCCTCGTTCAGCATGTCACAAAAAATACTCGTGAATCGAAAGAGTGAGTACATTTTTAAAAATAGTAGCTATACCTGACCTATCCTATGCCATAGTAGTGTGCACTCTTTGCTGCTCTCTCTGCTCTCTCGCTTTGTGCTCTCTCTTGCTTTCTCACTCTTTCACTTTCTTTCTTTCTGTGGGTGAGAGTGGCATTGTCAAGTGTGCTTTCTCTGTTCTTTCTTGTCAGTGCATCAAAACATAAATTTGCCTAGAAGGTTTGAATGGATCAAAACCTCTAGCATTGGTTTTGGCAACCCTCCAGACCACAGTTGTCTAGCCTACTATGCCTGCACAGAAGTGGAAAGACCATATACAAATCAGGTTTGTGACCACGCTAAAAGCAGCAATCCAGCCCGAACTGCTAGGTCACATCCCTACTGCCTTCTGTTTTTTTTTTTCCATTCATTGCAATCTGATATGCTTACATTGGGCCTCATTACTAGTCTGGCGGTAACCCTCCTGGTGCTACCGATGGGTTGCCGCCAGACTCGTGACATTTAACCGGCACCTAGCTTGCCAGTGCCACCGTGACATTACTAGTCCGTTCGCGCTGGCAAGCTAGGTGGCGGTAAATGTTGTTCCCATCCACGGGAATGGGTTCACAGAAGCGCAGTCACCGTTGCTAATGGTGCCTGCGCTTCTGTGAAGTGTCTGCCTTCGAAGGGATTGTGTCCTCCGACGTATTCCTCATCTTAGATATCTCCTTCCAGCTCTGCTGGCTTCGGAAAATTTTTCTCTAGAGGGCGCTGCGCGTCGAAGTCCTCCGAGTCGATGTCCCTCGACCGCCGCCGTGTCGACGTCATCCTGCCTATAAAGGCCGCGCGCAGCGTCCGTTGCTCAGTTCCGTTTTTCCGCGCTTACTCAGTGCCTCGGAATACCGTTGCTCAGTTTTGTCAGGTTAATCCTATTTACCTCGAGTTATTCGATCCGTACTCGATGGCTTCTTCGTTGGAACCGACAACTCCTCGATCCGGCTTCAAAAAATGCCGAGATTGTGGGAAAAAGATGTCGCTGACTGACCCTCAAAGAGTTTGTCTGTGGTGTTTGGGAGCTGAACACCATTGTTCGGAGTGCGAGGACTGTATGTCCATGACAGCTAAGGCCCTGAAGGAGCGTAGGGGGAAGCTGGAGAAAGGTAAGACTTTTAAAGCTTCTTCTTCGTCGACGAAGTCGAGACATTCGTCTCCTCGTCACCATTCGCGCTCAAGGTCTCGGAGTGGGTCCCATCACTCCTCGAGATTGAAGCACTCGAAGAGGAGACGTCGAAGATCCCCTTCTCCGTCTTCCTCTTCCTCTGTTTCGCCAAAGAGAATTCCTTGCCCCACGAAACATAGTTCCCGGGCTGAATGGGAGGAATTCCGCAAAAATATGATGAGCGTCTTCGAGAAAGCGGCCTCGACCCCCTCGAAGACTGCCGAGAGCGATGCTCTGGTCGAAAGACCCAATGGTCAAAAACGCTGCGAGTCGCAGTACCCGGCGAAGGAAACCTCTTGAGCGCGTCTCAAACCCTCGAGTAGGACTATGACCTCCAAACCTTCCTCAAAGGTTCCGTCGACGAAGGTTCCGTCGACGCCGAGGTCGGTGTCTTCGACGCCGTTGTCGAAGGGACCTTCGACACACGGGTCTGTCGACTCGACGCCAGCTTCGACACCGGCGTCGACGCCAAGAAAAGTCACGGTTACGACACACCCAGTGACTATCCCCAGGTCCTCAATGACGATGGCGTTGAGATTGTCGAGCAGAATCCCAATTCTGTCGAGGTCATCGAGGCCTCCGCCTTTGTTTTCGACGCCACGCTCGAAGCCTTTGACGTCGGCGTCGACGACATCGACGTTTTCGAGGCCGATTATGACAAGTTCGGCACCCTCTGCCTTGGAAATGGGGTTTACACCCTTTATGAGTTCAGAACAATTGAGAACTATGTCCTCAATTATGGAAGAGGGTGAATTGTCTGAACAGGAAGACACATTTGAGTTGCAGGGACCTGTAACCCCAATTAGAGAGGAATTTTCCTCTGAAGAACGCAGGTTAAAGGATCTTCATGATTCCTTACATGAGGCAAGTGGGTTAGACACTTCCCCTGAGGTGGAGTTTGCTAGGCCAGACCCGGGGGAGTATGCTGAAACCCCCTATAGAGCCTTAATGGCCAGGATCACAGAGTTTATGGGGTGGTCTGCACCTTCACAATCTTTCCAACAAGATGACCTCACGGATATTCTCGACAAAGGCCCACAGGAGGATCCTGTGGTGCCTTTTCATAAAGCTCTTCAGAGGAAGATTATGACGAACAGGGAAACCCCAGATGTCGTCCCGGCAGTAAATAAAAAACTGTCTACAAAATACAGGGTATCTTCTACAGACCCAGAGTTTTTGTCAAAACACCCATCCCCAGAAAGTCTGGTGGTATAGGCAGCATCTTCTACCGATGTCAAGACGGCTTATCCTACCGTCCCACAGGACAGGGACGATAAAAAATATGATGCTATGGCAAAGAAAGTTTTTTCGGCATGTAGCATGGCGTTAAAATCTGTTAATGCTACTTGCACCCTTGCTAGATTCAGCCATACACTTTGGGAGTGTGCTTCTACAGCGGCTGACTGCATCCCGGAGGGAGAAGAAAGGGAGGCGTTCCTATCATACAGGACGGTAAAGACGCTATGTGCGAATCCCTCCAGACGGGCATTGATTCGGCTGACAGTATCAGCAGAGCAATGGCGGCAAGTACAACAACCAGGAGATTTGCTTGGTTGAGAAAGTCTGGTTTTGCCCCAGATGTGCAAGCCAGGCTCTTGAACATGCCATTCGATGGCTTTTCTTTGTTCGGGAAAAAGGGGGATGACAGTTTAGAGAAACTGCAAACTTCAAAAGCAGCAGCAAAATCCCTAGGCGCTGCAATCCGTCAGACACCTTTTCGTCCCACAGGAACCTCTGCGAGGGGCAAGTCCTTTCGCTTCTACTCCGCATTCGGAAGAGGTAGAGGACGACCGGCTCAAAGGGGACAAAGAAGAACTACCCGAGGTGGACGTGGTAGATATTCAAAAGCTGCAGCAACAGCAGGTGCCTCTTTACCATCGGCATCTGCATCAGCCGCCCCAAAACCACTCTGAGGACTTCCCTCACAGGACACCTGTAGGAGGCAGGTTGACTCAACATCTGGCGGTATGGCAGGCTATCACGTCAGATGCTTGGGCATTGGAAACAATTGCCCAAGGTTACTGCCTGCCTTTCCTACGCATACCTCAGAGTCATCCACCGGGGATCAGCTCTCAGAAAGCTCCAGATCCGCTCCTCTTGCAGGAAATTTTGGACCTGCTAGAGAAAGGTGCCATAGAACCGGTACCTGTAGCGGAGAGGAACAAAGGCTGGTACTCCCCTTACTTTCTCATTCCAAAGAAAGACAGAGGACTGAGACCCATCTTGGACTTGCGAGAATTGAACAAATTCCTCAGGAAAGACAAATTCAAGATGGTCACTCTTTCTCAGATCCTCCAGGCCCTTCAGTTCCAGGACTGGTTGGTATCTCTGGACCTTCAGGACGCTTATTTCCATGTGCCTATCCATCTCAAACACAGGAAATACCTGAGGTTCGCAATTGGCAACTCTCACTATCAATTTCGAGTGCTGCCATTTGGGCTGACCTCCGCCCCGAGGGTCTTCACCAAGTTAATGTCGGTAGTGGCGGCAAGTCTAAGGAGGGAACCTGGACGATAACTGGACGATTGGTTGATCAGGGCTGTTTCTTCGGAACAAGCTCAGATCCAGCTAAATCACGTTTGCCGCTCCCTTCACAGACTGGCTTTCTCCCTCAATTTAAAGAAGTCACAAATTATACCATCGCAGAGACTCCAGTTCATAGGAGCGATTCTGGACACTTCCCTGAGAAAAGCCTCGCCACCAGAGGTGAGACCTTCAGTGGTGGGCCTGTCGGGAGAACATTCTGAAAGGAGAACATTTTTGGCAACCCTGGCCGGAGATAACAGTAGTCACGGATGCCTCACTCACGGGGTGGGGAGCCCACGCCAACGACTTGACCATCAGCGGTCATTGGTCTCCATCGGAGTCCAGACTACATATCAACCTGTTACAGCTGAGAGCCGTCAGACTTGCGCTGAAGGCGTTCCTGCCAGCTGTACAAGGGAAAAACGTCCTGATAATGACGGACAACACGGTGGCCATGCATTACCTCAACAAAAGAGGAGGCGTAGGATCACTACCCCTGTGCAGAGAGGCGATGCAGCTCTGGTTTGGGCAATCCAAGAAGGAATCTCTCTATCGGCAGTTCACCTAGCCGGAGAGAAGAACTTGACAGCGGACGCTCTGAGCAGGCAGAGCACAGTCTCCCACGAGTGGGAACTAGCTCAGGAAGTCCTTCAAGAGATCTTCGCCCTTTGGGGAACCCCTCAGGTGGATCTGTTCGCCACCAGCCTCAACAGGAAATGCGATCTGTTCTGCTCAAGGGAATTTCCCCCGAGAGGAGCTCTGGGAGACGCGTTCATAGTGGACTGGGAGTTTCCGCTTCTGTACGCGTTCCCACAGGTCCCTGTCATTCCTCAAATGATCAGGAGGTTGAGAAGATTCCGGAGAACCATGATCCTAATTGCCCCGGATTGGGCCAGGAGAACGTGGTACCCGGACCTTCTAGACTTGTCCATCTGCCCTCCAATTCGACTTGCACTCAGAGAGAACCTACTCTCACAGAAGGGAGGTCAGGTTCTCCATCCAGACATCAAAACCCTCAACCTTCACGCTTGGCTTCTGAAAGGCTGAGGTACAAGGATTGGGACCTCCCTGATGATGATATGGAGGTGTTGCTTTCGGCAAGGAGGCCAGCAACAAAGTCTTTATACCGCTGCCGTTGGAACAGATTTTGCAGCTGGTGTAGAGAACAGAATATCGACCCTTTTTCATGTGGTACACCAATGGTTTTGTCCTTCCTACTATATTTGGCGAATTCAGGCCTTCAAGTTGGCACCATTAAGGGCTATCTCGCAGCGCTATCCATCTTTAAGCGCACTGCATAAGAACCATCCTATTTCAAGTTACCCTTGGTAATACAGTTTCTAAAGGGGTTAACCAATGTTTATCCCCCAAGACCATTTCAAGTTCCCCTATGGGATTTAAACTTAGTCCTAACTTTCCTGATGGGCACACCTTTCGAACCTCTCCATTCTTGTTCGTTAAAATTCCTTACCCATAAAACTGTTTTATTAATAGCACTTACATCTGCTAGAAGGGTGAGCGAATTACAAGCTCTTTCTTGTAAACCCCCTCACACAATCTTTCACAAAGACAAAGTTGTCCTGCAAGTGAAGCCTAATTTCCTCCCAAAGGTGGTTTCTGAATTCCATATCACTCAGAAGATTACCCTACCATCTTTCTATCCTCCTCCTCATCCGGGGAAAGAGGAAGAGAGGTTACACAGGCTAGACCCTAGAAGGGCTTTAAGTTTTTACATCAGTAGACTAGCCAGGATAAGACAGGCAGACCAGCTGTTTGTACGTTACACAGGTCACAAGCAGACCATTTCCAGATGGATCATTCTAGCCATTCTGGAATGTTATAAATTGGCAGGGAAAGAGCCCCCTCAAAACCTTAGGGCTCATTCGACCAGAGGTATTGCAGCTTCATCGGCCCTCAAAAGAGGTGTGCCGGTTAAAGACATCTGTGCGGCCGCTACATGGTCGTCTGTCCATACCTTTACACGATTTTACAACTTGGATTCCTCCTCCAGTCAAGAGACTAGGTTTGGAAGGGCTGTACTGCATTCTATTCATCAATAGAAGACAGCATGAAGTCAGTACTCCCTCCTCCAATAATAGAATACTGCTATGGGAGCCTATCTAAGATGAGGAATACGTCGAAGGACACAATCCCTTCGAAGAACAAGTTACTTCTTACCTTGTAACGTTCTTTCGACGGGATGTTCCTCCGACGTATTCCTCATCGACCCTCCCATCCATCCCCGCAGTTCTACTTCCCTTGTTGTTGCAGCTTATGCTCCTTCAAGGTGATTAGTCCAGTCCAGAAAGAATTATTGTGGGCTACAAAACGGAACTGAGCAACGGACGCTGCGCGCGGCCTTTATAGGCAGGATGACGTCGACGTCGATACGGCGGCTGTCGAGGGATATCGACTCGGAGGACGTCGACGCGCAGCGCCCTCTAGAGAAAAACTTTCCGAGGCCAGCAGAGCTGGAAGGAGATATCTAAAATGAGGAATACGTCGGAGGAACATCCCGTCGAAAGAACGTTACAAGGTAAGAAGTAACTTGTTCTTCTGTGGCTGCTGTGCCCGGCAGGGTCAGACCTGTCGGGCGCTGCGGCCCCTGCAGGCAAAGTTGTAATTTGCCGGTCTGGAAACAAGGGTGTCGGTGATCTTACCGGCACCCTTTTTTTCCGGACCGGCAAAGTCGTAATGAGGCCCACTGTCTCTCTAACTACCTCTTTCTATCTCATACTCTGTTAGTGTGGTCTTGTGGGCTATGGTTTGTCTCTCTCTCTCTGTCAGTGCAGTCTGGTACACACACGTTTTCCTTTAGTGTGGTCTGGTTTTGTAGCTGCCTGTTCCTTTCCCTCTGTGTCTCTCTCTCTCTCTCCCTTCACTCTGTTTCTCGACCCCTCTCTCTTCCTCCCCTCTTCCCCCCTCTCTGTCCTTCTCTGTGTCCCTCTGTGTGTGTGCCTCTTTCTCCTCCAATGTGTGTCTCTTTTGTCCCTCTCACTCTCCCGCTGTCTCGCCACCTGTTTGTCTATCAATTAAACATTGCCTTGATGCTTTCAGAGAAACAGACCATTGGTTTTAGGAGGAAAGGACACTCTTAGAGACAATGGGCCTCATTACGAATTTGGAGGCAGCCATGCCCTTAATAAGGGCATGGCTGCCTCCAAACTCGGGTCCGGGTGCCCTGAATGGGGAAATACCGGGCCATTCCGAGCAGACCTCGTAATAGGGCGGTAAGGGGTTAACGCTCCGGCACCTTTACCGGCGCCGTTAACCCCTTACCGCCCACCTCGTAATGAGGCCCAATATAGTGTGTATACTGGCAGTTAGGGAGATTTATCTTTTTTTTTGTGATTGAAATTTTTACTTCTAAGACATATTATACAAATGTGACAAATCTAATTAATAATCATAAAAATACAAACCTAAACGATCTTGGCATATAATTAACATTGTATGCAATAATTAAATCTGTAACTGAAAGAATTCAAGAAGAAAGTAAAACAGAAAAGAAGGAAAAAGGAAGTCTGAAATCGAGAAAGGACACAGAACCAGAAAGCATTTTGTCAGCCAATGTTATCATCAATCCAAAATCAGAAAAAAAATCATCATCAAACTTCATCCCCTCTCATAGTGAGACCCCCAGCACTTTTTGCTGGATTTCTGAACCTTTTTCTTTAAATCCTGAATGAGTGGAGCCTTTTTTCCCTCATTCATTCTTATGGGCTCTGTCTTTTGGAACTCTGTTCTCTGTGTTTTACTTTACTATGGAGTCTACTTTCCTCCATATCTCTTAATTCATCTGTATTTTACTATTGCAGCATGCATCTTTTTATGTACAGTGTTGCTGGGAACTCTTTGGATTCTCCTTTTGGATTATTTATTTATCCTTACTTAGTACTGTTCTTAAGGATAGGATACTAAAACTTTATATTCTGAGAGATTGGCACACAGCACCTTACGTTGAGTGCCAAAGGGATACCTAGTATCCCTACCCCCTTCTCTCTGCTCCTGTGACTTTTTAGTCACATAGACAACCTTCTAGTTATGGCTGGTTGCAGTGGACGTGTTCTACAAACTATTGTGCTATTTTTACCGCAAACTGTATTGCCAGTCCCAGTTGTGCACAATAGGGTCACCTAAGTACTAACTTGCCCTTGGGTGTCCTTGCCTAGGCTCCAGTATGCCTGGGCAGGCAGGAAGTGCGGGAGGAGTGTTTCAATCCCCTGCCCTCTGTCTGCCTGAATGGAACCAGCTCCCACAGGGGGTCTGGCTATCCTGATTGGACAGCCACCTGCCCCTTTCTGTAAACTGCTGAGAGAGATTGCAGAGCAGTGTGTGCTGAAACTGAATAAAAGTTGAGGTTCCTGAGGTGAAAGGCAAGTCGACCACTGGAAACTGAAGTAACCGAAGAAGAAGACTACCAGAGACACCTGCAGACCCTTTGCATCACCGTGAAGTGGCCACTGCTGTCCTGACCCTGTTTTCTATGCAACAGGGGAGCACTGTAGAGGACTCCTCCTTCCCTTTGGCTGGTGGGACCAACCAGCCCTGAGACGAACTACAATCTGAGCCATCTTCTGAGGTGCTGTGGCATCCCAGAGCTGCAAACCGTGAATACTAGACCTCTGACTCAATCGTAGTGCATCGTCTTGCAAAGGCTGAATCCGTCCAAGTGTTTGCTGAGCTCCAGGTGAACCTCCAGAGTCACAATCCGACTCATCCAAGTCCCCTCAACAGAGTGCAGGAGTCGAAGAAGAATGACCGGGCGAATTGTGTCCTTTGCTTGTGCTGCAGAAAAGGTGCCAAAACCGCAGACTGACCAGAGAAGCTGAAGACATCCATGCCAGCGGTCCTCCCTCGAGACTGCTGCTGAGAAATCCTGATCAGAGTCCAACCTTTCATCACCAAACCAAGGAATACCGACACCGGGTCCAGTGTTGCCATTCTGAGGAATTCCAGCCACAAACATTTCTTCTAAACTAAGGTACTGTGGGGAGAAAAGGTATTGTTACCTTAATCCAAGAAGTTGCTTGATAGCTTTGGAGTGCACATAGATGTGTCCAGGTGTCCACTCTTACCTCTCATCCAAACTGCCAGCTTGTGTCCCTTTTGCAAGTCCTTTAACAGGGTCTCCACCATTGTTTTTTTTTTTTAATAACACATTTTATTTGTTTTTAAAAACATACATTCCAAATGCAGACTCCAAGGGAGTCGAACCATGATATGACATCACAACAACAGGTCATTGGAATTACATAACATGTAATACTCCTTTGACATGTTTGTTCACAATAGCAGCATCACTTTACTTTACTGTCCATTACATCTTACATAGGTCCGGCAACAAGGCAGATCATTGAGCATCCTCCCACTTTTGCAAAATTTTCCCAGCTTTATCGGGACAACCTCTGGCCGTATACACTCTCTGTTCCATCGCTACACAGACATTTACATCAGCAACCCATTGTTCCACCTGCGGCAACACCTCTGATCCCCATAGCTTAGCTATGTTTCTCTTGATCAGGGCAGTTACGGTTGAGAAGAACAGTTTCTCATTTCTTGTCATCTCCCCTTCACCTTCTAGCCCCAACATCAACAATTTGGGTTCTCTAACTATTGCCTGACCCAAACTCTCGTAGGTATGTCACAGCATTGCTGCCAATGCTGGCGAATAAGCGACATTCCCATATTATATGAAAAAAGGTTCCCTCTTCTTGGCGACATCTGAGACAGTTGGGCTCTGTACTCCTACCTGAGCGGTAGAGTGCTACTCTCGGATAGTATACCCTGTGGAGTATCTTAAGCTGAATGAGTCGGAGCCTGGATGAAATGGCCGTTTTGTGAGGGTACATCAGGGCCGCCACCCATTCTTCTGGAAGGATTTCCCCCACATCCCTTTCCCATTTAAACTTCAGTTTCGACAACTCTGGTGTAAAAGGAGGTGATAACACTGTACATAGCAGAGGTGACCCTGCCGCCGACCTTGACCACCACAATGTTCCTTTCTATAGGGGTGCAGTCTGGCATGTTAGCTAAGATTGGGAGGTGTTTGTGTAGCGCATGTCTCAGTTGTGTATAGTGGTACCTTTCGCTTTCCGGAATGTCACATTTCGTCATAAGATCTTCAAAGGGTATCATTCCCCCGCCCTCCATCACATCTCCAGCCTTCATTATTCCTTTTGTTGCCCATTATGACCATCTCGGTAGCTTGCTCACCTCCGGTAGGTTCCCGTTTCCCCACAGTGATTGGACTGGCGTTACTTTTTTGTCCCAGCCTATGAACTTGTGTATCTCTACCCAAATCAATGTTGATTGGGCCACCGGTTTATGCGGGGTTGCCAATCTCGGGTTCTGCAAGAGCCCCTCCAATGGGGGTGGCCTTTGTCTCATTTCTATCTCGCCCCTTACATGTGGGAGTGATTTGTCCCCGTGTAACATGTCATTTACCACTTCCATCTGACTTGCCCAATAATAAGACTGTAGGCGCGGGAGCCCAATACCTCCCTCCCAAATCGATCTTTGAAGCGTACCAAGCGCTATTCTCGGATGCCCGCCTCCCCATAAAACCTTGCGTAGTATACATTCAATTTTGTGGAAGGTTACCACTGGGACATGTACTGGGGTATTCTGCAGGACATATAAGAAACGGAGTAGGGACATCATTTTGTACAATGCTGCTTTTCCCAGGAGGGTCAGCGGCAGGGACATCCAGTGGTATGTATCCTCCTTGAATTTTTCCACGATTGGCTGTAAATTCCTGTCCGTATATTCATTGAGGTTCTTAGGAATAAGTATTCCTAGTTATCTAAAACAGGTTCTCTCGACTCAGTATGGGCAGCCCTCCGGGATTATGCCCTCTATTTCTCTGACCGGGAAGAGTACAGATTTGGCCCAGTTTACCCTTAGCCCGCTAAAGGAACTGTACTGTTGCAGAATGTCCGTCACTATGGGACAAGAAGTAATCGGATCTCTGAGATATACCCATAGGTCATCCGCATATAGGGAGACCCTGTCCTCCCACTCTGCCAAACCCTTAAAGCCCTTCCAGCTTTGTGAATCTCTCAACAAACAAGCTAGGGGCTCCATGGCTAATGCAAAGAGTAATGCTGACAGGGGACAGCCTTGTCTCGTTCCCTTACCCAGTTTGAATGGTTTAGATGGCCAGCCATTGACTCTGGTTTCCGCCTCCGGGGAGTTGGATAGTAGTTGTATCCACCCCATAAATTCTGCACCAAATTCCAAATCCGTCTCATTATCTCCCATAGTGCCTCCCAATATACTGAGTCGAATGCTTTCTCAAAGTCTATTGCTAATAGTGCTAGGGGGTCGTTGGCGTTCTGCGCCCTTTCCAATGCTAAATGTAATCTGCGGATATTCATGCGTGTTGACCTGTTCTGCATGAAACCGCACTGGTCCGGGTGCACTAGGGACGTTATCACTTTTTGTAGTTTGATCGCTAGTATTTTGTAAATTCTGGTTTTCATTGCCCTATGAGCGTGTTTGGCATTGTCTAATGCTACATTTTGCAGGCGGTATTGCACTACTACAAGCGCTCTATGTGACTCGGGTTGATCTTGCGTTAGGTGGGCTCTCTCCACTTGCTGGACTTCTAGTTCTGCTGCAGCTATTTTTCCCTGTGTTTCTTCCTTGTAGCCGCCACCCAGGAGAGAATTTGTCCCCGGAGTACTGGCTTGTATGCCTCCCACAGCACCCCAGGGTTGTCCACAGACCCTACGTTCAACTCAAAGTATGTATTGGTCACAGACTGTATATGTTCTATAAGGTCCGGGAAACCCAAATAATAGGCGTTAAGACGCCATGATCTGGGGGGGGGGAGTGGTCTTGACGTTGCCACTTCCATCAGCAGGGGGGAGTGGTCCGATATTCCCCTCGGCAGGAGTTTTGCTACAATCGCCCTGTGGATACTTGTCGCAAAAATAAAGAAATAATCCAACCTGGACAATGAGGCATGCACTCCCGAGTGGTATGAATATTCTCTGGTATAGGGCTGTAGGGCACGCCATACGTCACGTGTGAATCGTGGGGTTTCTCCCTCGTAAGTGTGTCCTATCGAGTTCCACATTCATCACCTCATTAAAATCTCCCCCTAAAATCAACAAATCAGATGTGTCATTAGCAATCAGCGGGGTGATGTCATTTACTAATGCAGGCAGTAGCAGTAGCGCGGGGGCGAGTAGATTGCTAGCAGGCACGTTTTTTGATTCCATAGTGTTCCCTCTGCAAACGTTCCCTGTGTCCTGTGTCACTGTAGAGAGAGTGAAAGGTAGTGATTTATGAAGCAGTATGAGTACACCTCGTGAGCCCATAGTGAAGCCAGCGTGAAGTGCCGTGCGATAGTTGGTACGTTTAAAAAGGTTGCAAGTCGTGCCCGCTAAATGGGTTTCAGTGAGGAATGCTATATCTGGTAGGTGTTTGTTTAAGTATTGTACAACTAATCGCCTTTTGAGACTGCTCCCTAACCCGTTGACATTCCAGGTGAGAAGCTTTAAAGTACGATCTTTCACATTGGGCATATACTGCCCGTGTGTAGTAGGTCTAGAGTCGTATTCCGCCATGACTTTTCTGTAAAATTATGATTGTGTGTTTTCGATGTGCTGCAAGCTGCAAAGGATCTCTTTGTGGAGGTACATGGGTATATGCTTGAGGTGGTACGTTTGACATTCCATTTCAACCTTCAATTAACATTTTAAACCAAAAAGCAAACCAACCATTCCCTTTCCCCCCAACCCCCTCCCTATACTCCGCCTCAATCCAAAGTACCTGTCGCCCGAACAACAGCCTGGAGATAACTAAGAACTCTTAAATCTCCAGTATAAACAGAACAAAAGGAAAAAACACTATCCGGAGGGGGGAGCCCTTCTCGGAGCACCATCTCCTGCGCAGTCTGTTCGTGTCATTATTGTAGGATTAAATCATACGGCAGTGAACAGAGTCTGTGGGATAACATATTGTTGTATTGCTACGATCCATGCTGTTTCTTTAGTGCGGGACCCAGTTCCGGGTGTCTTGTCCCAGCACTTCTGGATTTCTAACAGAGGAGGCACGACCTGATCTGGGCTAGGGTTTTCCTCTCTGTCTAGTCGGTCTCACGGTCCAGTCGCCTTCATTGTGAGCTTCAGCCCATATCCAGGCCTCTTGTGGGTCGGTGAAATGTATCGTAGTTCCCTTATGGTAAATTTTGAGCTGCGCTGGGAAGAGCAGTCCGTATTTTACGTTCGTGAGTGCCAGCTGTCTTTTAAGGGGTTCAAATGATTGCAGTGCACGTTGGACCTCCCGAGTGTAGTCAGGGAAAAATGCAATCTGGGATCCATTGTGGGTGATTACCCCTTTTTAACGCGACATCTGTAGTAGGGCATCCCTGTCCCGGTAATTGAGCAGTTTAGCGATAACCGTTCGAGGCGGCGCCCCTTTCTCCACCATTGTTATTTCGTGTATCCTTACCTAGAGACTGAAGGTATCCACAGGAACATTTGCTGTTCTGCTGCTCTGTGAGACTTTGAGCTCTCTCCAAATGGACTTTTGCATATAGTTAGGGATCAGACTTTTAAAGTGTAAACTTGCGCTAAAACTGCCTCTAGAACCTTAACCTCTGCTTCTGCTTGACTAACCAACTGTTTTCCTTCATAAAAAACTTTATCTTATGTGGTTTTGCTAACTAAATACAATTACTGTATATCTTTGTGTGTACAAGAGTGCACGTTATTACTGATAATACAGTAGAACTGTCATTAGTGTCAAACTCTGTAACAACTGTAACCACAAGCAATAACCAACTAAGCAGTGGCCTTAGAAAAGTATCTATAAGTATTTCCATGTATGTTGGTTTAATTATCTAAGCATTTAGACACAGCCCTCTCATGGATCTCCTCCTTCGTCTCTAATCACACTCAAATCACGCTCCTCCACCCGTTCAGCTCCACTGCACGATCAGTAACAATGGGTGTGCCACAAGGAGAATCCGTTACCTCCCTAATCTTCAACTTCTACTTGTGCCCGCAATCGTTCGCTCCCACAACCTCACTTGCTACAACTACACAGACGATACCCAGATCATCCTTAAAATCCCAAAGTCATCAGGACCCAACAGTCCAGACCTGTCATCATGTCTCTCGGATATTGACCACTGGATGACTACCAACCACCTCATCCTGAACCCAGATAAAACTGAACTCCTAGTCTGCGGAAAACCAGCGCTCCTTCCTCAACTGATTCCTTGGCCACAATCGCTAGGACCCACGCCAGTAACTGCCAAATCAGCGAAAAACCTGGGATGCACAGTGGACACATGCTTATCCCTCTCCTCACACACCACCTCCGTATCTAAAACCTGTTTCTTCCATCTACAGATTCTCAGGCATATCTTCCCTTACCTCACCTATCCCCACCGTTTCTCGGCCATCAACTGCATCATCCTCTCGTGCTAGGCTATGCAAACTGCCTCTACCTAGGCGCTGCGGCGTTCCAACCAACTAAACTTCAAAGAATCCAAAACACTGCAGCACACCTGCTCATCAGCATGCCCCAAAGCGAGCACATCAGCCTTACACTAAGAGTACTCCACTGGCTCCTGATTGACCGACACGTTGCCTTTAAAGCCATGTGCATCACCCACCTGGCCATCCACAACACCAGCCTGGAATCCCTCCAACAGAAAATCTATTGCTACCACCCCTCAAGAAGTCTCAGATCTCGCACAGCACATCGCCTAATCGTCCCATCCTACAAATCCTATAGATTAGGCAGATCCTCGTTCTCCGTCCGAGCACCGCTCATCTGGAACGCCCTATCCTACACATTTGCAATATTGAAAGCCACCTCGAAATCAGAAAGGCACTCAAAACCTGGCTCTTCCTTGCATCCTCCTGAAACCGTTCACACCTCCTACCCGCCAATCACTGCATGGATGCTGGCATTGTTTGCAGCGGCCAACCGTGACAAATATCCCCCTGCTCATGGACAACAACCCTCCTACCAATACCAATACCCAGGGATGCCGGCAGCTTTCGCAGAGACATCCCATAACAATCTTTCACCCTCCAGTAGCTCCCCTCTTCCCTACGGTCCTCGGCACCTCTAGCACCCTTGCCCATCGGGACCGGCATCGCTGTTCATACTATCGTTGCAAGTGGAACTGGAAATAGCAAGACCAGCCATCCACTCCAGACAAAGAAAAAGAACTCCATCCAAGCATACAGTACTTATACCTCACACCACTTCAGTAGACACAGGCCACAGGCATGGCCACCCATCCATACAACATTGAAAACAGCTATGGCTGTGCCATTCAGGCTAACTGCACACACAGCGGTCCGCACTGAAACACCTGACATACTTCAACACCTCTGCCACTAGAATGCAGCGACAAGCTATGAAATAAGATTTGATCTAGCTGGGCACACATCGACTCTTCTTCATCAATAGCTCTATATCCCAAACTACTGTATGGGAGGACAGGTCGAAGAGACCCCCCCCCCCTCCCCTGCAGTCCCCTCCTTGTGATGTCTTTGGCTCGTCAGGGGACCCCCTGCCACCAGGGCCCAGGTGGTGGGTGGACCACTTGCTGACACATGGACCAAACATACTGTATTAGGTTAGACCCAGGAAACCATTTTGAAAACCAGAACGCCATCTTAAGACATGACTCCATGTGCGATGCAGCACGGCCCCCACCTTCATAGAATCCTCGCCTACCCTGTTGCCTCCGCTCCCTGGCAGATCTGCTGAAAGCCTGTTCCCACGAACAGTCGGACATGAGCTAGTGTTAGAGCAAACACTGTATCTTTCACCTTCCGCAGTGCATCATTATCCTCAGCGTGGCCCGGGCAGCGGGGCTGGCTTGGAAAATAACTGTAAACCGTACTCGATGAAACAAAAGCCTCAATCCCACACCAAGAAACTGTTCATACATACATACACATATATTGCATTACTATATCCCTTCTCCACGCCCCCCGTGTCAAAAATCTACAAACACTGTACAAATAGAAGAATGTGTTATTGTGTGACAACATGGTCATGATACTCAAACCCCCTCAGTTATGTGCACCCACTCAGTGCCCCTGGCCTCCTACTATATTCTTCGCTAGGGGTAATGTAAAGAGAGTGATATTAAGTCCGTATGCCATGACTACCCCGATGCTGCTAGAGTACAAAGGAACACAAGCGCGAACGTATTGTGAGCTCATGTAAATTGTTTAATGAGACACATAGAATGCCATCAAATGTAAATGTACGAGTTTAACGTGTATTACTGCTGTCAACTGTATTGGTCTGTTGCTCCTGCGTGCTCCACCAACCCTAATGCTACCTCACGTATCGTGTTTACAATGTGATGCTAAAGCTGCTAATCTTGCAAATACTTACCCTGTAGTGACTAATAGAACTGTTGGTATAGTTAACGTGTTCTGAAATGACTATGTATTGATGCAAACATTATAGACGTGTAACCTTTTAGACATTATACATTATTACATTATACGAATCCCTTCGTTTTCAATGCAATTCAATACAATTTGCAGCTTGCGAGAAGACTATCATCGCGGGCATATCCAAGGCCACCTCCCCTCTCTTCCCATTGAAGCCTGCCAGAGAAAGCAAAGGCCCGAGCTACACCGCCTCACCTCCCCCAATTTGTCTGGAGCCGCTTCAAGCATTCAGGATTCCCCCGCAGCTCACATGGCCACGAACAGCCCCCTGAATTATTTACAGCCCAGCAGCAAAATCCGGCCATAACCAGAGGCCAGAGATGCCCCCTCATAGGTCCCACAACCCACCAGTTCACCCCAGATTAATGACGCTTGTAATAGAAGACACCTAATATTGCACCAACATTGTGTAAAAGCATCCGTCATTACTTCTAACGAGACCCAAAGCTCGGACAGCTTACCCCGTGCCCTGAGACCCGACCCCGTGGCCTATGATACCTAGTCAACAGGATAACAGCAACCCTGTATTGATGTATCGCCAAAGTACTCCACCTAATGCGCATTCCTCCTGTGTTGTATTAACCTGTAGAATAACCTATTGTAGGATTTACAGGGCAACTGACATTGCAGCATTGAATGAATGGGGTGTGCATGGCCTTTAGGGCAGAAACCCAAGAAAGACGTCCATCAATGACACTGAACACGCCTGACCGGACAGCGCCTCCCAGATGAGCCCAGCTGACCTGCCCACCCCACTTTGGCACCTGGCGGTGTCCACCAACCACGAAGCGACGCATCACAGCTGCACATATAGTTAGTCGACGCCACCCAATCCCCATGTACATGTGCCCCCTATAGTGTGTAGGTGCCTATGACACTTTTTGTAAATATAAACGCCTGTCTTTGCGATTGTCAGACAGAGCGCTCTCGGAGTTTGCAGAGTTCTTTGCATGCCCTATTTGACTTAGATAAAACTTCCCTCGAGCTCACCCGCACTTGGTCCTAGCCTTTTTCCCCATTCGTGGGAGAGTCCATTATTGCCTCTCATTGCGGGGAGGGTCGTGCTATCTGGGGATGCTTGCCTTCACTACCATCAGCTCCCAACCACGTCCCTGACCTGGGCTGCTTAATGGAGCCTAGCCAGCCATCGAAGTCCTAATGTGGAGAAAATGCACACAAACATCTCTTAAATTATACTCTTAGAACTTCCTACACACGGACTGTGTCACCGAGGGAGTTCAAACCACACAGCGCATTGAGGCCATACAAATGTGGGAAAGCGCACTATATCAATAACAAAATAAAATACAATACAATTTAAAGAACATTTCTTGTATAAATATAATATATATTTTAATATACTTTTATTAGTGGGTTTCTTTGATCTGCTTTACTAACTGGGTTCAATGTACTAACCTACAGCTCACATCTTCCTCTTGTGATAAGTCTGACTGCTCTGCCACTCCTCCAAGGTTCTATGAGTAGTGTATACTGAAACTAACTAACTAACTAAGTAATAAATACAATCCCCTCTGATCTATGGGTACAATATGTGAAGGGTAAGTTCTACAATCCTAATATACATTCTTATTGTAATATGAGACACACAGATCCTTGGCCTCTTCCTATGAGCTTTAAAAGTATTAAACAAGTGATTTTAAATTCCAAGAGATCGAATGCACTTGGTCCAAATGGTCTAGCAAATTCTGTTTTGAAAGAAGATCCAGATAACTGGGCTCAGATCCTTCTAGCTCTCTTTTCCCGGGTTTGCTGCTCTTGCACCGTGCCGACGACATGGCAAAGGTTGGTGCTAATCCCGGTTCACAAAAAAGGTGAACGCAGGGAGGTCACCAATTACCGACTTTTGTTCATGCTGGACGCTACGGGCAAGGTTTTTGTGAGCCTGGTGCTTAGAGAGTTGGAGTCTTGGATAACTGCTGAACACGTTCTTCATCACGCCCAGACTGGATTTAGACCTGGGGCTAGCACCACTCATAACATCAGAGTGTTAGACTCACTCATTAATACTACAAAGAGTAATAAAGATTCTACTCTATACATGTTATTTGTTGATTTTACTAGTGCATTTGATCAGGTCATAAGACAAAACTTTGGATTAAGTTGATTAGCCTCAACTGTCCTGTCTGGCTAGTTCAAATTTTAATAGCACTACATAGTGAGAACAGGGCTATGGTAAGATTAAATAACGATGGTTCTGTGACTGAACCTATTACTATTAATATGGGAGTAAAACAGGGATGTGTAGCTGCGCCCACGTTATATAATCTATATATCTCTGATTTACTTCCTCGTATGAGACTAAGGTCAAATTGTCCCCCTAGACTGGGGCCAACCGCTGTGGTAGGCATGCTCTATGCAGATGACCTGATACTGTTCAACAGAACAATATCTGGTATCAAGAGCTTGCTTGAAGAGTTAGTACAGTACTCCTCTGAACTGGGCCTGACCATAAACTTGAGGAAGACAAAGATAATGCGGATTAGCAGTAAGAGATCTATTCAGCTGGGCATCGAATCAAACTTGGGCCTGATCGAGTTTGCTGATTCCTATCCGTATTTGGGTCTGGAGTTTGACATAACTCCTAATTACAATAGGATAATTGCATGTAAGAAAAGAAGAGCTAAAATACTAACACTACAGGCATGTAAATTCTCAAAAGGAAATGCTGGCTTCAGCCTGGCAGGTACTATAAAGTTATATCAGCAGTGCCTTGTCCCAGCTATACTCTATGGCCTTGAAGCATTAGCTATGCAGGACCTAAACTGGCTCAATATTTTAGAAGGGCAATATTGGCGAGCTGTGTTAGGTCTGGGCCCTTCATGCTCTATGCAATACCTGAGACTTGAGCTAGGCCTAACCTCATTGAGAGGCATGGCTTTACGTGCCAGGGGAGTTTTTTATTTGAAATCTGTCTCTGCACCGAAATGTAAACTGCTTTCGATAGTGGGAAATAATTATGATACCGAGAAGGTTAAGCAGGGTGATAATTCTAAAACATTGAATGAATCACTCTTCTTTGAGATTGGTTGGATCCATGCAAAAAAGAAAATGCGACCATTTATTCATTTGAAAAAATCCTTCATGCGCAAATAAAATCACTGGGATTGGTGTGAAAATTATTCCCACCTTGAAAGGCTGAATGGGTACGATGCTGTGGTTAATGTAATACACAGGTATAGGAGAACGCAGCCTTACTTGTTATTATGCCCGGTTCCGATAGTAAGAGATTTCCTCCTAAGGCTTCGTACCAATCAACTCCTGGTACTTGCTATTACAGGTGTGCAACAGGGCTTGGTTTTAAAAGATAGAATTTGTCGCATCTGTAAGAATCCTAGTAATTTAGAAACTGCCAGACATGTTCTCACCTCTTGTCCCAAATTGGGCCCGTTATATATGAACCTATTGGGAAAATGTGTATATAGCTATGAGAGCATTGTTGGAGATTCCTTTTAGGCCTACTGTCTTAATTCATATACATTATCCTCTCAACTTGCCTTGAATAGAGTATGGATTCAGGTTAGAAAATTATTGTTACTAACTTCATTTGGATTGCTTGAATTGATTTTAGTGACAAACTATTTGTCTGGGATATATTGACAATGCTATTAGATATGCGTATATTTATACTTTTTGCAAAATTAGAATTTCTTCAATTTTTATTTTTATTATGCAATTTTAATGTATTTTTATTGTGCTTAGATTTGTGAAGATATGATGATGATGATTATGAATGACGTATGAATTGATATGAAGTTATATGTAGTTATATGAAGTTATAAGAAGTCCTATGAAGTTTGTACTTTGTATTTCTTGTAATCTTGTAACTTTGTATAGTTATGAAGTATATGTTTTATTGCTTCAATTCTGAAAGTATTTATCTTGTTCATTGTTATGTCTTATGTCTCTGTTTTATGAGATATTTTGTGTAAAGTTCTAATATTTGAACTAAATCACAATAAACTTATTATTATTATTATATACTGAAACTAAGAGTTGGGGGCTGTATTCCATTAGGATAGTTTTATGAAGTCTTACCTCAAGTGGACTTTAGGAAAATTCTTCTAACACTGGTGTTACAGCTGGTGGGATTTGTGTAGGTTGGATTACATTGACTCCTGATTGTATTGTGTTCAAAGAATCCATCCTCAAGGCTAGTTACTATATTGCAAAGTACTAAACTATATCTACTATGGAAAACTACAAGGCAGAAGCTCTTATTAATCTTACTGTTGAAAAATTGAAAGATATGTGTAAATAAAAATGCCTTAGTACTAAAGGAAAGAAAGCTGAGTTAATCCAATATGTGTTGGATTACCAGACTGTTAGTAGGCCTGTAGGTCTGTAACCTCTACTCCCAGAATTGTTCTGGAAAGTAATGATGGTCAAAGCATAACTCTTCATCATCTACCTCACTTTCTGGAAAATGATGACTAAGTGGATTTAAATGTGATTGTTGATCCACCTCCAGAGTGCCTAGCCTGACCCCTACCTATGTCTAACATGTCAGATGAGCTGGCCGTTACGCTCACCTGGCTCCCACAGGGGCGTCGATCTGAACTGAACAGCTGCGGCCTCCACCAATGTGACGCATAGTGCCGAGATGACGGACTGGACTGGGCCACCCAGCTTCGTTTGCTTGGCCCGTAGGAATATTCTTCTGCCAATGGAGAAAGGGAATTAACCACACGTGGAGTTGAGCGTTAACCCTCCCCCTCTCCCGCTGTTCTCCCCACTGATCACCTTTGATGTCCCCTCTTATAGTCTCACCTGATGGTTTGGAAAGATGAGCTCTCCATCCTGCATTGAGGGCAGGGGCGCGTTGATAACCAGTTGCTTCACTGGCTCGAAGGAATTGGTGAGTTCCAGAACAATATTGACTCTGAGATTCCCGGCAAGATGCCGTAAGTATGTAGTTCGTAAGAGTTCAAATGTCTGACTTTCCCTCTTGTCCGATTCCTTGCAGGTTGCAGCTTGACCCTAGCGAAGAGTTCCTCGTGGCAACCGGTAATATTCAGGTAAGGATTTGTTTTATCCAACCCAGTTCGATAAAATAATGTCAATATGCAACCTGTTGCTTTCTCCCTTACTCAGGCGCAGAGAGAAAATATGAAGTCTCTGGGAATAATGCCTCCGGCGGTAAAATCAGGTAAGTCTATTGTGGTGAGGAGGTTTCCCCTTGTTTGTCCCTTTGTTTCACCTTGCTGTCCTTTTATTTCCCCTTAGGGGCCGGGGTTCGACGAGGATGCAGTGGAAGCTGCGCCGACCTGTGAAGAGGAATAGTACCCCCGGTGGTAAAATCAGGTAAGTCTATGGGGGTAACTAATATTGCCTCTGTGTATTTCCTTGGCTCACGTTGCTGTTCTTGTCTTCCCCTTAGGTGCCGGAGTGCGGCGGGAGCATGCAGTAGGATGCGGTGGAATGTGAAGATGCTGCGAAGGCCGGTAAGTTCAGCGCGGCGCTGCTGCAGCCGAGGCGACGCGCATAAAATAACTTCTTTCTTCCAGCTCGAAGGCGCGATGGATCGAGAATTCAGGTAAGGATCAAAGGTATTGCTCTTGTTCTAACCTTTTCTCCTTCTCTCCCCTTTTTCTAGGAGCTCCGGACTCGAGGCGGGTGTGGCAGAAGACTGGATGCAGACTTGCAGGCACGGTGAGCGTTACGCTGCTGGATGCAGAATAACGCGAAGCGTGTGCTGCTCTTCGGGCGTGGTTTAAATAGCCTCCAAGGTAGTCCCAGGTAAGTATTCCTCCTCAGCCCCACCCGAGTAAAAAAAATAGTCCCTTAGGTAAAGTAGTCCCTTCCAAGCCTCCTTTGGCTTGGAGCTCTTGCAGCATGGTCTGCATCAGGTGAGTTTGCAGCATGGTCTGCATCAGGTAAGTTTTAATCTGAGCCTGGCGCCTATGGCGCCAGGACTGACTCTCCATGTGAGCCTGGCGCCATAGGCGCCAGGACTGCACCCAAATAGCCCCTAGCAGGGGTTGTTGGGTTTGCTTAGTATAAATTGATGCCTGCTTCCGGGGTTGCTGGACTTGGTCTGGGTCCCCGGGGGTAGGCATCATGACACTGGCTCTAGAAATAGAGAAAATTAAAATGCAGCTTGAATTTAGAAAACTGGAGATTCAGTCTGAAATGAGGGTCAAAGAAATGATGACGGAACTGCAACTAAGCGAGGTACAGGAAGAGATGCAGCATGAGCTTGACATGAAAATGTTGTCCCTTAATTCCACTTCTGTTTGAGTCCTCTCTGCCTGACACCTCCAGGTCCAGAAAGATTTGGTGAGTGTGTATGATGCTAAAACTGATATTCTTTATTGCTTTGTACAATTGAGTTTACATGTTAAGTGCAAGGTATATGTGAAAGTGTGTTTGTTCCATGTAAGCTCTAGGGATCCCCCAGAATGGCTGTGATGGAGTTGAATGATGCTGAAAGACAAGATTACCAGTTTGCAACAACTGCTCTCTTATCTAGGTTTGGGAAGACTCCCTCCCCAATGCCTAAAAAGGTTTAGGGACCACAAGAAAGATGGTAACATGTGGGCCACTTGGGTGTGTGAAAGCCTGAAAAACTTAAATGGGTGGATTAAGGGCTACGATGTGAGCACTTATGATGGTTTGATATGTCTCTTCATGCTAGAAAGTATGTTTGATGCCTGTTTCCCAGAGCTGAGACCGCACCTTGCTGACACTAAGGAACTGTGTCCAAAGAAGCTAGCACAGCCTGCTCACTTGTGGGTGGCCAACAGGGCTACTCACACGGATTCTGAGGCTCCTCACTAGAAAGAGGATAGGAAGAAGCATAAGAAAGATGAGAAGCATCATTCCAAAATCCCCCATCAAAGGAGGGCCACAAACATAACAAGGGTAAATATCCCCCTAAACAATCTTATAGGGCTAGTGAAACCTCTGGGTCCAAACCAGAGGGATGTTATCAGAACCTCCCATTCCAAAAGACAATGGGAAATATGTGGTTTGTGGGTCTGGTGACCATGTGAAAGGAGTTCCTAGATGTAAGGGTAGACCTTCTGGGATTCCATCTGTCAGCTTAGCATTCACACATGATGTGGGTATACCAATGACAGGTGTTAGCTTTCACACTCCAGCTGAAGAACTCATTGGTGTTCAAGCAAGAGTTTCTTTAGTATATCTGGGACTCTGGCAACAACAGAACATTGAAGTCTATAATTCCATTCCCGATCATAATAAAGAGTATTATAAGACAGTGCACCTGTAAATGGTCAGGGCACTGCTGCCATTAGAGACACTTGGGCCAGCATAACTGTGGTAGATGACCGTTTCTTTCAACCTGAGGAAGTTGCTAAGGCTCCCAAAAGGCTTACCAAGTTAGCAGGAGGTCCAGTCCAAATGTGTCCCATACTGCCAGCTAACATTAAATGTAATGACATGACTGTTAATATCACTGGGAGTTTCTAGTCTGAAGTGCCAGGTAGAGTACTCTTGGGCAATGACCTGAAGTCCCTGGGTGTAGTTTCCAGCACCCCAATGCCTCCTTTTAAGAAGAGAGGGAGCTGACAAGGAAGGCAAGGGAGGTAACATTAAGAGACCTGCCAACTGAGACCAAGGAGGACTCCAGTGTCTCCAAAGGTAAGAAGGACCCCTAGCCCAAAACATCCTCAAGGAAGAAAGTTCCTGTAGAAGAGAAACAAGAGGTCACACCTGTGACCCCACCACCAGCTTAGGCGAAGTTGGTGCCAGAAGAATCCTCAGAAGAGATATTTTCGGATGAGTCAGAGATAGTGGAGATTCAACCCTGTCTGGAAGGTCTGGATCCTAGAGACCAATTTGAGCTGCAGACTTTGCTTGCAGCAGGTGGACCCTCAAGGACAGATTTCAGTAGGGGACAGAGAGAGGATCCCTCTCCAGAAGGTCTGTGTCAGCAGGCAGCTT
This sequence comes from Ambystoma mexicanum, assembly GCF_040938575.1. Taxonomy (NCBI): domain Eukaryota; kingdom Metazoa; phylum Chordata; class Amphibia; order Caudata; family Ambystomatidae; genus Ambystoma; species Ambystoma mexicanum. Next base: position 1,021,837,113 of record NC_090927.1, read on the forward strand.
CCCTGAATGAAGGGGCAGGAAGCTGGGAAGCATAGGCTTTACTGGGAGGATGGACTCCTCTACAGTGAGCCTATTGAATCTATTCCAGGGGAACTCAGGAGTCTGCTGGTACCCCAAGAATTGAGATCCAAACTCCTACAATTAGCACATGAAGTCCACCTGGCTGGTCATTTGAGCTCGAAATGGACCAAGGAGAGGATATCATTGTACTTCTAGTGGCCCAGGGTGGGTACAGAGGTTGAGAAACATTGTAGGAGTTGCCACACTTGCCAGTGATCTGGTAAAAGTGGAGCCAAGAATATGTCACCTTTTTTAAAAAATAAATAAATAAATAATCTTTTGGTTTTCTGCAAAGCAAAACAAACAAATCCCAACAGTGTGCCACGTGTTCCCCTTTCCCCCTCCACCCCAATGGTACTATAAAAAGATACAACACAGTCATACAGTTATGCATTAGGTTCCACGTAAGGTCCCTGCCGGGGAGGCGTAGGGACCAACGAGACGTTGCTTATTGAGGTGGGCTGTGCGGAGAGCCACAGTCCTGAGCGGACAGTAGATAGTTAATTGCATGAAGTTCGATCAGTATCTTGGCAGAAGGCTATATCCTGTATCCACATTTGCGGGGAGGGAGGACGGCCTCGCCCCCAAGTCATGGCGACCCTCCTCCTTGCCAGTACCAACAGTAGGCCGGTCAACTTCCTCACCATGATCGGTATGTTCTTGGTGAAGTCTAGCATTGCGACTTTGGGGCTATGTTCGATCTGTTCGCCTACTATTGTGGAGATCTGCTCTAATACTTTGTTCCAGAAGCGGTGCATTGGTGGGCATTCCCAGGCAAGGTGTATAAAGTCTTCTGTAGGAGCACTGCATCGTTCATATGCTGCCGATATCATCGGTCGGTGGTTGTGGAGCCTAGCTGGGGTATGGTACACCTGGTGCAGGTAATTAAAGTCAATCAGCTTATAGCGTGAGTTTAGGGACACCCTATGGGTCTGTCCTAAAACATACAGCCACTCTTCGTCTGGAATCATGGCCCCTAATGATTTTTCCCATCTCGTTCTCGGGGCTGTTGGTTGGATGGTAGTATCTGACAAGAGGGTTTTGTAGATCGTGGACACCAACCTTCCTTCTCCTTGGGATTGAATCACCCCATGTAATAATTGCCATGTAGGTAGTTGTGACAGGAATGTGGGAAAGAGTGATTGGAGTGCGTGGCAGAGCCTGTAGTATATAAATGTGTCTAAGGCCGAGTCGGCTCCTCGTTATCGTGTATGTTGGGGTGTTAAGAAGGTCCCGTCTACAAATAGGTCGCTCAGTATGTCGATCTGTAATTTGCTGGCCAACTGGAGGGACACCCTTTCAGCGGTTAGCGGTATCCCTGGAATGAATCTCGCTGGTATAAGAGGAGAGAACCTGACTGGGACATTACAATGTGTCACCTTTAGTGCCTCTCCCAGTTGTGGGAGTTCCTTTTGAGAGGGTGGGAATTGACATTGTTGGTTCCCTAGACCCTCCAACTTCTTCAGGCAACCGATTTATATTGGCTGTAGTCTATCATGCTACTAGATAACCTGAAGCTATTCCAATGAGGACTATTACTGCTCTGGCAGTGGCTAAAGCCCTACTTGGTATTTTTACCAGAGTAGGATTTCCTAAGGAGGTTCTATCTGACAGGTGGTCAAATGTCATGTCCCACTACATGCAGGCCATGTGGAAAAGCTGTGGGGTCACCTACAACTTCTCAACATCCTACCACTTCCAAACAACTGGGTTGGTAGAGAGGTTTAACAGGACTATGAAGAGTATGATTAGAGCTTTGGAAGAACAACTTAGAGGAAAGTGGGACCTTCTTCTGCCATGCCTTCTTTTTGCCTATAGAGAAGGACATCAAGCTGGACTGGGCTCTAGTCCCTTTGAGTTACTTTATGGTCAACGTGTCAGAGGCCATTGTCCCTGATTAAGGAGGGCCTGGAGAGTGCTCCATTCCTGAAGCCAGTAAGGATTACTGACTATGTGCTAGGGCTCAGACAGAGGATGGCACAGATGATGACTGAGGCTTCAGAGAACATGAAAGAGGGTCAAGCTCTGGACAAGCTCTGGACAAACAATGACATGACCAGAAGGCTTACATGGGGGAATTCTCTCGAGACCAACACGTTATCATGGTTCCAGTAAGACAGAGGGTCTTCCAGGACAAATGGTCAATACCCTTCAAGGTTGTAGGAAAACCTGGAGAGGTGAATTATTTGGTAGACTTGGGCAACCCCAAGGAGGCCCCTAGGGTCTTTCATAACAACCGCTTGAAGGTTTATGTTTCCAAACCAGAAGCTAAGAGCAAAGCTCCTATCTCTGATCAAGAAGAAGAGGAGAGGGAGCCTCTCCCACAGCTCTTCTCAGGAGACACCCTTCAGATGGGTCTATAGAAGGAGTTAAAATCTCTTCGGATCTGACTCTGCAGCAACAAGAGGAGTACAAAGCTCTGTTAAACCAGTTTGCACCTCTGTTCTCACTTACACCAGGCTTGGCCCCTTTGGGCCAGCATGACATTGACACTGGTGCTATTTTACCTGTTAAAAGCTGGCGCTACAGAATGTCATATAATGTGAGAGACCATATTAAGATCAACAAGATGCTTGACCTTGGAGTGAGTCAACATTCCACAAGTCTGTACTAGCCCTGTTGTGTTAGTGCCAAAGGGAGGAACTAAAGAACGTAGTCACTGAATTCAAGGCCCTATAGTCCACACAGAATTTAAGACTGATGCCCATCCCTTGCCAAGGACAGATTAACTGGGCTCAGCAAAATTCCCCAGTACTTTTGACCTAACAAGTGGTTATTGACAGATTGCCATGACTGACGATGCCAAGGAGAATACAGCATTCTTAACCCGAGAAGGCTTGTATCAGTTTAAGGGCATGCCCTTTGGATTGAAGAAGGCACCATCCACTTTTCAGAAAATGGTAATCATGTTATGAATGGGTTGGAGAACTTCTACATGGCATACATGGATGGCATTGCAGTGTTCAGCCCTACCTAGGAAGAACATATTATCCACCTGGAACATGTGTTGCAGGCCCTTAATTAGGCCAATCTGACCATCAAAGCAAGTAAGTGCCAAGCTGTTCAGAATAAGTGGTCTACCTTGGTCATGAGGTAGGCGGAGGGGAGATTAAGCCTGAACTCAGCAAAGGACAGGCTGTACAAGACTGGGCCACTCCAACGACTCAAACGCAAGTAAGATCCTTCTTAGGTCTTACTGGTTACTACAGGAACTTCATTGAGAACTGTGGGACCATAGCTTCTTCTTTGAATACTGTATCCTCTCCCAAGTACCCTAAGAAAGTCAAGTGGGATGAGGACTGTGAAAGTCTTCCAGAGCCTGAAAGATGCCCTCTCTAAAGCTCCAGTGCTGAGAGCTCCAGATTATATTTGGGCCTTCTTAGCCCAGATTTATGCTTCCAACACAGGGATAGGAGCAGGCGTGAGTCAATTTGATAGCAAAGGCAGGGAGCACCCCATCTGCTTTATTAATAGGAAACTAAAAGATAGGGAAACCAGGTGCGCCACAATTGAAGTTGAGTGTCTTTCCATTGTATGGGCCTTGAAGAAGTTCAGGCCAGACCTCTATGGAACTACTTTCAGGATTCAAACTGACCACCAATCCTTAAGGTGGTTGATGCAAATGAAAGGAGAAAACCCAAAACAACTCAGGTGGTCCATAAGCCTCCAATGCTTTGATTTCACTATTGAGCACAGGTCAAGGACCCAACATAAAAATGCTGATGGTCTTGCCAGAAAGTATGACCGACTGGACCAAGAGATTAATCCAGGAGTTGATTAGATATTCCTGTCCTTTAGTCTAGGGGGACGAGTGTTGGGGAGATTTCTCATTTGTATACTTCATCCCCTCTCCTAGTGATACCCCCAGCACTTTTTGTTGGATTTCTCTACTCTTTTCTTTAAATCCTGAATGAGTGGAGTCTGTTTCCACACATTCATTTTTATGAGCTCTGTCTTTTAGAACTCTGTGTTTTACCTTTACTATGGATTGTACTTTCCTCCATAGCGCTAAGGCATCTTTATTTTACTATTGAAGCACACAGCTCCTTATGAGCAGTGTTGCTGGGAACCCTTTGGGCTCTCCTTTGATATTCTTTCTTTATCCTTACTTACTACTGTTCTTAAGGATAGAGGAATACTATGTGGGAATGGGACACATGTTTTGGGGCTATCTAGTAATACAGGGGTTCTGGCAGGAAATTGAATTTCGCATACGGAAGGTGGGTATAACTAATGTAGCTGGAGTCCGGAAGCCTGCCTACTAGGCATATTCACACGTCCGGAAACATCCAGACCGGAAGACAGGCTGATATACCTGGCCTTAGTGCTGGCAAAGAGGAGGATTGACATGGCGTGGAAGAAAAAAGAGGGCCCATGTATTAGTAAGTGTGGGAAGATTTGAATTGGTTGATGGCAGAAGTAGCAGTGTGGTATAAATCTGTCCAGCAGGCGAGGAGTGGAAGCCTCAGACGATATAGCAACCTGGAGTACTTTAGTGCACAGCCTATTTGGATCACCAGATGACAGACGTCCCTGAACTCTTAGGGACACCAGAAGCCGAAAATAGACCATTATAGACATTGGGGAAAATGCCTGTGGTCCATTACCAATAACATTCTCTGTAGTGAACAGATTGCAAGCCGTGTAGTTATTCTGTTGTTTGGTTGGGGTTAGGGAGGGGGATGTGGGTAGAGTGCGGGGAGGGTGGTGGGGCCGGTTCTGGGGTAAGATTATAAGTCGATTGTATAACGAAATTGTCTAATGATAAAATGTTGGGTTAAAACTAATAAAATAATAACAAACAAAAAATAGAGCAATACTTTGTGTCACTCCTAAAACTTTATATTCAGAGAGATTGGCACACACCACCTAATGTCTTGGAATTAGACATTGTCTGAGGTGCCTGAAACTATAAGCACTGCTCGAAGAAGACCGATGGGGTCAAATACATCATTGATATCACCCGATATGGTCGAGGGTCAATGAGTCCACTTCCGTTGGGCTCAGTACCCCCCCAACCCCCCTTCTTGACTTTACGGCGCACTTTGCTGGCCACTCCTGCATCTTCATCGAGCAGCGCCTATAGTTTCAGGAGCCTCAGACAATGTCTAATTCCAAGACACGTCTTGTGTGTTACAGATCATTTCAACACACAGCTGTGAACTCGCCTCATACGTGCTAGATTCCTACCTGCTGTTAGGCAAGATTGTATGTAGTAACTCTGTGGGAAACTACACCAGCCTTGTTCTCTTGGCAATAGGTAACACAACCTTTGGTATAGGTCTGTACTACACAAGTTGGTAGAGTGACTGAGCAGCCAGACTAATCTCAAGAGGGGTAAATGTGAGCTGTAGCGGTGCAACATAGAGGTTCACAGTTACAAGTATTCAAATAACACTTATACTCAGGTTTTTCTGGTAAAATAATTATTTATTTAACTGTAAGTTTTTAAATAAGCCTTCTTTAGAAAGGGCAATATTCAACAATAAAGTACACTTCAAATACACTTCCTCAGATTCAAGATAAGCAAATAGATACCCTTTTGGGATGTCACACACACACACTTTCTGCACCCTGAGATGACTTCAATAGTTAGGAGACTGTGGACATTGATATATCACTTTTTAACACTTAATGCAATAGCCATTTGTGGGTCAAAAAACATACAAATGCCATCAGGCTAGAGAGCACCAACTGAAATATGGGAGTTGGACGAGGGTCTAGGGACTGAGTTTGCAACACAAAGCTTTTCTGTGACATCTCAAACCAAAGTGCGTCACAGAAACAGCGTGTGTTGTGCGGAGAATAGGGGAGGACCAGGGACAGATGAGGGTGGCACTTGGTGAGGGCATTCTTTTTCGGCTGTTTTTACGATATTTACAGCTATAAAACTAGAGATAATCACGGCTATCTGTAGTCCAAACATAAAATGCCTACAGATAGCTGTTAGAATGGCTTTCTAAACTTTGCTCTTTTGAACAGATGTTTAGGAGGCCACCCTTGTCATTAAAACGGAACACTTTTCGGAAGATCGCTAGACCAATTCTCGGTAGCTTCGAGAGCAGTCCAGGCTAAGTCACAGGAGGAGTGGGGGGTGATCTGAGGTCTTTGATGAGCACACACAGTTAGACACCAAGAATCACCCGTAGACAGTAGTATATGAAAATATACAGTTTATTAGGCACAAGAATAAACACAAGTGAATCATGGAAAATGCAGTAATATCACCACTCAAACAAAACACTATGTAAAATATATACAGTGTCTTTGGTCAGTGCAGTGAAGTGAGGAATCCCACAAAAACCTGTAAGGGAAAAGGGCTGGCAAACTTTATAACATTGATAATCTTCAGAGATTGTTAGGGAAGATTTCCATTCCATGTGTACTTTTCCCTCCAGTTGTGTACCCAACTTTTTGCTTTGTTTAAACACCACAGTCTGACTTTACCAGAGGAGCCCAGCCTTCTGCTGCACTCCCATGTGCTTTTTCCGCTCACTTCTTATGGGGAAACTGACATGCCCTTAAAGACAGTCAGTACTGGGAGACTTTGTTTCGATTAGTCCTTGTCAATGTTGCATCTTTTCTGCAACATTATGCATGTGCACAAAGTACCTTACAGTACAGTGCACCTGGGTCTTCCTGTCATTTCTAAAGGCCCTAGATACTCTCGAAGGATTTTTAGGAGAAGTGTAGATGTGCATTGGACAGGGCTGGTGGCAGCTTATCTTTTCGTGTTTTGTTAACCCTTTCCTGCCAGGTAAACTGTGGTTACCACGTTTGGAACGGTTAGGTGGCCTGGCTCCAAAATGGCCATGCCACAAGGTTCTTTTTCCTGTCCTTTGGCCATCTTGCCCCTTCACCTGCCCCAGGTAGAGCCTATTGCAGGCTTCTGCATGCCTTGAGTGTGCGCCCCCAGGATGTGGGCTGGACCGTCTAGTTCCAATACACATCCTGGGTGCCAGAGAGTCTGGTGTGCTGTGAATGCCTGGGACCACTGTGGTCCATGATTGGTCCACGTATGGTATGCCTGTATGTGAGCAGATCTCCCATTGGCGCGAAGGAGATTTTGGATAAGAGAAGGCTCCAAACACCCATACCATGTCGATCTCTGGAGTTCTCACTGAACGAAGGATTGGATCCAAGTATCCTGAAACTAAGAAGGCGAGTCGAGGAATCGCTGGTGACCCACTGGAAGGTTTGGCACCCTGCGCTGTCGTCCCGTGGGACCCCTCTGCATCTGGTCCTCCTTGAAGGTCTGCGAAAATGCTTCGACCCATTGGAATAGTAGGGCCAACTATTCTCGGCACCTTCATCAGAACCTGCAAGTAAGCCTTCTCTGAAGTGTCCCTGGGCCAACCAGTGGGCTGACCAGCTTACGCAGGACCTTTGCTCTGTCACCACCGCCGTTTCGAGGAGGCCGTTGAAACTTGGTTTTCCGTAAGCTCTGTGTTCACGGCACTCGCACCAAATTTCATACCCTTGGCATTCCCAGGTCTGGAGTAACGTGAGTGCGTCCGAACCGGAGTACACGCGGTTACCGTTGCCGTGTCGCCCAACCGTGGTGACCAACTTCACAAGTTCATTGCACCTGTGGTCCTCTGTGCCCTGAAGCCTGCTACAGCAGAACTGGCCTGATCCATCCAACAGGAGTGGAGAAATTGCCACTGTCCCGTTTGGGAACCAACGCTGTATCTTTGTCGCTGAAAACCGCAGAGCTGCGAGATTGCCGCATTTGAACCTGCAACCGAAGTGGACTCGACTGCCCAAGTTTGGTCGGAGTGCGCCGGGGGTTGGTGAGTAATTGCAACCCTTGCTGGTGGCCCCTAGCGCAACCATCTATTTTTATGCACGAGTGGCCCCTGAGGGCCCCTCTCCTTTCCACTGCTAGTGCGAACTAGCGAACCATTCCCGAACTCTGGAACCTGCTCTGCTCTGTTGGGGAGACCCTCCACGAATAGTGGGAACTTATTCTGCATCACCTCACCCAGCTTCCTGAGCTGCTACAGACCCTTGAAGAGACCCCGTTTTGCCCATCTGCATTACCGTGTGCACCAGCATTGCAAGTACATTTGAGCAATAGGCTCCACTCTTCTTAGGGATTGGACTGCCTTTCAGTTAGAATTGTGTTTGATGCAGAAGGGACTAAAGACTATTTGCACTGCCTGTTTCCTTCCCCTTTTAGGTTGTGGACCCATTTCTTGCATTAACCCTGTAGACCAATAGGTCTTGTATTTATGTATATTGATAGGATTGTGTCGGCTTAGAAGTATTACTGTGATTTTATTTGTGTCTCAAAACTTAGAGGCCTTGAAATAAATGTATTTGTATTTTTATTATATCTACACCTGACTGGGAGTGATTTGTAAGTGTCTTTTACTCTGTGTGCTTATTGAGGTCTTTCAGTCACCCTCACCCCTCCCGAGACCAAGTCTTGACCACCGCCAATGCTACCTTCATTGGTCTGGCTTGTCCAGAAAGTTATCCTGTTCCAAGAAACTAGGCTGGCCTTCTGAAGCTCTGCCCACCAGGTCAGAGTTCAGAAATCCGTCTCAACAGAGATGGATTACACTCACTTTATAAGTCCAGCCCTACGATGAATGGAGCCTTGTGCTCAATGTTAGATGTGCGAGTAAAAGCACTTGGTCGTGCATAAAGTCACAAAGTACAATATCTAAAGAGCTGGCAAAGTTAGAGACATGATTCTGAAGAGTGGAAAACAGATTCCTAGAGGATCTGCTGTGGAGAACAATGCAATTCCCAACTTTCATAGGGCTTTAGGAAGCGGATGCTACCCAAGCCATGGACAGGACCACAAGGGGTCTTTTGTACGTAAAAATGCAATGGATGAACTAGGGGGCACCGGTAAGTGGTTTCAGTACTCACTGCCATTAGCTCACTATGGGTCTAAACTTGGCAGGTCTGCAGAGGGTCATCTGGAGTACGATTTCCCACTCTTCTTTTGGCTTCAAATTGCACAGGCGCTGCAGGGGCGGTTTACTCCGGAAGCTGTAACCCTTGTCTCGGTTGCAGGACATAGAAAACATTGATGCAGCAGATCTCAGGGCACTTAAGGAAAGGTAGGAAAGTCACCAGCAGCGCCCGTCACTGTCGCACAGTGACGCAGGGGCACCGAACCCTCGCGGTCTGACGCACGCTTCTCTCCCATGGCCAAAAGCAGCTGGGAGGACGAAATTTGGCAAGAAGGTGCTTTGCATTGCAAGCTAGTATTTCCTCAAAGATTTAGGCAAACCTTGATAGAACAACGCTCCTGCACGGGTGCCAAGGTTCAAGCTGGACAGTCTGAGATTGAGCGCAAAGCAGGGCTCTACCGGGACAACAGCAGGCTCAGGGTGCCAACCTTCTTCTGTGCAGTCTGGATAGTCATTCGGTCTGCTTGGCTCTTCTGGATACATGGCTCTGTCTATAGGTCGTTTCGGACCTGTTGCAGATCTGCAGGTCTGCATTCAGGACCCCTCCTCATATCCACAAGTCCAATGAGTGCTTGCAACCAATGAGATCTGCCCCACTCATGCATGCCATTCAGGGACCACTGGGGCTCTGATTTCCTCGTGCACACCAGACATCCTGGCTCCAGTAGTGTGAATTGGGACCAGACAGACCCAGCCCACTTCCTGGGTACCTACACACGTGCCTTTAAACTAAATGAGGACAGGGTTTTTTTTGGAACTGAGGCCAGGACCGCGCCCCTCACTCAAAAATGTAAATGTTACAAAAGAGATCCTGCTACCTCACTTTCTCCCCTTTCTAATGAGATAATTACTTAAAATACCCCCCTTAGAATGTGCAACATCACGGTTCAGACCAAATTACTATTTTGGACCCATAAAGTTAGAAAAAATATATATATTTTATTTTATTTGATTATACCAAATTTCATTTTGTTCTTAAAAATCGTACATCCTCATTAGGTATACAATATAATCTTTAAAACACCATAACTCAAATACATTACTAACATGAGAAACAACAGAATATCGACATACATTTTTGAAAAAAGAAAAAAGAGAAAAAAAGAAAAAAAGTGAAGGAATGAATCAAAATTTTGAATACTCCAAATTGAACAAAGATGAACCTCCACCTAAATTCTATCACTAACAGAATTTCGAAAACACATTTACAAAGTCATCAAAAAAATATATTAAAAAAAATAATTAAGACAATACACTTCAATTTCATAAAAACACATTAAGAAACCACTGTACAAATCAGAAAAAAAGCAATTTTCACTACTAGCGAAGCTATCTTGATGTAACATTCAGCTGTCTAGTACTTGATCCTTATGTTTAATCTCAGGATTGCTCAGTATTTTTTAATTAATACAAGCTATAAGTGCTCTATTGTCAGCATGTCTATGATCACACGGTAACATTGTCCCGACATGTTTAATTCCCTAAATCTGTAATTCTTGTAAAGGGAAATTCTTCAGGGGTTTTGCTTCAATATTCGACCAGTGTAATATTGGCCAGACTTGTATAGGGAAGATTCTCTTTAAAAACGTTTTGATTTGACCGGAGTTGCAGACCTCAAGGGTTTCCTTCTTGTTATAAATTAGCTATAACCTGATGGAAAAAAATCAGGGGAAAGAAATAAACACAACGTATAAATTCAGTTGTGTTAGGCTCAGAACATGCGCTGAGCAATAGTGTCTGCCTAGGAATATAATTGACTAGGTGAGGCTTACCACACTGCAAACTTGATATATAGTAAGTGGTGTAGGGTACGCTTCTTGCGCTGGTTCCCTAGGGTGAAAAAAAGAAAAATAACACATAGTCAGTGTTCGGTATGGACATAGTGATCTTATTTTACAGTACCTTTTTAAGATTATCGTATTGTTCTGCATAAGGCCCTTGATGTTCATGTAATTCGGTGAACTATCTATCAGTTAGCCCTGTGGTGTACTGCAGTGTACCAGCAGGGCCTATACATCTTAGATTCGGAATTTTTCCATAGTGTGGGCCTAAAACTGATAGTTGATTTATTTTTCCAGGACTCTTACGCCATCGGGCGACCCAGATGGTCAAAGAATCCATTATGGTAACGCATTGGGAGTCAAGAAATAATAGAAAGCTCTATATTTCGAGAGCTCATTTACCAAAAGTGCACCCCGGATAGTAAAACTGTGTAATGGAGGTACTAAAACCCTTTCTGTAGTGTTATTCCCGTTCTTTACTAACATTCATATGTTACTGTAATGACAATAACAATCAGTCATTTTATTAGCTTCAGGAGCGGCTCTTGCAAATCTTACTACGTTCATGGTATAGTGTGATGTGAACATACATGAATGGTCATAAATAGAGGAGCCGCCTTTGTGGAGTCTTCCTGCTGTTCCCTATGGTCGTGTTGCATGGAATAAGGGATGCAGGGGACTCTTCTGGGCTGTCTCCTTAAACAGGCTTCTTAATTCTAGCTGTTGTAAAAAACGAGTAAATAATGGCATATCGTGCACAAGCTCTACATTACAATAACATAGCTGCATATCTGCTCTTCAGACTCATTTCTGCTGCTAAATATACTTATAGTGTCCTTCTGACGTGCACACACAGCAAAGTTCAGTTTAAACTATAGAGTGCAGGGTGCACGAATATCATAAACTATTGTTAAAAGATTAAAATCTGTTAAACATATGTCAAAGACTAGGCGTGAGTCTGCTGCATCATTTAAAAGTCTAACGTGCCTGATGCGAGTGCTTGTCATTCTTGTGAATAGTTAAGGTGTCAGCGTTTATACTGGTGGTTTTAAATACTGCTATAGTTCTTTAGCAACCGGCAAATGCATTTTGCTAACCCTCAAGTTCTAAATAGGGGCTCTGCATCTTAACACATACGGAAATGCGTTGCGTGCAGTTTCTTACTTTCTACAAGCTGCTATTATTGCTGGCTCATCCCGCCGTTCTCTTGGTCGAATCTACTCTAGTGGCTGCCTCTTCAAAGCCATGTAATACTTCACTCCTTCTTCTTCTTCTTCTAAATTACTGAATGCGTGGGCTGACCCACGCAGGCACTTCCCCATCCAATAGGATGATGTGCACCTACCCCCACCATTCATACACGTAGCCCTCACAATCTCATAACTCCTCCCACCGCCCCGTCTGCCTCACAAAATCCAACACACTGCTCCTCCTCCTGCCTCTCACCCCGTCACCTCCCAGCAAAGCCTTCCCACTCAGCTCAGCCACACCCAGCGCAGACATCCGAACTCTCATCAATTCTCTCTCCTCAACATGTCTCTCACACCTAAGCAGAAAATGTCCCACAGTCTCAGGCACCCCACACACTGCACAGTCCCTCGACTCACGCTTCCCCACTCGATATAGACAGTCATTCAGCCACACATGTCCTATTCTTAACCGATTCAGCATCACCTCCTCCCCCCTCCTCCATTCCAGACTCCCCGCATCCACCTTCACCGACACTTTCCCACGGACACCAAACATCCACCTGCCCTTCACCCCACTCACCCACCTCTCCTGCCACTCATCCATGACCCATCTCACCACCACAGCCTTCACCTCATCCACACTCAAAGGCAACCTCACATCAACCGCTCCCCTCCTCATACCTTCACCCGCCGCCAGATCCACCAACTCATTACCCAAAATGCCACTGTGACTAGGGACCCACGCCAATTCCAAATCCATTCCCCCACGCACACACCGATCAATCTTCCTCCTGATGTCCAAAATCACATCCTTCCTATCACCATCCCCTGCCACAATCGCCTGCAACCCACTCAATGAATCTGGGAACACCACCACTTTCACATATCCCAACTCGCACACCCTATCAATCGCCAATGCAATCGCCGCCAACTCAGCCGTACAAATAGACACATCATTCGTCAGTCGCCCCACTTTATACTCCCCAGTGCTTTCCAGATAATATGCCATACCCACTCTCCCAGACACAGGATCTTTCGAACCATCCGTGAACACCTTACATCCTTCCTTCCCTGCCACATACGCCTGACCCAAGACCTTGATCTCACCCCGCAAACCCTGCTTCTTCGACACCACACTCGCCAACTCCAAACACACCTTTGGAGACCCCATCATCCACATCGGCCATCTCATCAAATCTGTGCCCGTCACAGCCAACAACTCGCCCACACCCCACTGCACCCCCTTCTCCCACATGTGAAACCCCAAAGTGCCCCCCTTCCTCCTCCACCGGTCCCTGTAGTAGTCAAACCTCCGATTATACTTCAAACATTCACGCACCGGATGAGCCACACTCTTCGCACTGCACTTCACCCACCACCTCATATTCAACGCATCCCTCCTCAACCCCAACGGCATCTCCCCCACAAGCACCTGCACCGCATTCACTGGAGAGGACCTCATCACACCCGAACACACCCTCAATGCCCTCGCCTGCACCCTATCCAACCGCAACTTCTGACTTGCTGTGAAACCCACTGCCACCTGGCATCCAAAATCCATCACACTCAAAATCAACCCCTTATACAACATTCGTAAACACTTCTGCTGCGCACCCCATTCTTAACCAGACACCGCCCGCAACAAATTCAACCTACGTTTACACTTATCCACCACACCACCCACCTGCAAATTCCAGTTCAACTTCCTATCCAAAATCACCCCCAAGTACCGAAACTCTTCTACGCTCTTCACCCTCACACCTTTCAAAACCAATTCTAACTCCTGCTGCACCCTTTTCCTCGAGAAAACCATACTCACACTTTTATCCACAGACACCGAAAAGCCCCATTTCCCACACCACTCCTCCATTCGCACTATCGCAGCTTGCAGTCGACTCTGCACCAACAACAAACTCCGCCCTCTTACCCATACCACACCATCATCTGCGAAGAAATCCACCTGACATCCGATTCCTGCCAAAGCCCGAATCAACCCATCCACCATCACATTAAACAGCATTGCACTAATCACACTCCCCTGCGGGTCTTCCAAACCTCAGACAGAACCCCCCTCAGTCTCACCTGAAAGGTCCTATCAGCCAAAAACGCCCTAATCCACCGAAACATCCTCCCTTTCACACCCATCTCCAACAGTCTCACCAACAACCCATTCTTCCACACCATATCATACGCCTTCTCCAAATCCAAAAAGAACGCTCCCACCAACTCCCCATTACACAACGCCTCCTCCACACCAGTCATCAACCTCACTAACGGATCAGCCACCGACCGATTCTTCCTGAACCCACTCAAACACCCATTCGACTCCAAATAAAACCCCAATCGCTCAACCCCCATCCGTTCCATAACCTTACACAGCACAACAGTCAACGCAATCGGCCTATACGACTTACACTCCGTAGGAACCTTGCCACCCTTCAAAATCACCACCACAATCGGTCTCTTGCACAACTTCGGCAAAACTCCACTCTTCCAGATCTCATTAAACAGTGCCAATACCTCCAACTTACATTCCACTGGCAACTTCTCCAAAAATACATACATGACCCCATCCACCCCTGGGCTAGACCACTTCCCCTTTCGAATCGCCCCATCCAACTCTACCATAGAAAACAGAACCTCATACCGCTCCTCCCAAGGCCCAACATCCGCCAACAACTCTCGCATCTCCTCCTCGACCACACCCATACCTAGCCTCACCGCTTCTGGGAAGTTCCCTGAACTGTGCACTCCCGCAAAATACTCCCCCAACAAATTTGCCTTCTCCCCATCCTCACTGACCACCTCTTCCCCTTTCAACAACACTGACATACTACCCTGCGGCCTCATCAATCCGGACATCCGCTTGAACTGTTTCCAAACCTCACCCACACCAGAATCACTCCCCAGGGACCCACAGTAACCCCTCCAATACCCACGCTTCCTTTCCCTAATCACCCTCCGCCTTAGCCTTCTTATATGCCACCAAATCCACCAACATTCCCGATCTCACCGCCCTGGCCCTAGCCTTCTTACGCACTGCCACAGCCCTCGAACATTCCACCGACCACCAAGGAACCTCGACCTTCCCACCCTTCCCCTTCTCAATCTTCGGAACTGCTGCCACAGACGCTGCTCTCATTCCCTGCACCAGATGCTCATTCCATTCATCCACCCCCCCATCCCTACCCCGAGTAACAATCAATTCCCGACACACTCCCTTATACACCTCCCAATCAGCCTTCCTAAAATTCAACCGACTCCCAGACATCCGTGGCCTGATCCCTACCTCTCCCCTCACAGTCACCAAAATACCAGAGTGGTCGCACCCCATATCCCCATCCTCACACACCTCCCAATCACATTCATCTGCAATCGCAGCAGACACCCAGGTTAAATCCATACACAACAACTTCCCAGTCCTCACATCCAACCGTGTACCTGAACCATCATTCAGCAAAAACAGACTCAATTCATCCGCCATGTCCTCCAACAGTTCTCCATTCGCATCTGTCCGGTCACTACCCCACAACGTATTGGCACTATTAAAATTGCCACACAAAACACAAGGTCCCACATGTCTCCTAATCACTCCAGACAACACGCCTACCTCCACCACCTCACACGGATTATAATAATTCAGCACCAATACTTCCGATCCTCCTACCCGAATCCCCGCCCCAATCGCCTCTACTGCTCCATCCACCACAATCTCCCTTGCAACCAACCCCTTTCGAACTGCTAGAGCCACACCCCCTCCTCTCCCGTCCATCCTATCTTTACGAAAAAA
The DNA here is from genome assembly GCF_040938575.1 of Ambystoma mexicanum. Classification (NCBI taxonomy): domain Eukaryota; kingdom Metazoa; phylum Chordata; class Amphibia; order Caudata; family Ambystomatidae; genus Ambystoma; species Ambystoma mexicanum. The sequence goes on from NC_090927.1 coordinate 1,021,852,864, forward strand.
CTCAAAACCCGAAATCACAAACCTCAGATCACCCCTTAACCACGTCGTCTTCTGAATACAAACCATGTCAACATTCAATTCCACACACAACACCGCTTTCAACTCCTAACCATTCCTCAACAAACTCCTTGCGTTCCACTGCAAAATCCTCATGCCGGCACCCCACTCTGCTTCCGCGCTTTAACAACCATCCTAAACACATCCTGTTCTGCCACATCCACAACACTCAAAAACCTCCTCCGCGCTTCCACCACTCCTTTCGTAAGATCCGACACACTGATAGACACATTCCCTTGGAGCAGCTCCAGCACACTCACTATGAAGCACATAAACTCAGTTTTCGGGACAATCACCATTTCTACGCCTTTCACCTCACCCACCACTTTCTTCCTTCCCACAGCCTCGTCCACCACCGGCTCTTTCGCACTCACCTCACTCACTACCCGTGCCGGTTTCACCCTTGCTACAGCCTCCGCATAAGACAAACCTTCCGCCGCCCTCACCTGCACTACCTCTCTCGCCACCCTGTGACTCTCACACCCCCTATACACGGTAGAATGCCCCCCCCACAATTCACACACTTCTCCGGGGTCTCCACCTTGCATTCCTTAATATCATGATCTCCACCACACCTCCCACAGTGTCTCTCATTCCTGCATACTCTCGCCACATGTCCAAACTGTTGACATTTATAACATCTCAAGGGCAACGCTACATAAACTTTCACACGGAACCTCTGATATCCCAACTCCACCACTTCCGGACACTCCGTCCTCGCAAACCTCACTGCCACAGTCGTAGATACCACATTCCCATGTGCATCTCTCCTCCCCAACCTCCATGCTTCCACCACCCCCACCTCCGCCAATTCCTTTTCCACCTCAGACATATTCACAGACACTGGCACTCCATACAGCACCCCCTTACACGACACACCACTTTGATCAATCACTCGTACCGCATGCCTACCCAGACAACGCACCTCCCGAATCTTAGCCTTGCTACCAGCATCCGTCCCCTCCACCAACAACCGGTCCCCAGCCACCACTAACATCCGAGTAACATCCCCCACAGCTGCCTCCACCCATCTAGCAATTTCCAACGGATTCACCCCCAGAAACGTCTTCTCTCGACTCTCAGGCTTCTACACCACCTTCCACACACTGTCACCCTGCATCTTCTCCTCCCCAGACCCACCGCTTTCTGAGGCTTCCAGCCCTTTCAAAACACGCTTTTCCTGGATTACCGACCCAGTGTTGTTCCGGGCCAGCCCCCCTTCATCATCCCTCGGGGATCTGCTGCGATCCTGTCCCCCACTCCCCTCCATCCCTCTTTCCACAGATGTAGATTTTATAGTCAATGTCCTCCCCCTCTTCACCCCCGCCTCCACCTCCTTTTTCTTTCCTTTCTCCTTACCCATCCTTACCTCCTCCTTAGAGCTCATTCACCTCCAGCCCCAGCCTTGAGAGTCCGCTCTACCTCCTCGAGCCCAGCACCCTCCACCCAGTCACTGCTCCGCCCTGCCTGAGTCCGCCCACTGTTCTCATCTGCAGCCTGACTCTGTTCGCATGATGATGACGTGGGCCGACGACAGCCGGCTCCTAATACTTCACTCTACCCACAGGAAGTGGAACTCACGTGACGGCCATTCGGGCTAGAACGCTGAAATGCGTTACAAAATGTGCGTTCTATGCCTTACATGCCGCCATTGATGGAACAGAAATGATTTTGTTATTCTGGTATTGGGTGGGTATATACAGACCAGGTGGAAACAAGATCTAAATAAGAATCTGTGACTGAAATTAACAAGCTGAACTAGTGTATGCATAAAAAAGCTGCTTAATGTTACTACGTTCTTCCAGATGAATGCAGCATTTAAACTGGCTTTCTAATGATGTATCGTATCTAGCAAGCATACTGATTTAGGTCCTCTTCTAAAATTTTGAAAACTACTACCAAATGCCTTCGTTATTAATAAGAGTAGCTACAGGTTGATGATATGTTCAAATAGTGATATTACACTGTTACATAGGGGAAAATTACATTTTATGAGCTGGTGTTTGTATGTTACTCTTAAGTATATGAAAACTATACTCCACTTAGTTTACAAAGATTTCCAGTCTATCAATTCATTTAGACCAGTCTCTACCGAATTGCAAAGATAAATTAATCTTTGTTCTTGGTTTAGTAGTTTTTTTTTGTTAACTGATATTTGTTCTACTGAATTCAACTGAAGGAGTACACTCCACGTGAGTGACTCGGGTGTATGATCCATAGCCAAAAAGTGGCCTACCATTGGAGCAGTTAAGTTCCGATTTCGTATGCAACTTTTGTGCTCTGTGATCCTTTGCTTGACTTTTCTTTCTGTCATACCAATATACATTTTCTGACACGGGCACCAAATGACATAAATAACCATTTTTGAGTTGCAATTCGTAAATTGGCGTTGCAGCCATGGTTTCTTGAGGCCCAAATCTACCTTTTTAGTACGTTTAGTACTGGCGCAACAACTACATGTGCCGCACGGAGTATGACCTGTGGGTTTACTCATGCTCCAAAATTCGGTGATTGTCTTCTGGACTTGTTTGGAAGAGATATCATTCTTTGTCACAAGGTCTTTAATATTTGGACCTCTTTTAAACGCACATAGTGGGTGTTTTAGAGGGCATTCGCCTCCACTTAATATATGCCAATTACGTTTAATAATGGTATTAACCTTGTTAGAAAGAGGATTGAACGTGCTCACGAAAACTATTTGATCTTCAGTTTTGCCTTTATTCTGTACTCTAAAAGGGCTTCTCTATTGTTATTCCTAGCCTGCTTCCAGGCAGTCTTTACAATTTTTTTAGGATAACCTCTTGCTGTTAATTTAGCGCCTAGGGCTGCTGCTTCTTGTTCAAACGTATTAGTATCTGAACTATTGCGCTTGAGTCTGAAAAATTGTCCTACAGGGAGATTTTCTCTTGTATGTCTCGGGTGACAACTATCGAACTGGAGCAAAGAATTGCGGTCCGTTGCCTTATGGTACGGTTTGACCTTTAAGGTGTTGTCTCTGATGTCAGCCCAAACGGTTAAATCAAGAAAGTTGATCTCGCTCGCGCTACTTGTTGCTGTAAACTGCAGATATTTATTCTGTCTGTTGAGCCAGCTCAAAAATGTTTCCAATTCGGAAGCACTCCCATCCCAAATCAATAAAATGTCATCTATGAACCTTCTCCAAATTTGTAGATGGCACAAAAATGGATTGGAGAGGTCATAGATAACATTCTTCTCAAAATATTCAACAAATAGATTAGCTACCGATGGGGCCACCGACGACCCCATTGCTGTCCCATGGATTTGATGGAACAGTTCTTATTTAAAGCTGAAAAAATGTCTTTCAAAGCCATAGAAGCGCACCATAAGATGAAACTGTTGGGACAGTCACCTTCTATTCTTTTAGTTAGAAGAACGTCTTCGAGCACTTCTAAGGTGAGGTCTTGCGGGATACATGTGTATAACGACACAATATCAAGACTCACTAGCAATTAGGTATGGCCGTCATATGGATAATTCTCTATTAATGTTATGACCTCTGTAGTATCCTGTATGTAAGAATACATTTCACGTACAAACGGTTTTAAGTAGGCGTCGTCAAATGTTGACAAAGGTTCTAAATGTGAACCTACACCAGACACAATAGGTCGCCCAGGTGGGTTGGATAATGATTTATGAATTTTAGGTAAAATGTAAAATTGTGGTATGGTCGGTTTTTTTGCAAGTAAAAATTCATGTTCTTGTTTACATATCCACCCTCTAGCAAGGGCTTTATTGTTTTTTTCTTCTATAATAGACTTCAACTGTGGTGTTGGATCTTCTTGAATTTTCTTATAGAATGTCTGATGTTCAAGTTGCCGTTTACATTCTGAAATATAAGAATCTCGATCTAAGAGTACTATAGCACCGCCTTTGTCTGCTCTATGCACTACTGTTTCGGCATTATCCTTCAAACTTTGTAGGGCTAAGCGTTCTGCTCGTGTTAAATTTTGAAACTGCTGTGCAGTGATGTTATTCTGTTCCAACAGTTTTAGTTCGGACAAACTCTTTTCTCAAAAACCTGTGCTTCAGGTGTTATACTTGATGTGGGTGGACAAAAACTTGAGGTGTTCTTGAGACCGCTATAATTTTTCTCTTTATCATAGGAATTTTCATAGAAAAACAGTTTCAAATGAATTTTCCGAAATAGCTGGTGGATTTCTGTTCTTAATTTGAACCCATCATAGGGCATGGTAGGTACAAAGCCTAAACCTTTGTTCAATAGACCTTCTTCTGTTTGGGACAGGGTGTATTCGGACAGATTGACTAATAACCCCTGGTGGTCCTGGTTTGGCGTGGGGCATAATCCCAATCCTCGTTCGGCGCTTCCTCTTCTAAAAAACGTTGCCTTTGTGGTGGGGGTGCCAAACCGACCTCTGTTAGATCTAGTATAAGTGGGGCGTCCTCCACTATTACGTCTGCCTCGTCCTTGTTGTCTTGTGGATCTATTGTTATTCCTTTGTGCCCTTGGAAATGAGGTACTCTCATCGCCTGACGATCCGGAAGTATATGAGGTATTTCCAAAATGAACCTTACCTTGTTTTTGGAACTGGCCTGCTTGGTTTTTAAATGGATCGTATCCTTCCTGCGTGTATTTAAAAGCTTTTTTGTGTAAAAACTCTGTGAGGTCTTTTTTCATCCTCTTAATCCTTTCTTTTGTTATGTATTCTTTAAAATGTTTCATCTCTTTCAGGATTTCATCTAATCTGCGTTTAAACGTATCTAGAGGGACTAGTTTCTTAATTTCTGCCTCCATAGTTAGTAACTCTGCTGTAATTTTCATAGACATTTCATTGGCAGTATCTATGAAAAGAATTAGCCAATCCCTCCCACATTTGTTGGAAATATAACTCCATTTAATGACAAAATCTTTGTTGTCTAAGAATAACCTTGGCTCGTTATGGACAACGAGTCCTTGTGGGAGGCCACCTGCTCTTAAATATTCTATCATAATGGAGCCGTGATGCTCCGTTCTGATGAGACGTTTTTTAACTCGTTCCAATTACTTAGATTGAAAATTAACGAACCTTCGCCCTCTTCTGAAAAGATGTAAGCTCTTGCTAGAAGCTCAGTGACATATTTGTCATCGAAACTAATCACCTTGTCAGCACTCATCGCTAATTAGTTTACAGTTAAATTTAGGTGAAAATATACTCTCAGATGGTTCTATCGGGTTTTCGCACCCTAAAATGTAATTATTGTTTTGCCAATCTAAATGTCCATACCTACCACTGAACTGTAACAAGTGTTATAACTTCCCCCTTGTGGGAATACAAACATACAGTACCACACTAACCCAACTGGGTTTGTGGAAGAAAAAGTCCTGCAGGGATACCGGGCTAATAACCTTTAAACTAAATGGGGACTGTTTTTTTTTTGGAACTGAGGCCAGGACCGCGCCCCTCACTCAAAAATGTAAATGTTACAAAAGAGATCCTGCTACCTCACATTAACATTTACCTACACATGTGACCTGCAGTAGCCGGCGAAAAGTGGATGCTTTCACAGGCAACTGCAAGCCCAAATAAGGAATTCCGGGGTCACAGGACCAGGGGGAATTCTATGGACAAAATGGCCAAGGGAGAAGACAAAAGACACGGCCATGACAGACACTAGCCACTGTCATGAGCCAAACATGGTAAGCGTAGTATGGCTCTGCAAAATGTTGTAAAAAATACATGACAAAGCTTCAGCTGCCACTAGTCTACTCCTAGGCAAATTGTCCAGTTGCCAAAAATCATTCGTGGATGACTAGGGCCCGAGAACACAAGGACCCCATTGCACGGTACAATAATGTACTTTGTGCAATGAAATACAATTGCCAAAAGTGGTAACAAAGTCAAAAGACTAAGAAAAACAAAGTTTCTCAGTACTGACAGTCTGAAGGACGTGCCAGTTTCCCCACAACGATGAGCGAAAGCCCAGTGTAGTGCAGCTGAAGGTTGTGCTGCACTGCGAAGTCAGTACAGGAGGCTGCAACAAAAGCAAGTTTGGGGGGGGTCCACAAATATAGAGGTAAATTAGCAGTAAGTGAAATTTTCCCTAACCATAGCCGAGGGTATCTGTAGTTCTGTACCTGCGGCTATAGAAAAAAAGCTTTACAAAAAATAGATTTCTTTAAAGCTACAGTGATGTCAGGGTGAAAAATCACTGATCATTTCCTTCCGGGACTCCCATTCATGCAGTAACCAGGACTGACCCTGCTTAGCTTCAACGCAAGCGAATGGCTGGCAACCTCAGGCAATGTTGCCTAATAAATGAGCACAAGTTACAAGACCACTTAGAGCAACATGGCCTGATGGGCTGGCCCCTTCCTTGCTTTGAAGCTAAGCAGGATTGGTCCCGGTAACTGCATGGATAGGAGACAATCCCCAGTCCCGGGTGCTGTGTGCTGTCTTAAATTTAAATATCTCATAACACACTAAGGGAACACACTGCATCCACATTATTATTTTTTAAACCGTGCTACTGCCAGTCCTTGAAAGGATTGCACTTGGGACCATTGTTTTGCCTATTGCTGAATTGCATTCTAGTATTTGTAGTTTCCCAGTCAAGATATGGGGGAATAATGGCACAATTGTACACTTTTTTCCTAACATAGTTCCATATGGATTTATATATTTGAGTGACACTATGGTATGTGTACTTTTCAAGTTATCTTTATAAAGCAGAATATTGTTGAAAACCAGACATGGGGGGTGAGGAGGGGAAATGAGCGGGAAAATTAGTCATGTAAAGATATGGGGGAATAATGGCACAATTGTACACTTTTTTCCTAACATAGTTCCATAAGGATTTATATATTTGAGTGACACTATGGTATGTGTACTTGTCAAGATATCTTTATAAAGCAGAATATTGTTGAAAACCAGACATGGGAGGTGAGGAGGGGAAATGAGCGGGCAAATTAGTTATGAGTATTTGCCCATGATGTGCCAGAGAGTTTGCAATCCTGGACAGCGCTGCAGTGATTTGCCCCCGATTGTGACTGCTTTTCAGGGCACATGTAAAGGACGCATGTGGGTGGGCAGCGTAACTTTTTTTCAGAGGTTGGACGCAACCCCTTGTTTTTTTTTAGGTTGGTAACCTTGCTCAAGTATTTGGCTACCAGGATTTTACTCAGGTTGTCATGTTGCCAGTGAAGCGACTTACCCACAAGACCACAAACACTTGTTTCATTTTGGGATTTTGTTTTCCAGGGGATATTTCACGACTGATTGCTGGGTTTAAAAGGTGAGCACCTTTTATACTTTGCCAGCATATTTATTGGAACATTTCCTCTTTCAGGCCCATTGGTATTTTGTATTGCGCTCTTTCTTCTAAGCGCAAGGTCAATTGAACTACATTTGTATATTTTACTTTAAGATATATGTTCACTTACTGTGAGTATATTCATGGGTGCCAGCTTTTGATTTTCGCTATGGGGCAAAGGTACCAGGCCATGTTATTCTTCCAGCTGGTCATTTTGTTCCCTTTTCCGTGCTGCTTATATGTGGCTAGTTGGGGTCACCAAGAGATCAGCCATAAAGCAAGGGGCTTGTAGCACGCTGCTTAATCTCACTGCACATTGCCTAAACACATTGTGAGTTCTCAAAGCCTGCAATCTTTTATACAAAACAATACCACAGTCAAAACAGGTCAAAATCAGTTTGTGGTTGATGAACGTCTTTGAGCGATGGGTTGCAAGTGTTTAAAAATATAGAGTGGCAGTGTCCACTGGCTATGGCCAAAGGCCATGGCTAATGGTAAGGTAGTGTTTTAAATTGGACAGTGGGCACGGCAAAAACCATGGCTAGCGTTCTAAAATATACAGTGGGCACGGCCATCGGCCGTAGCCACTGGCCATGTGCGGAAAAAATCTATGGAATAGAAAAGCCCTTGAAATTCAAGGAAACAAATTTTTGTTGCAAATATAGGCAAATAGGTAAAGTGATCTTATGTCTGATGCCATCCAATCCTGCCCGAAGCCCGCCAATTTTTCTGCTCGCCCACTATTCCCATTGAGCATCACCCACCCTACCCCTCTCCCTCCCCAGTCTCCACTCTCTCCGCCACCACCCCCTTTCACTCCAGCTCCGAGACCAACCTCGCCTACCGATGTGAACTACATCCTATTTAACGCCCGATCCGTAGCAAAAAACAGACACTGCATCTTTGACCTTCTCGCCTCTGACAAACCAGACCTGGTTTTCATCACCGAATCTTGGTTCTCTGATGACGTCGCCCCAGTCGCTAATGAAGCCTTCCCCCCTGACTACTCCCTCATCCCACTGAACCGTCCCTCCAGAGGAGGGGTAGTAGCATTCGTCTTCAAGTCTCTCTGCCACGCCTCAATCATCGACAACCAACCTTCCATTCCTTCCTGCGAATCACTCCTCGTTAAACTATCCCTCTCCCCGTCGCTCTCACACAGCTTCCTAATAATCTACAGGCCCCCTGGCCACGATAGACAATTCGCAAACAACCTCTGCGACTCTATTGCCACCCTTCAACTAAACCATCCCAACCTCACCCTTCTTGGAGACTTCAACATATGGCTCGACATCCCCACCAACCCTATGACACACTCTCTGGTTGACGGTTTAGACGCAATTAACCTCCAACCCCACATAAATGGCCCGACTCACTATAAAGGACACACTCTTGATGCCATCTTTAGCTCCAACACCCTGATTCATTTAAAGCCCCCCACCCCTATCATCTGATCCAATCATTTCATTCTCTCGTTCGCCATTCGCTCACCCGATCCCCTTCCCGTACTTGAATCTGAACCTCCGAATCTACGCAAATGCTGGAAAAAACTAACAATTGCCACGGACCTAGCCAACACACTCCTCCAGTCTCCACCACCTACCTGCCATCTCAACAAACAACTAACCCCTGATGCCTTTGACTCATGGCTCAACGCATCTCTGATGCCGCTCACACCCCCTTGCGAACCATCAACCCGCCGTGGACACTTCCCCAGATGGTTCACTCCTGAGTTGAAGATCACAAAACAACTATATAAATACCTAGAACGCAAATGGCAGAAAGACAAAACCCAGGAGAGCAGGGCCACCTTGGCCCAACACCTTTATCAGTACAAGGCTGAAATCCGGAAAGCAAAAAAAGCCCATTACAACTCCCGAATCCTAAACTGCAAAAACCCAAGCAAAGAACTCCACAAAATCTTCTCCGAATTCACCAATCCGGCTTGCACAACGACCGTCCCGACCCCCTCACAATCACTGTGCGACTCACTCTTCCTCCACTTTTACACCACGGCTCTCGAAAGAACAAATACTCTAGCCACCAAACTGGCTCTCTTACATCCACCAGGCAATTCTCCGCCTGTACCGGCCAGCCCACCAACTGCGACCACTATGCAACCAACGTTCGAATCCTTTAGTCCAATATCACTAGAGCAATTTCTCAAACTTCTATCTGCCCGCAAACCATCTGGCTCGCCGCTGGACCCTTGCCCAGCCACAACCCTCAAAGAAATGTTCGCTTCCACGCAAGATCCACCATAAATGCCTCCCTTTCCTCTGGTATCTTTCCCGATGCATTCAAAACGGTTTATGTCAAACCTCTAATTAAAAAACCTTCGCTCGACCCTCTCGAACCCAAAAACTACTGCCCCATCTCAAACACCAGGTTCCTTGCCAAACTCATTGACTGAACCGCCTACTCCCAACTAAATGCCTTTGTCGAAGCCAACAATCTCCTAGACCCCGCCCAATCAGGTTTTAGAGCCCGTCACGGAACTGTAACCACCCTAACCTCAATCTGGGAAGACCTTAAAATGACGGCAGACTCCGCGGAATGCGCCGCACTAATCCTTCTTGACCTATCCGCCGTCTTTGACACAATCTATCACTCAATCCTCCTAGACCGCCTCCACTCCCTAGGAATTCGTGGAACCGCTCTTAAATGGATAGCTTCATTCCTCAGATAGGTACCAAATAACGATACTCTCCACCTATACCTCCCAAGCCCGACCAGTCGACACAGGAGTCCCACAAGGAGCATGCCTATCCGCCCTCCTGTTCAGTCTCTACTTGATCACCTTCCCACCAATAATTCGTTCACACAACATCCTGTGCTACAACTACGCTGACGACACTCAACTAATTCTAAAACTCCTGAACTCAAAACCCAACTCCCAACCTGACCTGGCCTCCTGCCTCCTTGACATAGAACTCTGGATGACCCAAAGCACCTCCTGTTAAACCCCTCCAAAACGGAAATCATGGTATGTGGCAACTCCGAACTTCTTCCGCACCCACTACCATGGCCATCCGCCATGGGCAACTCACTGGCCCCCTCCAAATCAGTGAAAAATCTTGGATGCACCCTTGACTCTGACCTAACTCTCTCGCTCCAAGTCAACAACGTCTCAAAGTCCTGCCACTACCACCTTAAAAATAAAACCCTTAGGCGCATCTTTCCATACCTCTCCTTTCCCAACAGACTCTCCGCGGTCCAATCAATCGTTATATCAAGACTGGACTACGCAGACCCCCTATACCTCGGAGTCCACACGTACCAACTGAATAAACTCCAAAGGGCACAAAACGCGGCAGCCAAATTGCTACTTGCCCTCGGTCCAAGAGACCACATCTCCGCAGCCCTTAAGACGCTGCACTGGCTTCCAGTAGCCCGAAGGGTGACTTTCAAAACCTTATGCATCTCCCATCGAGCACTGCATAAAACCGGACCTCAATATCTTCAAGACAAGCTAAAACCCTATCAACCCCCACGCACCCTAAGATCAAGCTCAGCCGGCCTCCTAGTCATACCGAAGACAAACTCAGCCAGGTTAGGTGGATCATCATTCTCAGCCTTGGCCCCCACGCTATGGAACTCACTCCCACCGCACATCCGCCTAACTGAGAATTTAACGTCTTTCCGCAAACTGCTGAAAACCTGTCTCTTCCCCTAAAACCCAACCTGTACCAAACTAACCCAAACAGACTAACAGCAACTCAACGACACCAATCCAACAAACTACCTGATGCGAGAAATTGACAGCTAATAACCCCTAATATAAACAAGAAGGACAACCAGAATGAAACGAATAAAGTAGATCAAAGCAGTGAAATGGTTAATAAGAATAAATCATACGGAAACAGTAAAGAGATTTAAACTCCTGAAATGGACAGAATGCATGAGGAGTGAACAAAGTGAATGGCGTGGATGAAATAATTAGAATGGATGAAGCAGGTGGAACAGATTAATGCGCTGAGTGGAAGAATGCATGAGTGGAAGAACAGATAACTATATAGTTCGAATAAGTGTGGAAATCGAATGAATATGTAGATCGGATGAGTGTATAGAATGGATGAACATGTTGAGCGGATGAGTGTGTAGAGCGGATGGGTGTGTAGAGCGGACAAGCGTATATCACGGATGAGTGCGTAAATACAGAGAAGCGAGTAGAACGCAGGAGTGCGTAAAACAGATGAATGTACAGAACAGATGAGTGTAAACCGGATGAGTGTGTAGAACAGATGAGTATGTGGAGCGGATGAGTACGTAGAGCATGTGACGGCCCCAGGACGTATCTGCAGGTATCCGCAGGAGAAGCAAGTAGAGTGCATGAGTGTGGATAGCGGATGAATACGGAAGTGCGGTGAGTGTGTAGATTGCTGGAGCAGATGAATGTACAGACCTGGCGAGTGCATAGAGCGGACGAGTGCATAGAGCGGACGAGCATATAGAGCGGACGAGCGTATAGAGCGGATGAGTGTACAGAGTGGATGAGTGTACAGAGCGGATGAGGGTAGAGATGATTATTTAGAACATGATATTGCTGTTGAATGCGTGAAAAGCACAAGTGCTTAAAGCGGATGAGTGCGTGGAGGGGATGAGTGCGTGGAGGGGATGAGTGCGTGGAGGGGATGAGTGCGTAGAGGGGATGAGTGTAAAACAGATAAATGCATAGTACATGTGAGGGCATAAAGCGGATGAGTTCCTGGAGCGAACGAGTGCCTGGAGTGAACGAGTGCCCAGATCGAACGGACGTGTTGCATAGAGCGGACGAGTACGTAGAATGAACGAGCACAGATTGCATCCAGTACCGATGAGTGCGTAGAATGGATGAGTACGTAGAACTGCTGAATGCGTAGAGCATGGGGCAGACAAGAATGCATGCGTGGGGCAGACAGGAGTGCATGCGTGGGGCAGACAAGAGTGTGCAGGGCAGACTGGGGCGCGCGGGGCGCAATGGAGCGCGCAGGGCGGGCTGGAATACATGAGTGCGTAGAGCGGAACGGAGTGTATGGAGCTGACTGGGGTGCATGGAGTGGACAGGAGTGCATGGAACAGACTGGAGCACATAGATTTGCGTGACGTATATAGTATGGTTTGGAATGCAGAGAACGTTTGAAAGAGCATACAACCCATTATATCACACCACCACGCTTACTCTCTCCTTTACATCAGCACTCAACTAGAACACAGAGATACTATGACACCATTCGGTATAACTGTTCTGATACCAACATCCGCCGCTCACTCCAGATCATTCTAAGTAAACACTGCTGGTTACACCCCCCCCAGCCAGGCGTTCTCCTCAGGCCTAACACAGCCACATCCGGTCTGGATAAATCCTGTCAGAGCGAACACGTACTCCTGATCTCTCAACCACCACACCTACCGCTAAGAAGCAGCTATTACACGAATACCACACGAGCTGCACACATACCCGGTGCTCACACGCACCTTTTGACTCACTCTACTCTCTATACTGACCTGAACTTTGGTTCCCAAGGGCGTTCAACCTACCAGCACCTTCAGACCATACCAATGGTATATAAGGCGCTATATAAATGCAAAATAACATAACATAACATTAGTTAAATTATCATTGATGTTATATATTAGCGATGTCTCCAGTGATGTCATCTGTGATATCCTCATTGTGGTCATATGCTGCACAACAGGGGGCACGAATTTAAGGTGGCTTTAGCTGAATTTCAGGGGTTCTGTTGCATTAGGTTCTCACCTTAAAGTCCAAGCAACTAAAGTTGTGTCCTTGACTATATATTAAGTTGGTGTTTCCTTAAAAAGAGGCACCTTTGAGATGTTTATAACGTTGGCACCATTCATAAAATTTTGCAACAAAAGTTTACATGCCGTGCTGAATTTTTTACAAAAAGTAGGGAAGTTCTGTCCGGGATAGCAAACGGTCAGGGGGGTCCCAAAAGTTGCATTTCCCATTCAAATTCCCATAGGGAGTTATTTTTGTTCTCATTAGAACTACAGAAAAAGAACACTGGACAGATTTACACCAAACCTTCACGAGAATCGGGGAATCTGGCATTTGGGCCAACTTGAGTGCTTTGATTGGTTTGGTTTGGTAAAAACCTGTCTGGCGTTTTTTTCTTTTTTTTCTTTTTTTTTTTAAACAATATGTGGAGCATTTTGAAATATGTATATTGGCAGTTCAATCCATAGATCAGTATTTTGAAAAAGTTTCTATTGGATTGGCTAAAGAAAAATGAATTCCGTTTGACTGGCTAAACAAATATGCACCAAACCTTCGCAAGGAACTGGCATATGCAAAAATGGAACAAACGAGTGATATAGGTGCCTTCTGATTCTTGTCCTAACCTTTGTTTGGATGAGGTGATGCCTAAGGATGGGATGTGGCCTAAAAAAACTTTGTAGACTCTGAAATTCACTATTAGCAGAGTCCTTTAACGTTGTGTGTAAGCTGTGTATTAAAAGTCATTGGGTATTCTTTCTTAGGATTCACTTTAATTTGATGGTTTATAAGCAGTGGTCGAAGTGTACAACAAGAAGTAGTGGAACTATGCTCCCTATGGGCCATTCCCGCTCCTCACAAACCCCATCACCACGCCCCCTCCTCCGCACAATACAAACCCCCAAACACATTGCTGTTCAAGGGAACGTTCAGTGCAGTGCACTGAAGTGAAGTGTGAGTTTACACTTTTATTTTAAAACAACCATTCCAGAACGGTTTCTTTTTAATATAAAATTATAGGAACAGTAAAACATAATAAAGGAAGTAGAGGAGCACTGCTTCGACCACTGTGTATAGGTGATAATTGTATACCATTTTAAATCCTTTGACATTCAGTAAGAACACTGTTAATGAGATTTATGGTTAAATTGCGTTTGTAGAAAGAAAGCTTTTTAATAAGTGATTTTAAGTACAGTAAACACCTTCAGTTATAAAAGTCTTTGACATTCAGTGAAAAAACTTTAGGTAAGGGGACGTGATAGCTGAGCTTACACTTTAAAAGCCATGCAAATTCAGTGAAAAACGATTAATTGAAACAATGGTTAGTGATAAAACTTCAGTTAAAGGGACGTTATGTTTGCAGTTCAAAATATAAAAACTATAAAAATGTGCCTTGAAAACCCAGTTGAGATGTTTAATATCCATGAGAATTTAACTAAGTGTCAAGGGGGCCTTTTCTCCAAGCCGATCACCAAGGTGATCTGCTCCTAAAAACACAGGGCAGGGCAGAGTGCCCTAGTTTGACCTGGACTGCCATTTGGGGCCAAGAGCCTGTTGATCGAGTACTGAATGTCTGCTAACACGGAGGGAGTTCTGGCACTCCATGAGGCCAGGAAAAATGAGTGTGCAATTTTACAGAACAAGAAATTGGCTTGGGTTGTGGAGCTGTGGAGATACTTTTGTCAGCAATTAAAAATGGTGATTCACAGGAATGATGGGCCTCAATGGGCTGGGGCGTACGAGGGACTGTAACAAACTCCATGGCTGTATATCTGAGGCAACCTGGGTTAACCATTTTACTGCGCTGTATCATGTAACTAGAATTTAAGAGATTTCAGGGCCTGTAAGTTCTAGTGCTGATCATTGTGAGCCACTGTGCGCCTCCTCGCCGCTGGTCTTGACCAGTGTGGAGGTTGGACGTGCACTAAAGACTCAGAAACTGGCTAAAGCTCAGGGACCGGATAAGTTTCTTGTGGAGTTCTACGCTGCGGAGCCAGGAGTTTGGATTCTAGATCTAACAAAACTATTTAATCTTGCCCTAAAGCACAATCTGGTGTCTGTTTCTTGGACTAGCACCGAAATAGTCCCCAAATTTAAAAAAGGGTGCAAGGGAGTCACCTTTAATTATCGCCCCATCTCTTTCTTAGATGTGGGAGGAAAGATAGTAGCCCAAGCAATCCTGGAGCACTTGGAAGCCTAGATTGAGGAAAATGAAGTTATAAGTCATTTCCAGGCTAGATTTTGTAGCAAGTTTAGTACTATGGACCCGAGCCTGCGGCTCCAATTAATTTGCGACATATATGCTGTCCTCCGGAAGATGCGCATCTATGCAGTGTTCATTGACCTGCAGACATGTTTTGAGACTGCTCTGTGGGTGCGGCTGTGGGAAATCCTATGTGACCTTAGTATACCACCCCTTTACGGAAGGCAATTCAGTGTCTCTATTCAGAGAACACTGCAGTCGTGAGGTGGGGGATGGATGGAAATACTTCCTCATCAATAGATATTGCCATGGGAGTATGACAGGGATATACCCAAATTGTTCTGTATATTTATGAAAGGGGCGATTGAGAATTTACTGACCTCCCCAGTGGATCCCCCGGTCCTAGCGAATGATAAAATTCCAATATAATTGTTCACAGATGACGCCGTTCTTCTATCTTTAATGCCCATCTGGATTAAGTAATAACTTAATATATTCATAGAATTCTGTGACAAGAATGGACTGTCAGTAAATGTCTCAAAGACCAAATGCATGATATTTAATACTGGCAAAAGTTAGAAGAAAATGACACTAACGCTTGAGCTGGATGCAGGCTTAATTGATCAAGTAGGTTACTGTGATTATTGAGGATTGGGAGTCCAGGCCAATTGGCGCTGGCATGGGCATTTGGCCAAAGCAGGCATTACCCTGGCAAGGTATAGTGGAGCACTTGCGAGGCTCACTTCTGAACAGGGCAATGGGGCGGTGCATGTTTCCCTTGAGGCATATAAGGCACAAGCCAGGCAGGCAGAAATATTTGGTGCTGGTCTTTGGGGGACTTCCGGGTGTATGAATATCTGTATTATAGAAAACAAATATTTGAAAAAGATTCTCCAAACTTGCCAGTGTTTTTGGAGACTGGCATGCAACATATAGAGCCTTCTGCCAAGCACGGCCAGTCTACTGTTGGGTAAGGCTTTGGACCGTTGAGCAATTGGGCAATATAAGGGAGCCCTTACAGACCTTTTCTCACAGGCGGGCCGAATGTCACTCGTGTGGCTTGCCCAAATAAGGCACAAACTTAATTTGCTAGGGCTGTATGAGCTCTGGACACGCCTGAATAATATGACCAGGAAAAGCAAAATGGTCATCAAGGGTGCCTATGAGGCAAAAGCAGAGCAGCATATTATGAACAAGGTCAGTCACTCCATAGTGCTGTCAAGATACTGGAATTCGAAGTAAGTATTGGGCTACAAGCTATTTGTTGACTATGTTAATCCTAAACATGAAAAAGCTCTGGATTTAAAACTCGAAATGGGCATATTACCACTTGCAAGCATCTGCAATAGGAGGAACTCCGAAGTGTCCGCATAATGCCCTTTCTGCCAGAATCAGATTGAGCACCTTGCTTGTTTTGTCTTATTTTGCCCTCAGTATTTATCACCATGAAGGAGTATATATCGGAGGCCATTATTTAGGGAAAGACAAATCGAACAATGATGAATGCTCTAAAGCTCTGTAGTAGTGCTAGAGATAGCGTGGAGGTCTTTGCAACAGCCAAGTATTTGATTTGCGTGTGACGCATAAGGCTGAATAAGATGAAGTTGTTCCCCTAGAGAATCATTGTATGTATTGTAGCAAATCGCTAACAGGCGATTGTGTTGGATGAATCGTTTTATCATCGAAGTTTCAAGCTGGTATGCTATGATCTTTGGATCCTTGAGCATAGCTTATAGACGATCTGTGAAAAAGCTGTATAACACTTGTAGGTACTTTATATACATGTACTAGCTGCTGTGTCTCATTGATTCTCTTACAAAACTAGGAACTGGTTGAACTTAGATGATTTATTGGATCAATAAGATGTGATGCTGTTATTTTATGAATTATTCTATTACTTGCAAAAAGTACGAAGCCAGGGGTGGAGGTGTGAGTTGGTGTGCTGCTGCATACTAGGACCTTCTGTACTCTCTCTTCTCACCTGCCGACCTCACCCTGGCGTGGCACAGTTCGTTGCGGTGCATTGCAGTGCAAATATCTCAGAAACCGGGCATCCTAGGACTTTGAAACATGGTTTTCGAAGCACTATAGGGACCTAGAGTTTCACTCCTCATGTCGAGAGCGGTCCTTTAACAACCACATTGATGTTTCGCCGGTTTTAGGCAATCATCTCATGTGTGAAGGTGCTGAAATCCAGGGAAAGGGTCGGGGTGTTCAAATTTCATGAAGCCAGTATTGTCCGGAGGGTCCTAACGGGTAACTATGCAAAATTTGGAGCATATTGGTGAAACAGTGGGGAATTGTATAAGGAACAACGCTTCGCAGTGCCACAAACAAATCCACACATTTTAACTTTTATAAATATAGATGTATTGCTTAACTACGATTTTAAACTAAGGATGATCACTGTTGCTGCTGTTTGTATGATGTTGTTGCTTTTATGGTATTATTATATAGTAAGGTGGCCCCCAGTTCTTGATGATTTGTAACAAAGCCGTATGACACCCACAGGCATTTTATACATTTATACTAGATGCTGTGCCATTCATAGTCTCTTAAAATTCTATGAACTGGTTGTACCCTTATGATTCTTAGATCAATGACAGGTGCTGTTGCTATTCTATGAATGATCACATTGTGTATTGCTTAATTATGATTTTAAATAAAGGATGATCACTATTGCTAATGTTTGTATGATGTTGCTTTTATGATATTCTCATATCGTAATAAAGCAGTACTGACTGACTGATTATTGAAATGTGCATGTTTTTGTAAGTTACACAATCCTAAATCACACCTGCATCATTCACTGCTCATGACATCACAAATAGCATCATTTATGACATCACTGATGACCTCACATACATTGCCAATTCAATTGGGGTGATACTTTAAAAATGCTATAGAAAGAAGTACATACACAAAGAGGGCCCACATGTTGACTCTCGCCTATGGTTACTCTGCTTACTGTCATTACTGGTGTCAGATTACATAATTCTGGATGAAGTGCAGATCTTCCTGGGAGTCAAAAGGTACTGTCAACCACTTCCTTGGAGCGGGAGAGCTTTCTCTGTATCAAGAACACAGTAAAAAGGCATTTGCCCCCTCCAAGGCATAAGTGACTCCTCTCGAGGGATTTCTGGTTACAATTAACTACAGGTACACTGGTATATCAGTTAAACAATTCCCAATTGCATTATCTGAACTAGCCAGTCCATTGTTCGAACTACCAGTGGATGCATTGACTTCCTTTTATTGGCTTCACAAGGGGAGAGTTGAGGTGAAAGGGTTACCTTTGGTAGTGCCTGAGTGGTACTGAAAGGATCTAGGCCTAGGGAGATATTGGTCAGAAGTAGGGGAGGCTTCCGTGAGAAAAGCTGTGCTAATTGTCTAGAGTTGGTCCTGGTGTTATGCCAGGAACCTGGATGTATCCAAAGTTTCAAGACGCAGCAGCACTGCGTGGTCTTCTTTTATGGGAATCGGCAGGAATCTGTTTACGTTGCAGCGGCCAATGGGCTCCGACCTGTGAACTCGTCCCTGTGCCGCCATATATCGGCAAGTCCATCTCTGTTGCACAAATGCCCTATAAGGAGGGGCGCATGGGCCCAGGTTGGTGGAATCTTAACAACTATTTAGTGACAGTAAAAGCCTCATTAACCTGTAGATAGTGTGCTGAGAACATGACATACAGCTGCACAAGAAATGCTGTATATGCAGTCCTTAAGCCTGGGCAATGCACCTGGTTCAGTATCATTAGGATGTGACCCGTGCCATGCTGTATATACAGTGAACGTATAACCAGTACTCAGACAGATTCAACCATTTGTATACCTTATATGTATGATGAGTGGCACTAATCCCATGTTCAGGCTTTGGTCATTGAACTACTTTCCTCACTACTAAATGTCACCTGTTTGTGCCTCAGATTTGTATACACTGATGGAATACTAAGTATACTCTTTCATACACATGCCTGATGCTTGATGTATATTTAGAGTTTGACTGCAAGCTGAACCTTATTCAGAGTTGTCACTTCTCCCCAAAGGAGGGCCCTTTTCCATGAGCCTAGGGAGGTGCAGGCGCTACCCAATAGTTCCCCTTAGGGGTGGTTTAATGCGGGAGGGCCTCATGAGGAGGCACTCCCCCTCTGGGTACAGGGACGATCACTGAGGGTACAGTCCATTGAGTAATGCCACTCCCCAACATCCCCTAGCCTCCCTCTCCAGTCAGAGCCATTTAATTTATACTAAACCCATGTATGTTTGTAACACATGGAATATAGCAAAAATAGAAAGTACTAGGACTAAGAGAGCCCAGAAGACCTAAAGATCTCTGACTGTGATAGTACTGGTACAAAGTGGCCCAGAGGAGGCATGAAGATCAAGTTGTCAACAGAAACAAAGGACTTTGACAATCCACCAAGGCGGGACTGGCAATATTGTATAAGAAGAGACGATAGACTAACAAACCTGTCAAGCCCAGCCGGGAGAGGCAACAGGTGTGGAAACCAGCAGGAGTTTCAAGCGCTGACGGCAGACAGCAGACCGGAGTCTCGGAAGAATGGAGGACGCCGGCAAGGCAAAAAGGCATTTCTCTGTGGGTCTTGCTGGAGCGGACCCAAATGCAAACCAGGAGATGAGAATCGAGCAGCACAGCAGAGCGTGAAGCCACTGCAGTGCTGTTAAAGCAGACAGAGAAATCTGAAGGACGGGAGAGACGAACCCCAGTCCAAGGAACACTCTGGGGTGGAAAAGAGATGGGCCGTGGACCCTAACAATTCTGTACCAGGTATCCGAGGAGCACCTACTCGTCGCAGTGGCACTGCGACGAGTAGGTGCTCCTGACCACCAGAGAAGGGTGAGAGACCCTGACAAGTACACAATGAGCATCTGAGGAGAACTTCCTCGTCACAGTGGCAGTAATAAAAGGGAAGTGAGATATTGATGAGACCTTCCTCATCGTAGTGGCAGCCATAAGCCTACTGACCAACAGAGAATGATCTGGGACCCAAACATAACTGAACTGGGCATCTGAGGCGAACTTCCTCGCCAGAGTGACCAAGGTAAGCCTAGTGAACACCAACGAAAGATTTAGGACTTTCCTAGTAACAAGACAGTGTGGCAAAGTGTACATCAAGCTGAGGTTCGCGAGAAAGAGCTTTTTAGACACCAGAAGAAGGGAGTCATTCTCCTGGTGAGGAGGCTAACACCATTGGAACATGCTCTAAAGACACCCGGGGAACGGTGGCCTTCCCCTGGTCTTATTGCGTACTGTACAGACCAGTGCCAGGAGAAGGAAGTCCTTCTCCTGGTTCAGAACTGTGAGTTGTGCTGAAGACGCCAGGGGAAGGGAGTCCTTCCCCCTGGCTTTACTGTAAACTGTATAGACCAATATCGGGAGAAGGGAGCCATTCTCCTGGCCTACAAAAAGAAGTTGTGTAAAGACTGTGTGGGAACCGGAAGCCGGGGAAGGGAATCATTCCCCGCTGGCACTTGTTTCATTCTTTTAAACATTATCCGAGCATCAGAAGAAGAGAAACATTCTCCAGGAGAAGGAACTTTCTGTTGGATTATTCTTCAATTGTAGTGTAATGGATAGAAGTAGGTTGTGACACAGGATGGGGAAGTTTGATTTTGATGGACATTCTGACCCTCTAGTGTCAGCCCAAATCTCAGGTATACCTCAAGCTAGCACACATGCCTGTGCGACAGAGCACTCGTACGCTCACCAGGGTTTATCGTCAGATGGGCTGAACATTGCAAGAAGTGCATTCCAGGCTGCTATGTTCTCAGTGGGCTATCTGATGCCCTTCTTCTTTGCCCTGTACCAAATCGTAGTTTCAGCTGTACTGCATGTCTTAAAATCACTACGCCAGAGGTGATATTATGGGCCCCCTTTCAGCCTCCATGCCAATGCAAACACAAGCTAGTTCCATGAACCCTATTTTTATCTGGCCTGGAGTAAACCCTTAATAAGCATTACATCAGGGACCACTGATATCCGTGGACTCCTGCCTTTATACCGGCCAGCTCTATCTGCTGACAACCTTTCTGCACCATTACACAATTCCAAAACATATGTGTGATAATGGCACCTTTGAAGCTACACCACAGGTAGATACGTCCCACCCAGGCATCAAACGCTGTCCAGTCAAATGGTCGAATATATTTGATCGAATGACAAATTGGTCGGAAAAAAAAGGTCGATTTTTTTTTTTAAAGTATTTTTTTTTTGCTCTAGTATAGGTAAAAAAAGGTAAAAAAAAAGGTGTTTTAACACCAAAAACGGGGGTTGGGGTGGGGACCCCCCCCCCAAAATAAATAAATAAATAAATAATTCGACCATTTTTTCGACCAAATTGATTCGACCATATTGTAATTCGATCAAATGCATTCGACCAAATGTCTGGTAACCGCATCAAACATTGCCACCCTGCTGGGCGTCATGTACGTCCTGTCAGCAATGCATTTTCCCATTAAGTAACACTTGCCACCTGACACAAATAGGTTTCCCAATGCGTTCTCAATTTCGAAGCTTGCTCATACGCCGCTTTCAACAGGCACCCATACAACCTGGACACAGGTTGCCAGACATCCTCCAATTCATACAACATTGCCATCGGCCCAGCCAGCTCCAGCTCCCACGGCCAGTTGCGCTACTTCCATGTCCCTTTCATAACAAGCATGCAGTATCTTACAAATTGGCCTTTGGGGAGCCCCTCCATCTGCATCAAATTGTCAAAGTCCGTAAACACCCCATCCCTGGACATATGCCCCGATGAGGTAATCCCACCGCATCCCATCACCTAGCAACTATAAGTTCATCCGCGTCATAGGGACATGCAGGGAGTAAGGGTTCTCCAGCTAAAGTACTTTCACGGTCCTGTCCCACATCTGTGTCCAAGTTACATCATGTGTGACGCCTGCCCCAGGCAGCGGTCTATGACCCACGAGGCCTCCTTTAGCACTGAAGAGTGAACCACCTCCCCTAACAAAGCAAACTCTGATGTCGGCTCATCAGAAAGCCAGCCAGCCACATATTGGAGCTGTGCAGCTAGGTAGTAGAACTCCATCCACGGAAGCTGCACGTCCCTGTTCCTTTACGCCATGCAAAGAGTGGACAGGGCTATCTTGTGTCTGCCATGCCCATAGAGAAATCCCCTAATCACAAAGTCCAAACGTCAAAAAAACCCAGCCGCAATAAAGCAATGGACATTAGCAAAGGAGCACAGTAGCCGTGGCAGCACAACCATTTTAACTAGTGCTACCCTATCCTTCAGCGTTGGAGGTAGTCTGCTCCAAAATGTCATAAATCGTTTTACCCCGTCCACTGCTTTGACAGTGTTCCTAGTATGTATATTTCCCGGAGTGTGTGCAATGTGTATACCCAAATATATAAACCTGTGCACATCCCACAGCAGTCCCAAGTCTGGAAAGTCTCTGGTATCATAGTGACACAGTCCAGCCGAAGGAAAGAGACATGTCTTCTGTCTACTAAAGGTGATCCCGGACAATCTGCAAAGTTGTTTAGCACCTCCAATACTATAGGTAGATTATGTTCAGGCTCACACAAGTGTAGAATGACATAATCTGCGTAAAGACAGATAACATGTCTAGAACCTCCCACACAGATTACAGCATCTGCATACTTACCCTGCAGGAAAGCCGTCAGTGGGAGTAGTGCTAAAATCTAAAGAATGGGCAACAGTGGGCTGCCCTGTCGTGTGCCCCTCTGCATGGCCCAAGTCCCAGACACTTGCTTGCCCGTTCTGCCCCTCGCTACAGGTTCAGGGTATAATGACATAACCCACTGGATAAAGCCCACGCCAATCCCAAACCCTGTACACATCCATTCCCAGTATACCGAGTTGAATGCTTTAATTGCATCCAGCAAGGCTATTGCATACAGAGCACTGTGCAAGATAGTCTGCTCTATGACCTGCTGCAATCTACAAAGATTCACAGAGGTGCTACAGCCAGGAACAAAGCCTGTTCGGTCCTTGTGAACCAAAACTTCAGTAAGTCGTTTAAGGCATCTAGCTAATAGTGCAGTGTGGTTTTTACATCCTGATTTAACATTGCCAACGGTCGGTATGATTCGCCTAAATGTGCCTGCTTTCCATGCTTCAATATGGGGACTATCACTGTCTTCCGCATACTTGGTGGCAGGGGGCCCAGTTCGTATTCCTCCTCATACACATGAAGCAAGATGAGGGCAAGAGTGCAGATTAATTCTGCATAGAACTCTGACTGGAACCCATGCCCTCCCACAGAGCCCTCCCAGCCACCAGGCACTTGATCAGCCCTTCTTTCTCTTCCGCTGTCAGCAGCAGTTCAAGGGCACATACCTGTTCAGCAGTTAGCTGCAGCAGCCTAATCTGAGAGAGTGCAATACACAGCTAGCCTGGATCGACAGGTGTCTCATGCCGCTACAGCTTATTATAAAACGTACTGAAGGTGTCATTTATTGTAACCTGAGAGCGCCAGTGGGCCCCACACTCATCTCGTATCTGCGTAATTGCCAGCCGGGTTGTTAATTTCTGCACAGCCAAGCGAGCAAACCTGCCCGACTTGTCCCCCTCCCCATGCATGTGGATCGTATACACCTCATAAATAAACTGCCTCAGCCTCTCCCCTGCTTCTGTACACCGAGTCCGGGGCAACAGCAATTCAGACTCTGCAGAGGGATCCTAGATCTTTTCGGTCTCTACAACCCGTATCTGGACTTCTAATTTGCCCAGGTCTTCTCGCAGTGTTCTCCTGATGCTGCCCACCCCAGCTATGGTCTCTTCTCCCCCCCACCCCCATCACCACCTTGAGAGTCTCCCAGACTGTCCCCCACCGTCCCACACTACCCACATTAGTTTTCAAGAATTCAGTGAGGAAGTCCTCCATGTGGTCCCTAAATATAACATCCTGCAGGGTCTCAGCTGACATATGCCATGTGGGAACAGGAGACCTGGGCCCCCGTCGACTCACAAGCGGCGAATGGTCTGAGATGGATCGGCCAGTGTATTTCGCCTCTATGAATTCGTCCACGTGCTTGGCCCCCACAAATATGTAGTCACTTCTAGTGTAAACCTTATGAGGGGCTGAGTAATATGAGTAATCCTACCTGTCCGATATAGCTCCCGCCATTTATCTGTCAGTGAAAGATCAGTCAGTATGGTATTAAGAGTCACTGAAGCAAGGGACATCCTAGCTAGATTGGAGTCGGATCTGTCCTGGACAGGGTCCAGCATGCAATTAGTGCCCCCCCCCATAGGAATAAAGCATCTCGCAGACGCGCCGCTCTACTACTCAAGGGACGGCGGAAGGCCGGTATCGCCTGATTAGGAGAGTAGGAGTTCACTTTATATATTTCCTGGCGTTCTACATAGCCATGTACTGTAACCCATCTACCCTCTTGTCTGTGTCAACATCGAGTAGTCTAAATGGTACAGTCGCAGCAATCCATATCAGGCCCCCCCTGCCATACTGTGAGTATTTGGCCTCATATCTCCCCTGCCCCCCTCCTTGCCATCACCTCTCCTGTTCCAGAGACAGCAAGTGGGTTTCCTTTAACAGTGCAATCAATATATTCTTTTAACAGAGATAAGACCAAACCCAATTTCTTAGTAAATAGGAACCCCATCCCCCTGATATTCTATGTGAGCACTCTAATCGTTGCTATCTAGATAGCATAATATCCTCACAGCCATTCATACCACATGTGGCGTTGGCCCTTTAAGGGTACGCACGCGACGGGGTGACGTTCACTCCGTCGCGTGCGCAGTTAAATAAACGGGGCGTTCCCGGTGACGACACAATCACTGGGCAGCCCACACTAGCAACACCGCTGTCTCTGTGTCTCTGTGTCACGGGGGTGGGGGACTCACGGACGGCGGCATCCGGAGACCGCCAACAGTGGCGACGAGTGCCGGGATCACTTCCTGGAACAGGCGGAGACATTTGCTCGTAGCGTAGATGATCCTACGTGAGCGCTTCAGCGAATTCTGACCGCTGAGAGGGGAGAGACACACGCGGCCGGCGGCCATTTTGATGAATAGGCCTCGGATACTCACGGCTTCATAACGAAGCGTCGGTGAGCCATCCGGACATTATTTTTGGACATTTCAGCGGCGGACAGTCACTGGAAACAGCACGTGTCAATTTTAAAATGAATCATTGACATTTTCACTGTTTTTCACCGAGTAGATGGGTGAGACTCTATGGGAAGCCTGCTGAATGCACTCGGGGTCTTCCCCCTGCTCAATTTTTGGACGCTTCGTTGTCTGCCTGCTGGCTGGAGCGATACATCCGCGAGGGGTGCACCTGGTGAGAGGCAGAATTTAGACCATCTCTGGAGGCTGATTGCTGGTGGTGAGTTGCAGCCCCGTCAATTACATCATCTGGGGTGCCTGTGCGCTATCCACCATGAGTCAAGCTGCTGCTGCTGCTGCTGCTGCGCCTCCGCCTGCTCCCCCGCTGAAACCACCTGGGTCCCTACAGCCAATGCCTGAGTTTGATACCTCGGTCGCTCCATCAAGCCTGGGACAGAGGTGGAAGATGTGGATGGATAGGCTTGAGGTGTACTTCAGGGCTACGATGGAGACAAGCGACGACAGCAAGCTGGCCACTCTCCTGTACTCTGCTGGCCCAGCAGTGCATGAGATATTTCTCCCTGCAGCCGGCGGATGGGTCGTTTGCGACGGCAAAGGATGCACTCCATAATCATTTTCTGCCAATGGCCAACGCAGATTATGAACGTTTTCTCATGGGGACGGCTCGACAGAAGGATGACGAGACTCTAGATGTATTCTATGGGCGGCTGCGGAGACTGGCGGCGCCATGTGCGTGGAACGACCCTGAAGTCATGATTCGCAATCAACTCATTCAGGGGTGTGCCTCTGGGAAACTGCGGCGCCAGATATTGCGCGAGCCTGGCATCACCCTTCCCCGCATCTTAGAACTGGGAAGGTGCCACGAAGTGTCGGAACTGCGGGCGACCAGAATGGAAGCTAGTGCCCGCCCAGGCAAGGTGGAGGAGGTCTGCGCGGTCGGAAGAGGCCGTGGAGCGAGGCGCCCCATGAACACTCAGAGCCCGCGCCCGCCTGGGACTACTTCTTCGTGCCCAAAGTGTGGGTACGATCTCCCGCACCCAGCTGAATGCCCTGCGACTGGGGTGAAGTGTGGTAGGTGCGGAGGCACGGACCACTTCGCCAGGATGTGCCGATCTGCAGCTCCCAAGGTAGTGCCTAGGGGGCCTGTTCGAGCCGGTTTCTTCCGACCCCAAAGGGTGTCCAACGTTGTTCAGGTGGACCAGGGTGACGAAGGGGCCCCTCAGGAGGGGGAGGAGGAGGACGAGGACGATGAAAACGTTTTCTTTGTGTCCAGTGTGAGCATGCTGAAATCCCGATCCAAGAGACAGCCCAGGTGCAACGTGCTTGTCAATGGAGACTCTGTACCAATGCTAGTGGACACCGGTGCGTCCGTGAATGTGATGGCCAGACAGCACTATGATACCATGCAGGCCCCGCCAACGCTGACCGCGCCGAGAGCACGCATTTTCGCTTTCGGCGGCGATCAGCCCCTTCCTCTGGACGGCGTGCTCGTGGCTGATGTTCAATATGGTGACTCACACATCCGGGCCAGGTTCTATGTCACACCGGTGAGTGACAACACACTGCTTTGCCGTGCTGCGGCTGAGGCTCTGGGAATTGTCACATTTGCATACTCAGTGTACTTAGACGACATTCAGGTACTTCTGGCCAAACACAGCTCCCTGTTCGAAGGCATTGGACAATTGGTGGGTGAGCCGGTCCGGCTCCACATCGATGAGTCGATCCAACCAGTGGCGCTGAAGCACCGGCGAGTCCCTTTTCATCTCAGGGATCTGGTGGATCAAGAACTGGACAATCTTGTGGGGCTTGACATTATTGAAAAGGTTGAGGGCCCCACCCCATGGGTATCTCCCATTGTCATCGCGCGCAAGCCCAAACAGCCCGATGCGGTGAGGATCTGTGTGGACATGCGACTCCCCAATAAGGCCATAAAGAGGGAACGACACTTGACCCCTACCATCGATGATATCATAGCAGAACTGCAAGGGGCGAGGTTCTTTTCCAAACTAGACCTGAGAGCAGGCTATCATCAGATGGTCCTGCACCCCGAGTCCCGCTACATCACAACCTTTACCACTCATCGAGGTCTTTACCGATACAAGAGGTTGAGTTTTGGGGTGTCTTCCGCGGCTGAGGTGTTCCAAAACATCATAAGGGGCGCACTGGCTGATCTGGATGGAGTCCTTAAGATCAGCGACGACATCCTGGTGTATGCCAGGTCGGAGACGGAGCATCTGGCATGCCTGGCCAAGACCTTTGAACGCCTTCGCTCGCTGGGACTCACCCTGCACAAGGACAAGTGTGAATTCCTGAAAACAACGATCGAGTTCTTTGGATTAGTGTTTAAGGCGGATCGGGTGTCGCCGGACCCCCGCAAAGTGAGGGACATAAAGGAGGCGCGTCCGCCAGAGATTGTTGCAGAGGTGAGGAGTTTTTTGGGCATGGTCACTTACTGTGGCCGTTTCATCAGGAATCTGGCGTCCCGTTCAGAGCCGTTGAGATCTCTCACGAAGAAGGACACCATCTGGCAGTGGGGCCCCCTTGAGCAGGCGGCATTCGATGATATCAGAGGTGCCTTGGCGGCGGACGACACCATGGCGTTCTTCGATCCGAGCCTGCAGACAGAGATCGTAGTGGACACCAGCCCATATGACCTGGGGGCAGTGCTTACACAAGTGGGGAGAGACCAGGAGATTCGCCACATAGCATACGCCAGCAAGGCGCTCTCTGACACCGAGCAAAGATACTCCCAGATTGAGAGGGAAGCCCTGGCGGTGCTGTGGGGTTGCAGACATTTTCACCTCTACATTCTGGGGCGCCCCGTGACTGTGGTCACGGACCACAAGCCGCTGTTGCCGATCATGGCGGGCTCATCATCCCGTCCACCAGTGAGAATAGAGCGCTGGATGCTCGCCCTGCTCGAGTATGGAGTGTCGTTGACATATCGTCCAGGGGCTAACAACGCGGCGGACTACCTCTCTCGACACCCAAGAAGGGACTCGCAGGAGTCTGCGTCGGCTGAAGAGGCCGACGAACATGTCCGCCTGGTCGTGGAGACGGCCACCCCAAACTCCATGCAGGTGGAAGAGCTCGAGCTTGCAACAAAGGGCGACGAATGTTTTGCCATCCTGAGGGAAGCCATGCAGAGGGGTACCTGGAAGACGGTGCTGGAGGCGGTGGAACGCAGGACATGTGAAGCCAGAGTGGCCCTCGAGCAGTTATGGAGAGTGAGAGAAGAACTGACATTCTCGGAGTCGGGGCTGCTACTAAGGGGTGAGAGGATCGTGGTGCCCCAGGTCAAAGTTGCACAGGTCATCGCCTTGGCGCACCAGGGCCACCAAGGGGCGCCCAAAACCAAAGCTCGCCTCCGCCAGAAGGTGTGGTTCCCGGAGCTCGAGCGGAAGGTGGAAGCATTTGTGGCGTCTTGCGTATGGTGCCAGGCTGCGGCACCGGCCCAGCGGGAACCGTCCATTGAGGCGATGCCCAGAGGGACCAGGCCATGGGAAGTAGTGCACGCAGACTCCGGGTCCACGTCGAGAGGCACTCACTTCCTAGTTGTGGTGGACGAGTGGTCTCGATACCCGGAGGTCGAGTTCATAGAGTCCGTCGCATTTGAGAACGTGGTGGTGGCGCTGGAGAAGATTTTCGCCACCCATGGCCTGCCCTCTGTGCTGTGCTCTGACAACGGGGCACCATTCCAAGGCGAGAGTTTTGCCGAGCTCATGAGGGAGTATGGCATTCAACACCGGCGGGTAACCCCACTGTGGCCCCGGGCCAACGGGGAGGCAGAGCGCATGATGCGCACCCTCAACAAAGTATTCAGGATTGCCCACGGAAAAGGCGAGTGCTTGCAGAGGGCCCTGTATGTCTTCCTGCGGGGATATCGGACCACACCTCACTCATCAACGGGTGTGGCACCGGCGGAGGCTCTCTTCCAAAGATGCCCGAGAGACGTCATACCGGAGGTGGGGGACAGGGACCCTGCCGTCATTGACAATGAACAGGTCGAGGAGGAAGGACGAACCAGGACGCAGATGGAAAACATCCGGAGGGGCCTGAGACCCCCACACATCGCTCTGGGGGATGAGGTGCTGGTGAGGAATCGCCACCCACAAGGCAAGTTGTCCCCCACGTATGAACCCGCCCCTCTAGATGTCGTGGCGGTCAAGGGCTCTATGGTGACAGCATCTGATGGGACGTCGTCCGTGACAAGGAATGCTTCATTCTTCAGGAGAATCGGCGACCCGAGAGTGGACAGCCCGGACAACCGAGAGGGTGAGGGTGCCTTGGATGAAAGTGGGGGTGAAAGCCCCGCCGTGGACTCTCCGGCTCGAGGCAGACCAGGTCAAGAGACACCGGCCAGGGACGTTGGCAGGAGGTACCCCCTGAGAACAGGGCGTGGGAAACCTGCCCGTCTCACAGACTATGTGACGGACTGAGCTGGGGAGGCTGACCGGGGGTCAATGGTCAGGCCGTGACAGGTACCCGCGGGGGATCCAGGGTGGCTGTGAATAAATGGGGGTTTTGGAATTTACAGAGTTGCGTGCTTTATAAATGTGTGATAGTTAGTCCCTCCTGTTTCCAATTTGTTGTTATGGAAAAGGAGGAGTGTGGCGTTGGCCCTTTAAGGGAATGCACGCGACGGGGTGACGTTCACTCCGTCGCGTGCGTAGTTAAATAAACGGGGTGTTCCCGGTGACGACACAATCACCGGGGAGCCCACACTAGCAACACCACTGTCTCCGTGTCTCTGTGTCACGGGGGTGGGGAGCTCACGGACGGCGGCATCCGGAGACCGTCAACACCACGCACGCAGGGCTGTAACTTCTCGTAACCCCGCCGACGGTGACCTTCATCCACCCGCCAGGCTCCCGAACAGATTCCAGGCCCAGATCTCCCCAGCTGCCTTCTCATTTCCCACCCCATGGATCACATGTGCATGCGCCAGTTATGTCACCTTGTTGGGCTCCAGCACTGTCAACACCAGCAAGCTCCTGCCCGGGTCTCCCGCTGCTACTATGGCACAGCACAGGACGGGTTAATTGTGCCGCCTGATGCGTCCCGTTGCTCGCGGCAGCAAGGACTGAACTGCCGCCCCTGGGGACAGAGTAGTGTGCTCTGCCGATGCTGTATGCACCAACTCGCTGCCCGTGGGGAGCCGCTGCCTCAAGCGAGAGGTCTGTGCAGCTACCCCAGGCTGCTACCTTCTTAGTGTGTTTCTCGCCCATCAGTGCCCTTCCTCTGTGCGCTCCTGTGCCCTAGCAAAGCAAGGGGGTGCCGCCAGATATAGCGCTAGCCATACCCTGTGCGGTCTGCAGCATCATCAAGGCCAAACGTAGGTCAACGAGGACTGGGCTGCCTCCTCAAGTCCCTCACCTTCCAACGGCTGTTGCCGTATTTCCAGGCTTCTTCAGCAGGCTTCCAGCCCACCGCTGTCGCAAAGCCAACACTCTGTGGTCGATGCTCCGGCCTGATCCCACATTCTCAGGTACTGCTTCTTGGTACCTCTGGCAGAGGGACCCCTACAGCAGTTCGCCGCAGCACTGTCACTCCTCCCTCCCGCAGGTCCCAGTAATGAAAAGGTTGCCCTGTCTGCCATTTTAGCTGCGCAGGGCACGGGTCAGCTGCTCCCGGTGTAAGGCTCCAGACAGCTTTGTCGCCCCGAAAAGCACCTCCAAAGCAGGCACCCTCGCTGCCAACGCTCCGGAGAGCGGATAAAGCCAATATCAGGAGGAGGAAAGTAAGACGAGAAACCGGGTAACTTAAGTGCATAAATTGAGTATCTGTGCAAATATATATTTATAATACTGTATATCTCTTTAAGGTTTTTAACTGTACTACATACAGCCCATGGTAGTGTAAAATGAAGAAAGTCCAAAGTGTCTTCAGCTAGAAGCATTTGTTACTAACTCTTGGTGGTTGGCATAAACTGTTGACTAATGGATGATTGTGTGACTTAGCAGTGCTTGGTGCAGTCCGTGCATGCAGGTAAACTCCAGTAAGTGTAACAAGGTAACAAGACACTCCTCAGACTGTGGGCGCCATAGGAGAGGGATAATTGTGCTTTGGTGGTACTGACTCTGAAGCATCTTGATTCTGGAGGGCAGAAGCGACAAGGATGGTGGAACCAAGTCAGGGAAGGTGATCATCTTCTTGGTCTCTACCTGCTAGTTGGAAGCCAGATTCAGGCAGATATCAGCAAATCTTTGCTTCACTCGGTATGTGGAAGGGTTTTTATTCCGACAGAGCTTTTTCAAGATTGGTCTTTCGGGTCTGCATCTTCCTATGATTTCAAATCTTAAAGGAAACGTTTGCTGACCCTTCACATGTATGCCCAGTGTAAGGGTAGCAAGGCCCAGTCAGAAAGCCCCAGTAATTGGCCACCCAGGCAGTTCCAGTCGCTACATTGAATTTTCACTAACTCCCTACTGGGAAAACTGTCCAGACATGGGTTCACCCTTGAATCTACAAATCCCATTTACATTGATCTTATCTTTCTTGTCTTGCGCAATCCTTGGACATCTTTTTTCTTTTTTTATAACTCTGTTTATTGAGTTTGAACAACACAACATAGAAAAACAAACATGGATCATCGGCATACATAGGATGAAGGCAACATAGAATTAATAACAGTTAGAAGAAGCCCAGAAGGCCAAGGACCGTGAGACAATAACAAAACAAGGCAGGTAACCAATGCTAACAGTAATATTAATCTATCCCCACCAGCGGATCTCAGTGAGCATCTAGCCATTTACCCCATATTTTTTCCAATTTACGGGGGCAGCCCCGTGCGTTATAAGTCCGGCGCTCTGAAGCTGCGCACCTGTCCAGCTCGTTACTCCAACGGTTCAGGCACAGTGGGTCGGCAGATCCCCAGTTAGCTGCAATAAGTCTTTTGCCTGCCCCCAATGCGAGTGCCAGAAACATTTTCCCATATTTTGACAGGTCTGATGCCTAAGAGAACCATTTTGGGATCCCTGGGGATTGGTGTCGCCAGGGCGGCAGAGATTGTACTAATACATTCCTCCCAGAAGGCCTGTAACACCCGACAGTCCCATATCATGTGGTAGAAGGTGGCGGGTTCATTTTTGCATCGAGCGCATGTCCCGTCTTCTAGTCCACCCCATCTGGCCATTACAGCACGTGAGTGGTATGAGCGATGGAGGATTCTCAACTGTATTAGCCTAAGCTTGGATTCCATCCCAATTTCTCTAGGGGACATTAATGCATCAACCCAATCTTCAGGTTCGAGGTGACCTACGTCCCTTTCCCACTTTGCTTTGAGCCCGTCTAGCTGTGTAGCCCCGAAGGAGTTGAGGGCCTGGTAAAGAGTGGAGGTGACCTTAGAGGAGATGCTTTGCGGGAGGATATTGGTCTCGATGGGGGAGCAGGGGGGTATTGATTGTCGTATCATGGAATTGGGTGCGGATAGCATGGGCTAGTTGCGCGTGCCGAAATCGGTCAATGGGTGCCAGGTCGAATTGTTCTCGGATGGTCTCAAAGCCCAGGAGGCGACCCCCTTGTATCACCTGTGCTAGTGTGTGTATTCCCTTTGCATGCCAGTGGCCAAAGGAGCCCATTCTCACTATTTCCGGGAGGAGCGCATTGTGCCATATGGGTTGTGATAGCGTTGGCTGTCCTTTCCAGCCGATTAGTTTGTGTGCGTCTCGCCAGGCGCGACGTATATGGTGGGTCATTTTGGGCAGCTCCGGGAGTTGGGCATGGGTGGCGTACAGGATTTGCAGTGGTGTCAACGGGGCCATGATCTCCAGTTCGATACGGATGTGTGGCCATGTGGAGTCTGCGTGCATCCAGTCGTTTACCACTCCTCTTTGTGTCGCAAGGTAATAGGTGCGTATGCAGGGTAAACCGATGCCACACTCCCATACTGATCTCTGGAGCGTGTCAAGGGTGCTGTGTACTAGGACTTGCTGTTCACACTCCAGGACTCGTGTTTCTGCTTCTTTGACCTTCTGGACTTGACGTTGTTGATAGGCGGAAACCGCTGAGAGAGCTTCCCCCGGAGGACCGTCTTGTACGCCTCCCAGATCGAGATCGGGCAGTCCACGGAGCCTTCATTGAGTTCAAAATATTCTGTTGTCTTTTTTTCAAGCTCCTCAGCGATTTCAGGGAGGCGGAGATGGTATGCGTTTAGGTGCCAGTTACGGTCTGGGTGGCGGCAGGAGTTTTTCATGGTTAGGAGGAGCGGAGAGTGGTCCGAAATTCCTCTTGCAAGGAATTCAGCGTTGAGAAGCCTGTGATTTATGTTGCAGGGGATAAAGGCATAATCGATCCTGGAGAACTATTTGTGGACGCCCGAATAGAAGGAAAAGCCAGCCTCGTTGTTATGGAGCGAACGCCATGTGTCCGTCAGTCCCAAGGCCTCAGCGAACGCGGCGAGCGGTGTGGAGGTGGGGCGGGTACCAGGCCTCCTATAGGATCGATCGACTGTGGTGTCCATTACTTCATTAAAGTCCCCCCCAATCACCCAAGCATCAGCCTCTTCTTCCAGGAGCAAGCTCTGTAGTTCGGAGAGTAGTTCTTTCGCTAGCGTGGGGGGGGGCATAGATTGCTGCTAGGCCCCATTTCTCGCCCCATATATCAGCTAGCAACAGTACATATTGGCCTCGGGGGTCGGTCTTGATCTTCCTTACCTGGAGGGGAACCCTTTTGTGAACGAGTATCATCGTGCCCCTGGCACCTTTCGTGAATCTGGCATGGTAGGTATTCGGATAATTGGACCTTTTGAAAAAGTTGGCGTTTGTGCCTATCAAGTGCGTTTCATTTAGGAGGGCAATGTCTGGCGAGTGTCGGTTTAGGTACTGGAGCACCAATCTTCGCTTTATGCTGGAGCCAAGGCCATTGACGTTCCAGGACAGTATGGTTACTTTGTTGGAGTTCAATCTATCTGCGTGAGTCTTCTTGTTGGGACATCTAGAAGGATCAGTGGCAATTGCGCTTTTTCTAGGGACATATGGCGGTTTCCTTCCAAGGGATACATCCGAGGGTTGCCTCGCGTTGGGGTGCCTGCTGAGTGGCTAATAGTGGCGTCCACGGTCCTGGCCAAAGACAGTGTTTGTTTTCCTTGCCTACGTTTGTTGGCTTCAAGCCTTCTTGTCTCATGGTTCCTTAGGTCCCCCAAACACCCCCCACCCTGTACTTCCCCCCCAACTGGGAGCACCTGTTGCCCAAACATTAAACTTATAAACTTGGTAAACTTCCTCGGGATAACCCTGACTGCGATAGCGCCCGCGTCGCATTAGGAGCGGCGGCCGCTAGGTGAGCGCTTCCATGTTAATACGTTGCAGCTTAGTCTCCCCCACTGCGTGGGCCTTACCCCTTTTCCGTGTGGGTCCCCGTCATGTCGTTGACTGCGTTGGCCGGAGATCGAGGGGGCGAGAGCCGCTCGGGTCGGGGCCTCTGTGTGGGTGTGCCCGGTGGTGTGTGCCTCGTTCTGGAATCTGAGAGAACTTGGGTTTCCAGCCAGTCCCATGCTTCTTTGGGAGTGTAAAATAGATGAGTGGTGCCCTCATGGTGGACTTTGAGCGATGCCGGGAAAAATAAAGCATATTTGATAGAAAGCGACTGAAGTTTCTTCTTGACCGAGTCAAAAGATTGGCGGGCCTTTTGGACTTCCTTGGTGTAGTCAGGGTAGAACCCGAACCTATAGCCGTTGTATGTGATCGGGCCGGAGGCCCTTGCCATTTGTAGGATCGCATCTCGATCACGGTAGTTCAGCAGGCGTGCGATTATCGTTCTAGGCGGGGCGCCCGGGGTAGGTAGGCCGGTGGGGACTCTTTGCGCCCTTTCTATGGAGAAGAATTTGGACATTTTTTTGGGGGCGAAGACATGAGTTAGCTAATCCTCCAGGAACAGTTCAGCGCCGGGGCCTTCCTCCTTCTCCGGTATTCCGAGGATCCTGAGGTTATTGCGCCACGCTCTCCCTTCACTGTCCTCAGCACAGTATTCCAGTTGGGCAATTTTTTGGGTGATCGCGGCAAGTTGTTGCTCCAAGCGGTGCACCGTGTCTTCTGTGTCCGACACTCTCTGTTCCGCCTCACCAACCCTGGCCGATAGATTGCGGAGGTCTTGTCGTATGAGGGACACCTCGGTGGATATGCCACCTATTTTAAGTTCCAGCGAAGTCCTCAATTCCCAAATCGCTCTCATGAGGTCCGTCAAGGAAATTGGGGGGTCCTGAGGCTCGTCGCCGGCCCCATCGTTTTCTGGGGGCTGAGGTCCGTGGCGTGGAGGGGCCTCCACGGTGTAGAGGTCCATTTTGCTTTGCAGTGTTTGTCGCTTGGTCTGTTCCTTCCCCATGTCGCGGTTGATCGGCCCCGTGCAGTGTGGGCACAGCAGCTTCAAGTGTTCACCCAAAGGGTGGGTGTAGGGTTTGGAAAAGGGCTAGCGTATGCCAAGCGGGTGTGCTCAAGCAGCGCAGGGGCCCATCGTGTGTCCGTGTGCGGGCTGTGCCTTAATATAGTTCGTTGGCAGCGTATCTCCGGCCACGGGGGAGCGCAGCCCCCGATTCTCCTTGTCCTGCTGCAGCTCGACCCCGGTGCCACTGTCCTGCTGATTGGGGGGAGGGGGGAAAAGACCGGCAGCGTAGGCCCAAGCCGCAGGCAGTCAGCCGCGCAGCCTCACCCGCTCACTTCGCCTTGAGGATTCGCCCACTGCCAGTGTCGGGTCGACAGAGGAGATCGCCGTGGGTCTCCAGCGGTATCCACAGGGCGCCGGTTCTTGGAGTCGGGTTGTCTCTGTGTGCCTTCTCAAGGAGGGTTCCCCGCGCACGCCGTGTCATGGAGGGGGCGGGCGCTGTGTCAGGGCCTCAACTACCGCGCCTCGTCCGTCTGCCGACTTCGGGAAGGATCTCGCGTCTCCTACTTCGATTTTCTTCGGGGTTGAGGACACTGGTTCTCTATTGCATCCGCAACCCCTGGGGCACAGCCGGGGTGGGAATAATACACTTTAACAGGAGTTCTTGCAGGATAATTGTAGCGGCCGCCGGGAGCCGAGGCGATTAGGTCCTCATGCGTCGGGCGCGCATGCGCCAATCCTTGGACATCTTGAGTTGTCAGGGACATGATTATGTATAGCCATTTTAATATGCCAGCTTGCTAAAATCCCACTCCTTCAAATTTCACTGATCAAGTAAACCTCTGCAAAAATACCTGTTACCCTGTAAACGGATCGTACAGCCATACTGTTTGAACTTGGGCTGGAACTGAGTGGCCTCTTCCAATGAAACCAAATAAAGTAACAAGAAGCAGGTCCTTTTTTGATCTTCATTGTGCCACATCCTTCCAAAAGTAGCTTGGGCGAGTGCTTCATGGATGAGTGAAGCGAGGAAGAACTGATTAACATAAGGTAAGCAAGCGATCTGGATTTAATAGTCCGGCAAAATGCGAGTGGCAAAAAAAGGGAGAAATTCACAGCAGGGTCGGAGGTAGCTTGACTGTGTATCTGTCCGGCAGTAAGAAACAAAAAGGTATTGGGGGGGCGGGGTGGGACACACTATTCTGATAAAAGGAGAAGAAAAAGGACACACAAGAGAAATGAAGGAAAGAGGACCTGCTGGGTACCATCGATTACAAGGAGAGAAAAGCAGAAGCAGTAATAATTAAAAATCTTCGATACCTATTCAGACAAAGACATTCAGCGAAGGAACATTCAAAATGTAAACTGATTTTCAGCCAGAAACTTTGAGCCAGACATTTTGGGGGTAAGAAATTTGAAAAAGTGAAATCCGATTTGGTCACAGATCTTATAGCCAAATCAATATCATATACTTTCCTTCAGATGAGTGAGACATGGCTTTAGGACCTCAAACTGTGTTTAATCAGAGATGGTTCATATGCACTTTCCCAGATCATAGCATTCTTTGGTGCCCTAAAATTAGTGAAACACTGCCAGCAGCCATGAGGCTTTTTGTATTTGTAGTTATATTTTTTAATTTATTTGAAGCACTGAGAGGTCAACAGAAATGACTTAAAATAGTAAATGTACAGAAGGCAGAGGTATTCGCATGAAAGGTGCCAGTACAATAGCACAAAGATGAGAACAAGTAGCAAGCCAATTTATGACAGTGTAAAAAAAGTAGGACATAAACAAGGGACAAAACAAAACAAACAAACTGCATATAAAAATAATAAGTGACTTAGTTGGTAAAATTAACAGTGTAAGTGCTTCAAACTAAAGAGTTGTTCTATTTAAATATACACAATTACTAAGCATCACTGGAGGGAGTAGTGGGGTCAGATAAGGAGGGTCGGGGAAGAGGGAAGGCAGTGCTCCCTCTTTAGCAGGTGAAGTTTAAGCCGAGCTTTGAGGTCATCCACAGATGGGCTGGCTTTGATTGTGATGGGCAGCAGGTTCCAGTGGAGTGGGACGAGTAGGCAGAAAGTGCAGAAACGAGAGGAGGCACAGGAAAGGCATGGGACAATGCGGTTGAGCGCAGAGGAGGATTAGAGGGAACAAGATGGTGAGTAAACAAAGATACAACCAGAAACATGCTGAGGAGCAAGACCATTGATGGCTTTGTAGACTGCCAGAAGGAACTTGAAAAGAAAGTGGTTGTACATGGAGAGCCAAACAACATGTCGGTAAGTGGAAGCGGGGGAACATCTGGGTAGGTTATAGAGAGTGCAGGTAGTTGAAGACTTTCTCT
This sequence comes from Ambystoma mexicanum, assembly GCF_040938575.1. Taxonomy (NCBI): domain Eukaryota; kingdom Metazoa; phylum Chordata; class Amphibia; order Caudata; family Ambystomatidae; genus Ambystoma; species Ambystoma mexicanum. Next base: position 1,021,890,884 of record NC_090927.1, read on the forward strand.
AGAAGGGGAAGAGGGTAGGGTAGGCCTGAGCAGTAGTAAAGGTTGCTGAGAACAATGGCAGAGGTTAGTTTTCATAAGGTGGACAGTAAGAAAATTACACATTTTCATGAATGTTAAGGAGGCTAATACGAGCAGCAGTGGGAGTGATGATTTCTTGCAGTCCAAGGACTCTATCAAAGAGAACCACACGATTGTGAGCCCTGGAAAAGGTCATGTGGGAAGGAGGTAGGAAAGGGAGGGTAGGAATGGCATTGGAGAGGAGAAAAGGATGACTACCGTTTTTGAAGAGTCCAGCGTGAGGCAGGAGAGAGCCATCCATTGACGAATTGCAGTGAGACAGTTCGTAAGATGTACCGTAATCTGTTGAGAGATGGCTGTGGTGATGGAGGGAAATGTTAAAAAGAGAGGAGTGTCATCAGAAAAAAAGCTTATAGGCAATGCCAAAGGATGAGAAGTCCTTTTAGAGCATAGGTACAGAGGGTTAAAAGCAGAGGTCCAAGGACTGATCCTTTGGGGACACTGACAGGGAGAGTGGTGGAGTCAGAGGTTCTTGAGTTGTAGGAGATTTTAAAGGATTGACCTTCCAGATAGGAGCCGTTCCTGAAAAGAGCAGAGTTTCAAAGCCCAAGTCCTGGAGAGTGAGGAGGAGAAAGGAATGGTAGACTGTGTTGAAAGAGGCAGTGAGGACCAAAAGGATAAGTATAGAAGAGAGCTTGGAGTGGTGAGCATCAGAGAGAAAGTTGGAGACATGTATGAGTGCAGTCTCGAGAGAGTCTTTACTATGGAATCCAGATTTAAGTGGATCTCCAAGGCCATTATCGTCAAGGTACTTTGTGATCTAGTTGAAGACCACCCGCTCAAGGACATTTGACTAATGGGAAAATTAGGTGGTAGTTTGCTGGGATGCTTGGGTCAGCAGAGAGCTTCTTCAATAGGGGTAAGACAGTTGCAGATTTGAAGGAGGCCCAGAGAGATAAGGGCAAGTGATTGCGATTAAGTCTTTGACCATTTGGGGAGTTAAAGGGTTGATAGGATTCCAAGATGGATTGGCATTGCAGGAATGAGTGCTAATTCAATGAGAGGTAGGGCAGAAGTTGTCAAGAGTAGAAGAGGTAGGCGGAAGAGGTGGTGAACAGAAGGGGGTTGGGAAGGGAGAGGGAAAAGGGCTGTGAGAGTGTCATGAATTTGAGAGATTTTAGAGGTTTGAGCAAAGCTTGCAGGGTACATGACATGAAAGTTTGCACTGGTGATAGCAAAGTGAGAAGATCAGGTCTGTGAAGTAGGAGGATATGGCTGTCTTTTGCAGAGGTGAGAGCAGCAAGGGAATTTTTGTAGTCTAGGAATATGGTTAGAGGTCCATAACTTGCGTCGTAGGTCACAGTGAATGTTTGTTAGAAGGATGGAATTCCAAAGGTGATCCGAGGCTGAGGCTGAGAATGGGGATAGAAAGGTGTGAATGAGTGAGCCGGATAGTGTTGGTCAAATGTAGTCATGAGTGCACAGTGAAGTGAGAAAAAGCAGGGTCCATGGAAGAGGCCAGAGTGAGGAGCCAGGAATGAGACGCGGACACAGAGGAGACATGTTTGTGGCCACAAACATTTATTAAAACAAATGGGGGTTGGTAAATACATCACTAACCCTAATGTAGAAGGAATTTCCCTACCTCAGCCAAAAAAACGAATGCATCTGTCCTGTGTCAAGATGCCCAAACAATATTACGTCATGTGTCTGTAATCCTTTCCTGGCCTTCACTCTCTAAAAGGTGTAACGGGTGTTGTCTCTTGATTGCTCAAAGTGCTCAGATGATCAAGTTCAACACAAATGTTCAAATCCAACAAAGAGGTTTTCAATTGGACAATGCTCACAGTGCCAGTGAATAGCTTCCTTCCCCAGACTCCTTATACCAATGCAAACAAGTTAAAAATAGAATAATCAAGTTTCCAGAGGATTGGTCACTCGCCTGGATTTATTTACTTCTTTAGGGGAAATCGCTCCCTTCCCCAAGCTTTCTCTTCTCTTCCCTTCAAAATGCCAAGGGTTTCTTTCTTTCTAAGGACTATATTTTCCTTTGTATACAGTTCACAAACTCCAGGGCATGGGTTTCATAAAATTCCCTATTTCACTTGTGCACATAATAGTTCATACTCTCAAGGGCATGATCCTTCTTTGAGACACAATACAATATGCAACCTTATTTGGCTTCACCTGGTATACTTTCCTGCCAGGCCTTTATTATACACAACACTTTCTCTTTAAGGTAGGGGTTTAACAACTCATCTGTTCCTGGTTCTACAAATGCTTTCACTTCTTTAATGGCTTTATTTATGGTCTCTCGCTGCGTTTATATGAAGTGGCCCATTCTGTTAGACAGCCTAGTAATCCATTTGTGTTCTTTGTGTTTCCCTGTATTTTCCGAATTCGCTTCTCTTCGGTTTCTTTTAATTTGTATTCTTTCTACAGAGCGGCATATGCTCGCTGGCAACCCAGTAACCCACTTGTGTTCCCTGGGCTTACCTGTTGCTTTTAGCGTTCCTTTGCTCCCATCTGCTTCAGCATATTGGCTCTGTGTGCGCCCCATCAAGCGTTGCACTCCCATGCCTTCTTTCCCGGTGCACGGTTCCCTCTGCTCTCTCCCCCCTCTAGCGATGAACCGTCTGCACCATGGCTTTACATTCCTGGATTCGGGTTTGCATCCATGTCACCTGACGTGGCGTGCTTCCCTCCAGTGCAGTGTTCGGCTTTGTTACTGGTCCCGAGGCAGACAGGCATCTACAGCTCTCTCCTCTCCTTCTATACGTCAGCTGCAGCCATGCCTTTTTTAAACTTCCCGGCTTAATAGTACTTTTTCCAACTAGACCGCTGCATTGGTTACCTGGTCCTAGTGATCTTCAGTACGGTGGTCATGGGACCATTTCTTTAATGACATTACTGAAACGGATACTGAATTTCTTTTGGAAGTGATCCTCACTGCTCCCTGCCTCTTCCTCATCCCAGTTGGCAACATATCCCTAATGGAGTAGAGTAGTTAAAGTAGGTTTACCAAGAGGTTGGGGGAGAGTGTGGCAATATGCCATTAAGTCAAAGGGAATAGAGGAAACATCCCTGGAAGGGAATGAGGGGCATGTGACTTTATCCTTGAGGTCACCTCCCCCAGGTGGTCCTCCCTCATATAGCTGATGCCCCTAGTGGTCAGGATCAGGTAGTGGCGGTCGTCCCCTGGCCACATAGGGGGAGGTTAACTCAGGCAAAGGAGTGATGACATCATTAGATTGATCATATACCATTCCCCTAATGCCGCTGGTTCCCTCACTCTCTATTACAAAATGTCGCACCTGAAGGGGTATCCACAACCCCTCTCTAATCACGGAAGCCGAAGGGAGTACGACCCTCCGACCTTGGTTGTGCACGGGTCCCTGATGCTTATAAACATGTCACCACGAGACATCCAATGTGGGGAAATGGTTAGGGAGAGGTTGTGGATAGGTAGGGGGAGATTGGGATCACCTGATGTAGGTTATGGTTGCAGCAACCCTCACTTTTCCCCATGATCGGCCCTGTTCCTCATACAAACATCACACTGTTGTGTGTAACCATGCACTTGTGTGTTCATACCTGGCCACCAAAAGTAATATCTGTTGAGTCTCGCGTTCTCCTGTATGCCCTGCTAATGGGGACTTGTGACACCATAGCAAGGCTTTGTCTCTCAGCCGTGCCGTTGGCAGAAACAGTCCGCCCGCATGGTAAAGTAGCCCATTGCTTATGGGCCTGAGAGAATTCTTACACAACCACTCCTGCAACTCTTTCTTCCTGAACTGATTAAATATCTCTTCTAGTAGACCTTGTGTGACTGTTCCTACAATCCTGTCTACCCTTATTATGGGGTGTGAATCCTGTGCTGTTGTTTCGGGCGCTTGCTGCCTGGTGAGTGCATCTGCCTTCCCATTCTTTGCCCCTGGTCTGTATGTTATGACAAAGTCAAACTCCTCAAAGAACTGAGCCCATCCTAATTGTCTTGCCCTCAAATTCTTGGCGGTCTTAAGATGCTGCAAATTCTTGTGATCAGTTAACACTGTTACCTGATGTCGCGCCGCCATAAGATTGTGCCTCCATTCCTGAAAAGCTGCTTGAATGGCCAACAACTCCTTATCCGTGATGGAATAGTTCTGTTCACAGGTAGTCAATTTGCATGAAAAGAACACGACTGGGTGCAGGACCCCCTCCTGATCCTTCTGTGAAAGAACCGCCCCCAGCGCCAAGTTTGATGCGTCAGTTTCCACCTGAAAAGGCCTCTCTGTTTGGATGCTGTAAAATGGGTGCCCTGGTCAACGCCCCCCTGAGCTCCTGAAAGGCTAACTCCGCCTCCTTGTCCCACCTGAATTGGCTTGCCTTTCAGAGGAATCGGGTAACGGGAGTGATGATCTGGGAAAAATTGCCAATAAACCTGCAATAGAAATGCCATGTCTATATATTGCCTTAATACATCCTGCATGAAATGTTGGAATTCCGCCAGAGCTTTACACAACCCGAACAGCATCAACAGGCATTCATACAAGCCAAACTTAGTCCGGAATGCTGTCTTACACTCGTCCCCAGCCTTCACTCTGATCAGATGGTAAACTCCCCTAAGATCTAGCTTCGCGTAAATAGTCGCTGACTTTACCTGGTCTAGCAAAACTGAAATCAAAGGCAGAGGAAATCTGTTCTTAATGGTCACTTTATTCAATGCCCTGTAGTCTGTGCAAGTTCTCAGAGTGCCTTCCTTCTTAGGGATGAAAAACAATGGAGAAGATACTGGAGACTTAGACACCCTGATAAATCTGCAAGCTAACATATCATTTAGATATTTTCCAAAATATTTGTTTTCTTGCTCCATAAGGGCATAAATTCGACTACGTGGTAACTTGGCATTAGCCTCCAGATCGATCATGCAGCGGTAGGGTCTATGAGGGGAAAAGATTCTGCCTTCCGTTTTTCAAAAACGTCTGCAAATTCAGAATAGATTTCTGGCAATGTGGTTTCCACTGCCCCAATGCTACCCTGGTCTCCTTCCTGGTCCATAAACTCTTCCACCAAAAATATCACGGGCCTACTGCTTCACAAAGATGCGCAATACAATCTTGGGACTCAAATGTCACTGTGCGCTCAACCCAGTTGATCATAGGATTATGAGTGACCAACCAGGGCATTCCAAGAGTTAGTCCAAAATGTGGTCCTGAAATTAAATCAAAGGTTATCATTTCCTTATGTCCTGATAAACACTGCATTTGTAGTTGCTGCGTTTGTATAGTGGTGGGCCTGAGGTTAAGATGGAACCTTCTGCAGACTGCACCGGTTCTGTGACCTCCTTACCCTGAGTGGGCAGTTTTAATTTCTCTGCTAATAACACATCTACAAAGTTCCCTGTTGCCCCTGAATCAATCAATGCGGACAGTTACCTTAGTAGTGGAGAACAACAGAGTCACTAAAATGTATAAATGAGGAGCCTTGTTTTGTAATGTGTTTGCAATACTGCTTGAGAACCTCTTGTGCTTAGGACTTGTCAATTCAGGTTCAGGTCCCACTATTGACGAGTCTGTTCTTTTCCCGCCTCTGATTTCACCCTAGGATCTCCTCTCTGCTGTGGTGTGTTTGGACAATTCCGAATAAAATGACCACTCTTCCCACAATACAAACAAAGGTTATCCTTCCACCTGTTCTCCTCTCCTCCTTTGGAAGAGGACCCTGAATGCTTCCAATCTGCATGGGCCCCCCTTCTGCCTGTTCGACATTAGTTTCCCGACTCCTATCCAACTGTACAAATGGAACTTCTGGTCTCCTTTTTTCCTCCTTTTGTTTACTTATTCTATGATCCAACCGTAAAGCTAAATCAATCAGAGCTGGACACGTAGTGAGTTGTGGTTCCCCTTGTGCTATCGCATCTTTCAACTCCTCCTTCAGACCCCGATAAAATAACACAGTTTTCTTTGCCTCTGGCCCATCGGTCTCTATAATAAGTCTATTGAATTGTGTGATGTAAATCACTAAATCCCGAGTTCCCTGGTGTAACGCAAGCAGCTCCTTTTCTTGTGCTGATGAAACATTTTTACGATCAAACAAACGTCCAAACCCCTTGGTGAACTGATTCCAATTGTACAGTAATGGATCATTTTTCTGAACTAGTGGAATTGTCCATGCTGCTGCGTCCCCAGAGAGATAGAGGACAAATGCTGTCCTAGCGTGAGTAGTATCAAAAGCCGCTGACTTGCATAAAAAATTGAGTTGGCACTGAGTCAGGAAAGCGAGGTATTTCCTAGGATCCCCCGAGAACTGTTCTCGGGTGGTCAGTGGTACATTTAATGTAGTCTTTGGTGGTCTTTCTGTAAAAGAGGATGCCGGCCCTGCCCCCTGTAAAGGTGTACCCTGTGCAATCAACCCTGCTCACCTGCGCTTTTAATGCCATTGTCTCCTGCTGTAACTCACCCAACTCTTTCTGCATGTCCTGAATAGTCTTTAACATTTCTGCTAACGGCTGGGAGGGGGACTCCATTTGGCTTAGGTGATCAATCTTTCCCTATGGGGGCTGATTGTTATGTCTCACCTGAAGGGGTATTCGCAATACCTCTCTAACCACGGAAGCCGAAGGGAGTATGACCCTCCCATCTTGGTTGTGCACGGGTCCCTGATGCTTATAAAGAGGTCACCACGAGACAGCCAATGGGGGGAAGAGGATTAGGGAGAGGTTGTTGATAGGGGGAGATTAGGATCACCGGAAAGAGTGTTAGGGATGCATAAATTAATGGGTACGGGGAAATACCGGGAAAACAAACATACTATGTAAGTGCAAATGCCAGACAGTCTACAGCCTCTCTTGCTTTGGTCAGATGCCTAACACCTACTAACCTGTTGTGCTTCCTGCTACAGGTCTGCCTCCTGACTTTCCTTAACATGTAAGCACATACAATGGATATGATGTAGCCACATAACACACATGGAGAGCTGCTCTCCTACCATAAACCATGCATGTTAACACATAATTCACGTGAGACAAATGAACATGAATGATCCAGCGTTAAGGTTCTTGGCATCCTTTCCCCTACTGGCTTGTCTGATGTGAAAGGTTCGCACTGATAGCCGCCGCAGTGGGAGTTTCCCCCAGCCACTATCCAATTATCGTATGCTCTACAATATTGTCCTGCTGTTCAGTTAACCTCTGTCAGGACTTCCTGACGCCCACCTCAGCATTGTTTTGTAAAGCCTTTACTTTCTGACTTTGGGGTTGAACACGTCCATTCTGCACAAAAAAACAGATACATGACGGCTGACTGTGCCAGGTGACATTTTTGGGGGTTTTCGCTAAGACCTGCTTTTCTTAAGGCTCTGACGTCTAAATATAAATGCTGTAGGTGGTGTTCTACCCATGATCTGCTGTGAATAATGATATCATCAATGTAAGCCCCAGAAAAAGAGTAGTATGGGCGAAGGAACTTGGTCCATTAACTTTTTAATGTGGCCGGTGCCCCGTGTAGGCCAATGGGTAATACTTTGAATTGGTAGAGCCCAACATGAGTGGAGAAGGCAGTTTTCTACTTGTCCTCCGGATTGACAGGCACTTGCCAGTAACCTTTAGTCAAATCGATCGGGGTAAAGGAAAACGTCAGCTCCCAATCAATCAATCAGATCGTCCATCCTTGGCATAGGATAACTATTGAATTAAGGGGGGGGCGTGGTTAACTAGCCATGAAATAGGACATGCTTCCTTGCAGCAGCTCCTGCTGATCTGTCGTTGATCCTTGATAACATGCTTAAAACTACCTAAAAGGTCCTGGAAACGTAGGCAAAGGCGTCGGAAGGTACGCTCCACGACACCAGCAAACATCAAGCTTTTGGATGCAAGCAAGCCGGAGTTGTTGCCTTTTGTGTGTGGGTCTCGGAGGGCTTGTGTCCCCGCAAGATGGCGGACAACAAAAGCACCACGACCCGACTGGCGAAACGACGGAGCTGGGCTGGGAGAAGTGAGCAGAGGGCTGACTCCTGACGGGGTGCCCAGCGGTGTATATATTTGTTATGACAGCAGCCCATGCTAAGCAGCAGGGCACGGCGAGCCGGCAAATGGAGGAGCGGATTGAGGTGAAATTGTAACCGTACGCATGTCGCCCCGAGCGTTCCATCTGAAGAGAGCTGGCTGCGTGCTGCCGGGCGCCGAGGAGCTGAGTGAACGAGGAGCGGCTACCGCGAGCGAGCATACGTGAAACGGATTGAAACACTGAGACACATTGTGGCGGAGGCAGTGGCGCGCCGCAAGCAAGGATGGCTACATAAGTAGCAGATGCTTGTATTAAGATAAAGGAGCTCGGGAGGGCCGCGCAGAGAGAGAAGGCACGCGAACGTGCAAAAATTGTGCTGAGAGCAAAGCTATTGGGATTCCAGCAGAAGGGGCAGCTGGGGCCCAATGGAGGCTGCACACGGTTGATGCCAGCAGCTGAATACAGCGGAAAGGATGCCGTGTATCAATGGCTACTAGAGGTCAAATTATTAACTCACTGAGCTGGCACTGACAGAGGAGGTTTGCCTCTCCCAGAGATAGAGGGGAGCGCAGTATTGAGAAGTGTGAGGCCTTCGTGGTGCTTAAGCCTAGTAGAGGACCCCGAGGAGTGCATGACCCAGACAGTGAGAGCCATTATAGAGGGGCATGGCGCATAAGGAGGAACCAAGCTAATGAGGACATATGAGAGACTGCTGCGGATATGAGCAATGGTGTGAATGGTGCAAGGAGCCCAAAGGATGGGTGCTCATGTGGTGAGAAAGAATAGTCCCTAAGACGCAGCAAGGCAACTCGATACGTGGGAGGACGCAACCCACTCAGTGAAATAGCCCATTGAGCAGAACCTACACAGGGGCTCCTCGAGGACAATTGCCCCAGGCTTGGAGGAATACACTGGTGCTGCATCAAGACAGTGAAGTAGGATTGATACACCAAGGACCAAGCAACCACGGATACATAAGTAAGGCGGCAAGAACGACAGGGCGAGGGGCCGTAAGTAAGAACAAAAACAAACAATCCACGATGGAAGCATTCACCAAAACGCAGCAATCTCTGCGACGACAACGCCCATAGGCGCGACAGCACCTGTGGAGAGCACCTTAGCGACAGAAAATCATGAGATATTAGCGGCGATTACGGAGGTGAGGGACTCCTGGGGGAGAGCGATGACCGATCTGCGCACTTCCCTGGAGGCTAAAATAGACGCAGTGGGCATAGAAGTCACCCTGCTGCGACAAGATGTTAGGACATTGGCGGAGAGAACGAGCAGCCTGGAGAGTGCAGTGAAAATCAACACGGACACTAGCACCAATAATGCAAAGGAGGTTCACGTACTGAAGCAGCAGGTAGCTAACCTGGAGAATCGTGCGGAGGAAGCGCAAGGGAGAGCAAGAAGGAACAATATCCGCGTGGTTGGACTGCCGGAGGGGGAGGAAGGCCAAGACCCTACAGACTATGTTGAGAACCTGATCCTGCAAGAAATAGGGGCTGACAAACTCTCGCAGGGATTCACAGTGGAACGCGCACACAGAGCCCTTGCGAGGAGGCCAAAGCCTGGGGCCCCTCCCCGTGCAATCATCGCAAAGATACTGAATTATAAAGATTGCAAGAAGATTTTAGAGTACTTTCGTAAAGGGGGAACGATTGAAAGAGCTTCAAGCACCATCACAGCGTTTCCTGACTATACAATGTTGGTCCAGAGGCAACAGTACAGCTATGTGGCAATCAAAAGAAGGTTACTCATGGCTGGAATCCAATATATGCTTTTGTACCCCGCGAAATTGAAAGTGTTGCACAAAGGCAGGATGTTCTTTTTTAACACTCTGGAAGAAGCAGCGACATGGCTGGACTTGCAGGGTTGCCCGGAATGAGATGCGCAGCAGGCTCAAGAGGAACACGCTAAGTGACTGGGATGTTGCATGTATATTGATATGACACAGTGCGGGTATCCCAACAATGACTATGAGAGAGATTAAGATAAAGGGGTGAGACCGTGTAAAGCGGGTGTATGACGATGATACCTTGGACTGTGTTGAATTTAATGGAATGGAATATAGCAGTTCGAATTAAATTAAGTAGTAGAGTGTGGCTAAACTGAAGCAAATAGGAGCTGCAGGACGAAAGCACCCTACCCCCCATGCAATAGTAGTAGTAGCAGTAGGATAGCCATTAGGGCGTCCTCACCCTGCGGAGCTTCGAGTATAGGCGATGGCCAGAAAGAGCTAGATGTGGGGGTGCCTGAGATCCAAGGATGGAGCTGGGCAACAGTTGAGGGGTGTGTTGTTGGGGATGGGAAGGGAGGTGGGAGGGGGGAGGATTGGGAAGTTTGGCATGTGTTTGGTTATGGGGAGTTTAAACCGGGGAACGAGCCTATACAGAATGGAATGGAACTTAGATCAGGACTGCACCTGTGGGAGGTGGAATGGAACTCTGACAAGCCACGGGGGACCTTAAAATAGTCACATGGAATGTAAGGGGGCTCAATAGTTATCTAAAGAGAAATAAGGTCATGTTGTACCTGCATAGGCAAAAAACAGACATTGCACTGCTACAAGAGACCCACCTGACAAGGGAGAAAATGGATATGATTGCCGGGAAGTGGAAGGGAGTGATGGTGGGCTCATCATATTCAGCCTATGCCAGGGGAGTGCTTATTTGGGTGGCGCCACATCTCCCATTCCAACGGTTGCAAGAGGTAGCTGAGACAGATGGGAGGATGGGTATATTGAGGGGATTGGTAGAAAATAGGGAGATAAGCATAGTAAACACGTACGCCCCGAACCAGAACACAGCAGCGTACATTAGAACATTGGGTACTAATTTGAGCATGTGTGTGGGGAGCGCAGTGATTTGGGGAGGGAACTTAAACTGTGTACTTAACCCAATGGTGGATAGATCTGATGGAAAGATGCATAGACCCGCCCCTGCTGCTAAAGCGCTGCAAGCATTGCTAGGTGACTTTGGTCTAGAAGATGCATGGAGAATGAGACACCTCCAGGAGAGGCAATATTCGCATTATTCTGCCCCGCAGCAGTTACACGTGAGGTTGGACTATGTCTTTACTACACCTGAAGTAATAACAGAGATTATACAAATAGAATATAAAGTGAGGGTCCTCTCGGACCACTCGCCTCTGATCCTCGGATGGCAATACTGCCCCCCGAGAGCAAGGATTCCGACATGGCGCCTACGAGCGGAAGCACTGAGGGATCCCTTTTTTAGGGAGGATATGAGGGAGGAGATTGTAAACTATTTTGAGACGAATACTGGTAGTGTGGACTCGGCAGGAACACTGTGGGAAGCCTTTAAAGTTGTGATAAGAGGGGTAGCCATAGCAAAATCTAAAGGTCTGCAGGGTGGGATCCTAGCTGACCTACGAGAGACGGAGGAGTGTTTGGAAGAGGCTTTAAGGGGCAAAGAGGGCACGAAAGAGGAATTGGAATTGATAATCAAGCTACAGCAAAAATGCGCGGAGTATTGGCATAGATTGTGTAACTTCAATTATAAAAAATATGTAGAGAGACAGCATGCGGGAAGGGATAAATCAGGAAGACTCTTGACATGGCTATATAAGAGCGAGACCCCCAGAGTTACAATCAGAACTATAACGAGGGGAGACGGTAGTGTAGCGGACACCCAAGAGGAAATAAACCAAGAATTCGCAGACTATTATAAGGTATTATATGGAGACGACAGCATGAGCAGTCGGGCCACGATAACAGAAACATTGGAGGATATAGGACTGCCTCAGATAAGTGCGGAAGAGAAAGAGGAACTAGATGCACCAATTACCCTAGAAGAACTGGGGGAGGTGGTGAGACAGTTGCCTACTAGTAAGCCCCCGGGGGCGGATGGACTCCCAAGTGAATTTTATAAAGTATACATGGAAGAGGTTCTCCCCCCACTGTTAGAAATGTTAAATGAAGCGTTTGAGACGGGAAGTCTGCCAGAGTCACTGAGAGAAGCTATTATTATACCGCTTCCCAAACCTAATAAGCCTGGGCATAGCTGCACCGCCTATCGACCTCTGTCGATGCTGAATCAAGACAGCAAAATATTGACAGCTGTCTTGGCTAATAGGTTGAAGAGGGTTATTGGTAGACTAATACATCCTGATCAGACAGGTTATGTCCCAAATAGGAACATCTCTAATAATCATAGACGACTCCATCGAATTATAGAGTGTGAAAGCGAAAACGCAGGTGAAAGGGCAATTGTGTCCTTGGGCGCAATAAAGGCCTTTGATTCGGTCAAGTGGCCATGGCTGCTGGCGGCCCTGGAGGGCTATGGGTTGGGGCCTGGATATGTGCGGTGGGCGAAAATACTGTATAGTGAACCGCTGGCTAGAGTCAAGACATGATCCGTGATATCGGAAAGATGGCAACTTCGCAGGGGAACCAGACAGGGATGTCCGTGGTCTCCAATGCTCTACATATTGGCCCTGGAACCTCTAGCAATATACTTGAGACAACAATATGATACCATTGGCATTGAGGTGAAAGGGGAACGACATCTGATCTCCCTATACGCAGATGATATGCTGCTGTACTTGCGGTACCCGGAAGAAAATCTCCAATATATTCTAGAAGTAATGGAGAGATACGCCGGGATGTCTGGCATAGCGGTGAACCCCAAGAAGTCCAGCATGTTCCCATTAGGTGGGTATAAAGGGATTCCATTGGAGCAGTTACCCGTGTTGCAGGTACCATGGGCAGTCAGTACATTTCGTTACTTAGGAATAGACATATACCACACAAAGGAAGAGGAGCATAGGCGCAACACGGAGGTGGCCATTAAAAAAATTGAAAATTGCATGCGATTTTGGGTGAGGTTGTCCTTAGCAATGATGGGGCGTGGAGCCATGCTTAAGATGGTGGTCCTGCCTAGGCTCCTGCACTACTTTAGGAACATACCATACCTGATACCTAAGAAGTTCTTCACCAAACTGAACAGTGTGTGCAGGGAGTTCCTGTGGCATTGCACGTGGAACAGGGTGGCGCTATGGAAGCAACAGAATTTCTATGAAAAAGGGGGGATAAAATTGCCTAACTATGAGGTTTATTATGTAGCGAGCCAGCTACAGTATGTTGCCAAATGGCTCTCTGATGAAGAGACCTCTGAATCCAGGCTGTTTGGACAAGATTGTGCTCCATTTTACTTGAAAGAGATGATGTGGGTACCCAAGGCAGAAATGGAGGGGCGCCCCAAGATGATGGTATTGGGGTGGAAGATGTGGCGTAGGGCATGCCAGATGATGGAGAAACCGTCTCCATGCTCTCCGCAGGTACCACTGGTTGCATTAACAGGTGTAGATGAGCAGCTAAGGATAATAATTAGAAACCACTGGGAACCGGTTGGGTTGGCAACAATGGGAGATATTTGGCGAGAGGGATCTTCTATTACATTTGAGGGGCTGCGGGAAGAAACTGGGTTGCATGCGGGCCAGTACATCACACATCATAGAATGGTGCAGAGAATTAAGAGAACATGGCCCAAAACTGTGCTAGAAGATGAACCAGATGCCACCATAGATATGATATACGACATAGCGGAAGGGAGCCATGAGATATCTAGAATATATGAGATGTTGATGTTGAAAGTGGGGAAGGAGGTCACACAGCTGAGACTAGATTGGGAAACGGAGGTGGGAGCTCCGATGGAGGACGCGATGCGGGAACGGGCTCAGGGGTATCACAAGAAGGTAGCTAGAAACGTGAGATAGAAACAGATACAACTGTATATCACGCACAGGGCATATATGACACCCCAGAGGATATCGAAGTTTGAGAATGCGGGACGGCAAGCATGCCCCAAGTGTGATGAGGAGAATGCGGGTATGGTGCATATGTTCTGGTCATGCCCGGTCATTGAACGCTTTTGGAGCGAAGTGGAGCGAAAACTAGCGGGGAAGGGGGTCAAGATTGTAGTGGACACAGTGTGGGCCTGTCTGTTGGGGGGTTCCCAAGATCACAGAAGTTCAAGCATGTGAGTAAACTGAGGGATTTGGCATATGTGCTTGCAAAGAGGAGAATCACTATGGGGTGGAAGTGTTAGGGAGAATTCTCTGTAAAGGCTAATTTCCCAAACCTAGTGATTCCCCCAGCAGCTTTGCTGGATTTTTGGGGTTTATTTTTTTCTCCTGCTAAGAGTGAGACTCTTTTTCTCCCACTCTTAGACATGATTTGAGGTGTTCCTTTGAATTTGTATGTGTTTTATGGGCTATGGGGTCCTTTACCCCATAGGGCTTCATGTGTTTTTGGTATGTGGGTTACACAGCACCCTCCGTGCAGTAACCCAGGGGTGTCGTAACGACCCCCAAACCTAGGCTCCATACCCTGGGACTGACTACTGTCTCCCAGGGCATGTAAAGTCACCATTGGCTTTACTAGTCTTAAATTGTGAACAGAACCAGTACAAACCATCATATGGTGGACGTACTGGTCGGGGCAATTCGATTGCCCCGGGGTCTGTTGTTCGAGGGGGCACTGTCCAGTTCCCCCTGATCGAGTTTTGGCTGGTGGCAGTGGATACTACTTTTTATATTCGACCGCAAATATATTCCTATGGGATTTTCCCATTGTTCGAGGCTACCACTTTTTAATATAGCCTCGAACATACCGCCGGTTTATTAAATTAATATAAATTCCCCGGTTGGTATTTTTTGCCAAAACTTGGTTCCAAAATGGCATTTGTGTTCGCTTCTGTGACTCCAACCCAAGTCGAGTCCTTTGTTCCACTTTTTGGCGGGCTTCTCCACAGAAGCCACCAAAAGTGGTGCCACTCTGTCTGGGTACCACAGGGGGTGTGGGAGGCACCCTGGACTGAGTTGCCTCGGCAACTCAAGTCGCACTCTTGTGTGATTGGCCCACCACTTAGCATGTTTGAGTGACAGCTAGGCTGAAAGAATGGGGGTTTTCTGCATAAAAGCAGGGCTTTGGGGACTGGAACTTCAGAAGTCGCCACAGGACCTAAAGAATCTGAGGAGGGAGAAGCCGAGCCGACCTGCAACGACGACACAACCGGTGGAGCCCTGCTGAACCCTCTCACCACTTTTCCCGATGACAGAGGAGATCTCCAGTCCGGAGAGTCTTCTTCCTTTGACTGGTGGGAATAACCAGTTTGCCCGTCTTTACACCTTCCTGGACCATCTCGTGGCCGCCTTGTCTGTGCCAAGCACCCCGGCAACCGGAACACCACGGTTTACCACTACCGCGAAGAAAAGGGTAGTACCTTGTAACCAGAGAACTCCGCGGCTGGTTTCTTCCCTGGCAGTGCAGCGACCTTCATCTTTCCTCCACGTCGAGACCTCCTCTTCCTCTGGACGAAACACCGACTTGCACCCGCTGCCAGGAACAACTGCCCCCGCTGGAGCGTTCTTCCCATTCCACGTACTGTATCCCGCCTGGCTTCCCTTGCGAAAGATCGTTCGGGGTGACAGTAAATCCTCGAACTTCTTACCTGGGTTAGCCTGGGGCCTGTTAACCAACTTTTCCTGACTTGATCTCAATCTTTTATGAACTATCTGCAAAGACTCTTTGGGCATAACCCCACTGTGTGATCCTGGACACATTTTGCTTGCTCTCTCTAAGAGTGGGCCTGGCATTTGAACTTCCTTGCTCTCCAGTAGACTTTGCCTAACCTGCCTCACTGTGGTTCTTTGAAAAGTATTGAAATTGTGTGCTTTCATAACTTTGCCTTTTCCCTCCCTTTTTCTATAACTTATTAGCGTGCCATCTTATGTTAAGCACTCACCTCTGTCTGAAAAAAAAGTGCTGTTTCTCATTAAGACTTGTCTAATAAGTAATCAGGGTTGTATATATATAATAGTGACTGTGTGTGAATTTACTTACCTCCTTTTGTGCTAGTGTAATTTACAAGTGTCTTTAAAAAATTCTATAGTTTTACACCAAAGCTCAGGTCCGTGTTTGCTTGTGCTACTGTATCTCTGTACCTATTGTGTATACTCTATATACTGCCTAACTCATCTTGGGAGAAGTCTGACTGCTCAGCCACAGCTACCAGGTAAATCTGGGTGGTACAGACTGCTACCAGTTGGGTTTACTGCCAACCACCTGTAGTCCTAAATCTTTTGCAGTGGTCCCTAAGGGAACTGCACAGGTTTCTGCCTAACAGGAAGACATGCCATAGACCGCGAGTGGAGGTGTGGTGGAAAGATTTGCAGAAATGGGTGGAGGCAGAAACCATGGTATGGCAAAAAACAAGCAACGCTGGGGGGAGGAGGAGACAGAGTCCCTGATGGCCTGGAAATCACTAATAGCAGAGCTGTTTGGGTCAATACGAGACCCAGCAGAATCCATAGAAGGAGAGACCCTACCACAGGATGCAGAAACGGAATGTATAAAGTAATAGGCTCGGAATGGGGGGTGGGATAAGGGAAGCAGTGGCTAGTAGTAAGCAATATACAATGGAACTGTTGATATATGCACTGCTGGTTTGGTTTGTATTGTTTGGTTTAAATTAATAAAAATGTTTTTAAAAAAACAACAAAAAAAACTATTGAATTGAAACACGAAGTTCACCTTTCTGAAATCAATACAGAATCTCCACGACTGATCTGGCTTAGCCACTAGTATAATAGTACAATCAGAGAGGATCAAGCACTCTGGGATGGTTCAATAATGTCAGAGTTTAACATCTTTTCTACTCCTGCATGACTACTTCCTTCCTCGCCTCAGGGATCCATTATGATTTTAATTGGACCACCTTCCCTGGAGATGTACGGATGTAGTGAATCCCTGCCCCTTTACTCTCCCGAGTTCCTCTGTAAAACCATCCATAAACTGTTCCAACAGTTCCTGCAGATCTTTTTTTTGTTGGTTAATAGGTGGGAAGAAATCAAAGTATCTCCATCCGTCTCTTCGGCCCAGAGACTAGTCAATACCACAGTTCTTTTCTTTTACTGGATCCTCTCTCCATCCTTTAAGGAGATTTATATGGTATGTGTGCATTTTATTTTTCCTATCTGGTTGGTATACGCAGTAGTTACATGGCCCATTTTGTTCAAGAATTTCATATGGCCCGTGCCATTGGATAACATCTTGTTCTGAGATGTTGGTAAGAGAAACAGTACTTTCTGCCCAACAGAAAAAGACCTAAGCGCAGCCCTTTCTTCGTGCTAGGTCTTTTGGTTTTCTTGAGCTTTAGTCAGATGGGTGTAGACTATTGCTCTTACAGTGGCCATGTGTTCTTTTAACTTCTGGGAAGTTTGAGAGAGGGATAGAAGGGCTTCCTTTCTCTCCTCCCAGGTTTCCCTCAACATGTCAACGACATAGCGGACTCTCTACCATATAGTAATTCACATGGTGAAAACACCATGGAGGTCTGTGGTGTTTCCTGGATTGCAAAAAGGGTCTTGGGTACCATAATGTGCCAATTTCTGCCATCAGCCTCAACTAACTTGCGAATTACATTCTTGAGGGTTTTATAAACTTTCCACCAAGCTGTCGGTTTGCGGGTGGTAGACATTTTCTAAGACTTTTGATGTTTAGAATCTCCTTCACCTCTGTCATCAACCGACTCCTAAAAGTGGTCCCTTGCTCCGTTAAGATCTCTATTAGGAAATCGACTATTGAAATAAATGGAATTGGATGCTTCAAAATCGGTCGGGAGGTGTTGTTACGCAAGGGAAAGGCTTCTGGGTATTAAGTAGCATAATCCACTATGACTAAAATATAGCGATTTCCCAACCTAGATGTTTCCAGGGGCGCTTCTATGTCCATTCCTATGCAAGAAAATAGTACATCAATGATAGGCAAAGGTTGGACTAGTTGGGTGCTCGTTTTATTGACACAAGGCACAAATGAGCACAAACATGTTCACATCGACATAGATTCCTGGCTAGTAAAAGTGGCTAACTATTTGCCCCTGGGTTTTAGCTGTTCCTAAGTGACCACCTGTTAAGTGGGAGAGAGCAATTTCAAGGCCCATTTTTTAATGGTTTTTGGATACCATGATTTGGGACCTAGGTGTACTATCACGGCCAACCTCGCCTCAATAGAGGAGTCCATATTTTAAGAAGATGAATGGTCCACTCATCCTTCTTCCTGTGATATTATATGTAGAAAAGCCTCTGTCAAAAGAGGGTCATTCCTTTGAGCAAAGGCTAGGTTAGGTATGACTTCGACCTCCTCACCCGGGACTTTGGGTTCTGTAATCTCAAATGTCAATGGAGAACCTACATCCACCTCCCCAAAACCTTTTCCTCCTCTCTTGGTGTCATCTACTTTCTTTAGTTCTTCCAATTTGGGGAGTAATGCTCTTTCTACGATTCCCTGGGCGATTTTCTCATCCCTTCTTGACTTTGTAGGCCTCTTTTCCATTATTTTGGAGCAAAATGTTCACATTGCCTTTATAATCAGGGTCTATGACGCCGGATAGTACGTCTATGCCATATCGGCCAGCCAGACCAGATTTAGAGGTTAACCTAATATAGTTACCGTGAGGGGGTACTAGAACCAGGTCAGTGGGTATTAAAACCATTCCCCCAGGTGATATCAACTCCTCCCTACTGCTGCAAGGTTCAAACCCAATGGACTTTTCTTTAGCTATGGATGGAACAGTGGCTCAGTTGCTAAGCTTCTCAAACTTAAGGGTTCGCCAATTTGTATCAAATGAGACCGATCCCACTTTTAACACCATATGTGAGGAGTCGGGAATGAGACACGAACACAGAGGAGACATATTTGTGGCTACAGACATTTATTAAAACAAATGATGGTTGGAAAATACCTCACTATCCCTAATCTAGGAGGAATTTCCCTGCCTCAACCAAAAAACGAATGGGTCTGTACTGTGTCAAGATGTCTGAGCAAAAGTATGTCTTGTGTCTGTAATTCTATTCGGTCCCTCACACTGTAAAATAACTCTAAGGTGTAAAGGGTATAGTCTCTTGATTTCTTAAAGTGCTCATATGATCAAGTTCAACACAACATTTACAAATGGACAATGCTCACAGTTCCAGGGAATAGCTTCCTTCCCCAGACTTCTTATATAAAAGCAAACAAGTTTAAAATTGACAACAAATTTTTTTCATAGGCACCCCTCTACGCGAACAAACACGGCTAACTGACCTGTTCTTTGGAAGGTACCCACTTGGAGTCCACAGCCACACTTTAGCTCACTATACCTTTAATAGAAGGGAAATAACCATTTGCATATCAGTCTTAGGGCCTCATTACACGGAAGGCGGTAAGGGTTAACGGTCACTGGTAAGGGTACCGGTGACCGTTAACCCTTACTGCCTTATTACGAGGTCCCTTTGCGGGTTGGTACTTTAACGCCTGCTTTTAGCAGGCGTTAAAAAACAAACCTGCAAAGGGACCAGGGTGCTAATTACGGTACCGCAATTTGCGGTGCAGTAATTAGCACTTTCCCCGTTCCCATTATGCCCTATGGGTCAAAAATTGGAATGGGGAAGGGCAATGGAGGAAGGGGAGAATTACCGCCCTGCCAACCTTGGAATAGGGCGGTAATTCCCCTTTCCTCCATGGCGGTACCAGTAATTTACCAGCTTGGACCAAGGTGCTGTTAGCACCTTGGTTTACCGCCTTCCGTGTAATAAGGCCCTCAGTCCCGCCCACATGGGCAGTCCAGCACCAAAATGCTATGGCATTTCTCTTCTGAAGAAGATTATCAACAGCAACCACAGACACGTGTTTCAGCCTTGTTGGGCCGCATCAGTGAGGTGGAGCTGTGCCTCTCTGAGCACAGTGAGCAAGGGGTCCACATCTGGATCACCCTTGGAAACTTAGGTGACTAAACCGAAGTCCCTTAAACAATAAAAAAAATAGTCATAGGTGCACCAGCGCAAGAATGAACACAGCTTAATCACCTGTTCTTTGGGGAAGTTTAAAATGGAGTAATCAGGTTTCCCAGAGAATTACTCTGTCCCCTGGATGTATTCATTTCTGTAGGGGAAATTGCTCCCTTCCCCAAGCTTCCTCGTCACAAAATCCCAACGGTATCTTTCTTCCTAAGGACCTTGCTACTCTTTTATAACAGTTCACAAACTCAAGGGCATGATTATTTCAACAGTTTCCATAATAGTTCTTACTCTCAAGGGCATGATCCTTCCTTGAGACACGCTACAATATACAACCTTATTTGTCTTCACTTGATATACTCTCCTTCCAGCACTTTGTAGTTCAAAGATTTAACTTAAGCTTGCCTGGTATACTTCCTTGCCAGGACTTTATTATACACACTTTCTCCTTAGGGAGGGATTTAACAACCCATTCATTACTGGTTCTACAAATGCTTTCACTTCTTTAATGGCTTTATTTCTGGTCTCTTGCTGTGTTTTAATGAAGCGGCACACTCAGTTAGATAGCCCGGTAACCCATTTGTGTTCTTTGGGTTTCCTGGTATTTTCTTGCTTCCCCTTGCTTCAGTTTCTTTTACTTTGTATTCTTTCTACAGAACCGCATACGCTCGCTGGCAACCCGGTAACCCACTTATATTCCCTAGTTTTACTGGTTTTGTAATGGTTCTGGGTGCACTATTGCACTCACATGCCTTCTTTCCCGGTCCGCAGTTCCTGCTGCCCTTTCCCTTTGAGTGGTGAACCGTCTGCACTTTGGCTTCTCCTTCCTGAATTCGGATTTGCCTTCACGTCGCCTGCCTTGTTGTGTTTCCCCTCCAGCATGGTGTTCGGCTTTGTTATGGGTCACGAGGCATACCAGCATGTGCAGCTCTCTCCTCGTCTTCTCTCCGTCAGCTGGAGCTTGTACTTTTTCCAGCAACTAGACCGCTGCTGTGGTTGCCCGGTCCTAGTGATCTTCATTATTCTGTTGTTCTTTCTCATGTCAGTGGTCATGGGACTATTTCTTAAATGGCATTGCAGCAGTGGATACTGAACTTAGTGGGAGGGATCCTCACTACGCCCCTCCTCTTCCTTGTCCCATTTGTCAACATATTATTCGTAATGGGAGTTTGGAGAGTAGTGTGAGAAACCTGAAGGTACTCTCACATCTACTCCCCAGGGATCTTCTGTTCAGGTGGTCAGGGAAGGGCCATCGTTCTTGGATCCCGACTCTGGGGGTGGACTAGCGAGGGAGGATTACCTGGGTGGCGTGTCCTTGGAAATTGGGGAGAGAGTGCCAGGGGGCGAGACACGTTATCCCCCCTTTTCTGACAGTGATATCATTTACCCTCCCTCAGCTTTTGTTGGATATTGTTGATGTTATCCTTCTTCTCCCCTAAAGTAAAGGCCAGTACTCTGAAAAAGAAGATCGTAATGCAGGTTACCTATGAAGAGTGCCATTATAGTACTGGGACAAAGTAGAGGGAGCCTTTGTCACAAGTCTCTCCCCTTCTCACCTGTCTTTCCTGTTTGCTTGCGACCTTCTTTTGTGACTTCTTCCGCACGGTCCGGGATTTGTATAAGCCTGCGCGTAGGTCTTTGGATTCCAGCATGCTTCGTTCAGATTGTCCAGGAAGGAACAATGTCCGCGCTCGGAGGCACGGAACCCGTGGCTCGAGCGCGGGCGAAAATCCAGGAAAGTTTTGGTTAAGTAGTGGGATGAAAGGAAAAGGAGGAGGGAAACAAGGAACTGGGAATGGAGATCAGGAAAACAGCCCAGAGCGAACTCCGGCAGCACACGTCCAACTATGGCGAGCAGTAGCGTTGAGACATGCAGAGCCGCGGGGACATGTGTGTTTTGTAGAACGTAGAGCGTGTAACGCAAAGACTGGTAAGCAGCGTTCCGCATCAAGCGGCCATGTTGGAAGGAGTACTGAGTTCAATCCCCTATGTGTCAGGGACCACCAAGTCCAGAAGGGACACAGGTGGCGGTTCATGACAGTATATGCCTCCTCTGAAGTCCAGCTCCTCCGGGTTTGCCCGGATGTATAAAATGGTATCTTCAAATCAGCTTGGGAGCATTCATGTTTGACACGGGTTCCCAGGTGCGCTCACTGGGAGGGTACCCTTTCCAGTCGACCAAATATTGTAGTTGACCACGTCGGTATCTAGAGTCATAGATTCTGGAAACTTCATATTCAAGTTGGTCATTGATAATCACTGGGGTTGATCTTGGAGCAGTTCGAGAGGGTTGAACATATGGTTTCAATAGAGAGGTGTGGAAAACAGGATGGATCCTTTTCCATGATTCTGGTAGCCGAAGTCGAAAGGCCACTGGGTTGATGATTTCTTTTATAGAAAAGGGGCCGTAATACCTGGGAGCCAGTTTATTTGGTCGCAGATGTCGAGGAAGGAGTTTCGAGGATAACCAGACTTTATCGCCTACTCAGAAAGAAGGCCCAGGTCTTCTTTTGTAGTCAGCATGATGTGTGACGTCTTTTCGGGCCTTTTCTAAGTGTTCCTTTGCTTCTTTGTGTACATTAATAAGGGTTTCAATCCAGGAATCAACCGTAGGAACTGGGATAGGGTATGGGAGAATGGAAGGTAGAACTGACGGATGAAATCCTTGACTACAGATGAAGGGACTGGTGTTGATAGCTGAATGATCCGAATTGTTGTAGGCGAATTCGGCCACAGGTATTAAGAGTGACCAATCATCCTGGACCTTTGTGGCGAAGCAACGAAGATATTGTTCCAGAGTTTGGTTTACTCGTTCAGTGGCTCCATTGGTCTGTGGGTGATAACCTGAGGACAGGGCACGTTGGATTCCCAGTATACAACATACTTGTTTCCAGAACTGGGATATGTATTGAGGTCCTCAGTCAGAAATGATCTTGGAGGGTAGCCCAAGAAGCCGGAATATGTGTTCCAGGAAGATTCTGGCAAGTTCAGATGAGGATGGCAGTTTGTACAAAGGTGTAAAATGAGCCATATGAGTGAACAAATCAATGGTAACCATGATAGTTGTGTATCCCCTGGAAGATGGTAGTTCCACGATAAAATCTGTGGCGATGAATTCCCAGGCTCTTGTTGGTATTGCTGGTTGAAGCAGTAGACCTGCCGGTTTCTTATTATCATGTTTGTTCTGATTGCAGACTGCACATGCCTGGATATGAATCCGGACATCCTCTTTCATCCTCGACCACCAAAATTGTCTTTGTATTGAACGGAGGGTGTTGGTGATGCCACGGTGTCCTGAATGAAAAGTATCATGACATAGGCTTGTGATCTTTTGCCGCAGTCCAGGAGTGGGGATGACCAAGCGATTGTCCTTGAACAGATATCCGTCCCTTTTCTTGAGTTTCCATCGATTTATTTCTCTTAAACTCCTTCCAGGTTTCAGAGGACTCAGTTTGAATTTGAATATCCTCCAGGAGTGTGATTGCTTGGGCAACAAATATTGTGTGGGGAAACATCTTAGGAAAAGTCCGATCTTCAAGGGTTTCGTAATCAGGACGTCTGGATAAGGCATCAGCTATTATGCTGTGTGTTCCGGGGACATGATGGATTTGAAACTGATATTGAGCAAAAAAGAAGGCCCAATGGGCTTGACAACTGTTTCTGCATTCTAGGGATTGCAGGACTTGAAGATTCCAATGGTCTGTGCGGACCTGTACCGGATGTTTGGCTCCCAGGAGAAGATGACGCCAATCAGTGAAAGCCTGGCGGATGGCTGGCAGTTCCTTTCACAGGACGGAATAATGAGTTTCACTGGGAGTCAAGGTGCGAGAAAGATAGGCGATGGGGTGTTCTAATTTATCATCAAGTTCCTGTTTTAGGACTGCCCCGATGGCGAAGTTGGAGGCATCAGTTTCCACAAGAAAAGGGCGATCAATGTCGGGTTGAGCTAAGATGGGAGCTTGTTTAAACTCCGACTTCAAGCGTTGGAAAGCCGTATCTTGGGCTGAAGTCCACTGAAAAGGGGTATCCTTCTCTAGCAATGTAACAATAGGATGTACAATCTCCAAAAAGGTTGGTATAAATTTCCAATAGACGTTAGCAAGCCCCAGGAAGGATTGAATTTGTTTTACAGTAGTTGGAACGGGCCAGGATAGAATGGTATCTACCTTTGAGGATTCCATTCCAATCCCCTTAGGGCTAAGAACGAATCCGAGATAGTGAACAGTTGATACATGGAAAAGACACTTCTCGGGTTTGGCCAGGAGCTTATGTTCACGTAGACGTTGTAAAACTGCCTTTACGTGTTCCTCATGTTTCAGATGGTCCTTGGAATAAATCAGTATGTCGTCCAGATATACAATGACAAAGAGGAACAGCATGTCAGAAAACACTCGGTCCATAAAACGTTGGAAGACCGCTGGGGCATTTGCAAGTCCGAAGGGCATAACCAGGTATTCAAAATGGCCAAAAGGTGTTCTAAAGGCCGTTTTCCATTCGTCAACTTCCTTTATACGAATTAGATGGCAAGCACCCCTGAGATCTAATTTTGTGAATACTACTGCACCTCTTACTGCTTCCAGGATATCCGAAGTGAGAGGCACTGGGTAGCGGTCCTTGACAGTACACTGGTTAAGGCCACGGTAATCTAGACATGGTCTAAGGTCCTTGGTATCTTTCTTGGGAACGAAAAAGAACAAATCCCCCGCCGGGGACTTGGATGGTCGTATGGTGCCATTCTCCAAGTTAGTATCCAGGTATTCCCAGGGGGCCCTTTTTTCAGATTATGATAAAATAAACATTCTTCAGAAAGGGATCATTGCTGAAGGCTTAGTATCGATGGCACAATCCTCAGGTCTGTGAGGAGGAAGAGATTGAACTATGGCAGTTGAAAATACATCTGTGTAAGCCTGATAGGCCCTGGGAATCTGGATGATGTTAGAGACAGTTGGCCTCATTACACGGTAGGCGGTAAACCATGGTGCTATTAGCGCCATGGTTCATGCCGGTAATTTACCGGTACCGCCTTGGAGGAAAGGGGAATTACCGCCCTATTCCAAGGTTGGGAAGGCGGTAATTTCTCCTTCCTCCATTGCCCTTCCCCATTCCCATTTTTGCCCCATAGGGCATAATGGGAATGGGGAAGGCGCTAATTACGGTACCGCAAATTGCGCTACCGTAACTAGCACCCTGGTCCCTTTGCGGGTTGGATTTTTAACACCTGCAAAAAGCAGGCGTTAAAATCTCCAACCCGCAAAGGAACCTCGTAGTAAGGCGGTAAGGATTTACCGGTACCGGTAAAATACCGGTAAACCCTTACCGCCTACCGTGTAATGAGGCCCAGTGACTGGACTCTGTTGGATTTCTTGTAAGTTTTCAGAGGACTTTGGCACGGGATCTAGGAATAAGCAGTGGGACATACAGTGTTCAGAACCAAGAAACAAGGAGCCTGCTGCCCAATTGATGTAAGGGTTATGCTTCTGTAACCAGGGCATGCCTAGAACCATCAGATAGTGGGCAGATCTTATGATGTAAAATTTGATCCTCTCTCGATGGTGATTTATGGAGAGTAGGATCTCTTTGGTGTGAAGGGTTATGGGTCCTGAAGATAGGGGACTTCCATCAATTCCCTCTACTGGTTGCATCGTCTCTCGAGTTTCATGTGGAATGTTGTGAGTAGTGACCCAATCATGATCTATGAATATACCCATGGCTCCGCAATCCACTAATGCCAGAATGGGGTAAGATTCTTTCTTGGAAGGCGATAGAAAGGCCTGAAGAATCACAAGCTTGTTTGGTCCAGGAGAGTTCAAGGAAGGAACTGATGTGGAGCAGACATCATTCTCCCGAAACTGTGCCCCATCTAGGATCGGGAGCTGGCGTTTCCCGAACGCCGTGGAGGAGCAATAGGGCACTCTCTGACAAAATGTTTATCGGATGCGCAATACATGCAGAGTCCAGTGTGAATACGGCACATCCTTTCTTGTGGGGTAATGGGTCCACGGTATGCCCCCAGTTGCATGGGTTCTGGATCTGAGGTCGGAGAAACTGTAGGTTCTGGGCTAGAAGGATGGTCTGTGACAGCTTTTTGGAATGATGATTTCGACTACTTTTTCTCTGCCTTTCTTTCCTGGATTCGAAAATCTATTTGCAAGGAAAGGTCCAAGAGGGCCTGGAAGGAATTAGGGCGAGCTACCCTGGCTAGCTTGTCCTTTATTTCTTCGTTCAAGCCTCTGCGAAAGAGAGTGAAGCTAGCTTCTCGGGACCAATCAGCTTCCTTCATAAGTTGTTTGAAACGGGTGACATAGGTAAGCATATCCTGGGATCCTTGTTGAAAATCAATTAGACGTTCCTGAGCGCTGTAAACCTGCTCAGGACGATCAAACATGGCCTTTAGGGCTTCCACAAATCCATTGTAATCAACCAGGAGGGTGTCGCCCGGATTGACTAGGGGAGTTGCCCAGGTTAATGCGTTGCCAGTGAGGTGTGATATCATAAACCCCACTTTTGCTCTAGGGGTGGAAAAGTAGTAGGGCTTGAAGGTGAAATGCGCCAAGCAAAAGTCAAGGAAGACACGAAGGGTCTTTGGAGAACCATCATATTTGTCCACCACTCCTCCCAATAAAACAGAATCACAAGACAATAGCAGCTGCTTTAAGGCAGGGTTCTCAGCCTTAAGGTTTTGAACTTCTGTGGTGAGTTCCTGCATGCTTTGCATGAGGTCTTGAACCGCAGCTTCCATCCCTGTATCCGTATCGATTTTTAGGCGTCTCAATCTGTCACAAGTCTCCCCTTCTCACCTGTCTTTCCTGTTTGCTTGTGACCTTCTTTTGTGACTTCTTCCGTACGGTGCAGGATTTGTATAAGCCTGCGCGCGGGTCTTCGGATTCCAGCGTGCTTCGTTCAGATTGTCCAGGAAGGAACCAGGAAGGAACAATGTCCGCGTGCGGAGGCACGAAACCCGTGGCTTGAGCGTGGGCGAAAATCCAGGAAAGTTTTGGGTAGGTAGTGGGATGAAAGGAAAAGGAGGAGGGAAACTAGGAACCGGGAATAGAGATCAGGAAAGCAGCCCCGAGCAAATTCCGGCAGCACACGTCCAACTACGGCGAGCAGTAGCGTTGAGACGTGCAGAGCCGCGGGGCGTGTCTGTTTTGTAGAACGTAGAGCGTGTAACGCAAAGACTGGTAAGCAGCGTTCCGCATCAAGCAGCCATGTTGGAAGGAGTACTGAGTTCAATCGCCTATGTGTCCGGGACCACGAAGTCCAGAAGGGACGCAGATGGCGGTTCATGACAGCCTGAGAGTTACAGATCCGAAGGTCAGGCACGTCCCAATAATTGGCCTCATTGTGGTCAGGCAAACAGAGAGAATTGTGCAAACCTGAAACCATTTGAAGAGGCACAGGTGTATACAAGGAGAGGCCCAAATTTGTAGAAGAGGAGTGAAGCAGGCGTGAGTGCTGCAGCAGGAAGACCAGCACAGCTCGTGGAAAACCAGAGAAGGACAGGACGCTGAGCCGCTAGAGGGAGACCCTGTGCGGTGAAGTATAGATGCATGGCGAGTCAGCCGGAATACGAGAAAAAGAAGGGAACCGTGAAGTTGGGCAGCCCCTTTTCCATGGCCAAGAAGTGCTTGTTCACCTGAATGGAGGAGTCCTGCGGGAGTATCTGAGGAGCAAGCGAGAAAACCCTAACCTCGAGTCTCAGCAGTTGACTACAAACAAGAACGCGGCTGTCATGATCCCAGTAAATGAGCACAGTTCTCATTCAGGCATACAGGAGAAGCAAGGGACATCACATCAGTCAGCAGGTCAACAGTGGGTACAAGCCTGACACAAATGGCATTTGTTCCATTCATAGCATGTGCACCCATAGACTCTCATAGTGCTTACAGTGGTTTTTATACACTAAACATGGCCGCCGCTAGGTCAATTGATAACTTACAGCACACTCTATACCTATTGCAGAGGTACCCTCTGCAATAGGTATAGAGCTACTTAAGCCCCGCCACCACTGGAGCACTCGCTTCGCGTCTGCTGCGCTGACAGCGGGTAACGCTATCAGCGTCTCTCCTTACAGAACCTGTCAAAGGAGAAAAACAGAGACATTAGTTTTCACAGAAAAACAACAGAATTCCATAGTATTTGAAAAGACTTACTGAACCGAAGTATTTCCGAAGCGTTTCTTCAGTCAGCTGTTTTTGTTCATAGCCGCAGCATCTTCTGTCAGAAGTTCCCTCACAGCCGCAGCATCTTCTTCGCAGCAGTCTTCATTCCCGGTCGCAGTGCCTTCATACAGAAGTTTCCTCAGCATACTCAGTGGGCCTCATTACGAGTCACCCGGTACGGTACCCCCCACCGTTGTTTCCATACCGGGTGATCTCAAGTCCTGCAGTCAGAGTCATCATTCCCGCCAGGTCTGACATGGCGGGTTTAACACCATCCGCCTGCAGGCGGACGTGGCAACACCAGCATCATTACGAGATGGTGCTGGTGTTTCCACTTCCCCATTCCCATTGAGTCCTGTGGGACTCAATGGGAATGGGGATTTACGAAATTCCACCTCCGGAATTCCCGGGTCACCGGGGTCGTAATGCCCCGGTAATTCCAGGAATCGGGGAGGTGGAATGGTAATACGAGTCCGGCGGTAAACTGCCGGAATTTCAGTCACGGTTACCGCCGGACTCGTAATGAGGCCCAGTATCTTTCAAAGGTATTTCTTCTTCAGATTTCCAAAAACCTGCAAACAAAAGGTATTTCATTACCGACAAACTTAATAGAAATAAGACAGAAGAAGGTTAAATAAGTTATGCTCCTGAAGTTTTCACCGCTTACTTTTTGCTGCACTTTTCCCTGAAGGCTGCAATTACTATGCATAGACGAACGTACGTTTGTTAAACGTTTCTTCATCCCGAGTACTTTTGCAGTCATTCTACAGCCATTTACCTTTCCGAAATCCAAGAACCTGCAAGATTAAGGGAAAAATATTAGAAAGAGAGATCTCTCTAACTTAGGGACTATTCAAAATCTAACGAACTATAATATTTTCACCAAATACCTACCCAAGACAACTCTAGAAAAAGCAAGGACATTATAAAGACAAGAGTCCATCAAACACCGCAACCTTCAAAGTTCATCATTCCAACGCGCCCCTGTAGAATACAGGATGGAAAGCTCCACAAAACATAAGCACAGGTGAGAAGGGAGGGATTACCAAAAGGACACTGCTAAAAAGTATTTTCCCAGAAAATAGATATTATAGTAGTTCTATTGTTATTATTGTCGTTTACACAGAAAAAGAATCCTAAAAGTGCCCAAGTAACAGATCCACTGGCTGAGAAGGCATTACGCTCCCAAGGAGTCCAGGTAAGCATTACAGAACGCAAAGCCAGTACTTAAAATACTCCACCTGAGCGTAATGGAGGACACAGGAATTGACAATTTATCCCAGCTTTTGGGAGAGTTAAGGGCAGAAGTCCATGCAGGTAGGTCTGAAACCAACTCTCTTAGGAGAGAGTTGGTGGTTATCAGAGAGCGCACTGATGAATTGGGTCGCCAATTGCTACAGTCCCAAGCAGGACAAGCGCCACCTCCTAGTGGGGTTTCACAGGTTCAAATTTCCGCTCCCAGTCCTCCTCTACAAGTAGTTTTACCCGGGAACATTCCACTAGCAGCCACAGAGAGATTTACAGGGGACCCAAGGTGTTTTGCAGTTTTTATGAACCAATGTAATTTACACTTTCTATGTAGACCTGGGGTCTTTCCTTCAGATTAGGCCAAGGTGGCATTTGTGTTGTCATATCTGGGTGGACATGCTGTGGACTGGTCCGACATGCTGCGGACTGGTCTATACCCTTAGGTAATCGAGATGATCCATTACTGAGGAATTTTCCTGGTTTTCGGCAGGAGTTAGAGAAGCTTTTTGCTCATCCTGCTCAGGGACAGGCATTAGATAATGAGCTGCTCTCTTTACGCCAAGGTAACCAAGAATTGTTGGCTTATATAGCCACCTCGAATCGATTAGTGGCAGAGACTAATTGGCCTGAGGAGAAGAGAACCACACTCTTTTATCAAGGATTAAGAGGAGAACTCAAAGATATTTTAGCACAAGTAGTGAATCCTCCTACAGGTTGTGCTGAATTCATAGACCTGACAATAAAGCTGAATCAACGATTGCTGAACCGGCGCTCTGATCGGGCCAGATCCGAAGCTAGATTATTTTATGTTTGTTCAAAAGACTCTAGAACTCGTCCAATGACTGAAAGTCATCCTGATCCAATGCAGTTAGGTGTTTGGGGTCCCATATCTAAGGAAGAAAGAGACAAAAGAAGACAGAAGAACTTATGTCGAACTTATGTCTCTTGTGGTTCAGCGGGTCATCATTTGCAAGACTGTCCAGTGAAACCACCATGGAAACCAGTGGGAGCAGTAGACAAGGTGGACAGGAAAATCACAGAAAATGAACAGCCGGAAAACTCAAACACCCGACGAGTGTAGAGGTCGACTTGTCAAGCCAGAAGAAGGAAATTCAGATCTCTCATTTTGTTGTTCCAGTCATCTTAAGTAGTGACCTTCAACCTTCCAAGATATATGCTCTGGAAGCATATGTGGACAGTGGTGTGATTGGGTACTACATGGATTACGAACTAGCAGGCAAGATGGGTATTGGTATGCACCCAAAGGTGTCATGGCCATTGGTCATTGGCCAGTCACTTCACATCCTGCAGGGTCCCAATGGACCCAGTCTGGGTGCCTTTGGCACCAAGCTCATTATAGAGTGTGCTTTGCACACAGACTGTTGAAGGCACGTGCATCTGGGCAGGGCGGGGCTCTAGCAATGCATGGAAGGCACACGCAAAGGGCAGGAGGAGTGGCAAGGTGGGGCCTCAGGGCAGGCTTAAAGGGAATGGCTGGGGCCCGGCTATATAAGCCGGCCCCACCCACATGCTGGTGCTTCGCGTTAGTCTGCTAGAGCAGCGTAACGCTTACCGCCGTTCAGAAGACCTTACCTGTTTCAGCACGTGTATCCCCAGTCTCCGGAACCCTCCAGCACCTTACCTTGAGGTCAGCCACACCATTGCCTCACTACTGCAGCTACTCTAGCATCTTACCTTGAGGTCAGCCACACCACCGCTTCACTTCTGCAACTACGTGCGCATCTTACCTGGGTCAGCCGCACCTTCGCTGAAAGCACTGTCATCACTTCACTTCTGCATCTACATGCGCATCTTACCTGGGTCAGCCGCACCATCGCTGGAAGCACTGCTATCGCATCTCCTTCTGCAGCCACGCGCATATCTGACCTTGATCTGCAGCCCCTCGCGCGTGCCGCCCGGCATTTTTACCAGTCCCGAACTTCCATCAACACCGGATCTTCTTCCAACGCACCATCCTCGAGGATCTTCATCTCCGGCCGCCTGAAGAAGTTCGTAAACCGCCCATCAAGCACCGATCAGCTGCACCTGCAAAGGGAAAGGAAACACCAGGTTAGCACTTGCATAGACTTTCATACTCTAAGCAGCGAGCTTCAGCTAGAGGCCACTTACCTCTGGTAGCCTCCGGAGTAGACTTTGTCATCACACGTTCCTGGGTCATCTTCATACTTAGGAGAGAGAGAAAGGACAATATAGGGTTACGGACAACAATCATGGAGGAAGATTAACACAATCAATACGAACAATAATCATAGTTGCAAAACTTACCTTCAAGACGAAATGGTTGCAGCCGGTCTGGACCTTCACGCCAAGGACCAGTGACACAACTAGGTCCATCTACAGCACCCCTGCTGGAAGAAAGCAGGACAGAGTGCTCATCATTCATTCAGAACTGGTGAGCCTGCATGGGCAAACTCTTGCTCACAACCTTCTGGCACGAAATGGTTGAGAGGAATCCCGACGTCACCACGCCATTTTCACCATCTCTCATCTTCTCTCAGGAGCAGAACCAGTGTCCTGGGTCCTCGATAACACAGTGGCTGGGGGTGAGAGCTGATCCACAGGAGCGAGGAGCCAGGTCCAGGGAGGGCTGCAGCCGTGCCCCAAAGCCCCCGCGGAGTCCAGGTGAGCATAACAAAAGGCTGTGGTACAAAATGTCACTGCAGTAGATGGTACTCAACTAATATCCGGACCAGTGACGAAGTGTACTGAAGTTTGCACCTCGATTTGCCAGGAGGGACATCGGGAAAATATCTTGTTTGACCTAATTAGTGCTCCACAGTTTAGTGATTTTAGGAATTCCATGGCTAGAGAAACATAATCCACAGATTGATTGGCGTGCCAAAACCTTAGGTTTTACAGAGGAATGCAGGTATTCCTGCTATGTTCAAGGCAGAACCTTTAAAAGAAAAGTTCCAGTGATTTCAAGTGAAAAACCCACCTTAGGGTTGATAGGAACCTTTCCACCGGAGTATCAAGATTTTCAAGAAGTATTCGAAGAAGAACAGGCTAACGTATTGCCACCTCATCGGCCATATGTTTGTCAAATTGATTTGATCCCTGGTTCAAAAACCCATGTAGCAGAATGTATGGCGTAACTGAACAAGAAAATATTCATTTGAAGACCTATTTGGATAATTACCTTGTCAATGGGTTTATTCAGCCCTCTAAGTCCCCCATGGCGTCTGCTCTGTATTTCGTGCCCAACAAATAAGGGCACCTTTGTACTTGCATAGACGACTGTGCCCTCAACCAGATCACAATCAAGAACCGCTACCCCCTTCCACTCATTCCAGTGTTAATGGATCAAGTTAAGGATGCCAACATTTTTACTAAACTAGACCATAGAGGAGCTTACCACTTAGTGAAAATCAAAGAAGGAGATGAATGGAAGACTGCTTTCCGCATAAAATACAGAGTGTATGAATACCAAGTCATGCCCTTTGGCTTATGCAACGCCCCAGCAGCTTTCCAGAATTTTATGAATGATGTTTTATGTGAATTTCTAGATGTCTGCACTATAGTATACCTTGTCGACATTCATTTATTCAAACTCGGTCCAAGAACACATAACCCATGTAAGAGCAGTACTCCAGAAACTGCGACAACACAAGCTCTTTGTCAAACTGGAGAAATCCTCCTTTCATGCAACCTCAGTGGAGTTTCTGAGATTCGTCCTGTTACCTATGGGAATCCATATGGATAACCGAAAAGTTGACGCAGTTTTAAATTGGCCTTCACCTACATCAGTGAAAGGAGTCAAAAGTTTTTTAGGGTTTGCACATTTTTTTACAGACGCTTTGTTGCAGGATTTTCACAACTAGTCCACCCAATAACTTTGTTCCTGTGAAAGCACAAGACATTCTCCTGGACCAAGGAAGCAGAAGTGGCTTGGCAGACATTAAAGGAAAAATGTACCACCGTCCCCATTTTAAGACAATCCCAATCCAAGCTACCATTTATAGTGGAAACTGATGCGTTCAGTGCAGCAATGGGAGCTGTATTATCCCAGAAAGATACCGAAACCGGACAACTGCATCCAGTGGCCTTCTGGTCCAAGAAGTTTTCAACAGCCGAATTAAATTACAGCATCACAGATCAGGAATTGCAAGCAATGAAACATGCGTTCAAAGAATGGAGACACCATTTGTTAGGGGCCCGGCATACTGTCACAGTTTTCACAGATTACCGAAACCTGCAATATTTACACAACGCAAAGGCTCAGTCATCCCAACAACCCCTTTGGGCGTTATTTTTTGTGGAATACGATTTTGTTATCACTTATCGTCCAGGGGTACTTAATGGCAAAATGGATGCCTTGTCAAGGATTGGAGAGAGAGAAGAGATCCATAGTATAACAGATCCCGTAAACATAATTCCGAGAAGGTGCTGGGAGTGACTGGATCTACAGAAGAAGGCTTGAAGGCACAAATTCTTCTTAACATGACCACTTCAGAATTAGAGACTTGGGAGTCAAGAGGACCTAAATTCTGCCTTCGAGATGGTTTACCTTATTTCCAGAGTCAGCTTTACCTAACCAAGCACGAGTTACAAAAGAAAGTTATGGCAGATTACCATGTGACCAACTTAAGGAGAGATGTTAATGAGGGTTCTTTTGAATAACTTTGTACCTCACTTTCTCTTACTAACCTCACATAACGGCTATAAATGTCAAGATTCAACTGAGTCTAGAAACAAACAGGGAAAGCTTGAGAAAGCTAAAGAGCACGGACAGCCGTGGTCGTCCTTTCAACCGTTAACAAGAAAACATGTGGTAACACAGAAACAATGGTTCTCTAGGAAGGTAGTCATTCATACCAATCAAAAATGCAAAAATAGGGCAAAATGATTGCTCACATTCTAACACAAAGGAAGGGGGCCACCCGGCTCAGCGTATCTCACCCTAAAGAAGAACACCCTGTCCCTGGCAGGAGTGCCTTTCCCTGGGTGGCGCGTGATGTATCGCCTATCTAACAGATATAGAGGAGAGAGCTGTCCCTCAATCTTCCATACTAGTGGCAATGTCTAGAGGTAGACAAAGGGATTCAATTCTCGTTAGAAGCTAAAAAAAATGGTGTTCTCCAGAGTGGTATAGCAGTATTTCATAGAACTGTAGATTAGATTCTGTGACTGCTGGGTCTTAGACATAGGTACAACCTGGGAGGCAGGTCAACTGTTTCTATTCTATCCACAGTATAATCATTTAATACAGCCCGTAGGTCACTCTGCTTTAGAGTTTGAAAACAGTACAACTGGAGAACCCACTATTGGGTAATGCACTAAAAAGGCAGCCCAAGGGGCTGCAGGGCTAAAAGTTGGCTCCTATAAAACCTGCTCACTCATTAGTACTGAGTGTGCACAAGCAAACAATTTCCAGAAAGCAAAGTCTCTTTGTTGGTGTGATAGAGATCAAAGGTCGGTCATGAGAGCCTGTTAGGGAGAATTCTCTGTTTAGGCTGAATTTCCTAACCTAGTGAGTCCCCCAGCAGCTTTGCTGGATTTTTGGGGTTTATTTTTTTCTCCTGCCAAGAGTGAGACTCTTTTACCCTCACTCTTGGACATGACTTGAGTGTGTCTCTTTGACTCTAGATGTGTTTAATGGGCTATGGGGTCTTTTACTCCATAGGGCTTCATGTGTTTTTGTGATGTGTGTTACAAAGCACCCTCAGTGCAGTAACACAGGGGTGTCATAGTGACCCCCCAGTATAGACTCCATACCCTGGGACTGACTACTGTCTCCCAGGGCA
This sequence comes from Ambystoma mexicanum, assembly GCF_040938575.1. NCBI lineage: Eukaryota > Metazoa > Chordata > Amphibia > Caudata > Ambystomatidae > Ambystoma > Ambystoma mexicanum. Next base: position 1,021,925,861 of record NC_090927.1, read on the forward strand.
TGTAAAGTCACCATTGACTTTAGTAGTCTCAAATTCTGAACAGAACCAGTACAAACCATCATATTGTGGACGTACTGGCTGGGGCAATTCGATTGCCCCGGGGTCTGTTAGTCGAGGGGGCACGTCTCCGTCCCCCCTGATCGAGTTTTGGCTGGTGGCAGTGGATACTACTTTTTATATTTGACCGCAAATATATCCCTATGGGATTTCCCATTGTTCGAGGCTACCAACTTTAATTATTTAATTCCTATAGCCTCGAACATACCGCCGGTTTATTTATTTAATATTAATTCTCCGGTTGGTATTTTTTGCCAGAACTCGGTTCTAAAATGGCGTTTGTGTTCGCTTCTGTGACTCCAACCCAAGTTCAGCTCTTTGTTCCACTTTTTGGCGGGCTTCTCCACCAAAGCCCTCCAAAGTGGTGCCACTCTGTCTGGGGTACTTAGGAGGGTTGGAGGGGGATTTAGGCACCCTGGACTGAGTTGCCTAGGCAACTCAAGTCGCACTCCGTCCTGATTGGCCCAAGTGGTGAGCCGGCCGGCTCGCCACTTAGCATGTTTGAGTGACAGCTAGGCTGAGTGAATGGGGGGTTTCTGCATAAAAGCAGGGCTTTGGGGACTGGAACTTCAGAAGTCGCCACAGGACCTAAGAATCCGACGAGGGAGAATCTGAGCCGACCTGCTACGACGACACCACCGGTGGAGCCCTGCTGGACCGTCTCACCACTTTTCCCAATGACAGAGGAGATCTCCAGCCCGGAGAGTCTTCTTCCTTCGACTGGTGGGGATAACCAGTTTGCTTCCTTTTTCGCTTCCTGGAGCATCTCGTGGCCGCCTTGCCTGTGCCAAGCACCCCAGCAACCGGTATACCGCGTTTTACCACTACCGCGAATCAAAGGGTAGTACCTTTAACCGGAAAACTCTGTGGCTGGTTTCTTCCCTGGCAGTGCAACGACCATCATCTTTCCTCCACGTCGAGATCTTCTCTTCCTCTGGATGACGCCGCGACTTGCAACCGCTGCCAGGAACAACTGCCCCCGCTGGAGGATCCTTTCCACATAAGGTACCGTGTTCCGCCTGGCTTCCCTTGCAACCGACTGTACGGGGTAGATTTAGCCCCCGGCTTTCGACCCTGGGTTAGCCTGGGACACCCTGGCTAAACTTTTCTGAAACCTAACTAAAACCTTTCTGAACTCCCTGCACGACTTTTTAAGCCTGTTGTCATTGTGTGATCTTGGGTGCATTTGTGCCCTGCACTCTCCAAGAGTGGGCCCGACCGATGGACTTTGGCTCACAAGTAACTTTTGACTTTCCTCCCTTGCTTAAGAGTTCCTAAGTATTAGTGTGGTGTACTTTCCTACATTCTGCCTTTTTCCCTCCCTTTTTCGTTAACTTATTGGAGTGCCATCTATAGTTAAGCGCTCACCTCTGTCTGGAAATAAGTGGTGTTAACTAAGACTTGTCTGATAAGGAATAAGGAATGTATATATAATAATAGTAACTGTATTTAGAGTGATTTACAATAATAGTGCTGGAGTGTTTCAATAAGTGTGTTTTTAAATAAATAATTATATACCTTGATACCAAAGCTCTGGTCAGTGTTTGCTTGTGCTATTGTATCTGAGTGCCTATTGTGTATACTTTGCATACTGCCTAACTCTTTTTGAGGGAAGTCTGACTGCTCAGCCACAGCTACCAGGTAAATCTGGGTGGTGCAGACTGCTACCAAGTGGGTTTACTGCCAACACCTGTAGTCCTAAATCTTTTGCAGTGGTCCCTAAGGGAACTGCACAGGTTTCTGCCTAACAGAGCCCTCATGTCCGGAAAGGGTCAACCGGTTTCAATGGCGTTAATGATTGAAGCCATCTTCATCAGGACCGTGATTCATGATACAAGCTGTCTTGTCGGAGTTCAGGATTGCTGAACTGAAGAGAAGTGTTGGTGTCTCCTGCGCAGAGACAAAAAAGGGGGGTAAGAGGTGGGGAACGAAAACAACAGTGAAGGCGGTTAAAATGGACCACTGGCAACAATAAATGTGTGCTAGCGTGAAGGTGGTCTTCATGCATTAGAATGTGCAAATAGAAGAAACCAAGTGATTTAGGTTGGTAAGTTCGAAGGTGTCTGGGCACTTGTGAGAGGTCTTTTCCGCCGAAGAGGGGTGGAGAGGAGGAGGGAAAGGGAACTGAAGTGACCCTGGAGCCAAGGGCCCCGGTGTGTACAGGTGCCGAGATGGGTGCGGGAGGACCTGCTGTTGTCATGCGTGGGGGGTGGTGGAAGGTAAATGCATATAAATAATATTATAAACATCCTCTATGTATGGGTGGGGGAAAAAAACCATAACTCTTGGGTGGAGATAGCCCACTGTGCAGGTGGAGGGATCGGGGACCCATGCCTATATAGTGAATGAAAAAAACCACCTGTACATATGGAGGGAACCATACCTAATGGAGGGCATCCAGGGAGCAAGGAGGCGGTAGAATGTCAGAAGACACTCAGGTGACAGAAAGCAATGGCAATCAGCAACTCATGCACGCATCTAGGCCATCTAGGAGAATATGATCACAATGTGGCAGATTAGCGAGAGCGATTATCTACTAGTGGTCAGAGAGGATCTGGCTGGAAAAACAACGTACCTGAATGGTAGTGGTTGCTAGCTCCCGTACGCACCTAGTGCTGTAGCAACGAATACAGCTCCGGAAGGGCGGGTATGGTGGAAGAGGGCCAATCACCCCTAAAGAAAAGAGAAGAGCGTGCTCGCGCTTCCGTCAATGTAACGTGCGGACGTCAATATGACGTGGTAGTGTGGCTCGGACCTGCCAGCCGCGTAGAGAAAAAAAAAGGACCGCTCGCCTCTAAACACAAGGGAGAAGCGCGGTCATGTCGGCGAATGAGTAGTGCTGTCCCAGATGTAGTGGAAGAAGCTAACACCTGTACTGGAAAAAATAGAAAAATAAATCTGGGAAAAGGCTAGGGGGGGAGGGGGAAGGCACTAAAAGGGGCCTGATAGGCTGCAAAGGGACCCAAATGCAAGATGCGGGATGGAAAGGGGAAAATGCTGAGACCCAAGAGGTGTTACATGCTGGGCACTGATGATATTAGTGGAAAAAGATTTAAGGCAGTACAGCTAATTCGTGCCACTGGATTTGTTCATTAAGGCCTTCAGAACAGGTATTAAGCCTAAAAATCCACATCTGCTCTTTCCTGAACAACATATTGTGAAAGTTGCTGCCTCTGCGGGCGGTATGATTTTCTCAAGGATGGTCCACTTGAATTGGTCTGCAGTGTGTCCTTTGGATGAGAAGTGAGACACTAGGGGTGCATTGAGCTTGTTCGTTCTTATGCATGATCTATGTTCGATCATGCGTGTGCGGGCGGACCTAGTAGTCATGTCAATGTACCTGAGATTGCAGGGGCAGGTGATCATATAGAGAACGCCCTTGGTGTTACAATTGGTGAAGGTGTTCTGTCTCCATGGTGTTTTCCATCCAATCTCTATTTCTGTGGTTCTAGAGGTCTGGGGCACATGGAGCAATTTCCACAGGGTGCATGTCCCATAATGGGTGCGATGTTCCATAGAGTGCCCTGGCTAGGCTCCGCCCTGGGTGTACTGGGTATCAGGGTCTTGACGACCTTGTCTCTCACGTTACGTCGTCTTTTTAGGGCGAAACGTGGAACGGGAATGTTGGAAAGGCCCGTGTTGAGGATGGGCCATAATTTCTTCACTTCCCGTTTGATTTTGTTAAGCAAGGGGGAATAGCTGAAGACAGCTGTGAAGGTTGTGGAGTCTCTGGGTTTGGTATGTTGCTGTAGGGTGATTGACCGTGGTATGTTCCTGGCTCTTTTATAGGTATCCTTGATAATCCTCCTAGGGTAACCTCTGTCGGCCAATTGTTTTCAGAGTTGTTCAGACTGTGAGTTTGTAGACTGTGGACTGAGTACATAGCCTCCTGTAGCGAAGAAATTGCCCAAAAGGGAGATTGTCTTTGAGTGCTTTGGGATCATAGCTAGAATAGCACAGCAATGAATTTCTGTCTGTAGTTTTTTTGTATACGCACAAGGAGAGATTCCCATTGTTTGCTGAGATAGCCAGGTCAAGAAAATGGGTATTGTGTCTATCTCTGTCCATGGTGAACTTCAGGTGGGGGTTGAGGGAGTTCAACCAGGTATGGAAAGCGTCTACATCTTGTTCAGATCCTTTGAAAATCACAAAAATATCATCAATATATCGCCGCCACACGGTTATTTGGGCGAGGTAGGGATTGGTCTCAGGGTAGATATGTTGGCGTTCAAAAAGGTCCACATATAGGTTAGCGAGGCTGGGGGCGAACGTGGCCCCCATTGCTGTTCCTGAAATCTGTTGATAAAAAGTGTCTTCGAACAGAAAATAGTTCCTAGTCAATGCTATTTCTGCTAGTGATGCAATGAAGCTGGGTGGTACTCCATATAGTTCCATACCCGAGTGTAACAATCCACTAAGCATTTGCAATGTCTCCTGCTGGGGTATCCAGGTGTAAAGGGATTCTATGTCTATGGTGATTAACCAACTTTGTGTTAGAATGTGAGCAATCATCTTGCCCTATTTTTGCATTTTTGAAGATTCAACTGAGACATTGGTTGTGTGTTTTCTTTTTTGTTTTTGTTTTTTGCTTTACCAAACAAGTGATGTCCGATGGAAATGTCATACCATGCATTTTTAAGGTTTTATTTATGTAATTGACACTGTATACAATAGATACATGAATATTAAAATATGTTTTTTGTAGAATATGGGTCTGTCTAAATTACAAATGACAGTTTTGAATCGGTGTTAAGTGTGGACACATACACCTGGTGTTTGTGAAGGAAGAGTAGCTGTTCTGTGGAATTCTCCTTATATACTGTTATATTTTTGGTCCTCTTGCACACAGCCCCCTTAAAAAAGAGGACCCCACAGCTCTGTACTTGTATTTTCTCAGATTACCATGGAGCCACATTGGAAGGCCATCGTGGAATCGCTAAGACCACGGCCAAAATCAAAAGGCTTTTCTGGTGGCCAACATGGTGCAAGGATATCATAAATTTCATTTAAACTTGTGGTATTTGTGCTCAAAACAAAAGCTTAAATCGGAGACCAGCAGGACTGCTTCAACCGTTACCCGTCCCACCAGCACCATGGCATACCATTTCTATGGACTTTATTACGGAGCTGCCCCCTTGTTCGGGGATATAACACAATCCTTGTAGTGGTGGACTTATTTTCCAAAATGGCACATTTCATTGCCCTTAAAGGGCTTCCTACTTTCTCAGTCTTAGCAAAGGATTTCCTGGAACAAATTGTACGTTTTCATGGATTTCCATCTACAATGATCTAGAGGGAGTCAGTTTGTATCCCAATTCTGGAGAACATTTTGTGAGTTGGCTAAAATTGAAGTGCGTGTATCTACCAGTCACCATCCACAAACTGGCGGTCAAACAGAGAGAACCAATCAGACTCTTGAACAATACCTCCGATGTCTTCTCCACCAGATAGATTGTTCCTGGGTGGATATCCTTTGGATCGCAGCATATGCTTATAATAACTCCCAACACACTTCCACAGGTAATACTCCTTTCTACATACTTAACGGTTCACATCCTCGGACCTCCACCTTCGATCCCACAGAATCCTTAGAGATGTCAGCAGTACAGAGTTTTCATGATAACATTACCAGACTACAAGAAGAGGTCCTGCGACATTTACTACAGCAAAGGAAAACCAAAAGAAATTTGCAGATAGACTTCAGAGAAAATCTCCAGAGTATAAGGTGGGAGACAAGGTATGGTTGTCTTCTAAGTACATTGCACTTAAAGGCCCATGTAAATTCCAACCTAGGTTTCTGGGCCCATTTCCGGTGGAAACCATTGTCAATCCAGTAGCAGTAAGATTAAACTTGCCATCCCACATGCAAATTCATCTGATATTCCATGTTTCTTTGATAAAGCCAATGAATCCAGGGACCACCAAAACCCCTTATCATAGAAGGTGAACCAGAATTCATAGTAAAAGAAATTTTAGATTCCAAAATTGTCAAAAATAAATTATTCTACCTTGTAGATTGGTAAGGGTTTGGTCCACAGGGCAGGACTTGGGAACCTAGCTCAAACATTCATGCCCGTATCTTCGGAAGGTATTTCTTCTTTAGCTTTCCGAAAACCTGCAAACAAAAGGTATTTCATTAACGAACAAACTTAATAGAAATAAGAAATAAGTTTAAATTAGTTACGTACCTTAAGTTTCTTCAAGTTTTCACTGCTTAGTTTTTACCACGCTTTTCCCTAAAGGCTGCAATTACTCTGCATAGACTAACTTACGTTTGTTAAGCGTTTCTTCATTCTGAGTAATTTCCCACTCATTCCGCAGCCATTAACCCTTCCGAAATCCAAGAACCTGCAAGATTAAGGGAAAATATTAGAAAGAGAGATCCCTCCAATGTAGGGACTATTAAAAATCTAACGAACTATAATATTTTCACCAAATACCTACCCAAGACAACTCTAGAAAAGTAAGGACATTATAAAGACAAGAGTCCATCGAACACTGCAGCCTTTCAAGTTCAAAGGTGGTCAGACTGCTACCAAGTGGGTTTACTGCCAAACACCTGTAGTCTTAAATCTTTTGCAGTGGTCCCAGAGGGAACTGCACAGGTTTCTGCCCAACACCCTCTTGGAGTCAATCGCATAGCTCCAGATGCTTTGGAATTGCTGGCAGGGTCCTGGGTGTTGTAGGCTCAGGGAGCTTTGTTTTGCAGGCAGGACCATCGGATCTCACAGGATCAAGGAACATGAAGTTCTGGGCCTGTACACTGTCTTTTGGCTACCTACCTCGTATGGTAACGCAGGATGTGGCCAAGAAAGGAGAAGTAAAAAAAGCTATATCAAGAGGGTACATGGTGTAACCATGCCCCTACCTGCCAAGTTTCACAGTTCCACGCCTGACATCTCGAGTCAGTCCTGGTTTTTGCCTCCAGTTGCATGCTGGAACTTATAGGTTTTTTTCCCCCATTGAAAAAATAGGCCTACAAGTCACAGCAGGCAATGCAGGGGAAAAAGCAGGACTGTCTTGAATCCTGCATTGAACTGGGAAACTTGACAGCTATGCCCCTGCTGGGGGCCTGCCTCCCATGCTGCGCCGGCCCAGCGGCGGGCCCGGCTGGCCCCTCCATCCCTTCCTTTAGAGAAAAGCTCTAACAGAACTCCAGGATGGCTGGGGGTACAGTACCTGTCCTTGAGCACCTGCCCACCTGAGACCCTCATGCGCCCCGTTGGGGGCCCAGCTTTCCCTGGAAAGAAAAGCTCTAATGAGACCTGGCCAGAGCTCCGGGAAGGCTGAGAGTGCTACCACACCCTTGGGCAACAGCTGCTGATGTGGGACAGGCACCACCACTCTTACCCAGTAGCAGACTCTGTGCCCCCTGGCAGGGTTTAGAGATTGATGGCCCCACACATGCCCCTCACCCCCCAGCACTCACAACTTTCTTGGTGGTGCCTCCCATTGCGCTGGAGCCTGCCGGTTCTTTGCCAGGGGGTCAGACACCCCTCCAGCCTGGGCCCATTGGAATGCATGCCTCTACTAGATGACCGCTCTCCGAGCCTGTCCATCTGGTAGTTGGCCATAGGAATTCATGCAAGGACCAGATAGCCGGCCTGCTCTGGATTTTCGGTGAGATGCCAATTTGACATTTTTCTTCAGTTGGGTCTATAAGGAGGCCTAACACTTTTGCCAGACCTCCCCCTCTGTCAACTAGGGCACACAGATTCCAAGAAAGCTTTGTCGCTTTGCCCCAGATTACTCTAGACATAGTTTACAGGTCCTGTCTGTGATCCACTTGCTCCTCGCTGTCCCCGGGCTCTGTTTTGAAGCCCCTGCGTCCCTACCAACCCGGCCAAGTGCTGTTGCCCCCCGATGTCGCAGCAGAGCCGGCCTACAAAGGGTGGGCGTGGGGAGAGTCCTGCCGGCCTGCACAAAGCTTTTGGTGCTCTTTCGAGAGGCCACCCTTTCCAGGGTGTTGTCTGCCGGGAGCCCTAAGGGCCCACCGGTCCTTTACCACGGGCCCTTCCCACCCAGGACCATTGGAACGCACAGTGCTACTAGATGCCGCTCCCCAGCCCTGGCCATCATGCGTGTCGATGAACTCAGCTAGCTGCGAGAATTAGTGTGAATTGAAAGACACATTGTTTGTTGACACTTCGAACGCACCTGTCGACTCCAGGGCTACCCCTCTAGGAGGGTCACTTGAATGTCAATTGCACTTTCCCGGGGCCGCAGCTGGGGTCCTCACAGGGACCCTGTTCCTTTTGTCCCCCTATGGTCAGAACCGGCCAGCACTGTCGCAGGATCCCTGGACCTGGCACAGAGGTTGTGTCCTGGCCTCCCTGTTGCCCCCCCCCCACACTCATGGAGCCGGGCAGACCGGATGCCCTTCATGCCCGTGCCAGGTGTGGCTCTCTGTTGTGTCCCACAGCTAACTTTGTGGGACTGCCCTGGAGTGCAGGCCTCATGTCCACATCTGATGGGCAACCTCTCCCCAGGCGCATCGGAACAGCACACAATCCATTACGCTGGAGGTGTGAAGCTGGGGCTCCTTGCTCTTCAGCTCCTATTTACGACCTCCGATCAGACATGGCGATATGTTGAATTTAAGCATATTAGTAAGCGGAGGAAAAAAAATGTACTCGGATTGCCTCAGTAAAAGTGAGTGTAGAGCCCAACTGCTGAACCACGATTCGACGGCAGGCTTTGGAAATGTGTCATGCAGAAGACCAGCTCTGCAACGTCACTAAGAGGGCCCAAAACCTTCTGATCAATGCTCACCCCATGGACGGTGTTAGGCCGGTAGCGGTCCCTGGGGCACCGGAATCAGGTCTTCTAGGAGTCGAGTTGCTTGGGAATGCAGCCCAAAGCAGGTGGTAAATTCCATGTAAGCCTAAATAGGGGCACCAGACCGATGGCCAACAAGTACTGTATAAGGGAAAGTTGCAAAGATATTTGAAGGGAGAATTCATGAGGGCGTGAAACCTTTGAGAAGTAAATTGTGGGGAGGATGCGTGCAGTCCGGAGGATTCAACACGGCGGGCATGTTGGTCACCCGGAATGCTGGATCCACTCGCAGAACTTTTGCCCTGATGTACCCAGCCCCTGAAGGGTGCATTTTCTCCTTGGCGGTGCACCGCGACTGGCTCTGGGTCAGCTGGGAACCTTCTCTGGCAGAGAGTGTTAGTGCCCCCTGGCAGCAATTTCGCAGTGTCTGCAGTGCCGAAGGAGATTGCCCACACACCCTCCTCCGGCAAACGTCCCAGCCTCTCTCGGGGTCGGCAGGGCTGCAACGGGGAACTTGGCCCCCTGCTCCCAGTGCAACTAGGGTAGACTGCCTTCTGTGTGCCCCAACTGTGTCACACTGCTGGACAGAGAGGCCCACAAAGGCACTAGGTGTCTCCGGTGATGATGGTTATCCACCCGACCCACCTTGAAACACGGACCAAGGAGTCAAACATGTGTGCGAGTCGGAGAGATGAACGAAACCCTGTGGCCAATGAAGGTGAGGGCCGGGGCGTGCCAGCTCAGTTGGGATCCTGTCACAGTGGGTGCATCACTGGCCCATCTCTGGGAGCTAGAGCATGAGCGTGCGGGTCTGGGACCTGAAAGATGGTGAACTATGCCTGGGCAGGGCAAAGCCAGAGGAAACTCTGATGGAGATCCGTAGAGGTCCTGTCATGCACTCACCTGTGAGGTATGGTAGCAAGATGCCAAGAGAACATCTGCACCCATATATCGGGTTGGGATGAAAGTGTGGTTATCTGCAAAAAATGTGAAGATACCTGGCAAGAAAAAACTCCTTCCACAGTTCATTGGTCTGTTTGTCATTAACCGAATTATCAATCCTGTAGCTGTTGGTTTGGAGCTACCTACTCGATGGAGAGTACATCCCGTATTTCATGTTTCTTTGATCAAACCATGTGATGCAAAAACCAGATTGCCTGTTCGACCTTTAGCTGTTAAGGTTAGAGGTTCTGAGGAATACGAGGTGAAATCGATCATGGATATGAGATTACGTCAGGGCAAACCTTACTATTTGATTGACTGGAAAGGTTGTGGCCCTGAGGACCAGACATGGGAACCGCTGGAAAACATTCATGCTCCATTGTTATTTCGAAGGTTCCATGCAAGAAGGGGTGTGGAGAGGCCTTTGGGGGATGATACTGTCATGCACTCACCTGTGAGGTATGGTAGCAAGAATCCTTACGCCTTTAGAACGGCGGCCGAACTATTCTCCAAACTTCCTGCTAAACGATACTGAAGATCTGCGTTGAATCACATGATTAGTCACGTGTCCAGGGCACGTATTTAGGTCCTTTCCTCAGAACGCTCTGGGCTTCTGATTGAAGTTTGTTCCGTGCGGTCACTCCCAAACGGAATTCCTTCATCTTTCCGGAGTATCCTGTATTGCCATTTCAGACTTTGTCTTCCCGGCGGCTTTCACCTGCTACTCCTCGTGTTCTCGATTCAACGCAAAGTTCTCTACCAGTCGCGTGCATTCCCAGAGCATATTCAGTATATGCGGCGGCTTCCCTGCCGACCGCGTCGGCTTTCAACTGTATCTTTGTGTGTTCGCCTGTTTCCACGCGAAGGATTCTACCGGATGCGTGCAGTTCCAAAGCACGTTCATGAGGCGGTTTCCCTGCCGGCCTCACTGTCTTCAGGTTCCTTGTCAACCATTCACTGCCGGCGGCTTTCCTCGCGGGACGTCTTCAGCTACTTTCCTTGAACTCCCAGCTGCAGGTCCTTCTACGCGGCAGTCTTGACTGGGGCTGTTCCAACCGCGGAGGCGGTTTCTGTTCATTTAAGGTACAAGACTGTATGTCAGTAATAATGTCCTAATAGGACTCTCCATGTCAAAGTTTGCTCCAGTGGGTGAAACTGCCTGACAACCCAGAGGGGTCTTTAAGTTCATATTTTTTGTTGTGTTATCACTGGAGAATATTAGTTTGGACTCATTAAGTCTTCAAGGGTGAATAACGTACTGCACCTTAGTGAGAACCTAACAACATATCATGTCGGAGAATGATGTTATGTGCATTGAACAATGAACGCTATAGTGTGGGGAGGGGACTTTAATTGTACCCTGAATCCTAGAATAGACAGGTCAGATGACAAATCAGGGAAGCCAGCGCCAGCGGCTAAAGCGCTGGGGACAATGTTGGAAGACCTAGGCCTAGTGGATGTCTGGAGGAAGCTGCATCCATTGGATAGACAATACTCGCACTACGCAGCACCACATGACTTGCACACGAGGCTAGACTATGTGTTTGCAGCGTCCGAGATATTGGGAGAAATGATGGGAGCGGAATATAAGGCTAGTGTATTATCCGATCACTCACCTCTGGTCGTAGAGTGGCGATATCAACCCCCCAGGGCGCGCATCCTGACATGGAGATTCAGAACTGAGGCGTTACAAGACGCTGGGTTTCGAGAGGACCTGAGGGAGGCCTTTGAGGAATATTTTGAAACTAACACGGGCAATGTACGCTCTGTGGGTACAGTATGGGAGGGATTTAAGGTGGTGGTGCGGGGGGTCGCTATATCGAAATCTAAAGGGCTCCAAGGGGGCATTGAACAGGAACTTCAGGAATCAGAAAGAGAGCTGGAGGGTCTCATGCAAAATGAGGAGACAACCCGGGAGAACAGTGCCAAGATAAAAGACTTACCGTTAACCTGCAGTGGACTCTGGGATAGATTATGCAAATTAAATTACAAGAAATACACTGAGAGACTACATGCAGGGGGGGATAAGCCGGGTAGATTGCTGGCCTGGCTGTATAAGAGCGAGACCCCCCGCTCAGTGATTAGAGAGATCAGGGATGCGGAAGGCCGAACCCATAACACCCAGGAGGGGGTAAATGAGGAGTTCCTCGAGTATTAAAGACAACTATACGAGGACACAGGGGAGGATATGAACCAAGACATACTGGGAACAATAGAGGATATAGGGCTACCCACCCTGGATGATCTAGAATGTGCAGATCTGGATGCCCCTGTTACCTCTGACGAACTGGAAGTGGTGATCCAACATCTGCCCACATGTAAGGCGCCTGGGTCAGATGGGTTGCCTAGCGAGTTTTATAAGACATACAAGCAGGAGCTACTCCAGCCGTTGCTTGACATGTTTAATGAAGCCTACGAGCGGGGGAATTGCCACCGTCCCTCCGCGAGGCAGTGATCATCCCACTTTTGAAACCAGGCAAGCCAGCCATGGAGTGCGGGTCCTATAGACCCTTGTCCATGAGCAATCAGGACAGTAAAATACTCACGGCAGTATTAGCCAATAGGCTAAAGAGGGTGATTGGTAAATTGATACACCCAGATCAGACGGGCTATGTCCCTGGTAGGAATATCACAGACAACCACAGGAGGCTGCACCATATCATTGATTACACCGGGGAGGACATGGGTGAGTTGGCTATCGTGTCGCTAGATGCGGTCAAAGCCTTTGACTCGGTGTGGTGGCCATGGTTGAAAGCGACCCTGAAAGGTTACGGAATGGGCCCTGGATACATCAGGTGGGTCCAGATGTTGTATAGCACCCCGGTTGCGAGAGTTAAAACGGGATCCACAATTTCAGACAAATGGCAACTCAGCAGAGGGACCAGACAGGGATGCCCCTGGTCACCCATGTTATACATACTGCCACTAGAGCCGCTGGCAATATGCCTGCGACAACAATACGGAGATTTGGGGATCCGTACGATAAGTGGCATGCACCTGATATCGCTGTATGCAGATGACATGCTCCTCTATTTGCGCTACCTGGAGGAAAACCTGCAATATGTACTGGAGGTGATGGATCGTTATGCCACCCTCTCGGGCATATCGGTGAACCCCGGGAAGTCTAGTTGTTCCCCTTGGGAAGGTATAAGAGTGTCCCGTTGGAGAGGCTGCCTATCCTACAAATACCCTGGCAACCTGAGACATTTAGGTATCTGGGAGTAAACATTTATCACAGGACGGAAACAGAGCACAAACATAATACAGAGAAAGTGATCAAGGGAGTTAAGAATAGTATGGTGTTCTGGTCTAGATTACCCCTATCTATGATGGGGAGGGCAGCTTTTCTCAAAATTGTGGTTTTGCCCAGACTCTTACATTTCTTTGTAAATGTCCCGTATTTGATTCCCAGAAGTTTTTTCAAGAGACTTTATGGTATGTGCAGGAGCTTCATATGGAGCAACTTCAGGAACAGAGTGGCCCTGGGGAAACTACAGAACTTGTGTGACGGGGGGGGGCATAAACTTGCCGAACTTTGAGCTTTATTATCTGGCGGGGCAGCTGTTGTTTGTGGCCAGGTGGTTGTCGTCAGAGGACTCAGCAGAAGCTAGACTTTTGCAGGGCGACTTGGCTCCATACTTTCTGAGAGAGACGGTGTGGCTACAAAAGAGTAAACTGGTGGGAAGAGGGAGACTATTGGAGCTGGGTTGGGAGGTCTGGCGCAGGACGTGGAGAACGGTGGGTGATCCGGATCCGCTCTCCCAGCAGGTTCCGCTGGTGGCACTGTGTGGAAACGACTCCCAATTGCTTGAGGTAGTCCGTAGATACTGGGAACCGATGGGCTTGGCCACCCTCGGGGATATATGGCAGGAGGGGGAGGTATTGGAATTCCAGAGTTTGCAGGAGGAGACAGGGGTGCATAGAGGCCAATATATAACTTACACCAGACTCACGAAACGGGTGAGAGGTGGCCTGAGACGGTGTTAGCCGAAGAACCTGATGCTGCCCTGGAAACGATGTACAATGTTTCGGAGGGCGGGCACGAAATATCCAGGGTATACAAGCTCCTGAGAGCTAAGGCTGGGAAGGCATTGCTTCAACTGAGGCAGGACTGGGAGGAGGAGGTAGGAGGACCCATGACAGAGGGGCAATGCGAGACTCCAACAGATCCAGTTGTATGTCACCCATAAGGCTTATCTGACCCCCGGGAAAATAGCCAGGTTTGGAGGCTCAGCCACACAGAAATGCCCCAGGTGTGGGGAGGTGGAGGCGGGGTTGCTACAAATGTTCTGGGCCTGTCCCGAGGTGCACAGATTCTGGGACGAAATAAAGACTAAGATGGCCGCTGGGAGAGTGGTGCTGGATGTGGGGTCGGCTTGGGCATGCATGCTCAGGATTTTTCCCAGGACACGCAATCTAAAGCACATAAGCAAGATGAAGGACCTGGCTTACATCCTGGCCAAGCGTAGGATTGCAATGGGCTGGAAGGCGGCCCACAGACCTAGGGTGGGGACATGGTGGGCGGACCTCCTGAGATGGGCGGAAGCAGAATCAGTAGTATGGTTTGAAGCCGTTACCAGGGGGGGTGAGGAGGAAGTGGGCCCCCTGATAGCCTGGTGACAATTAGTGACCTCTATGGTAAACCCCCACCAGGTTAACCATGAAATAGAAGACTCAGACGAGTCTACAAGCACTGTGATTCACGAAAACGCTCCTGTAGATGACACAGATGAGCCGGCTCAAGTTTATGAGGTGGGTGGGGAGAGGACGGAGAATAACACTGTATAATGTGACGGTTTGATATTGATTATGTACGTCCCGAAAAGCAGTATTGTTTGTTGGTTTTGTTTGTTTAAAATAATACAAATAAATTTAAAAAATAAAAATAAAAATGAACGCTATCCAGACTACACCATCCCGACTCTAGTTCGGCCCTCGTTCTGTTCGGGATTAGCTTTCTACTAACCTTCCCTTCCTTGTCGTTGTTTTCCTTTTTGGATTCATTTGGAGCTTCCTGGTTTTTCACATTCCTCAAGTCATCTAATCAATTAAGGTTAGTGCAGAACTTAAGTGACTATTAGGATATTCCCAGTGGAGGTTCTGTTATTTACCCATTGTTTTCTTGTAACAGATTGGAGGCTGTGCATAGTTATTCATCCTTTCAATTGATTGTTCACTCTGGCTGTAAATTACTTCAGGCAGTGAGTGGAATCATTAGAAAGGATTCTTCCTTGAGGATTCGTCACTGAAGGTTGAGAAGAAAAGACTTTGAGCCTTCGTGTATCCTTTTCTTATCATACACGTATCCTTTTGTGGTTGTAGTTTCCAGTGAGTATTGGGTGGCATGTCAGGTCCTGATGTGCAAATCGCTTGTCTGACCTGGGTATAAACCCTTATAATCAAACCATCTTGTAGCTACCCTCAAAAGTTTCACTCTGGATAGCTTGCAATCGAAAACCCCCAGTTTTATCTGATAAAGCGAATGAATAAAGGTCTTGAACCTGTTCTCAAACGTTAAATGGGTAAGAAGGCCGGCTACCTGGGGTGAACCTCTTTTGGTAAGCAGAACTGGTGCTGTGGGATGAACGGGCTGCTGGATTTAGGTGCCTGATGCCGATGCTCATCAGACCCCAGAAAATGTGTTGGTTGATATAGACAGCAGGAAGGTAGCCCTTCAAGTCGGAATCAGGAGTTTGTAACAACTCACCTGAATCAACTAGCCCTGAAAATGGATGCCGCTGGAGTGTCGGACCCATACTTGGCCTTCGCATGCGCTGAGAGCAGCAGGGGCTTAGCTGCGATGAGTAGGATGGCCACTGCGGTGCACATGGAAGCCTGGGGTCAGGGCATGGGTGGCAGTGCTGCAGGTGCAGATCATGGTGGTAGTAGCAAATATTCAAACGAGAACTTTGAAGGCCGAAGTAGAGAAGGATTCTATGTGAACTGCATTTGAAGATGTGTCACTCGGTCCTAGGAGATGGGCCAGCACCATTCAGAAGGGATGGGCAATTTCCTCCTTGGCCCTCAGCCAATTAAAGGGAGTCTGGTTCAGATCTCCAAACCCGATGTGAAGATGGGCGCCCTCTGGGCATCCAGTGCAGTAACGCAAACGATCACATAGAAGCTGGCGTGACTCCCAGGGCAAGTTCTCTTTTCTTTGTGAAGGGCAGAGCATCCTGGAATAGGTTTGCCCTGAGAGAGGGGCCCGAGCCTTGGAAAGTGTTGTGATTCCGGCGGCGTCAGGTGAGCTCTTGCTTATATGGGAGATGGTGTAAATCTCGCACGAGGCTGTACCCATATCTGCAGCAGTTCTCCAAGGTGAACAGCCACTGGCATGTTGGACCATTGTAGGAAAGGGAAGTCGGCAAGTCAGATCTGTAACTTTGGGCAGGGGCTTGGCTGGGTCACTCAGGCTGGGGCACAAAGCGGGGATGGGCACGTGCTGCGGTTGGATGAGGCGTTCCCCTCCAAACCCCCCTCCCACCTCACAGGGAGGCACACCCATTCTGGATGTGAACCAGGCCCTTCATGTGGCTCGCCCCAACTGCACTGGTTGCCTCTCTCTGTTCCCCTCCCAGGGCTCTGGGTTGGCGTTCTGCCTCAGTGGATGCCTAGCAGCCGACTTGGAACTGGTGTGGGCCAGGGGAAACTGACTGTTTCATTAAAACAAAGCATTGCAGAGGCCTGCCACGGGTGTTTATGCGATTTCTGCTCAGTGCTCTGAATATCAAAGTGAAGAAATTTAATGAAGCGTAGGTAAATGGCAGAAGGAACTATGTATCTCTAAAGGTAGCCAGATGTCTAGTCACATATTTTTTTTCACTTTATTAGGTTTTGATTACAACTGGGTAACAAGCAAAACAGTCATGCATGCAAAAGACTGGTGTATAATACAGCATAACATAGCGAATCAGAGCACATTTCAGGTCATTACCTCATAAAACATATACATTATCTGGTGCAGGTCACAGAGGTGTATTTCGTGAGATGGGGGGTGGACCCAAATGTGTTAATCCCGGGTATAGGTAAGCTTGGGTGGGCATTGTGTCTCTACCCAGTGTTCCACGTACGTTTTTATTAATATTTTCAAAACCAGTTTTAATCCCAGAACTCACCCTCACCCCCATGTCCCATCCGAAATCCCTTACAGTCCTCTTTTCCATCTTGCTGGTATAGAGTCCAGAATCCCCTTCAATTTTTAAGACCATTCTTGCCTCTGGGTCTTCATCGTCCTCCCCTGTCTTACATAGGGCCATCATCCCATGCTATATTGACCGCTTAGGCCAGGCCCAACAGTGTTTAATTTTTCTCGGGCACCATGCTACTCTGGAGTCTTTCTGTAGGAATTTCATCACCAGGTCCCAGTCTGCCACGAATCCCTGGTAGTGCCGTTGAAGGGAATAGGTTGCCCGTTCCAAGGACACAAACTGCCACACTTTGCTCACGCATTCATGTTCTGTGGGTGGTTCCTTCGATTTCCCTTTCTGTGCCATCAACAGGGCCCCTGACAGCATTAATATCACATGCACCTTTTGTTGTGCTTTTCGAGTGCGGATCTACAATTGTTCCTGCTAGTCCCAAGATAGCCATGCCTAGGTTACCCTTTCGTTTGGTCTCCACCATTTCATCTATAGCGACTGTTATCTTTTCCAAGTACCTTTGAATTCGGGGGCATTCCCACCACACATGACTCCATGTCCCCTCTTCCCACATTCCCTCCAACAGTCTTTAGGTACCTGTAGGAATAACTTGTCAATGACTTCGCGATGAGGTGCCTTTGGCACATCAGTTTTACCCATAATTCTTATAGTTGGACTGATCTTGTGATATTGGGCATAATAGCCCATAGTTGTGCCCACTCTATTTCCACGATCTGCCAACCCACAGTCTCTTTCCCAAATCTTCATATATTGTATGTGTCCTGCTTCTTCATTTTGTTCGATGAATTTATAGAAGATTCCAACTATGTTTTTATCTCGAGAGTTCTCTGGTAGTTGTTTTTCAAAAGGTGGTGGAGGCCTTAATGCTGCCTTCTTGACTCAAGGCTGCAGCAGCCAGTGTCTCATTTGCGTATATCTAAACTCTCCCCTTCTTCCCGCGAGAAATCTGCTTTACAATAGTTGAAGGACGTAATCTCACCACACTCAAACATATCCATTAACTTTAGGCATCCACCCTTTACCCATTTGTCGAACCCTGTCCCTCCCACCCCCGGTGAGAATTGTAGGTTGTGAAATATTGGGGTACATCGTGGCAGAAAGGTTGTGACATCTATTGTGGTTACTAGTTCGTCTCATGAATCTCTCACTAGAATTCCAATCGAACGGCGTTATAGATTTTGTGGCCTGTCCCTCTTAGGTTTCCAAAGTACTGTTTCAAGATGACCTCCTACAACCCTCTCATCATTTTTCTCCACACCTTTTGTCTATCATCTTTCAACCAATTTCTAATTACCCTGATTTGGACAGCCAAGTAGTATGCCCTCATATCTGGATCCCCCATGCCTCCACGCATGGCATTTGCATTCTTCTTCTTGCCACACAGGGCTTTTTATTATTCCAGACAAATTTCCCTACGTGCCTTTCAACTGCTCTGAAGAATGACTTGGGAACTTTCGTTGGTATCGTCATGAAATAATATAAGATTTTAGGGAGGTTGAGCATCTTGATTACGTTAACCCTTTTTATCCATGATATCCTAAGTGGGCTCCATTCTTGTAGAAATTGTCTAATGTTAGTCAATAGGGGAGGATAGTTTGTTGCGTATAATGAGTGAGTATCTTTAGTGATGCTGACCCCCAGGTATTTCATCACTGTGTTTGCCCAACTGTAGTGGAATAGACTTTTAAGCTCCCGTTCTTCTCCCTTTGGTATTATTAAATCATGGGCCTCCGATTTATGGGTGTTAATTTTTAACCCTGCTACCGATCTGAACTTAGCCAGTTCCCTTTCCAAGGCCCTAATGGACTTTACTGGGTCTGTAAGTGTTAGCAACATGTCATCTGTGAAAGCAGTTACTTTATGGGGATGCCCCCCAAATGGAATGCCTACTATGTCTGCAGTATCTCGAATTGTGGCCAACAGCGATTCTAAGTGTATCGCGTACAGCAATGGGTCACATACAGCAATGGGGAGAGAGGGCAGCCTTGTTTTGTTCCTCTTGTTACCTTGATTGGTTGTGATAGCTGTCCATTTATCATCAAGCAGAGGCTGGGATTGAAGTAGTTTGCCTTTATCATTGAGATTATTTTAGCCCCAAACCCCATTTTTTTCATAGTGGCGAACATGAATTGCCATTCCACCCTGTCGAACGCGTTCTCAGCATCTAGTGCTAATAGGCGTGCTGGTACATTCTTTATATTTGACTTTTGTACTAGGTGTGCTACCCTTCTGGTATTGACACCTGTCTGTCTGTCATCTATAAACCCTGATTGGTCTGTGCCAATGAATGACGGAAGATGGTAGTCTAGCCTAGATTTTTGCATCTATGTTTATTAGTGCGATTGGCCTATAGGATTTATAATATGCCAGATCTTTGCCTGGTTTCGGAAGCAGGACCACCTTGGCTTCTTCCATTGTTGGTGTTATTTTCCCCTCCTCCCCCAAAATTATTGGATAACTGGACCAGGTGTCAATCCGTCGGGCTCTCGGCTTTGTTATTGGGCAGTGAGTTAATTGCCCTGTGAACCTCCTCAGCCGTAATGTCCTGGTCCAGATCTATAGTTTCCTGCTATGTTAACTTTGGGGTATGGTACTTATCCGGGCATTCTTTTTGCGTCTGTTCTAGGGGGTTGTCGGATTTATATAGCTCAGAGTAAAACTCTGCCAATTCTCATGTTATCTCGGACAGCTCATTACTCTCTCCTCCTTTTGATTAATTTGATTCTTGGTTCTAGCTTTTTCTTCCTTCCTTCGTAATCTGGCTAGCAATCTGTCCACCTTATTAGCCTTTACATAGTATTTCTGTCTAAGATGAAGCAATGCCCGCTCTACTTCCCTCGTTTGCAATACTTCCAGTTGTCCCCTTATGGCCCTGTATTCTCGTCGTGTTTCACCACTGGCTTGGCCCCCATCTTGGACATGACTTGTTTTAGTCTACCCCCCAATTCCCTTTCCATCTGTCTCCTTCCTTAACTCTGCAGGCTTTAACTGCAATGATCTTTCCTTTGATCGTGCCATTGAATTTGCCCCACCTCGGGTTTTGGCTTGTGTCTCCCAGCTTATTATCTTGGAAGAATTCCTCAATACCCTTCCTTATTTTCTCCCTCAGTATTCCGTCTTTGAATATATATGATGGGTATTTCCATTTCAACAGCCCCAGTGAAATTACCCTTCTCTTCACTCTCCAATGTGATTGGCGCGTGGTCTGATAGAGCTATTACCCTTACTTCACTTTCTGCTACCATACCCAGCAAGCTTCGGGAGAGCCACATATAGTCTATCCTTGAGGAAGACCTGTGTATGTGGGAGAAGAATGTATATCCCTTTGTGTCTCCCCTCTTTTCCCCTCCAAGCATCTACCAGTGCTAGCTTGTCTATTCTTTCACTCCGTTCTCTCGAGGGTTTGCCCTTGGTGCCCATTCTACCTGTGCTCCTATCTGCTCTTGGATCCCAGGTCATATTAAAATCTCCTGTTAGAATGATTTATCCTTTGGAAAATTTGTTCAACTTGCTTAGTTTCTACTGGATGAATTTATCTTGCCCTGAGTTTGTTGCGTAGATAGTGGCTATAGTGTATGATTCTCCCCTTTTCTGTAGTTTTACTGCGAGGTATCTGCCACTGGGGTCTTTTTCCCATTCTGTTGCGGTGAGTTTGAGGGTGGTTCTTATGGCTATCCGTATCCCTCCTTTTTTCTTCCCTTTGTTTGATTGAAATATTTGATTGTATCCCTTAAGTCTAAGCTGGTGCGTATCGGTCATTTGCAGGTGTGTTTCCTGTAATGTCAGGAGGTCTGGTTTGTCCCTCTGCCGGAATCTTTCCAATTTTTTCCTTTTCAAAGGGGAGTTAAGCCCCCTGACATTCAATGACATAATGGTCATAGTGCTGGACCTAGCCATCTCCTGGGTTGTTCCTGGATCTGTATCTGTACCCCTTTCTGGCTCTGATGGTACGCCCCCCTCTCTTTCCCCTTCCCCAAACACCCTCTCCCCCCCCATCCATCTGGGTGGACTGAATCAGTATCTAACACCCCCTGAATTGCCATCTCGGGGAATGAGCCCATTACTCCGCCGAGCCCTATTAACAGCAGGCTCTCCTGAGCCCATTTCTTGATCCCAGGTCCTGCCTTCCCTCCCCCCAAAATTACCTTTCTAACACATTTGCCCTGCCCAGGCTATCTTATTTAAATATTCTCTGGAACCCTCTTTGTTCTTGCTATGTTGATGTAGGGTCCTTCGGGCCCTTCTTGATGCTCACCCTAGTCCATTCCAGGTTTTCCTGGTTTCTTGGCTCTTCGCTCTGGGTTCGCTGGTTCCTGCTTCTTCCTCCTCTATTCCGAGTATGCCCACTCCGTTGCAGGTTGTGATGTGGTGTTGTCTGCCCTCCCATTCGAATACCAGGAGGAAAGGGAAAGTCCAGCAATATCAAATGTCCTTTTCACTGAGGAATCTCACTACAGGGCCCAGTGTTAATTGGGTTAAGTCCTGAAAAAGTTGTAGTTCTGAGGCATTATATTTTAGCTGTTTCACTTTCCTAGCTGCAAAAAGGATCTCCTCCATATGGCCATAGTCATAAAGGGCCACCAGGATGTCTCTAGGTCTGGCTCCCGGTTCCTTCCTCAGCGTACCCACCCTGTGGACTCTGTCCAATTTTAGTTCAGTGTCCCCTTTCAATTCTATTAGGTCTGCAAGTATTTACCGGACTGCTGCCTTGAGATCTTTGTCTTGCACAGCTTCAGTCAGGCCTTTTATCCTTGCATTTAATCTCCTCGACCTGTTTTCAAGGTCCTCAGTCTGCAGTTCCAGGTTGTGGGTGGCAGTCGCCAGCTTTTCCACGAGTTTGTCTGTTTTCCTGGCGTCTTCTGCCAGGTCCTGCAGCGCCGTCTCGTTCGTGTCCACTCATTCCTCCAGTTTGTTGATGTCTCCTTTTACTTCGTGAAGAGCTCACTACCAGTCTTCTCTGATCTTATGTAACTGGGCCGGGACTGTTCCTGCAATTTTATCTCCACAGTCTTGGAAGTACCTTCTAAGAATCTCATGCGTTACTGCTTGGTCTGATTCCTCTTCACCTTGTGGGCCCCTGCTTTCCTGTTTCTCCGGGCTTCCCTTTGCTTCGGACTCGGTCTCTTTGTCCTTCCTCCATAGTTTTTGGATGGTGCCATCCTGTTTTTTTTGTGCCTTTGATTGCAGCTTGCACTTGTTTGCCCCTGTTTTTCAACATCTTCCCTTGTGTCCCCTTATAAAGGTGTCCTGTCCTTCGGGGCGCTTCCTTTTCTTTAGATTGCCCATAGAGGGTCTTGTGGGCCTCCGATATGCCCCTGGTGTCTGGAGTCCTCAAGGAATTTTGCTTAGTCTATTTCTCCCCCGTCCGGGTTCTGGGCTTTCCTTCACTATAGAAGGCTCTTTTGTATCTTGGCTGGAGAGGTTACTTCCCCTCCTCCTTGTCCCTCCTTTTAGTTCTTATATCTCAGCGTCCCCCAGGTTGAGGGTATCCCCACCCTTAAGGGCCTCTCCCTTCTACGTGCTTAATGCCCACTTTTTCTATGAGTGTTATAGCGCTACCATGGAAGAATACTCACGGAGCAGGAGATTGAATGACGCTCTAGTAGAAGCATACGAACATGGTATGCTACCAGATACCATGTGAGAATCATCAGTCACACCAATCCTCAAACCAGGGAAGCAGCCACTTGATTGTGGATCATATGGGCCCCTCTCCATGATCAATCAAGATAGTAAGATACTAACGGCAGCCCTTGCCAACAGACTAAAACAGGTCATAGCAACCCTAGTACATACATACCAAACGGGATATGTCCCAGGCTGCAATACATCGTGGAACCTGAGGAGAGTTCACCACGTCATCGACCAAACTAACCACATGCCAGGAGATAGTGCGGTAGCTTCCCTAGACACAGTGAAAGCTTTCAACTCAGTGCACTGGGACTGGCTGCTGTACGTGTTAGCACATTTTGGGATAGGTCCAAGGTTTCTGAGATGGATCAAGCTGATCTATACAAAGCCTAAAGCCCGGGTCAAAACAGGCAGACAAGTTTCGGAGGATTTGGGGCATCCACAGAGGCACGAAACAGGGCTGTCCATTGTCACCAATGCTCTACATACTGGCCCTAGAGCCCCTGGCAGCCTTCCTCAGGAAGGAATAAGCCGATGCAGGGATAAGAATAGATAACACTATCCACGTAATCTTTCTTTATGCAGATGACATGCTCCTATATGTCAACCAGCCGGAAGAGAACCTGCTGCACCTACTAGACGTCATAGCAGATTTCACCAAAATGTCGGGCATATGCATCAATAAAGACGAGTCCTGTTTGTTCCCCCTAGCAGAACTCGGAGAGCTAAGAGCAGAACTACCCATACTGGGCCTGAAATGGACACGCAACTCCTTTTGCTACCTGGGAATTAATATACACCACGGCCCAGCGACATTGCACCAAAATAATACACTGGTGGAGCTCAAGAAGGTCACGACTTCCACGACATTCTGGAAGACGTTGCCCCTAGGGCTACCGGGTAGGGCAACACTGCTGAAAATGATAGTGCTCCTCCGCCTATTATACCATTTCACCAATATACCCTATGACATACCCAAAGCATTTTTTCAACAACTGGATATGACCATCAGAGAATTCCTGTGGGGAGGGTGCAGGAACTAAGAAGCTCTAAGCACACTACAAAAGGATCACTATCCGGGTGGGATAAAACAACCGCATTCTGAACTATACTACCTAGCAGGCCAATTACAATTTGCTGTAAACTGGTTAGGCGATGAGCCCTCCCTACATACAATACTCTTACAACCCGCATTGCGCCACTGCTACTTAAGAGATAATACTGTCTAGTAAGACCCTGAACCATAAACCCCCTTTATTCATTGCACTAGGCCTCACCCTGTGGCGAAGAGCATGGAAGATTGTAAAAACCCCGGACCCTTGCTCCATACATGTCCCCCTCGTGGGACTCATTGATAGCCAACCGAGAGCCCTACACACATTTCGAAGGCATTGGGAAACTAAAGGAATTGCCCACATAGGTGATTTATAGAAGGAAGGACAGTGGATTGAGTTCCAGGGGTTAATGGCAGACCACGATATATATAAAGGCTAATTTATGTTATACAAAGGCATGATCGAGAAAATAAACAAAAGATGGGCCGGGCTAAATATGGAAAAGGGAACAAATGAAGTACTCGATACATGGTTCGATGTGGCAGAGGGAGGACACACTGTGTCCAGACTGTACGAATTGCTCCTGCACAACTATAACACCACGCCATCGCTGCACGCAGCAAATGGGAAAATGAGCTGGTGGAGAGCACTAACTGACACAGAATGGGGGAGGGCCCTAGTGTATATAAAGAAAGGTCTCCCGAAACACCAGATTTCAATTAACAATACGTAACACAGAGAGCATATTTAACCCCGGACAGGCTATCCAAAATGGGTTGCAAGTCAGGGCAGTCATGTCCAAGATGCGCCACAGAAAACGCAAACATGCTACACATGTTCTGGTCATGCTCGGTGATCAGGAAATTCTTGGAGAAGATTAAAGCTAGAGCGGCCAAATGTGGCATCCAATTGCATGCGTGGCAGCCAGAATCCTACCTGCTGGGACTATTGCTGGTAGGCAACAGACAATTAGCACACCTAGCCAAAGTGAAGGACCTAATTTGGAGAAGACCACATTAATGCCCTTCTGGGTTCTCATGATCTATCAGTCTTGATTTCGTGTAGTGCTAACTGCATTTCTTTGCCCTTTCCGGTTTGTCACCCTCGGCTTGCAATTTCTGTGTGTATTTCGTGTAGTCTAGTTTCTCTAGTTTTTCCCAAATGGTGATACATTTTAGTCTCTCTAAGCTCCCCTGGTTCTTCCCGTTAGTCCCACTGTTTTAGCTTTCCTTGCTACGTCGTCTTCTATATCTGACAGTTCCCTCAGCACGTCCCTTCTGAGTCCTCCCATCCTCCCTATTGGTGCGCCCTATACCAACACTTTAAAGGTGTACCATAGAGTGCCCATCCTGTCTACGCTTCCAGTGTTAAGCTGAAAATATTCCTCTATCACGTCTGACATATAACTTTGGAATCCCTCCTCCAGCAGGGCTTCTGCGCACAGTCACCATGTTGGTATAGGGGTTCTCGTGGCAGTGTGCAGCCATGTTGCCATTAATGGGGCATGGTCTGAGAGGGTCCTTGCTTTAAACTCCATTTCTGTGAATTTGCCTAGGGTTTCTCTTCTGGTGAACACATAGTCTATTCGTGTGTATTCACCATGCGGAGCAGAAAAATGCGAATTGCCTCGGTCTTTGCCGTGTTTATCACTCCAAAAATCCGCTAGGCAGAGGTGGCTCAAGAGGGTTTTTAAGGTTTTCACTGGTGGAGCTGGTTTCTTGAATTTGGTGTCTGATCTATCTAGTAGCGGGTTGAGTGTGCAATTGAAATCCTCCTCCACCCAGATGTTTGTTGCTCCCCTGTATGTGATATTTGGGGACCCAATGATCTGAAGAACCCATGGGCGTCTTGGTTGGGGGCATACGTGTTTACGAGACACACTTCTCTATTTTCCAGTTGGCATTTAAACTTTGGTAAATGTTCCATGGGTTGCTCATTGCTGCAGCAGTCAGGCAGTTGTTTTTTTGTGTGAGAGGTTCCTTTACTACCTCCCGCTGCATGGACATGTCAGTCCTCCTCGTCTTGTCTATAGTGAAGGTCCCTTTACAGTCCGGGGCACAAGGATGGCTTTCACCATTGGTGGTCACTCAGGTGCGTTGTCATTGTTGCATCTGGCTGCCAGTTGGGGTATGCCCTGTTCGTCCATCCAGGTGTGGGCTTCGGTGGTGGTCTCAAGGAAATAAGATTTCCCGTTATGTAGCACTTTTAATTTGGCCGGGTATAGAAGCATGTGTTGCAGGTTCGCTTTTCTGCAGCGTTCTTTTGTTGGACCAACACCACCCTGTGCTTCTGCACTAGCACTGTATAGTCGGGGTAGATAGCCAGACTCAAGGAGGTTCTAGTGATTGTGCCACCTTCTATTGAAAAAGTGAGGATCTTCTCCCAGTCTTTAAAGTTCATGATTTTAGCTATCATAGGCCTCAGTGGGGCACCTGGCGGTGGTCTTTTGACCAATGATCAGTGGGCTCTCTCCACTGTGAAGCCCTGTGAGAGTGTGCCAGAGCCGACCTCTTGTAGCAACAGGTTTTTGATGTAGTTGGTAGGGTCTCTGCCCTCCTCTCCTTCCAGCAGTCCCATTATGCAGATGTTATTTCTTTAGGCTCTGCCTTGTGCGCCCTGGGCCCTGTGTTCTTGGGTTTGTATTCTGCCAAGCATATCAGTGATTTGGGTTTGGGCGGGAGTGATATTTCTGGCGTTTTCTTGCACTACGTGTTCTGCGGTGCCCATTCTGTTCACCAGTGCCTGTATCTTGGCGTATGGCGTAATAGGCCCACGTCCACTATTACAGCATCCATTTTCTGTTCTAGTGCGGATTATAGTGCTACAATCGCCTCCAGGATAGGGCTGTCTTCTTGGCGCAGTGCCTGCAGGTCAGTCTGCATTGTATTAGTGTCTGCGGAGGGGATGTGGGCCATTTTCTCTTATAAGCATAGGATTCCATTATTGTTTGTTTACCTTTGCCGCTCCGCTGTTTGGCATTTCCGCTGTTCCTTGCTGGGCCTTTCAGTGGCGTTGTCTGCGGCAATCTTGGGTGTGCGAGGTGATGTCTGTGCCCGGGGTTGTCGGGTGTCTGCTTGCCTCACTCACCCGTGTGTAATACAGGTGTTTTAGGCTGGCCCAGGGTCAAGTGTGCTCAGTATGTTCCTTAATCTCTTAGGGTCAATGTAGTTAGGCTGTGCTGCAACCCGAGTTGTGGTAGCAAAATGTACTGTATTGTGTAGCCAGGGCCCAGAGGACAGTATTCCTAGGGCTGTTGTTGCTCCTGCCGAGTGCCTGGTGGTTCTTTTTAGAGTGGGGGGGTGGACAGAGCGAGTACTCCACTGCAGGGGCGCCCAGCGTTGTTGCCTTCTGGGGTGGGGTGGGCGTAGACCGTGAAGCACGTTCGCTGCGCGCGCTGATCGTCGCGCTCTCCGGTGCAATTTGTATGTGGCCCTATATGGGAGCTTGGGGCTGCTCAACACAGGTAGCGGCCACAACACAATTCAGGGGCGCTGCTGCACAGTCACTCCGCCAGCGCTACACTCATGGTCCGCGGGCACAGCGCCTCTCGGGACCCCACACCTCTTCACCTGCCAGCACCTTTCCCAGAATAGCCCCAATCGTAGTCCTGTCGTTCTCCAGTGGGCTTCCCGGGTCGATGCGCGGCTCTCCTTGCTCACTTCACGCTCACTATGCTACGAACGCCTTGCCTCCCCCTCACACCCAAACGTTGCATCGGAACCATGCGGTTTCGGGTCTGACAGTTCCTCAAGTGTTGTGGTGCAGAATTGTGCTGTTATTTTGCAAAACAGACCGATTTCAGGATCTTTCATGTGGATCTAGCAGACGCTCTCGTTTTTGCTGCCTCACTGCTGGCCATGCCCCCCATGTCTCATATAATTAATGATGTGCATGAATGGATGAATGAGATTCCCACCTTTCCATACTTACTATGTAGTGAAACAGCATCCATGGGAACTAGCTTGGCAAAATCAGCGTGGAAGAACCTGTTGAGCTGGACTCTAGACTGGCACTGTGAAGAGAAATGAGAGGTGTAGGATAAGTTGGAGGCCCTTGGGCCACTGGTGAAATACCACTACTCTCATCTTATTTTCATTTACCCATTGAGGTGGAGTGGAGGGGGTGAGCCCCATGAGGCTCTTGCTTCTGGCTCCAAACAATAATGCAGGTGTTCTAAGGCGAGCTCAGGGAGGACAGAAACCTCCCTCAGAGAAGAAGGGCAAACACTTGCTTGCTCTCAATTTTCAGTATGAATACAGACTTTGAAAGCAGGGCCTCACGATCCTTTTGACTTTTGGGGTTTTAAGCAGGAGGTGTCAAGAAAAAAATACAACAGGGATAACTGTCTTGTGGCAGCCAAGCATTTATAGCAGTGTCGTTTTTTGATTCTCAGATGTCGGCTCTTCCTATCATTGTGAAACAGAATTCAACAAGCATTGGATTGTTCACCTACTATTGCGAAACGTTAGCTGTTAGCTGGATTCAGTCCATCGTGAGACAGGTTAGTTTTTCATTTTTTTAGTTTTTTTTAAATAGGTTAGTTTTACTGTACTGATGATGTGTTGTTGCAAAGGTAATCCTGCTCAGTACAAGATGAACCCCAGGTTCAGACATTTGATTTGTGTACTTGGCTGAGGTTCTAATGGGGTAAAGCTACCATCTGTGGGCCGTTGAATAGAGCCGCTTCGGGGCTCGAGTGTGAACACCCCCCTCCAGCCGATGTCAGAGTGGCAGGCCCCACCTACAGGAGGGAGGGAACAGAGGCTGGTCCTTTGTTGCGGATGGCAGCCCAAACCCCATATGCACCGACCCCAGACAGCAGCAGGGACGCTCTCAGGGCCACCATGACATCTGGTCTGAGGGCCCGGCTGGCTTTCTGGTTTATCGGCAAGACTCTACTGGCCATCTGGCCAGGGCTGTTGGCCCAAATGACCTGAGGGGCAGTCGGCCCTGCTGACTTCAACATTTGTCTGCGGCCGGGCTCCATAAACCCTCTAATAGTTGACAGGAAGTTTCTTCCTGCCGGGTGGCTGTGTGTCGCATGTGGAAGACACCTCCTCCACACCCAGACCTGCTCTCCGGGAAGGCGACAAGCGAACCACCAAGGCCCCTGCGTATACCGGTGGCGGCCCCCTCCGGAGTGAAAAGCTCTAACACACTCCCGCCAGTGCCCCGGACAGGAACTGACGGGGGCCGGCCGCCAAACTGCCCAGCGATGGCCACAGCGCACTTCTGGAGGGGCCCCTGACTTCTCGTAAGGGCTAAGCTCTAACTCGTCGAAGCCAGAGCCCTTGGGGCCCCATCTTTTCAACCTGCTTCCCCAGGTATTCGCGCCCCCAGCAGCAAACGTGGGCACAAAGGGCAACCCGACCCTACATGCCAAGTTTCCCAGTTCCATGCATGACACACCTCCAGTCAGTCCTGTTTTTTGCTTCTAATTGCATGCTGGAACTTGTATTTTATTTTTTCTAATTTTAAGGCTGGGCCTACAAGTCCCGGCATGCAGTGTGGAAAAAGAATCATACGGGCTTGAAGAGTCCCGCATGGAACTTGGAAGATTTGTAGCTATCCATTCCCTTGAGAAACCTGCGGTCCCTGGGGGCTGTGGGTGGTGGCATGACATCAGTATTCGATTCCTTGATCAAGAAAAATGGGTACAACCACTGGGTCAAAAGGGGAAAAGGGCAGGTGCTGTCTCAGCGATACAGCTAAAAGTGTTCAGTGTTAAAAATCCAAACAATGGCACTAATTGTTGGTGATATTATCAGGCAAAACTGGTGCTACCGCACCTGTGGACAGAGATTGCTATTAGTAGTAGTGTTTGTACTGATTGTAGTGTACGCTGACAGCCCACTCTGTTTTCAAGATGGCATTATTGGCCATGGTGTGAGGCTTACACAGCCAGTAGCTGCCTGCCTGAAATCCAGAACTGTCAGGCATGAGTCTAGCAAGGGTCTATTATGAGTGCTTTTCTCACCTCAGCGGCTATTAATGAAATTAGCAACCAAGCATCGGGTTTGTGGTGCTCAAAGTGTTACCCCCTCCTCACACTCACCCCCAAAACAAGGGAATTCAACATGAAACAAATAAATTACCACATTTCCAGTTGTTTTTATGTCAAAAAAATGTGTTTCTTTAGAGAAACATTAGTCTTTTATTTCCCTACTTCTCTCTTCTCTGGAAAGCAGAGTAACTCCATCTCATTAAGAGTTGTTTAGTACCATTTAGAATTTGAACACATGATGCTAATTGTTTGTACGTCTTGATAAAGTGCAGCATGGTTGGATTTCTTGTAACTCAAGCCAAGAGTGGAGATGGCAATAAATAAAAAATAATTACGTTTCGGGGCACAGTCTATTTATTGTGAACTTTCGGGTTTCCTTTTTTAAGATCCCAGTTGGACCCTCTGATGTCTTCTTTCTTTTGTTACCTGCCAGCAATGAGACATTTGACAGATTTATTTGAGCAATGAAAAGAAACTGATACCCTTTTTTTATCAGTGCTGTACCCTGTTATCAAGTCATGTGTTAATGTGCCTATTCTGCTACTAGAGGGTTATGGAAGATGGAGAAAGAATCTTTGGAGGTTTTCTAAAAAAATGATGTGGTATTTATAGTAACACAAAACCTCCTGGATTCTCAGTCAAATGCTTCTGCTTATGGTGGCCAGCATAAACAATGCCTGCCAATTAACTTTTGTGTGCTTTGCTTTGACTTTGAAGGTACCGGGACATGATGCATTCCTTAAAATCTGTCATGGTGGTGGTGGTAGAATCACTTATCAACAAGTTCGAGGACGATCAGGTGAGAAGTAAGGAGAACCAAAAGAAGAACCAGCGCAAGAAGCACAGTGGCCACTACACAGACAACTGCTCGGATAGCGATTCTTCTTTCAACCAGGTATTACAGTTGGCCAAAAATGTAATTGAAGCACTATGCACCTACTGTATCAACACCACACAAGCCCAGACTATACCCTTTGTTTGATGTCAGCTACAGATGGCCATGCAGAGCATTTCATTTTGAGAACAGATTGCTTACTTTAGTGCCATTAATCTGCTGATCGATTGTTTCCTTCTCTCCGAGCATCTCGCACAACAACATTCAACGAGCATGTCTTTCACACCATTTGACTATGTGTAAGAGATTTTGCAAACACAGTCTACCTTGTCTCGATGATTACATGCTTACTGTGCACCAACTTTTAATATATATTGGAAATACTGCAGGGCAATCCTTTGGAAAATGTGTAAGTCGTGGTCTAAATTTTTTCAACTCTTTTTCCAGAGTTACTCTTTCATGAATCAAGAGCAGCTGCAGGTGGTCGCAGATAGGCTTGACCCGAGCCAGTCTAAAGAGGTAAGCAAGTTTGAACTGCTGAGTTGTACTTGGACTGTGTGCGTGTCTGCGAGTGCGAGTGTGCGTGCGTGTGTAAATGTATATACTCCACATTTTTACCAAACCTTTGAGAAAAGGCCAGTGACAGCAACATTGCTTTTTCAATAGTTGAACAAACTCAATACACTAAGTTACTTTTTTCCTGTTGCATCAAAGGTGAATGACTAAAACAGGGGCCAGATTCTCAGTTAGGGCCTTAGCCGGAGAGCCAGGGAATCACACCAGGCTCAGGATTGAACCAGATGAAGGTATGCTCAGGCTTCCATAAGTGAATTGTTCAATTTTATTCTGCCACAACAGCTCATTGTTTTGTCTGAACCATGTCTTTCTCATTTACGTACGGCGACACCAATATCTTGCCAATATGCACACATTGACCATCTATTGTGTTGCCTCCGCCATCTAACTTAAAATAGAAAGAAGTACAATTTGATGTGTGCTTTAACAGTGGTTTGCTAAATATGCTGCATGTTTTTTAAAAGATTAGCAGTCATTCAAAGTAGTACACATGCATTTTATACTCCTACATCCTGCCCCCTTTCCTCCATATATTTAAGATATGGTCCCATGTGCACATTATCACACAGAAATGTATTAAATAGAATGCTCTGGAGAATTTGTTCTGAGCACACCCATGCACGCGTCTCCCTTTTGTACTCCCTCAACACCAACCTCTAGTCTTTTTCTACACTTTCACAGCGCTGGGGCTGTCTCTACCTTTGGCACACTGCGAACATTTGTTTTTGGGATGGTCCCTACCCACCTAGGGCCTTATGACTCGTAAGTAGGTAAGAAGTCAGCCCCTCACACAATCTGCCTTGGGTACCAGAGGGCCAGATCATTATTGTACCCTTTACACTAGGTAAGACATACCCTGTCTTTTGGTCTTTCCCTGGTTTCCAGGTGAGGTGAAAGGATATCTTCTGGTGTCATTCTGCATGGATTTAAAGGTCTATATAGAGAACAAATGTCAAGTAAGACAGACCCCTTTATTTTTACAGGATCCCTGACGTGGTGATCGGTTTCCAGTGAGACCACATAACGTGTAGTGGCTCTTGTGCATGCTCATCAACCTGGTTGACCTGAGGTTCCTTTCTGGCCTAATTGTGACATTCAAGTGGAAGTGGCTTCAAGACCTAACGTCTTCGTTCTCCTCCTTCGCAAGTCAGAGGTTGATGGACTCCTCCTGTTTTCAGAGGTTCTTTTGTACTGGAAGATGGGACACTGGACCCAGAAGTGGTTTCCGTACCTGTAGTACGAATTAGTGGTCAAAGGAATACGTTTCTCGTCTTACTGCGCCTCTCACTAAATGGGAATCGACCTGCAATGCCAGATCTGACAAAGCCGTGTAAGACATAGGGAGAAATGGAACCACCACCAGAGCATCTTTCAGGTCCTCTCTCAGGCCCTTATAAAAACCGCTACCTTCTTTTCCTCCAGCCAATTGGTCTCATTCACCAACTGATTACATTTGGCAACATAATTTAGTAGTTCCTTAATTCCTTATGTCCCTGAGATATTTCAACCAATTCAAGGTCTGTGGCCTGTCCTTTATATTTAGTGTCAAATACCTTACCCAGACCTTCTGCAGGGGCCTACAAATCATATAAGAGTGTGTTCCAGCGTTCTATTAACAGGTTAGCTCACATTGCAGGGGCCCACTCAGATAAAACAGCACAAAGGTGACCTTGGCAGGTGCGTTGAGAAATGCTGTCGGATGGCACAAAAAGTGCAATCTACAGTGGTACAGGAAAGTTCTGTACTGGTCAGGATTGCTCAAAAAATGTTCAGGCTAAACCAGGGGAAAAGGCACCTTTTGTGGTTAATATGGGGCCAGCCGCTACAGCAGCAGGAGCTAGAGCAGCTGCTACTGGTGCTGTCTCAAACTGCCCTTCCTACGGAGGCAGTGGATGCATGTTAGCCTGTAACGCATCTAATCGGGCATGTATGTTGGCATGAGCACTGGTCATGTCAGTTCTAAGAGACCTGTATGGCTTGAATCAAGGTGTCTATAGGTGAACCAGCCTGCTCCATGATCGTCAACGGATTTAAGGGCTCAACAATCTGTCAGGAACTGGTGTTGATAGG
The DNA here is from genome assembly GCF_040938575.1 of Ambystoma mexicanum. Lineage (NCBI taxonomy): Eukaryota > Metazoa > Chordata > Amphibia > Caudata > Ambystomatidae > Ambystoma > Ambystoma mexicanum. The sequence continues at coordinate 1,021,958,969 of NC_090927.1, forward strand.
GTGGCATCCATGGCCGATTCCCGTCTGCTTCCTAAATGGGTTCCAACCGATCAACAGACCAACATTAGCCCACCTGAAGATAAGATAAGTGATAGGGACACTTGTCGGAGCTAGAAAGCAATGGAACGGAATTAGGAAAGGAACAAAATCTCTCCCTTCAACCCACAATCCCTGGGTAGCGTTAGGAAGGCATGGTATCAAACAGTGACGACAGACCCAAGTGATCACAGTTCAAGGGTGTTTATTGAACTTCAATTGAGTTTGAAAAACCCCTATCTAATCCTAAATCTAAAGGTGGGTGCAAGCTATGACCATCAGATAATATTAACACAAGGCTAATAGAGTCTGGTCAAAATAAAAGTGCATATACTAATAAACCTATTGCCAATCCTTACTTCTAAATACAAATGGTGTGGGTTATCATATGATATGATATTTTATTTATATCGTGCTCGTACACAAGTGTTTCAGAGCGCGACAAGGCAGGGTGGGAACAGGGGAGAACAAAACGGTCTTACTAGGCCCAGTGACATTGAGAATGCGCAAGTGCATGGGAAAGGGATAGGGAAATAGTGCACAGAAGGGGCAGAAATGGAAAGTGCGGAGCAGAGGAGAAAACAGATACATAAATAATAAATAAATAATAAAGGCAATAAACGGTGGTAGTGCAGCCAGCAAGTGACAAGTGCTGTGTTTAAGGCAGCAGACGGGGTATGTCTGATAACTGTAGAAGAGAAAAGAAAGGGGATGTGGGGGACTGTATGGGTACAGATACAACCTCAGTGCAAGAAGTGGGCCGGGGGCAGTGCAGGTGGATGGCAGGGTGAGCAGGTACCTGTGCCCGGAGGACAGAGGGGTGGCTAGGTGCACAGTGCAGAGAGAGACAGATCCGCATGGAGTCGGGGGAGGCGAAGGCAGAAGCAAAGAGGAAGGTCTCGAGGTGCTTCTGCAACCAGAGATGGTTCTCCTCAAGTTTCAGAGTGGCAGGGAGATTGTGCCAAAGGGAGGCTCCAGCCAAAGACAGAGATCTACCCCCAGCTTGTTTCTTTGCAAAACGACTGACCCTGGGTGAGTTAGAGGTAAAGGAGCGAAGAGCTCGAGAGGGAAGGTATTTACGGAGGGATAGTTGAAAGTATTTTGTGCTCAGGCCCCAGAAAGCCTTGTGGACAATGCAGAGGGTTTTGAATGTAATCCTTGCATTCAATGGGAGCCAATGGAGGGATTTCAGAGCTGGAGAGTTACGATCCCAGGGCTTGAGGCCAAGGACAAGTCTCGCAGTCCTGTTCTGGATTAGTTGTAAAGAGCGGAGACTACAGGCAGGAAGATTTAAAAAGAGTCTGTTACAATAGTCGAACTTGGAGAGAACCAGAGCTTGGGAGACAATGAGCTTCTAGGGGAAGGAGAGGAAAGGCGTACCCCTGAGGAGGCGAAGTAGGAACTTGGACTTTTTTGAGACATCAGAGATGTGAGATGGAGAAGGAAAGTGTGGAGTCAAAGATGACCCAGAGGTTCTTGACCTCGCAGGTAGGTGTAGGAAGAGAGCCAAGGGAAGCCGCCCAGAGACAAAGATCATTGGCGGCACACCAATCTTGAATGGCAGTTAGGCAGGTTGATATGGTTGACCGTGTCAATTGCAGAAGAGAGATTGAGTAAGATGAGAACAGAGGAAATGTTAAAGTCAAGGTTGGAGAGCAGATCTTCACGGATGTTCAGGAGAGCAGTTTCTGTGCGTCTGGCAGCTCTGAAGCCAGACTCGGGGTCATGGAGAGAGCCAACAGAATCAGAATGAAGGTTAAGTTGAGAGATGGCCAGTTTTTCCAGGAGTTTACCCAGAATGGGTGTAATGGAAATTGAGAGATAGTTAGCCGGACAAGAAGGATCAGCTGTGTTACACAATGTTACACAAAAGGAAAGTGTTCAAGAAATGATATGTCACGATAGTTGAGCTGTTAGCTTCCCTTCCCCACGTTTCAGCACAGGACAAGGCGGCACACTTGAGCTTAGCACATACTCTGTTTTTTCTAGCACAAGGATTCAGTTTGAAATCTCAGTATCAGGACCTTCTGTGCCAAAGTCTCTTTAGCATTCAAAGACTCTTATTTCAGAGGACCTTATGTGACCAACAAACATTCAAAGTTCCTTTCTCTTCAGGATTCTCATATGCACAACTTCTCTGGTGATTCATTGTTCACCCCATGTCCCCCTCTGCCGGACTCAGACCCACTCTAACACAAAACCTTCTATTGGTCTCCCTCCGCTGGGATCGAACCAAATTAATTTCGCTTTCCAAACTTTCTTTACTATATCAAATTCGTTGTTCTATTCTTTATATAACCCTTAAACTTTCACTTCTGTACTTCCCAGCTGGATACATTACAGAGACCTTCGATTGAGCACCCACATGGTGCCGGACCACTCTGTCAAAGGTATCGTATCAGTCTTTCCAAAGTTCAAACACTCTTCAGCAGTTCAACCTTACTTTACTTGCCTCTTTTATCGAAAACATTTTAATAATATTTGTTCCAGCGCTCGCCATACAATGTGTCCGCTTCCAACCTTGGCTTCAACACAGACTGGCCCTCTATCGGTCTCCCCAACTCACCGGCTGTGTTGATTTCACTGATGCTGCTTTGTTCTTGGAGCCAAGGACGGTACCATGGCGGCTGATGCTTCTCTCCGCCTTGATTAGTGATGCGGGAGGGCCTTGGGTATCTCTGACACACAACACAGGATTCTTCAGCCTGGTTTCCTGGTCTTACGTTTTTGTTATACTCACCTGGCTCCCACAGGGGTGTCGAGCGGAACTGGACAGCCACGGTCTCCACCAACGTGATGCGTAGTGCAGAGATGACTGACTGGACTGGCCCACCTAGCTTCGTCTGCTTGACCCGTAGAAGTAGTCTCCTAAAGACGGGGAAAGGGAATTAGCCACCTGTGGATTTGAGTAGTAACACCTCACTGCGTCCCCACTTATCACTTCTGACATTCCCTTTCACAAAGCTCACCTTATAGTTTTGTATGATGAGCTCTCTGTTAGGGAGAATTCTCTCTTTAGGCTGAATTTCCTAACCTAGTGAGTCCCCCAGCAGCTTTGCTGGATTTCTGGAGTTTGTTTTTTTCTCCTGCCAAGAGGAGACTCTTTTTTTTCTCCCACTCTTGGACATGATTTATGGTGTTCCTTTGACTGTTTGTGTTTTATGGGCTATGGTGTCCTTTACTCCATAGGGTCTCATGTGTTTTTACTATGTGTGTTACACAGCACCCTCCGTGCAGTGACACAGGGGTGTCATAGTGACACCCCACCATAGACTCCATACCCTTGGACTGACTACTGTCTCCCAGGGCATGTAAAGTCACCATTGGCTTTACTAGTCCCAAATTATTAATAGAAACCAGTACAAACCATCATATTGTGGATGTACTGGTAGGGGCAATTCGATTGCCCCGGGGTCTGTTAGTCGAGGGGGCACGTCTCCGTCCCGCCTGATCGAGTTTTGGCTGGTGGCAGTGGATACTACTTTTTATATTCGACCGCGAATATATCCCTATGGGATTTTCCCATTGTTCGAGGCTACCAACTTTAATTATTTAATTCTCATAGCCTCAAACATACCGCCGGTTTATTTATTTAATATTAATTCGCCGGTTGGTATTTTTTGCCAGGACTCGATTCTAAAATGGCATTTGTGTTCTCTTCTGTGACTCCAACCCAAGTCGAGCCCTTTGTTCCACTTTTTGGCGGGCTTCTCCACAGAAGCCTCCAAAAGTGGTGCCACTCTGTCTGGGTACCAGAGGGGGTGTGGGAGGGGGTTTAGGCACCCTGGACTGAGTTACCTTGGTAACTCAAGTCGCACTCTTGTGTGATTGGCCCAAGTGGTGAGCCGGCCGGCTCACTACTTAGCATGTTTGATTGACAGCTAGGCTGAGTGAATGGGGGTGTGCTGCATAAAAGCAGGGCTTTGGGGACTGGAACTTCAGAAGTCGCCACAGGACCTGAGAATCCGACGAGGGAGAAGCTGAGCCGACCTACCACGACGACACCACCGGTGGAGCCCTGCGGAACCGACTCACCACTTCCCGACGACAGAGAAGATCTCCCGGCTGGAGGGGCTTCTGCCCCTGACTGGTGGGCACAACCAGTTTACCTTCTTCTCTTCGCACCCCAGACCGGCTTGTGGTTGAATTGCCCATGCCAAGCACCCCGGTAACCGGATAGCCACTTACCACTGGACCGCGAATCAAAGGACCGCTCCTTTTACCTGAGAAACTCTGCGGCTGGTTTCTTCCCTGGCAGTGCAACAGACTCCTGTCTTCCTCCCCGACGAGATCCTCTCTTCCCCCGGACGAAGCACCGACTTGCATCCGCTGCCAGGAACAACTGCCCCCGCTGGACTATTCTCACCACTTTAAGGTACCGTGTCCGCCAGGCCTCCCTTTCTAAAGGTAATAATAACCCCTTAACCTTCTGGACTGGGCTGGCCGCCTTGACCTTCTAACTGGTCCCTTTCTTTGGTCCAACTCTTTTTGAACCTTTTCAAGACTTTTGTGCACTGCAACCGTGCGACCTTGATCCTCTTAAAGTGGATCCAGCCTACTGAACTCTAACTTCACGGTTTTACTTTGCCTTCCTCTCTTGTTGTGTTCTTGTAAAAATGTTGGGACCAGTTTCAATTCATTCTCTGCTTTTCTCTTCCTTTTAAAACAAATTATTAGAGTGCCATCTGCGTTAAGTGCTCACCGGTGTCTGAAAATAAGTGGGGCTTTACTTAAGACTTGTCTAATATTCTTCTAAGGGAGTGTATATCTTTTAGTGACCGTGTTTTTGAATTGCTTACTATTAGTGCCTGTGTGTTTTTCTAGATGTGGTTTTAAATAAATAATTATATCTCTTTTACACCAAGCCCTGGTCAGTGTTTACTTGTTCTACTGTGTTCTTTTGACCTATTGTGAATACTCTGTATGCTGCCTAACTCTTCTTGAGGGAAGTCTGACTGCTCAGCCACAGCTACCAAGTGAATCTGTGTGGTACGGACTGCTACCAAGTGGGTTTACTGCCAAACACCTGTAGTCTTAAATCTTTTGCAGTGGTCCCAGAGGGAACTGCACAGTTCTGCCTAACACTCTCCATCCTGCGAAGAATGCAGGGGCGCGTTGATGGCCAGTTACTTCACTGCCTTGAGGGTATTGGAAGAATTCTGGACAAATCTTGGCTCCAAACCTCCGGGCGAAAGGCCGTAAATATATAGTTCTAAAGAGTTCAAAATGTCAGAATAATCACTCTTGTCCAATTCCTTGTTTCTTTTGCAGCTTAGACCCAAAAGATGATTGTCTTGTGGCAGCTGAAAGCGTTCAGATAAGAGTCAGTGTTTTGTAACACTGTCCGGTAAATGATGCCAAGGTTTAACTCGCTGCTTTCTCTTTTCTTGCAGGTGCAGCATAGGAAGATTTGGCGTGCTGGTGGATAATACCTCCTGCGGTAAAATCAGGTAAGCATATGGTGGCAAGAGATTGTCCTTGCTTGTTCCCTTGGCTCACCTTGTTGTTTTCTTGTCCCCCTTGGGAGCTGGAATGCGGCAACTTGGTGATGGAGACAGCACCGGATCGTAGAGATGCTGCGAGGAACAGTGAGTATGGCGCAGCGCTGCTGCTGGCGATGCGACGCGTTTAAAATGAAGTCTGTTTCTGGTTCGAAGATGCGCTGAATCTGAAATCAGGTAAGAAATCCAGTAAAGTTCTTGTCCTAACCTTTCTTCTTCTTTCCCTTCTTTCTAGGCGCTCTGGACTAGAGGAGGGCGTGGCAGGATGCTGGATGCTGACTGCAGACACGGTGAGCGTTACGCTGCTGGATGCAGAATAACGCAAAGCATGTGCTGCTCTTCGGGCGTGGTTTAAATAGCCTTCAAAGTAGTCCCAGGTAAGTATTTCTCCACAACCACACCCGAGTAACAAAATAGTTCCTAAGATAAAATAGTCCCTTCAAGCCTCACATGGGCTTGGATGCTTGGATCCCTTGCAGCACGGTCTGCATCAGGTAAGTTTTAACATATGAGCCTTGGTCTTGGTTTGTCTGGGAAATTCCGGTGGAATCTTCTCAGCAACCGAGGTGCATGAACGGGGTCACTAGGTTCCCATGACCGTTCTTGTGGTCCGTAACCTTTCCAGTCGATTAAATAAAAAAGTCTTGACTTAACCATTTTGGAGTCCAGGATACTTTTCACTTCAAATTTGGGTTCCCCGTCTATAAGGATGGGGTCAGGTGGCTTGGTTAGTCTTGTCCCAGGTTGTACTGGCTTCAGAAGTGACACATGGAGGACAGGGTGAATTCGCATACTAGCAGATAATTCCAATTTGACGGCCACCGGGTTGATAATGGCCTTAATAAGGTAAGGTCCCAAATATCTAGGGTTAAAGGTCCGCTTTCCCTTTAGAGGTATGTGTTTTGTGGCCAACCAAACTTGATCCCCAATTTGGTATTGTGGAGCATCACTTTGATGGTGATCAGCATTTTTCTTGTACTTTTCTTTCGCATGTTTCAAATGTTCAGTTGCTTCCTTAAAGGCTTGTGTAATAGTAGCGTGCAGATGGTTCACTGCAGGCCTTTCTAAGTGTTGAGGTGAGTCAAGTTCTGAGGTTCGAGGGTGGTGCCCGTATATGGTATAAAAGGGGCTTTGTCCAGTTCCAGAATGTACAGAGTTATTGTATGCATATTCGGAAATCCATAGAATGTCCTTCCAATTACTTTCAGTCTGGTGTAACATACAACGCAGGTACTGTTCAAGGGTCTGGTTGGTCCTTTCCGTCTGACCATCAGTCTGGGGATGGTGACTGGTCGATAACCTCACGTCGATTTGCGCCAATTGACAACATTTCTTCCAAAAATGTGAAATGAATTGACTACCTCGGTCAGAGACCAATACGGAGGGAAATCCGTGTATTCAAACAATGTTTTAGAGAAATTCCTTGGCCAGAATTGAAGCAGAAGGTAATCCCTTTAAAGGAATAAAGTGGGCCATTTTGGAAAAAAGATCCACAATAACGAGAATGGTGTTAAATCCATTACATGGAGGTAGGTCTGTAATAAAGTCTAACGATAAGGTGTGCCATGGTGTAGGTGGAATATCCAAGGGTTGTAAAAGGCCAGCTGGTTTTTTCTTCTGACTTTTGTTTTGGGCGCAAATGCCACAGGACATTACAAATGACTTTAGGTCTTTTTGCCAGGTGGGCCACCAGAAATGTCTCTTAATTTTAGCTTCAGTTTTTGCGATACCTGGGTGCCCTTCCATCAGGGTGTCATGATAATTGGAGATGACTAGTTCTTGTAGTTCCTTATATGGTAGAAATAGACGCCCTTGATAATAAGGTAGGTCATTGATGACAGAGTAGTCTGAGCCTTTCTTTACCCAGTCCTGCAGGGCTGTTGGTTCGAAGAGTTGTTGGATCTTTACCTGAATATCTTCTAGGGTTTGTGAAGTAGTTATGCCAAGAATTCTTTGTTCTGAAATTATAGGCCCCGGCTCCGGGTTCGCATATGCTTCTTCCATTCCTATTCGGGATAAGGCATCTGCCTTGCCATTTTTACAACCTGGTCGATAAGTGATCATGAAATCGAACTCGGCAAAGAACAATCGAACTCGGCAAAGAACAATGCCCATCGAAGTTGGCGTGATGATTGGGCTTTGACTGTCTTTAAATACTGCAAGTTCCGGTGATCAGTGATTACAGTAATGGTATGCCTGGCACCGAGAAGATAATGCTGCCAAGCCTTGAAGGCGGATTTGATAGCTAATAGCTCCTTATCGGTAACCGCATAGTTTAACTCGGGTGCGGAGAACTTTCTGGACCAAAATGCAACTGGGTGAAGTTGACCGGTTTCAGGATCCTTCTGGGACAGGACAGCTCCCATGGCTAAACTGGATGCGTCGGTTTCAACTATGTATGGGAGTTCAGGACGTGGATGCTTTAATACAGGTGCAGACGTGAATTTCGCTTTCAGTTCTTGGAAGGCATTCTCAGCTTCTTCAGTCCACAAGAAGCGTATGTTTTTTTGCAAGAGCGCTGTGATAGGGTGTACAACGTGCGAGAAATCCGGAATGAATCTGCGATAGAAATTAGCAAATCCGAGCATGCTTTGTACTCCTTTAACTGAACTGGGTGATGGCCATTTGAGAATTGCGTCCACCTTTCGAGAGTCCATTCAAACTCCTTTTGGAGTCAGGATAAATCCAAGAAATTCAACTTCTGTAGTATGGAAAACGCATTTTTCCAATTTTGCATATAACTTGTGCTGGCGTATTTTCTCAAGGACTGTACGAACCTGCTTCACATGGTCTGATTCTGAAGAGGAGTACACTAGAATATCGTCTATGTATACGACAACGCAGACGTCAATGAGTTCACGAAGGACATCGTTCATAAAATACTGGAAGGCTGCTAGTGCATTGCACAACCCGAAGGGCATCACCTGGTATTCGAATAACCCGTACTTAGTGCGAAAAGCAGTCTTCCATTCGTCACCTTTCTTAACACGTACCAGATGGTATGCCCCTCGGAGATCTAATTTAGTGTAGATGCAAGCGTCCTTTACTTGGTCTAGTAATTCTGGGATCAGAGGCAATGGGTATCGGTTCTTAACCGTGATCTGATTTAAGGCACGGTAGTCTATGCACGTTCTGAGGTCACCTTCCTTTTTTGGCACGAAGAACAAAGCTCAAGATGCAGGGGACGTGGATGGACGAATGAAGCCATTGGCAAGGTATTGGTCCAAGTATTGTCGTAGGTGAAGGTTCTCGTGTTCCGTAAGTGCGTAGATCCTACTACATGGAGGTTGTGCACCAGGTATGAGATCAATTTGACAATCGTATGATCTGTGAGGTGGTAAGGTGTTTGCCTGTTCTTTTTGGAAAACATCCTAGAATTCTTGATATTCGTGCGGTAACTGCACAACTGGAGTAGCGACTGTGGCCAGGTCATTGTTCAAGGTTTTTATTAGGTAACAAGTATGTGCACAATCCGGGAAGGTTATTCTCTTCTCTCGCCAATCAATACAAGAATTTATGTGTTTCCAACCAAGGTATCCCCAGTATTATTTGGAACTGTGGGGCTTTGATTAAATCAAACACAATAGTCTCTCGATGCCCATCCTGACCCAATAATGTCATCTCTGTGGTGGAATGAGTTACAGGCCCAGAGGCAATTTCAGTTCCATCGACTGTGGTGATGACATCCAAAGTGGTCTTTCTGCAGAGAGGTAGATTCATCCTAGAAGCCAATTCGTGGTCCACATAGTTTCCTATGGCCCCGCTATCAATGTATGCCCTAACTGCGTGCAAACGTGATGGCTGCCTTGGATCTATAAGGACCATTGGTATGATGAAATGCGAGGTCTGAGTATCCTTCTTCAAGCTCGGCAAGCGGACCTCTACGCTTGTCGGGCGTGGTCGTTTCCCAAGTCTGACTCCATATGGCTTTTATCAGCAGCTCCTACCACCTTCTTGGGTGGTTTTACAGGGCAATCCCGTAGAAAATGTCCCGAAGTTCCACAGTATAGACATAATTGCATTTGCCGCCTCTTTTCTCTTTCCTTCTGTGTCAAGGGTCCTTTAACTCCTCCGATTTGCATGGGTTCTGAGGCATCTGTTCCTTTGTGGGTAGCGTTGGGTTTAACCACCACCCTGTTCTGGAACTTGGCTCGATCAGCCTTTCGATTCTGAAGTGTGTGATCTAACTGGACCACTAAATCTATATATTTAGCACAGTCTTGAGGTGGGTTCACAACTTGAGCCAAAACATCTTTGAGTTCTCCTCGAAGTCCCCGATGAAACAATGTAACCCGTTTTTCCTCGGCCAATCCAGTTTCCACCACCAACCTATTAAAGGTTGCTATGTAGGTTAGAAGGTCTTGGTTACCCTGTCGTAGGGACAAAAGTTCGTTATCCAGGGCCTGTCCTTGAGAGTGCCGGGCAAATAGTCTTTCCATGCTCATTTGGAAACCCTGAAAATCCCGAAGAATAGGGTCATCCTGATTGACTAGTGGGATTGACCAATCCGCTGCACTGCCGCTGAGATAGGATAATACGAAGGCTACTTTGGCTTGATCGTTTGGAAAGGCTCCAGGTCTGCATAAAAAGTGCAAACGGCATTGGTTCATGAACACGGCAAATCCTTTCAGGTCCCCCGCAAAGTGTTCTGGCGGGGCTAAAGGGATATTGCCTGGTAAAATCACTTGCACAGGGTAGCTTGGTGAAACAGGGTTTGGAATCCCCCCGAGTCCCGGTAGGGGTGTTTGCCCCGCTTGGTGTTACAGTAATTGTCTAGCAAGGTCATCAGTGCGTTCCTTCGAAACAATCAACTCTCTCCTGAGTGTATTAGTTTCTTGGCGAGCGGCATGTACTTCAGCCCTAAGTTCCCCTAATAATTGGGCCAGTTGGTTAGTTCCTGAGGTCTCCATGACCCTCGGGTGAGAATTTGTAGGAAGGCTTTGCGTTCTGTTATGCTCACCTGGCTCCCACAGGGGTGTCGAGCAGAAATGGAAAGCCACGGTCTCCACCAACGTGATGCGTAGTGCAGAGATGACTGACTGGACTGGCCCACCTAGCTTTGTCTGCTTGACCCGTAGAAGTAGTTTCCTAAAGACGGGTAAAGGGAATTAGCCACCTGTGGATTTGAGTAGTAAAACCTCACTGCGTCCCCACTTATCACTTCTGACATTCCCTTTCATAAAGCTCACCTTATAGTTTTGTATGATGAGCTCTCCATCCTGCGAAGAATGCAGGGGCGGGTTGATGGCCAGTTACTTCACTGCCTTGAGGGTATTGGAAGAGTTCTGGACAAATCTTGGCTCCAAACCTCTGGGCGAAAGGCCGTAAGTATATAGTTCGAAAGAGTTCAAAATGTCCGAATAATCACTCTTGTCCAATTCCTTGTTTCTTTTGCAGCTTAGACCCAAAAGATGATCGTCTTGTGGCAGCTGAAAGCGTTCAGGTAAGAGTCTGTGTTTTATAACACTGTCCGGTAAATGATGCCAAGGTTTAACTCGCTGCTTTCTCTTTTCTTGCAGGTGCAGCGTAGGAAGATTTGGCGTGCTGGTGGATAATACCTCCTGCGGTAAAATCAGGTAAGCATATGGTGGCAAGAGATTGTCCTTGTTTGTTCCCTTGGCTCACCTTGTTGTTTTCTTGTCCCCCTTGGGTGCTGGAATGCGGCAACCTGGTGATGGAGACAGCACCAGATCGTAGAGATGCTGCGAGGAACAGTGAGTATGGCGCAGCGCTGCTGCTGGCGATGCGACGCGTTTAAAATGAAGTCTGTTTCTGGTTCGAAGATGCGCTGAATCTGAAATCCGGTAAGAAATCCAGTAAAGTTCTTGTTCTAACCTTTCTTCTTCTTTCCCTTCTTTCTAGGCGCTCTGGACTCGAGGCGGGCGTGGCGGGATGCTGGATGCTGACTGTAGACACGGTGAGCGTTACACTGCTGGATGCAGAATAACGCGAAGCATGTGCTGCTCTTCGGGCGTGGTTTAAAAAGCCTTCAAAGTAGTCCCAGGTAAGTATTCCTCCACAACCACACCCGAGTAACAAAATAGTTCCTAAGATAAAATAGTCCCTTCAAGCCTCACATGGGCTTGGATGCTTGGATCCCTTGCAGCATGGTCTGCATCAGGTAAGTTTTAACATATGAGCCTGGCGCTTATGGCGCCAGGACTGATGTCCCATATGTGCCTGGTGCCATAGGCGCCAGGACTGTACCCAGATAGCCCCTAACAGGGGTTGCTGGGTTTGCTCCAGGTAACATGATGCCTGCTTCCGGGGTTGATGGACTTGGTCTGGTTGCCCGGGGGTAGGCATCATGACAGCTTTGTAATCTTAATGGCTCTTGAAAGTAACAGTTTCCTGTTTGAAAGGTCAAGGAAACCTCTCTCCTTGCAGATGGAATTGGGAGAACCGAACCGCTGGAATGAGGATGATAAAAACAAAAGGAACACAAGGACCTCCTAAGCGGCCCGAGGACGGAAATGAGAAGGATGGAAGAAGGAAGTCCAAAGTTAATGTGAAGAGCCCTCAGAGGTGAAGAAGAAAGAACAGCAGAACAAATCCTGACCAAGGTAACATACAAGATGAGGAACCAAACACGGGGAGACAGGAAACCACAAATGGTGAAGGGTGAGACATAGCTAAATCCACACAACTGGAATGACACAGGAAGGAAATGTTTTCCAAGAGGGTCTAGGCAGGTAAGGGACAGGTATACATACTTTCAGTACCAGAACTGAAAAGAAATGCAGCGATTCACCGTGAGTTGGATCAGAAGTCGGCAGTGGAGCTTTCAGCAAGCATCTTCAGAAGCATCTCCTTCCCTATGCTACTCAGATGTAGTTCAAGGTAGTAGTCTAGTGAATGGCTTGGGGTTTCCATGCAGACACAGGACTGGGTTCATTGCAGCCCTCCCATCACATCCATGCACCTTTCCAACATTTGGCACCCTTCTGATTAAGGAAGGCCAGCCTCACGTCTGTTACGTGGGCACACACAAATGAAACTGGATTCCAGTTCCACCAGGGGCTTTTGTGAGCTTGGAAGACAAATGTTAAGTAGGCAGAACAGTCAAAATGGCTGTATCAGGTCCCAGCTCTTCATTCCTGCAGGAGTGCAGATTACCCACCAGACCCCTTAAGTTTGCATACCAAACAATTCCTAGTAAAACAATTGCTACCCAGGCAAATCTGAGGGGAAAGGGGAAGTAAATAAAACAACAAAAAGGTCTCCGCAACTCGCCCTTGTCTCCTTAAAACACCGGATAGGCTGTGTTTTGTTGACCTAAAAGTGAACACAGGATATTATTAACACTTTTCTCTCCACCCTTCAAACAACAGACTAAAATGGTTTACTCCCATCTCTTCCCAGTACCATTAGCCTTAGCCTTATAGCTGAAAGGCTCATGTAGAAATTCTCAGAGTTGCTGATAACTTCTAAGAGTAAGTCTCAAAACTCTTGACTTTTGAACTTAACTTTTTACACATCTGATGTGACCTTCTTTGTTGCTATCATTGCCCTTGGCTAGATCGTTCTTCTTTAAACCTGAACACGTTAACTATAAACAACTTGATTTCTTTAGGTTGCTACCTCACTGTGCACGTTCCTGCTACTTCCGCGCTGAATGGTCAATATGCACGGTCAAAATTCCTCGAAGTGCCCTCCTTTCTTTCCCTGACAACCAGCGCTCGAAAACGAACTTCAAATGGATTGTGTCCTCCCACGTATTCCTCATCTTTTGATATCTCCATATTCAGCTTTAGCTGCTTCGGAAACATTTTCCAGCAGGGGACGCTGCGCGTCGATGCCTGTTGACTCGATGTCCCTCGAGGGCCTTTGTCTCGATGTCAACGTCATCACTGGTATATAGTGCGCGCGGTATCCAGTCATAATTTCGAATACAATATATTCGAAAGTAAAAATGTCGAAAATATTTAGTCGAAAAACAAAAATGTCGAAAAACAAAAATGTCGACTTTTTTTCGACTTTTTTTCGATTTTATGTGTTAATAATAAATATTTTATTAAACTTTTTTTTAAAAATAATTAAAGGTATTTCCATGGGGGGTGGGGGTGATGGGGAGGATGGGGGGGTTGGGGATAGGGGTTTGGGATGGTTTTTTAAATAATTAATTAATTATTTAATATTATATTAAAGATTTTTTTTAAATAATTAAAGGTATATCTATGGGGGGTGGGGGGGATGGGGAGGAGGGGGGGGTTGGGGGGGGAAACCCCCCCACAAAATAAATGTTACTATCTGGGTAAAAAAAAAAAAAAGTTTTGGGTTTTCGATTTTTTTTCGAAATTTTTTTTTCGAAATTATGACTTTTCCTATTATATGTATGTTTTTTCGACTTTTTTACATTCGACATTTTTTTTCGACATTTTTGCTATTCGACATTATGTTTTCGACTTTTTGACTATAAACCAGTGCGCGCAGCATCCGTTGGCTTCAGTTCCGTTTTTCTGTGAGAGCTATCGCTTCGAAAGATCGACGCGCTTTGCTACTTCGAGAAACATATCGAATGTGAAAAAAATGTCATCTTTGTCGGCATTATAGACCCCAAGATCAGGGTTTAAATAATGCCATGATTGGCAACTTAGACCCCAAGATCAGGGTTTAAATAATGCCACGATTGGCAACTTAGACCCCAAGATCAGGGTTTAAATAATACCATGACTGCAGTGCGAAAATGTCCCTTACGGACCCCCATCAGGTGTGTCTGTGGTGCTTGGGAACCAATCATTAAACATCGGAGTGTGGATCCTGCCTATCAATGACGGTGAAAGAGCCTAGAGGGACGTTAGCTGCAGGTAGGTCACATAACTCCCCTTTGACGACTTCATTGAAAAAGCGATCCTCTTACGAGTCGAGAGGCAACTCTCCTTGTTGGAAGAAAGCTAAAAGATCTCAATCCGGTCTTCAGAGCATTAATCGTATTGGTTAGCACTTGCAGCCAAGGAACAAAAATTCTATCAACTACCAAGTTTTCCTTTACAATGCTTCATTTTCTGTGATTGTGTTCTTCGTGGCTTTTGTGCGTTTTCTTTTTAAAGCATAACCTCTGGGGTGAAAAGAACAGCAATAAAATGCTTGTACCTTCCAGGAGCCATGTTATAAAGAACACGTATGTAGACCATCACGTCAAACCAACACTCTGTTGAGAGTTGCTAGTCAAGTTTAGTTGTCACCAAAAGCCTTTCCTTCTTCCATGAAACCTTTGAAACTGGCTCCTGGGTACTTTGGTCCATGCCGTGTACTTCACATCATCAATCTCAAAGCCTATCATGCATATTATTTACAGTTGTCAATCTCCTGATGGACATATCTTATTTTTGCAGCTTCTTTTCTCAAACTCTTTCTATCTTAAAAGTATACAGTTTGGTCCATGTCCTGTCCATTCTCTGTAATGGTAGAAGGGTTAAAGCAATCTGTGTGAGTGCGTACACAGGGATTTGTCTACATACGACACATCAATTGGATGGTGGAAGGTTTCTATCATAAGGAAGTAGCTGAAATGTGGGATTCCAGTTATCACCTTAGTTATTTACATTTTTTTGTGGATTGGGAAGGTGGTGGTCCTTGTGACCGTTCCTGGGATTCCATCTCAAATTTTGTTTCCCATTGTTGATTTGCATCATAGGAAACCAAGCACTTCCCCTGTAGTGCGTGCACACCTCTTCCAGGACGCAGTGTTGTTAACTGCTGCTACGGTACCATCAGGGTTTCATGGTAGTTGAGTGGAGTTGAGAGTGGCTTCAGGAAAGGCTAAGCCATATGTCCTTCACATAGCCAAGTGTCCCAGCATTCAAGAACTGTTCTTGAAATTTCTCATTAAGACTTCTTGACTCTTTTTGGGTAGAAAGGACTGCAGTGCACAAATGACTTTAGGTACATAGTCTTGATGTGGATTGCAGGACTTTGTGCCTTCAGGGAGTGTCTTGACAAATGGGTAAGAGATACCTAAATTGTTAGGTAGCGCACATTTTCCTAAAGTGGTGCATTTTCCGAGCGCATGATTAATGTATCTGTTCTTGAGAAACTATGAAGGATGACTTAGGGCTGTGTTTGCATGTGTCAACCAGAGAAATACATTCTGTGTCTGGTTTTGACTAAACTGTAGATCATTCACTTGATTTTTCCCAAATATAGAAACATCCAGGAATTGTCATCAAATTTGAAAAAAACAGCAAGCCAACCTTGTCTGGTATCCGAAAGAGGGGCGATTATAGCCAAGAAGTAGAACATTGTCAGTAACCTCAATCATGTAATGTTGTCAAACCCTTTGTAAATGTATCCATACCGTCAGTAGTACAACTTACTTGTGACACTCAGTATTTAAGCTGCTATTCTTGTGTGTCATAAGAAAGTAAGATGTTGCCACTTTGTTGAGTGGCACTTTAAAATTGCCATAAAACAAGCACACATTAAGCTTTGATAATTATGCTTTTTAGGTGTAGACCGAAGGAGTATTAATCTGCAAACCAGCAATTTGGGATCATGAAAAAAGATTATTTTGCTGAATTATACTTACTAGAGCTTGTTGAACTGACTGGTTGTTGGTTTTCTTTTTAAGGTTCGGCT
The DNA here is from genome assembly GCF_040938575.1 of Ambystoma mexicanum. Lineage (NCBI taxonomy): Eukaryota > Metazoa > Chordata > Amphibia > Caudata > Ambystomatidae > Ambystoma > Ambystoma mexicanum. Next base: position 1,021,975,084 of record NC_090927.1, read on the forward strand.
GGATGCGTTACAGACATTGTGCTCTGCGCCCCCATCTGACGTCCTCAATAGCGAGAGCTGGACTACTGTTCGTAAACATCTTACAATATCCCTTGCAGATACAGATCCTGCATTTACTGTAAGGAAACATTTACATTATTTTAACAAAGTTTCTTTGCTTCGCTTTTCTCAGACTCCTACGCTATCCTCTCCTATTTCTTCTCCCCCACCTATGTCTCTTTCACCCCTCTCTCTCTGATACTGCTTATTATCTTGCTCATGCCTACCCTACTGCATCTCCGTTTGAACCTCTCCTTAAAGTCTATGTATTACTACTTGCTTTCCTCACCTCTCTCTTTAACTCTTTCCTCCTTACAGTGGGCCTCATTCCGAGTCTGGCGCTAACCAATGGCGCTATTTGCGCCTTGGTCGGCGCCGGACCCGTACCGGCACCGCCCTGGTGGAATGGGAAATTACCGCCCTATTCCGAGTTGACCAGGGCGGTAATTTCCCATTCCCCAGGGCTCTTCCCCATTCCCAAATGAGCCCCCATAGGGCTCAATGGGAATGGGGAAATTGCAAATAACGGTGACCGTACTTTATGGTCACCGTTATTGGCTTAAAAGCCCCTTTGCGCCCTCGTTCCTAACGCCTGCTAAATGCAGGCGTTAAGGACGAGGGCGCAAAGGGAACTCGGAATGTGGCGGTAAGGGATTACCGGCACAGGTCTCGTTAACAGTGACCGGTATCCCTTACCGCCATACTCGGAATGAGGCCCGGTGTCTTTTCCCAACTGTTTGAAATTTGCTATCATTATTCCCATTCTCAAACCACCCTCACTTGATCCATCTTCTCCTGCAAACATTTGCCCCATTTCCCTACTACCATACCTCTCTAAAATTGTTGAACAAGTCAGCTATTCCCAAATCTCTTCCTAGCTTGATGCCAACTCTCTACTTCCCGCTGTCCAATCTGTCTCTCGCCCTTTCCACAGAACGGCTCTACTCTGTGTTTCTAACTCCCTTCTCTTCACCCGCCATTCTTAATTATCTTCCATTCTTATTCTCCTTGATCTTTCTCCCGCTTTCCGTATTGTTGATCACCATTCTCCTCTCTCTAGTCTTGCTTCCTTTTTTTTCAGGCTCAGTGTTAGTGGTTCCACTCCTATCTGAATAATCACTCTTTTGCTATATCGTGGCCTGGTAATCACTCCCCTGTTTCTCTTTTACAATACAGCGCCCCACAAGGGTCTGTTCTAGGCCCCCTCCTTTTCTCCATCTACACTTTAGTTTTCTCATTGGGTTTATCTTCACACTTCTATGCTCATGACTCCCAAATCTTTCTCTCCTTTTTTCAATACTATCTATGACACCATTCAATTTGTCTCCCCCCTTCCCACCCCTCTTCCTTCAATCTCATTCCCTCCTGCTTCCCTTTCTCGGTACATCTCTGCTCAAAACCTGACTGTTAGTTTAAATAATGTTCTCTTATTTATTCCGCTTATAACCAACATTGCTCGCTCTTGCAGGTTCCATCTGTGGAACATCTGTAAAGCTTGGCCTTTATTAATAGTTCATGTCACAAAATTACGTATATATGTACCCTTGTCTTCTCCCGTCTTGACTACTGCTCTTATTTTCCTCTTGACTTTCCTACCCCTCATCTTGCCCTTCTTTTTTTCTAATTTTAACTCATCCATTCGGACCTCACCAGGCCTCCTTTTAAACGCATACTACTCTTCTGCTTTCTCAACATTGTCTATAAGAGCAACCATGGCCTTGCCTTTCCTCCTTTATCTCTTTCTACACTCTACTCATTCTCTGTGATCAGAATCACGCTCCCTCCTTTCTGTCCCAAAGCCACCCTGTGATCAGTACCGCCTCCTGTCCTTATCTCTCTGCCCCAAAACATTGGAACGTCTTCCTCTTGAAATAAGATTGTCCCATGCTCTTCTTTTCCATTCACCTGTAGATCCCTGTTTCTATACTCCAACTGTGTATCTATCTGCTACTTTGATTTCTGTCCTTTCATTTTTGTAATTCTTGTAGTCTACTGCTTTGTCAATTGATTGTCTGATGAATTGTACCACTTTCTTTTGTAACAAGTGCTTTGACGAAAGTGCTCTATAAATAAGAATACAAATTACTTTAGTGTATAAATGCTTTAGTGTATAAATGCCCAATCTGTTTGCAGCACATATTGGAGGCTATATTGTACAATGTTTGTTCTGTTTGTAAATGTCACTATATGTTGTCTAGTTTATGTAAGCTAACCAAACTTTACATTGGTGTTAGCCAGTCTGTGACCATGAATGTAAGATCTCAATCATCCCATCAATCGATCTGTATTTCTTTTTACATTTCCTAAAGCATTTCCACCTCTTAACAGCAGATCGCATATGGAAGAGGGGGTTACCATCATGATTTTGAAATGGAATTGCTGTTGTAACCTCAGTTGCTTGGTTGGGATTGAGGTATCCTACATATAAATGTTAAATGAAACACAAATTCCCTATGCTTTTACTTGATTTGTCCATTGATCCTTCTTAATTTCCTCCAATACATAATTGTACATATCCCTTTATCTGTTTAGTTGTTTTGAAATTATTTCTGATCTAAATAGCCCTGCAGACAACCCACAACCCTACACGGAATTAAAGGTGCAGACCCTCTGTCCCTATAGAGCGCCACAATACGCGATATTAGGAGGGACGCTTATCACAGGTGGCCATAGCATAGGAGGTACGATGGAGCGCCACCACTAACCAACTCCACTAAATCTCATCCCTCTGCTCACACCTCTCAAATTCTAAACATAACACAACCATACCTATACAGCACAATAAATGGCACACACTTCACTACACCGCAACAACTAAACACACCACACATGGCCTCGCTCAACAGCACACAACAGCTACCGACCCAATAAACCACACGGACGCTCAGCGAATGGTGTAAACCGAACGGAAGATGCCAATAGCACATCACAGCTCTCTTGAGCCTTTTCCCGCGAAGTCCTACTAAAATACCCTACCTCTTGCTTTTCAGATCCGCCAGAGCGCTACTCCAGTAGTGATAGTGTGTGGTATGAATATCATTTTACATAACATACTACACAATTGATTATGAAATTAGATAAATGCTTATGCAAATTTGGGATGAACTAGCTGTCTGAAATAGATGCTGCAAGACACTCTGTTGTAGTTTGTGCTGATTAATATAGTTGTTCAGCTGCTACTATAAGCAGTCATAAAGGCATAATCGGTTTCCCTATGCTATCCTGCACGACATTATTTATGCAGCGAATAAGGAGCACTCCCTCTGTCCCATAATTCCTCCTCTTCTTGTGGCACGCGTGCCTGTAGCTCTACAATTTGTGTTACTGGCAGTGTGTTAAAACTTTCTTTCATCACCATGTTGCGCGCATGTGTGCGTCTGTTTGGGTTGGCTGTAATGTCTAATATCTCAGAGAATTGTGCTGCCCTTTTAGCTTCTGCCATTTCATTTCCATGGGAAACCATGTGTACACCTCTTGTATGCGCTGGACACTTAACTTTTGCTACTGCTGAGGGATATCCAAATGCTTTTATCGGTCTTCGAACAATGGCGCATGATGTACTGGTGTGCGGTCGGCGCGCCAGTAACCCCTCCTTTTTCACTGTGACAGGCCTGCGTGTACAGTTGTCGTCACGTAGATTACACAGAAAAATTGCAATCGTGCTCTTTCTACCGCTCATGCCTTTGTCCCGATCTTTGATCGATCTTCTATGAACCATCAACAAAGATAATTATGCCCTCTCCTAGGGCATCTTCCTTAACATGGGGAACGTCATCATAATAGTCGGTGTATGTGGCACAATCATAAAGGTTTTAGCCCACATGCACTGTTTCTGCTATACATTTTGTAGAATTCACTGTGCCTCACCTGACAATTTTGATAGTGGATTAGATATTATTACTTCACAGCCAGACGCTCTGCGTAGTCAATGTGCTTTTTGCCTTTTCAAGTATAGCAAAAAGGGCTTGTTCGACATATGTTACTGAACAGCCCATCATTATAGTGGAGGATTTCTCAATGGCAAAGGCTGATGCAGCCAATGCTTGTTCACATGGATAATGGGCTCTCATTACTGGGTCTGACATCCCGCTGTAAAATGCCAATGGTTTGTGCCCCATCAAAGTTTTTTGTGCAAGGACAGCAGCATCACAAATCCATTTGAATTGGAGAACTGGAGAAATTCCTCATTATAGTTTGGTATCCCCAAGACAGGAGCTGTGCTAATTGCTTTTTTCAGTTCATCAAAGGCATCTGTATTCTTGCCTTTCCACACAATCTCGCTTTTGTCTTTCTTTGCTTCCTTTAGTCCTTCTAAAAGAGGTTGGACATATGTGTTGCAATCAAAGTCCCATGCCCGACAATAATTGCAGAGACCCAAGTATTGCTGTAACTCTTTTATTGTATTGGGCCGGGGGTTTCTGGTTATTGCTTCTGCCCTTTCAGGTGTCACCTATCTTCTTTTGCTATTATCTGACCAGAGTATAATACTTCTTCCTGACAATATTGCAGTTTCTCCTTGTCCTGTCCACCTTGTACCCTTTGCAGGAAGGACACTGCCGACTGTATTAGCGGACACTCTTCCTGTGTGGCTCTGCACACCAATAAGTCATCCATATACTGTATTATGCTGTCTGTGTCAAGTCCATCTGTAGCTCCCTGTTGAAAACACTAGGGGATTCACAGTACCCCTGTGGGAGGCGACTGTGCTGTAATCTGATTTCGAGATATGTAAACGCAGTCAGATACTGTGAATCTGCGTGCAGGGGAATAGAGAAAAAAACATTTTTCAAATCAATCACTGTAAAACATTGGCCCTTTGGTGGTATGTTACACAATATTGTGGCTGGATTCGACACCAGTGGGAGTTCTGCCCAGCAATGGTGTTCAAAAGGCCTAGATCCTGTATACATCTCCAAGACCCTCCTGTTACTTTCTTTACTTGGTACACCGCTGTGTTGCATGGTGATTCTGAAGGCACCAATATTCCTTGTCGTATCAGGATGGCAATAGTTTTTTTAAATAGATACCCTCATCAGCTTCTTTTGACATGGGATACTGTTTTACCTGTGGTAAAATGGCACCTTGTTTTGGTTTTATCTTAACTACTCCCACTCCTTTTAATAGGCAGACATCATATGGACTGCTAGTCAACAGTGTACTCACCACCTTTGACAAATCTTCCTGCAAAAACAATGGTACTCTTCTCAATAATATTATTTGGGGAACCTCTCTATGTTCTATTTGTAGCTAGTAAGTTATGCAGATGTTAAACATCACCTCATTGTTTGAATAATCATCATCAAACAGTTTGTCATCAGTGAAGTCAGTGAGTCGAGTCAAGCACTGTTTCTGTCCGCCACATTACTCCTCCATCATCAACGCCATGTAAAATCACTGTCCTCTCTCACTATTGCTGCTTCTAATTCAATTGTGATAATTTGCCCTTCCTCCACATTCGTGGGTACTTCTGGTCTAAACAAAAAGTCTGTGGGTAATCTCAACAATTTGTCCTTTATTCGTGGAAGCCATGATACTACCACTTGTACCCCATAAGGGAAAATCTGTGGGGTTAGTGGCACGCCCTTTGTGCTTTCCCGCCATAAAATGCTCTCACAAATTCTTGCACGTTCACATATACGTGGCGTTGAACATATTATCCCTTCTTCGGTGAAGCAAATGATCATATTTAGTTTACTCATCAAATCTCTCCTCAATATGTTTTAACTGGTGTTTTTCAGGAATATAATAATGGCATAGCCATCTTATGCTGTCTTATAGTTATGGGCGGTCTGTCTGTAGAAGAAACCGTTGCCATAGCCCCAGAGAATCATTGTACATCCATCAATAGTCTGACATCGCAACCTTCCCCTCTAACACACATCTCTAACACAGAACGTTCCCCTCTAACACAGGATCCCGTCGCCCCTGTGTCAACCAAAAAGGAAAAAGTCTTGTTACTTATAGTCACCCCCACCCTCGGTTACTCTTGTGGGTCTGGTGTAATTGACAGGATCAAGCACATGAAGTTGCCCTGTGGGCTGTTCTATTGCGGATACATTTTAATTCCTGTTTCAGTGAAAGGATTCCCTCCCTCTAATGTCACACCCTTTACTGCGGCAGTATGTTTGCATCCCATTCTGCTATTGTATTCTGTGGTGCTTGTGGTTGTATTTGTGCTTGCTGTGTTTAAGGCTGCACTGCCTGACGTGGTTGCTACATTTGTGGCTGTAGTGTCTCCTGTGTTGGTGGCATTTGCTGAGCCTGTGTCTGGGCTGGCAATATACATACTGCTTGTAGTCTTGGGCATTGTAATCTTGTTGCATGGCGCTATATGGCAGTGGATATGTGGACCCCCCTCTTGGTACAAATTGCTGCCAATTTTGTTGTATTCCTCCCCTACTCCTGTAAACCCTTGTAATGTGTCCGGGTTTTCCACAAGTCCAACACTGTGGCCCTACTGCCCCAAATCATGTTCTTCCTTCGTTAAAACCTGCAAACCTTATTCCTCTTGGCATAAACCCTCTCCCCGGTGGCAATAATTATATTCTCCTCACCCCATAAAATTGCCATTCCACCCTTGCTGTGTTTGTTGTGGTTCCTGCACGTTCTTGACTTCCCCCATACTACTTAACACTCCTCCTTCTACCGCTAATTTTGACAATTTTTGGACCAGCTTCCCTTCTACCTTTCTTTCTTCCACTTTTTCTGTCCTTCTCTTGTTTCAATCAACAATGATGAACAGTGTTCAATTGTATCTTGGGCCATGGTTTTTCCTCATTTACAATTTTCTTTTATTGCCTCTGCACGTCTTTGGGGAGTCCCTGACTTAAACTCTGATAGAAAATAGTTTTATTCTTTTCCCATGAGTCCCTCATTTCTAACCGCAATTTCTCTTGTATCTAAGCAGCCAGGTCCTCCTCCTGTCCCATTTTTTGTGTCATGATTGCACTCATTTCTGATGTGTCTGGTTATTGTATTCTAAGTACCCTCCACACTTCTGCTTGGCAATTATTGAAAGGTGGCCTGTCATGTCTGGTGTTCTGTGCTGTCACCCAAGGTTACCCTGCCCTCTTCCAAGTGTCTTCTGAGTGTTCAGCCAATATAGTGGCAGACAAGCTTTTCATGTTGCCTACTGCCAAAGTCATACCCACTGTTCCCGTTACAAATGAGTAAATTCACTTGATTGTGCCTGCTGTAAGTGAAGGTATTTATAATTCAGGTTATTTTTGTCTGTTTTGGGGCTAGAGAATATATTTGTTTAACCCTCTACCCTTTTGTAATAACGGGAATTGCATCAGTCCGCCTTTGTGCGCGGATGTGTCTACACCCTTTGTCCATTTTGGTGCTGTTGTCATACCAACCTTTTTATGGCCTGGTAAATCTCTTAATCTATGAACATATGGTGTGTTCTTCTCTGCACTCATTGAAAGTCCCTCTGAGGGCAATGGATATCCTAGGGGTTCTATCGCTTTGTCCTCTTAAGTCTATCCAATGTATCTCTATCCGCAAAAGTGCTTTGTAATTGTAATTGGTTATTTATAACGCGCTTAATACCTAGAGGTTTCTAAGTGCAGACCCGGCGATCAAACCTTTGTTGCTCTGCGTCGTCTTGCTTCTAAGACGAGTGCGTTGCCCCTGAGCTATACTCCCAGCTAAGCTTGTTGAAAGCGCTTGTGTGACTTTCTCTTCTCCGCTCTCTTCATCATCCTCCCACTCTGACTGTCCTTCCTCTTCCGTCCCTTCTATATCTTCCTCTGCTTCTTCAAAATCTGACCTTTTGTAGGGGCTCTCTCACATACATCCCACTCACTTCTCTTCCAATACGTCTCGTCCCATACGTTGAAGCGGTTTCCCCAACTCTTTTTTTGCTCATGCCATCTCGTCTGATCTTCCTCAAGCCTTCATTATTGCTTCTCATAATGTCTCCTCTTTCTATGTCGATCAGTGCATTTCTGTTAATGATGTCATCCACTTCCTTTCGGCGCCTCTCCATTGCTCTCTTCTTCTAGTTTTCTTTCTCTCTCTTCCTCCATCCTCTGCTCCTTCTCTACAACCTGCCTGTTTCCCTCCTCCACCATCTTCTCTTTAGAATCACCTGTGCCTTTTCCGTCAAGTTTAAGTATTATAGGCAATATCGAAATTTCTAATTGAAGTTTTAGAACTCAAATGAGGTATGGATGATTGTTGAATGGGGAGAGGGGACGAATAGTAAATGGGGGTGAGGGAAGGGAAGTGGGGAGTGAGATCCCGATGGAATGGGGTATTAAGAGAGGGTGCTAGAGGTCAACTCCAAACTGAGGGGAAATTCATGATGGCTGACATTGTTTAATTTCATTTGTCCCCTTATACTTTTCATCCCCCTTCTGTTCTTTTTAAAGTTCTTTTTATGTCTTTTAACGAAGATGTAATGATTGTTTTTGATGAAGGAAATGAATCATGAAAGGTTTGTAATAAACCGTAACATGTTAAATAAAAAAAAAGTATAATTTGATTTGCCGTCCTATCGTTTGTCTGATACAACTACCATCTCTTCTCTGTCTCCCTGCAGGTTTCTTGCTCCTTGGTGTTCTTCCTCTGTTTCTGTTAATCTCTATTCGGTTTGCTCGGGCAATAATTGCTGTTTGTTCGCCACCCACCCTCATGCTGTCTTCACTGTATGCTGGGGAAAATATTTGGGGTTGGTATACCCTGTGGCATCCTTTAATGGATATAATCCCTGTACCGTCGAGGGCGGGACACTTGTTCGAAGAAGAGGTGGTGGAACCGTGGGTGACCTACGCCCTTCATAATGCTGGTTAAGCATCCATTCTTTCTTACTTGGCTCCACCACCTCTTCTTTGAACACCGCCCATAGTTTGAGAATACTTAGTCTGTTCTGTAGTTTCTCCCCCTTATGTGTGGCATGTAAGTACGTGCACATGTTGCAGCACCTCTTGTCATATCCTTGTTATATATTCTCTCGTTATTTCCCTGAATGTGACTTGCGCTCCTCCACCACTAATCTTCTTGCTGTTCCAAGCTTCAACCGCGAAAGGGTCGGTGGTAGGGCCTTCTCCATCGCAGCTGCTAAACTCTGGAACAATCTTCCATTGGCACTAAGAAGTGCTCCCAACCACCTTGGTTTCAGAAGAGCCCTTAAGACCATTTTGTTTTAGCTCTCCACCCTTTTTGGCCCTCCCTTCCGTGAACAGCTCTCCTCTCTAGCGCCATGATGCCCTTGGGCGACCGTGCGCTCTACAAATTTAGATAACATAACATAACACCTTTCTCAAATTAGTACCGTCTTGCGGTTATGGCATTAACATTTTGCTGCCCGTATCTTTAACCCACATAAAATTGTATTTAAGTATCTTATCTTTATATCTAGGAAGGGACGTGCATAAATGAACAATGGGAGTATTTTCCAGAATTATAACAATATAAAACACTACTTACCAATGGTCGATTATGTAAGGAAGGCATGGTATCAAAGTAAGACACACAAGTGACCTCAGTTCAAAGGTGTTTATTGAACCTTATCAAGTGTGTGATAAATGCCTATCTAAACCTAAATCTAAGATGGGAACAAGCTACGACCATCGAATAATAATGCAGTCCTATTGGAGTCTTGTCAAAATAAAAGGGCCTATACTAAAAAAAAAACACTATTGCCAATCTTTACCGCTAATTTACATATAATGTGGGGAAATGTTCATGAAAAAGAAAGAAGTATTCACAAAATGATAAGCCAAGATGTTTAGGCGGTTGGCCTCCCTTTCCCACGTTTTTAGCATGGTACAAGGTAGTTCGCTCGAGCATAGCACACTCTTGGGCTTCTTCGGCACATGGACACAGTTCTGTTACAAGCATCAGGGCCTTCTATGCCCAGGTCTCTTGATTCAGAGGGCCTGATGTGTCAAACAAACATTTTGGTTCCAAATATTCACATAGGTTGGTGACTCACGGTTCACCCTGGATCCCCCTCAGCCAGGCTCAGATCCCCTCCTCACAATTAGTCTCCCTCAGCTGAGCTCGGACCAATTACAGTTCACATTTTCTCTTTGGGTGACTCACGGTTCACCCTGGATCCCCCTCAGCCAGGCTCAGATCCCCTCCTCACAATTAGTCTCCCTCAGCTGAGCTCGGACCAATTACAGTTCACATTTTCTCTTTGGGTGATTCACGGTTCACACTGATTCCCCCCAGCTGGGCTCATATCCCCTTCTCACAATTAGTCGCCCTCAGCTGGGCCCAGACCAATTATAGTTCGTATACTTTAGCTATTTGAATATGCACAGGGTTTGGCTTGACACGTTGCAGGACCACTTCAATTTTCCAGTTCACATTTTTTACACAATTCAGTTGGATAATGTACAGAGGCTTTCCAATGGGCACCTACGTGGCACTGAATCACTTTGGATACGCTATCTGCCTTGGTTTGCAAAAGTTCAGGTATTCCTTGGATGCTTAGTTACATTTGCGTTGCTCACCAAGCACGCCTTGTACTTTGTTCTTTGCAAATGTCTTCATACAATTTTGCGCTTGCAACCTTGGTCCTAGCACAGACTGGTCTGCTATTAGTCTCCCCGACTCACTGGCTCTGCTGACTGTACGGGAGTGGCTTTCTTGTCGGAGCCAAGGACAGTACCACAGCAGCAATCGCTTCTGCCCGCCTCAGCTGTTGATGCCGGAAAGCCCTGGGTACCTTCTACACACCATGCACCTTTCTTCTGCTTTATCTCTGGGACTTATGTTTCTTATCCGCAAGGCCTCATGAAAGTAGCAGTCTTTCTTCTGAAAAGGCCAAGGACAATGCCCTCCTTGCAACCCTCTCTGGTCTTGCTGTCTTTCTCCTCAGTTTAAACTGCCATTCCAGAACTGCTGCTTCCTAGTGCGTTTTGCCTTGCTCGGAGTGTGCTTTCGTGGTCCGCCTTTTAACTGTGTGCGGAAGTGTGATGGAAGTCAGGTGGTATTGTACCAAAATGTCGCCCTTATTTGTGCACCCCCACAGTCACTGCGACTTTGGAGGTGCACACAATTAGGATGACATTTACTGCACCCAAGCAGAGCGGGGGCTGCGGGATTGTTCCCCACTTACCATTCTCGAAAGCAAGGGACACGTAAGAAAAAAAAAGAAAAGCACCCTGTAGCGTCAGCTCTAACCCACGTTAGTGGGAAGAGCTGATGCTGCAGGGATCGCATAGTGCGGACGGCACACGCAGAAGTGGGCCGCCCTAAAGGTAAGTGGGGTGGGTGGTTGGGAGAGATAATGCTGGCTGGGGAAGCTGGCACAGTGATCGATATGATTACTGCGCTGCGCCGTAACTGGGATCAGCATTTTCGACCGTCGCAGTTACGGGCGGCACAGTGATCACATAGATCCAGTCAGGTCTGTGTAATTATCCATGATTGCCTGACTCTTGTGTTGGGACATTTCAAGTATACAGCTCTGGTGTTAGTCCATTCACGATGAAGTGTCCGTGAGATTGGTGTCGGAAAGAGGGCGTGGGGGGTTTGAGTTCCTAGGTATCCTACCTGGTAGGATGGGGAAAAGGTGTTATGAGGAAGGGAATACCGTGTCTCACCCTTCGGTGTCCACCTTCCACTCTCCGAAGACCCCCCATCCAGGTGGTCTACCCCCAGGAACTGGATCCTGGCTACCTGGATGACAGATCCCCGTGGACTAGCGGGGGAGACACCTTCAGATTTCTCACAATTGGGATCCCACGCCAGAATGCAATCACCAGAGAAGATAATTTCACCTATTGCAAACTTTTCTAGCTTCAACAGTGCTTCTCGTAGGAAGCTTTCTTGTCCTGTATTAGGCGTATATAGCATTCCCAGGGTGACTTTCCTATGCCTCAATTTCGCCTGTAAGAATAGAAACCTCCCTTTTGTCTTCTAGTGTGTGCAGCACCTTTGCTTGAAGTGAGCTCCTGAGGCCTATCAAGGCCCATGCCATTCTTCCTTGCGAGTTTGCCTGGTAGAGTTGTGTGAAATGGGGAAAGCAGGGAATAGATTTCTCAGCTTTCTTAATTTAAGTCTCCTGGAGCATTATTATGTCCGCTCTACAACGATTCAGTTGCCCCTCCACTTTTTTTGCATTTAGCAGGGGAATTTAATCCCCTTACATTATGTGATATAATTGTGAGTGACATTGTTACATTTACGGGCCATTCCCTTCTTCCTTGCCTTTACCGGAACTTTAATGTTAATGTGTTTCAAGCTTGTTCTGCACACGTGGGTCTCCCTCTCCCACTTCTCCCTTCCCCTCCCCCCAAACTCCCCAAAACATAACACCCTCCCTCCCTAAACCCCATTACCTTAAACTCCCCCCTCCCCTTCCCCGGTTAGGGCGAGTGTTCCCGAGAACTACCCCATATGCTATCCTGGGGCATCGGTCCTGGTTCAACCACGGGGACCTCCTCTGCGAGGGTGAACTATACCCCCTGTCGGATTCCGTGATACCTCTCCGACATCCCTGCCTCAGTCTGGCCCATTACAGCCGGCGCCCACACGCAACTCTCAGCAGTGTCTCTATACTCAGAGTTTCACTTACACCAACAGACAGAATAACTAGAGTGATTATATTACAAGCCCCAGGTGGATTGTAACTTTTCTTCCATGGGATGTGCACTTCCTGTGTTGGCTGGGGGGCCTTTCAGTTTTGTGTCTCTGTTGCCCCTCCTTCCCCGTTCTCCTGACCATTCCCAAGGTTTGATGCCTCTGTAGGAGATGAGGATCTGGATGCTCGCAGTGGGTGCTTTTCTTCTTCCTCTACGTTCATTACTGACAGACCTTCTTCGTATGTCATGACTCGCTGTTGCCTACCTTCCCAAGAGGGAGAGGAGCCCAAACGGGAATGTCCATTTGTAAGAGATGTTTTTGGCAATTAGCAATTTGGTTACCGGGTTCATAGCCTTCCTTTTCGCACAACCCCGACTAACCACAAGAATAGCATATGCCCAGGTACTTTCTGAACCCATAGCTGGCACCCTTGAATATACGCACAGTAAGTGAACATATATCTTAAAGTGAAATATACAAATATAGTTCATTTAACCTTCCCCTTGGAGGAAAGTGTGCAAGAAAAAATAGCACTGGACTTTAAAAAAAAGTAATGAACACCAGAAATATAACTTGAGAGTGCAAATGTTCCAATAAATATGCTGGCAAATTATGAAAGTTGCTCACCTTTTGAGCTCAGCAATCTGTCTTGAAATATTCACTGGTAAACAAAATCCCAATACGAAACAAGTGCTTGTGGTTTTGTGGGTGATCGTCTGCACTGGGAACATGACAACCTGAGTAAAATCCTGGTAGAAAATACTTGAGCAAGCTTGCCAACCTCAAAAAACCCAAGGGGTTGCATCTGCCCTCTGAAGAAAAGTTACGGAGTCCACCCACATGTGTCCTTTACTTGTGCCCTGAAAAGCAGCCACAATTAGGGGAAAATAACTGCACCAGTGTCCAGGATTGCAAACTTACCTGGTTCTGGGTGGGCAGTTGATGGGCCAACTAGTAACTCTGGTCCCGATATACGCTCCCAATGAAAAACAGGACCAATTCTTGACGGACCTGCTGGGCAAACTGGCAGCGTGGTGTGTAGGACAGGTCCTGATTGGGGAAGACTTCAACTGTGTGATGGACGCTTCAATGGACAAAACCCTTCCAGCCACCAATGACAACAAAAACAGGCAGGCGCTGGCATGCTTTCTCAGAGAACTCCATTTCATAGAAACATGGCACTTCTTTCGCCCATCAGACAGATCATATACACATTACTCAGCAGCTCACAGAGGCTTTTCACGTATAGACATGATCCTGGTCTCGGACACCTTCATTCTGCAATTGACAGGGCTGGTGATAGGGGTACAGTATTTGACAGGCCACGCACCGGTCACGTTTCAAGTGGACCCGATAGTTCAGTCCCCAAAATCCTGAAAACCGTGGCACCTAAATGATCTAATTTTAAAGGATTTAGATCTCAGGGTGCACATGGAAATAACCCTGAAGAATTACTTTAAGGAAAATGTCAAGCCGGGGATGGATAAGGGCACAATATGGGATGCCAGTAAGGCAGTGATGCAGGGAGCATTCATCGCCCAAACTGCACATTCACTGATGGAAAGGGAGATAATGAAACAAAGGTTGGAGCGGGAGGTTGGGGAAGCAGAGGTACAACATACAACAAAGGCATCACAGAAGGCCTGGCGTGAACTCATGAAGGCGAGGGCGAAATTAGAATCGGATCTCGCTGATAGATCCGCGCAACTTCTCATACAGACATAACAAACATACTACATAAAAGGGGACAAAGCCAATCGGTTCATAGTGGCCAAATTAAGAAAACAAAAGACCAAAAACTATATTAGCCAACTTGAAAACCTATCAATTGAACTAAAGCGACGGGAGGCCGAAAAGGCAGATATCATACACTCATTATTCTCACTTAATCTCGCCAAGGAAAACTTAGTTGAGGAAACCCAACATGCCTTTTTGAGAAGCGTGAACTTACTGCAGATCACAGAAGCTGACAGATTAACACTCGAAGCCCCGATAATAGAGAAGGAGATGGGTCGGGCCATAGGGTCCATGTTAGGTAATAAGACACCGGGACTGGACGTGTTTGGGAATGTATATTATAAAACTTTTCAGAATATACTGGTAGGCTGGCCTAACCAAACTCTTCAACCAAATAAGGGACATAGGACTAATCGCTAAGGACATGGGCCCCTCCAACTCTGTTCTTCTCTTAAAACCTCAAAAATACCAGATGAAATGCACACGTTAACGCCCAATCTTGTTGCTTAATGGGGATGCAAAGTTATACGCAACGATACTAGCACAGGGACTAGCCGGAATCTTACCGGTAATCATTCACCCGGACCAGGGGGGATTTTTAAAGGGGCGACATACTCAGGATACCATCCGGAGAGTGATACATGTTACAGCATGGGGACGGAGGACCAGACAAAAGATGTCTATGCTGGCTCTGGATGCCACCAGAGCCTTTTATAGTCTGGACTGGAATTTCCTACAGCTATCATTGGAAGGGTTTCGATGTGGCCCGATCTTCTCCCGTATGGTTTTAGCTAATTATCGTAACCCGACTACCAGGTTATTGGTAAATGGGCAACTGTCAGACAGTATCCCCATAAGGAAAGGTACCTGCCAGGGATGGCCGCTATCCCCACTAATATTCGCCATGGATCCGCTGGCATGGTTGTTCAGGGCGGATTAAGAGATACAGGGGGTCTTAACAACAAGCAGTACGCGTAAAATAGCATTATATGCTGACGATGTGCTACTATTCCTATGGAACACAGCATACGTTCTACCAAAGGTCATAGCACTCTTAATTCAATTTAAGGGGGAGGCGGTTCCAGTGGAAGGGAGCAAGGAGTTGGAAAGATCAGAAGCAGGAGGGGGCACAGGGAGGTGGAGGAGGAGAGAGTAGGAAAAGATTAGCAGAACGGAGAGAACGAGAAGGGGTATAGAAAGTTAAAAGGGAGGAGAGATAGGGGGGGGCAAGACCATAGAGGTTCCACTGTCTTGTCTCTAGACAAGTTCCACTGTCTTGTCTTCCAATCAGACAAGACAGTGGAACTTGATTTTGAGATGGGAGTGAAACGGGAGCCAACCTAAAGAGGAGAGAGAAGAGGAGATGGAATCGAGAGGTGAGAGAAGGCAGAGGAAGCGGATGGCAGAGTGGTAGATGGATTTGAGTAGGGAGAGATGAGAGGAGGGAAATCCAAAGAGAAGGGAGGAACATGACATCTTGCATCCCTTTTGATTTTGCCATATCCGCTCCTCGCACCACCACTTTAAAGGCCTCCCACAATGTAATTGCAGACTCCATACTACCGGTGTTATGTACAAAATATTCTTTTCACCTCTTCCCTCAGAATCTCGCGAAATCCTGTATCTTTGAGTGCCTCAACCCTAAGCCTCCATGTTGGGATTCTAGCCCGAGGAGGAAGCAGAGCAACTACAGAAGTTCATGCTGAAGGTTTTATCCTGGAAGACAGCCTTTTTGGTTGCCTTTCTCTTTGCGAGGAGGGTGGGGGATATCCAAGGTTTTTTGTGCAATCTTTCCTACCTAGTATTTCATAACGCAAAGTGGTTCTTGGCATGAATCTTATTTTAATGCCCAATGTTTCCCTCTTTATTCTATTTTAAAGAACCTGTGTTTTTGCTTGTTTTCTTTGATTCTCTTCTACTCCGGCTGAACGCTCCTTACATTTCTTGGATGTTATGCAAGCTTGCACCAAACAGTTCTGCAAGTCGTATCAGCTATTTTTGAAATGTGGTCCTTCGGTCACAGGCAAGGATTTTTTCAAGTCCTCTTTTCCCGATGGCGGTCCAGATACATCTCATATTGTCATCAGCTAGCCAACAGGCCCCTTCCGAGCAGGCCTATAGCGTACTCTATGAGAGCTGGTTCTGCTACTACAGCATTTCTCTTCGGTTTTCCCCTGGTGGATATCTGCAGTGCTGCCACATGGAGGTCGGTGCATACCTTTACCAGGTTCTACTTTGTCTGCAGGATTTCCACAGAGAAGTCCTGGTTCGGCTAAGTGGTGCTGCACGAACTGTTTGGGTGAAGTGAGTGTTTCCACCCGGTAAGCCTTGCCTCTCCCTTATTGTTTCTTGTAAGTACTGGTTTGTGATTTATTTAAACAGCATGTACATCTCCAATGCTGGAGAATGAAATATAATACATTTTCTGCATCTCCTGTTCTCCAGCATTGATATCTTTCATAGATTCACATTCAACCCCCCCGCCTAACCCACTTACAGCTCTTCTTTGCTCATATTGCAACATTCACTTGCAAAATCTGAAGATGACCTCCAGGGGTGGAGCTAAATGGAAGCTGTCTATTGACTGTAGGGCAATATAACCCTAAACAACTCTAAAAGAGCACTAAAGTGACAGACATTTTAAAATGTAAACTGCTTTTGGTGTTAGAGAGGATTCCCAGCCTGACAACGGGAAATCTATGAAAGATACCAGTGCTGGAGAACAGGAGTTACAGGTAAGTAACCTATTCCTTGTTGCACAGAAAGACAATACAGTATGGGGACACAGCTCCTGTATCGCGCACCTGAGGGACCGAACCGTATAGTGGCGCAGCTGGAATTATGAAAGAAGGTAGGATTATAGCCACCATTGGATTTGAAATAGCTAATTTCACGAACATGATAATAGCTGTGTAAACAAAAATGTTTCTAGTGCCCTTCGGAATTGGTAAAGAGTGTCCAAGGCTCTAATCTCTCTCTTGCTGAGCCTTGGGCCGAAGACAGCAAATCTTCTGTCCCCCCTTGATACACAGGCAGATTACGGGATAGTCAGATGTAGTTGATCCTGCAATGTAAGCACCTATAAGGCTGATAGCGGCTAATCTTGTCCCTCAAATAGTCTGGTGCTAATCCATTGAAGCATTTGAATATAAGGCATGCCACTTCAAAATGAATACGTTCTTCCACAGCTAGCCATTGTAGTGCCCGGTGGCAGGGAGATACATGGGCTGTTATACTCAGTCTACAGACCAGTCTAACTGCCGTATTCTGGGCCTTTTGAGTTGTTTTGCTGGAATGCCCATCAAGAGACTATTACAATAGTCCAGGTGGGCATTAGTCAAAGCCCCCACCACCGTTACATGATCTTCTTCTGGAATGTATGGCAAAACCTGCCAGAGAAATCTCAATGAGTAAAAATTTGCCTGTACCTTGGCTCCAACCTGGCCTTCGTAGCCCAGGTTATCCTGCCAGATACACTCCAAATTCTTTACCTTAGAGGCAAAGCTCAGCCCTACACCCAAAAGGTTAGGAACTGGCTGTTCGTAGAAAGCTGTGAATAGGTGTTTAGGCCCAAACAGGATAACCTCTTTTTGGATGCATTCAGTTGAAGCTGGCTGGAAGACATCCACTCAATAATCTCTTGCAAGCAATGACTGACCCTAGAAAGGGTTTAATCAAAATTCCAAATTTTGATGAAGATCTGGGTATCATCGGCATAGGACAGATAGCTTATCCCATGACGCCTCAAGATCTCCATCAGTGGTGGGGGGCGCTAGTGAGCCCCACCAAGATGGCCGCATGCCCGTGACGCTTTCCAGCACATTTCCTATCCGGCATAAAATCTCTCTGCGGAGGCTCTCCTGTTTTTCCGGCGGCATCGGTGCCTGTATTGTGTGAGGCTCCTGTGGAGATATTTTTTGTAAAGATTGCAGCCGGCATGACACGATACGGATTGTGCGGAGCGGTCGCGTGCGCCCGCTCCGGGGAGGAGTGAGGGAGGTGTAGGCCTGCAGAAGCGCGGCGGGGCAACTCTCCGCAGACCCTGCTTAAGAAGACTCTGCTGAGGGTGACGGACGAGGCGGGGTGCCTTCCCCTGCTTGGACACCAGCGGCTTGGTGAGGAGGGCCGCCCAGAAAGTCCCTCCTCGAAAGACGCAGGCAGAGGAGGAGAGTGTCGTCCCAATTGGGGCCGGTTGGGAGGCTCATTGGCGGATTGAGGCGCCGCGGGAGTCGGAGCCCCAGGGGGAGCAGCGGCGCTGCAGCCGAGCATCAGAGACGGCTGTGACAACGGGCGGCTGTGGCGACCATGAGAAGGTGAGGGAAACCATCGGCGGCACCTTGCCCTCCCAGGTGGCGGCCCCGTGTACCTCAGAGGGTGAGGGGGGGCTACATACCTGGTGCTGACAGTCGCAGGAGGCTGGCTCTCTCGTTGAGGGCGAGCGGTGCTCAATACAGAGGCGGCTCGCACCGTTAAAATGGATCCTGGAGGACTGCTGGGCTGCGGGCGCTAACCGGCCCACAAGTAGAGGGCTGGGATCAAGTGAAGAGACTTGGGGCAGATTGCTGGGCTCACCGGCTCCCGGGGAGACATACGCTAGAGGCAGTTGGTACCTGCCTCGTGACCCGTGGTTGGCACCCGCTGAACTGTTGGGTGGCCTGCTTGAGCGGTGCTGTCGGGCACCTTGAGATGTTTTTTCGTGGTCGGTTGGCCATGGGCCCTGGGAGGTGCGAGACCCACTTGTAGAACGCTATCTGATTTGGTGCTTGCTCAGGAACACTCCTCTTCCCATACTTCTCCAGATCTGAACAAGTCGGCCATTAGTATGATTGGGAAAGTAGGCGATCTGTGGTAGCACGAGGAACTGTGTGCAGAGGTGGGTGAGGTGCCACACTGCTGGGAAGCAGGGCCCCCCAACTGGACAGTACGAGGCTGCACTGAACTCTGTTGAGAATAGGTTGGGGTTGTCCTTCATCGGAAACGACAGATCCCTGGGGTTCTTGGTGATTGCTCCCTCACTCGGTATGTGACCCTTGCCGGACCCTAGGCCCCTGGACCAACAGACAGGCCTCAGCTATCACTCCTTGCACAATATTATTGGGTCCTGGTTATCGCACCAATCATGTCCAAGTCAGGGAAAGTGGGTAAGCAGCAGTCCAGATTAAATTTTGAGATGTCCACACACGCCAAGGGTGGAGGTTCTCTGGGCAAGGTGGTACAGGCGCCGGACGTGGGACCCGAATCAGATCCGGTGGCTGCTTTTCAGGACATCAAAGCTATGCTACTGAATCTGGGATACAATCTCTGGATAGCAAGTTAGATACCCTGACGTGCCGGTTGGACAAACATGGGGAAACGCTGGATGAGGCGGAGGGGAGGCTGTCGGGAGTAGAGGATGTGGCGTCGGCAGTCTCTAGGGAAATGGCGGGGGTCAGGAAGGCCCTGAAGGAGCTTCGGGAGAAGCAGGATGACCTCGAATTGAGATCCCGGCGGAATAATATCTGCATTGTCGGCTTATCCGAGTCGACAGGTCAAAGAAACATGGAGGCGTTGGTGGAGGAAATCCTACGGGAAACCCTGGGTTCGGATGGGTTTTCCCCACTCTGTGTGGTGGAGAGGGCACACAGGATCCCCAGTGGCCAGAGACCAATCCCGGGAGCCCCGCCTCGTCCGCTGATTGCCCGCCTGTTGAATTATAGAGATAGGGATGTGTCACTAAGGAAATCCAGAGAGAAAGGCACTTTGCCCTACAAGTGGGACGTGATAAAACTTTTCCCGGATTTGTCTGATAAAGTGCAGGCTGCCAGAAAGCCTTTTTTGGACGTCAAACGACTGAGGGATAAAGGTTTGCCTGTTCCCAGCCAAACTATGGGTGATTCATGAGGGGAAGTCATTGTTCTTTTAGTCCCCGGAGGAAGCCTCTTCCTTTCTTGACATGTTGCCGAGGTCTCCTAGATCACGGATGGGTGAGGCCTGACTTTGTTTAACACCAAAGATGTCGGCTGCTGCTGCCGTTGTTTTGATGGATCAGTACGCAGAGATTGCTATCCTAAGCGGTGCGAAGGAGGGTTGGGCTCGTACTTACCCCCTGAGCGCAAGCTGTTTGTGTGTATGGGGATTGATGTTGGGGTGCTGGGGGTTCCAGCGTGGGTGGGGTGGGGGGTCTTTGTTGTGGGATGTGGTGGGGTGGGGCAGGGAGGGGGGAGCGATCACTGACAAGTTGGGGGGTTGTCGGTAGTATGGGGAGGCGGGAGGGGGCATGGGGGAATTGACGGTACGCATTGGGCACCAAGGGACTTGCTGGGTCTATTGGAGTAAGGGGGATGTGTGGTTACCTATCTACAGATGGAGACAGCGCATCTCATGACCTGGAATGTTAGGGGTCTTAACAATTTGCCCAAATGCCGGAAAGTTTTGCAATATTTGGAACGGCATAGAATCGGAGTGGGCTTCTTTCAGGAGACCCATTTCTGAGTCTAGATTTGGTAAGAGTTGGGGGTGCCATAGATATTTTTCTTCTTATTCCGCCTATTCCAGAGGTGTAGGTATCTTAATACATAGATCGGTGGGGTTTAATATGGTCAGGGGGGTGGGCGATTCAGACGGGAGGGTCTTGATAGTACAGGGGGTTATCCAGGGGAGATTTTACACTTTGATATGCTATTATGGGCCTAACAAGGATACCACAGAACCCCTAGACTGGATTGAGTGGCAACTGGGGGCACTTCCTGAGGGGGAAATTATTTGGGCTGGTGACTTTAATTCTGTTCTGGATGTGTCCCTGGATAGAGTGGGAAGCACGGCATGCTTGGTCACTAGGACTTCTATTAAACTTCGGGGCATGTGTCCGGTGTGGGACATTGACGACATTTGGAGGGTGAGGAACCCTGGAGTGAGCCAATTCACACATTACTCAGCGCCACATAGCTCGGCAGCTCGACTAGATTATTTCCTGGTGTCCAAGGCAACCATGGGTCGGTCTGCTGTGGTGGGTATTCTGGCCCGCACTCTGTCGGACCATGCTCCGGTTTTGTTGTCAATCCGTGTGGAGGGCCGGGATAGGGCGAGACCTCCCTGGAGGTTTATGAGTGAGGCGCTTACAGATAGGGTCTTTCAAGAGGAATTGGCGAAGGTCATAGATGCATACTTTGAGGTTAATGAGGGGTCGGTGTCATCTGCTGGTGTTTTATGGGAAGGATTTAAGTGTGTGATTAGGGGGGAATGTATAGCCAAAGAGCTAGGGACTCTGAAAAAGCTGAGGAAAGATCTAGCCGATACGGAGGAGGAAATTCGGGTGTTGCAGGAGGGGGCCCCCATTCTGAATCAGGCTCAACAAGGTGCCATAAGGCAGAAGCTAGAGGAGTATCAAACACTGGCGCAGAGGGAGACTAAGTTTATGTGGGACAAAACAGCTCCTCGGAAATATGGTGAGGGGCAGGCCCCGGGGCGGTTGTTAGGGATAATTCTCTGTTTAGGCTGAATTTCCTAACCTAGTGAGTCCCCCAGCAGCTTTGCTGGATTTTTGGGGTTTATTTTTTTCTCCTGCCAAGAGTGAGACTCTTTTACCCTCACTCTTGGGCATGATTTGAGTGTGTTTCTTTGAATCTAGATTTGTTTAATGGGCTATGGGGTGTTTTACTCCATAGGGCTTCATGTGTTTTTGTGATGTGTGTTACATAGCACCCTCAGTGCAGTGACACAGGGGTGTCATAGTGACCCCCCAGTATAGACTCCATACCCTGGGACTGACTACTGTCTCCCAGGGCATGTAAAGTCACCATTGACTTTACTAGTCTTAAATTCTGAACAGAACCAGTACAAACCATCATATTGTGGACGTACTGGCTGGGGCAATTCAATTGCCCCAGGGTCTGTTAGTCGAGGGGGCACTTCTCCGTCCCCCCTGATCAAGTTTTGGCTGGTGGCAGTGGATACTACTTTTTATATTCAACCGCGAATATTTTACTATGGGATTTCCCATTGTTTTAGGCTACTATCTTTATTTAATTATTTACGGTAGCCTCGAACATACCGCCGGTTTATTTAATTAATATTAATTCTCCGGTTGGTATTTTTTGCCAAAACTTGATTCTAAAATGGCGTTTGTGTTCTCTTCTGTGACTCCAACCCAAGTCGAGCCCTTTGTTCCACTTTTTGGCAGGCTTCTCCACAGAAGCCCTCCAAAGTGGTGCCACTCTGTCTGGGGTACTTAGGAGGGGTGGAGGGAAATTTAGGCACCCTGGACTGAGTTGCCTAGGCAACTCAAGTCGCACTCCATCCTGATTGGCCCAAGTGGTGAGCCAGCCGGCTCACCACTTAGCATGTTTGAGTGACAGCTAGGCTGATGAATGGGGGTTTGCTGCATAAAAGCAGGGCTTTGGGGACTGGAACTTCAGAAGTCGCCACAGGACCTAAGAATCCGACGAGGGAGAAGCTGAGCCGACCTGCCACGACACCACCACCGGTGGAGCCCTGCTGGACTGCCTCACCACTTTTCCCAACGACAGAGGAGATCTCCCGCCGGAGAGTCTTCTTCCTTTGACTGGTGGGGATAACCAGTTTCACCGTCTTTTCGCTTTCCCGACGTACCTCGTGGCTGCCTTGCCCGTGCCAAACATCCCGGCAACCGGGATTCCACGTTTTACCACGACCGCGAAACAAAGGTACCACCTTTTAACCGGAAAACTCAGCGGCTGGTTTCTGCCCTGGTAGTGCAACGACCTTCATCTTTCCTCCAAGTCGAGATCTTCTCTTCCCCTGGACGATGATGCAACTTGCACCCACTACCAGGAACAACTGCCACCGCTGGAGGATCCTTCCCACTTAAGGTACAGTGTCCCGTCTGGCTTCCCTTGCTACCGACTGTACGGGGTAGATTTAGCCCCCTGCTTTCGAACCTGGGTTAGCCTGGGACACCCTGGCTAAACTTTCCTAAGCCTCTCTAAACTCTTTTTTGAACCCTCTGCAAGACTTTCTAAGCCTAGTGTAACTGTGTGATCTTGGTCGCATTTGTGCTCTGCTCTCTATAGGAGTGGGCCCAGCCTTTGGACTTTGGCTCACCAGTGACTTTTGCTCTTCTGCCTTGCTAATAGTGTTCCTGAATCTTAGAGTGGTGTACCTTTCCATATTCTGTCTTTTTCCCCTCCCTTTCTCACAAACTTATTGGAGTGCCATCTAGTTAAGCGCTCACCTCAGTATGAAAATAAGTGGTGTTTTACAGTGACATATCTGATAAGGAAAAAGGGGTGTATATATTACAATAGTAACTGTGTTTAGAATATTTTACAATAAGAGTGCTGGAGTGTTTCAAACTGTGTGTTTTTAAATAAATAATTATATACTTTGATACCAAAGCTCTGGTCAGTGTTTGCTTGTAATATTGTATCTGAGTGCCTATTGTGTATACTTTGCATACTGCCTAACTCTTCTTGAGGGAGGTCTGACTGCTCAGCCACAGCTACCAGGTAAATCTGGGTGGTGCAGACTGCTACCAAGTGGGTTTACTGACGACACCTGTAGTCTTAAATCTTTTGCAGTGTTCCCTAAGGGAACTGCACAGGTTTCTGCCTAACAGCGGTCACTTGCTAGGATAACTCGATTTGCTGGACGGGATAATAGGGTAACAATGATTACGGATGGTAACGGAGTTGATCATTACGAAGATGAGGGCATTGCCCGTGAATTCGAGGAATTTTATGGCCACCTGTACTCATCACAGTTGGCGGCGACAATGGCGGATTTAGAGGTGTTTCTCGATGAGGTGGGGTTATATTGGTGCTCAGAGGAACAGAGGGAGGGGTTGAATGGGCCGCTAACATTGGAGGAGGTGATAGGCGCTATTAAGTCTCTGCCAGGCGGGAAATCCCCGGGCCCGGATGGCTTTACAGCCGAATTTTATAAGTGCTACGCTGAGAGCCTGGCACCGCGCTTGTTGGCAATGTATCAGGAGGCAATATCCATGGGGCGCTTGCCCGACACACCTAGGGAAGCCGTAGTAGTCATACTTTTGAAGCCCGTGAAACCTGAGGGGGACTGCTCATCATATCGCCCAATTTCGCTTATCAACCTTGATAATAAGATCTTGGCGAAAGTCCTAGCGAAACAGCTTGCGCTGCTGATGCCCACCTTGGTGAGGGCGGATCAGGTGGGAATCATTTCGGGTCGGTCGACTTCTTTCGGATTGCGGAGGATGTTTGGCCTGATGTCGGCGTTGCCGGTAGAGGACCTGGTGGTAGCCGTCCTGTTGGACGCCACCAAAACATTTCATTCCGTTGAAGGCCGTTTCTATTCACTGTTTTACAGAGGCTGGGCCTGGGCAAGTTTTTTATATCCTTGGTATCCCTTCTATACACGGATCCGGTAGCTAGGGTGAGGGTGAATGGGCGGAATACTAAGGTACTTCCGCTGGAGCGGGGGACACGTCAGGGTTGCCCGCTGTCCCCTTTGCTCTTCGCCTTGGCGATAGAGCCCTGGGCGGAGTGGGTTTGCGAGTTTCATCTGCGGAGAGGGGTTCAGCTGCATACTCATAAAGTGGTTATATCATTATAAGCGGACGATATGGTCCTGTTCATTCGCCATCCTGAGACTAACCTAGACCCGATTATGTCGGATTTGCGACGTTTTGGCGAGCTTAATCTGTTATCTTCCCATTGACGGGTGGGGTGTCTCCCTTTCGGGATAGTTGGGGATTCCAGTGGGATCTAAAGTGCACTCGATACTTGGGGGTCACGGTAGCGAGAGAAGAGGGAGTGGTATATAATAGGAACTATGTGGAAGCGCTAGAATCGGTTAGACGGGCGATGGCGAGCTGGACCTCACTCCCGCTTAATCTATATGGCAGGATTTTGGTGGTCAAAATGACTATTCTCCCTAAACTTTTATATGTGTTTCTGAATGTGCCTATAAAGGTATCCCAAAAATATTTTTGGGATCTTCGGTCATCAGTGCTGCACTTCGTGTGGGCGGGCAAGAAAGCTTGGGTTTCTTGGGAGAAGCTTACAGCGCCAGTTTGTGAGGGCGAGCTGGCACTGCCTGATTTTGAGTTGTACTACAAGGTGGCGCAAGCCAGTTACCTTCGGTATTGGTATGGAATGGCGGCGGAACATAGGCACGTGGAGATTGAGAGATCTATAGCGTCTCCTGCATTGTTGAGGTCCGTCATTCTGACAGCCCCGGGCCGCTTACGGACCCCCCGGAATTTGGTGGAATTGACATGCTGGGCTTGGGCGTTCCTGGAGAGGGCTCCCAGTGGTGGCCTTCTCTATTCACCAAACTCCCACTGCTGTTCGCTCCTGGGATTCCTCTGACAAGCGAGGCTTGTTATGTGACTATGATGAAGCGGTTGGGTGTCACCACATGGGGCGAGTTGTTTCCAGGCGGGAAGTTCATCTCTGTTGATCATATGAAGGAAAGGGGAGATCTGTCGGCATTTGATATGTTTTTGGACTATAGATTGAGGGTAACTCTACAGAGGCTGTTTCCTTCCTTTCCTGAACCACCTGGAGCTGCCGTGATGCTGAATAGGGTGATTGGGGGGTATATAGGGAGGCGTATACTCTCCGAATTGTATGGATTGGCTTTGAGGGGCAGGTCTAGCGCTGGGTTATCCTCGAAGGGGTTGTGGGAGAGGTCCCTAGGGCGGGAAGTCGATATATGGAAGTACTGTTGCATGATGATCAAGAAGGGGGCGGTTAATTCGAACTATAAGTTGATCCACTTCAAATTTCTACATCAAGGTTATTATTCCCCAGCTCAGTTAAAGGGCTACTTTCCTCAGAGATCCGGGGCATGCCTCCGATGTGGTCAGGAGATGGCAGATTTTTTGCACGTGGCTTGGGGATGCGTGGAGCTAGAGCGCTTTTGGCAGCAGGTGTTTGCGGTCATTGGGGATATTGTGGGGCAGCGACTCGTGCCGGATCCGGTAGTGGCCCTGTTGGGATATACGAAACAGATACCTAAAGAGACTAGGAAGTTGGTGGGTCTCCTGTTGATTTTAGCGAAACGCCGGGTGGCTATGGGGTGGGGTTAAAGACAGAGCCCGACGGTTGAGCAATGGTCACGAGACATACTGTATTGTAATGATATGGAGACACGTTGGGGTGTGCTGCGTGGAGTGCATCAGAGAGACAGTCGGATGTGGGATGCGTATACAATGTACCTTCTCAATCAGTCGGAAAGGAAAGACTCTGCGTCTCCTAACGCGCAAGTATCCCCTATGCAGCTTAGCCCCGGGGAGGGATCTCTGCCTGATTTAGGAAATTAGAAATGTGGACTGGACAGTGGGAACGCTATGCCTTCATAGATGTGGAGATCAAATTGGAAGGGTCATATGTATGCAGAACAATAGATTTTTGGTTCACCCGGCCCTCTGGACTCTTTAGGGTTACTTTCATATGCGTACCGGGGGGGTGGAGGGATGAGGGGGAGGGGTTTGGTGATGCATTGTTTGAGTTGTTATTTGAAATGCCAATAAAGAAATAAAAAAAATAAAAAAAGATCTCCATCAGTGGTTGAAGATTTAATTAAAAAGAAGTGGCGACAGAGAAGACCCCTGTGGCACATAACATCCCATAGTAATGGGATCTGAGGTGAAGCCTCCAAGTCTGATGGTTGATGATTCTCCAGGAATGATTTAAATCACTTGATACTCTGCCAACCGTCTTCAGCCGGTCAAGCAGAGTGGTATGGTTGACTGTATCGAATGCAGCAGACAGATCCAGCATTACCAGAAGTGTAAATTCACCCTGGTCAGTGACTTTCAAAAGCTTGTCTTGGACTGCCAACAAGGCTGTCTCAGTGCCAAACTTAAGGCAAAAACCAGATTGAAAGGGGTCAAGAAGTGATTCCTCTTCCACAATAGCCTGCAGCTGTTGAGTAACCACTTTCGCCAGGACTTTCCCGGGCCATGGAAGTCCTGCAATTGTTCTATAGTTCTGCAGAACTAGAGGATCCAAATTAGATTTTTTTTAATAACGGTGTTAGGATTGTGTTTCGGTGTCTGAGGCACTGAGCCCTGGTTCAGGGATTTGTTGACAAATGTAGTCAGAAATGGTGAAATTTCCTCGGCCATACACTTTGCTGCAAGTGCAGGCAGAGGAAATAGAGAATCATTCAGAGCTTTAACCAATGAACATATATAGTCCTCGGATACGGGATGAAAATCAAACCGCTTCATAGTGTCTACATCCCTTAGCTGTCCCTGTCCCAGAGGAGACTGAATAATCATCTGTCCCGGGAAAACTTTGGGCTGGGATCTGAGCTTTAGCTAATACATTACTCTTGATGCCTTCAAGTTTGGAGCTGCAGTAAGACTCGTGGCTTGGATGGCCAAGGTATTCTGCCATGTGACTTGCTAGTTTAAAATTATCTTTCCGTGTGTTGAAACAATTCTCTGTTTAATCGAAGTGATTTACTTTGTGGTAATTCATTTCAATGCATTTACTTCACATTTGTTTTCGTTCCATTATTTAATAGTGGTGGGGTTCTCCCCCATGTCCGCCTGCCCACCTCCTTCCCCTCCACTTTTTGACCCTTTCCCCCAAACGTACATATATAAATTACTTCCCCATTAAGTAAATGCATCAAAGTGAATTATCATGAACTAATTCACTTCGATGGAGCAACTGTACACCGTTGAAACACCCAGGATGAAGTTTTAAACTGCTCTACAACCAAAACCATTTTTCGTTTGTGGGTAAAATAATAATCACAATTCTGTCTCTATATTGTTACCTCTTTATTGAAATGTGTGCTACGGGTTGGGACCCCTTGCTTCTTTTTCTACCTTTCCTAAAATATCTTTGAATTTTGGGTTGTTGTAGCTTCCTGCAGAGTAGTTGATACCACCTCTACTCTCTTGCACCTTTTCACATGAGACCAAGTTAGTGTTGAAGTTGAAAATGTGAAAGGGCTGTAGGGGAAAGGGTAATGGTCACAGTAAGTTAATGGTAATACAAAGCAAAGGGTATTTGTAGTTAACGTGTGCTCTGCAGATTTGTATCATCTCAAGATCACTAACATAGTTACAGAACCCTTTGTAGACCATGAATTTATTGAACAGTAAAAGATTTGTTATCTGTGCTCGTAGAACAGAGAAAGGGTTAATCATTGTATGTAAAAAAAATGTTCTCTTGAAATGAGAATGTGTGTAATGTGAGAGTCTAGCAGTAAGAAGCGGACACAAGGGGGCATGTTTATTGACAAAGACTTTTATTAGCCACAAAATAAGTGAAGGGTTGGAGGAAATCTTAACTAGCCCTACCTCTTCTAATGGGAGTTTCCCTGCCTCAACGAATTAGCTAAAGAAACTGTCTGTGTCAGAATGTCCGAAGTAAAGTTCGCCGTCCTGTGTCCAAATCCTAACTTGTCCCTCACGATCTAAACTCAACATAAGGAGAAAAAGTGAGGGAGGGGGCGTGGCTAATCGCCATGTAGAGCGGACGTGTCCATGAGGTGCTCCTGCAGATCTGTTAAGAGATTAGCTTCAAAAGGCACAGAGGTGTTTCAGAAACATAAGCTTGTGACTATAACTACTTCAGCAGCCGGGGCATGTAACTCGTCTAGCCCAAGTGAGTCTCATTGGGGAGAAACGCCCTGCCAAAGCACCTTTCAATGTGCTTGGCTGGGAGAAAATGGCGACGGTCACAGAGGAATTCAGCTGAGCCCGCAGAGCTGTTAGAACAGTGCCATTCTGGGTCCGAGACTGGCTGAATGCACAGCCTGCATTAGTGGTTGCCAGCAATGCTGCCAGGAGGAACGTATGCTGGAGTAATTAGAGGAGGCTAGCCGAGACACACAAAATACGCGCCCAGCTGTGAGGCCGAGTGATCAGAGAAGGACATCCCCGGACGAGGGAAGGCGGGGAGATTCTGCAGAGCGGGGTCGCCGGTGAGCAAAGAGCATAGTGGATGCGCTGGGTCCCGGAGGAGTGAATACAGCCTCGGGCCAGATGAGCCTTAACAACTTGATCATGTTGGGCTGGAGTAGCGCACATCCCTGAAAGAGTCGTGCCGGCACCGGTAAAGAGCGAGGTCAATGCATTCTGTGAACACTGGCGTCAGCGAAGGTGGATGCGGCTTATGATCGTTCGGCTGGCAGCGTAACTCCAGGTACCCAGGACCGCAAGAGGCAGCCAGACAGTTGCAGTAAGGAGCTGGGGGCGAAAGGGAGGAGTCAGCACTCCCGGTGCACGGGAGATATTTACACATTGCATATAAAGAATCCCGGGATAGGCTGCAGGAGAGGAGCCAATAAGCCATGGCATCCCTGCACGGCACCATTACAAGCAATATGAATAACATTGAGGCGCAGTGAGGAGCCCCTCGCTGAATCATGGGGGCCCAGTGAACTAAACAGCAGTAGCAGGTGGGGTGCTTGGGAGACAGGCTTGGGTGACCTGCATTTTACACGTGATCTTGCCAACTACAATGCACAGAAGCTCATCATTTGTGCAGGAAGACACGTTACGACCTTCTGATCTTAAAGAGACACACCAGGGAAGCTGCTACTTCCTCTAGACACCTGGTAAGCAAACCAGGAGAAGTGGACATGCATGTGCTTGGTTCATCAGCCCCATAGCCCCACAGTAGGTGAAAGAACTGCGACTGGGTAGCCAAGAAGGGGCCCAGCGCTCTAAGCCAATTGCACATATATAGAGAAGGTTGGCAAGCCAATAATAAAAGGAGCCCTGGGTGAAGGTGGCTGGCTGACTAGACCCTTATAAGCATAAGGGGAGACAGACTCTCCTCAGTCCGGCCTCCTGTGTGCTTTCTACTTTCTCCAGCTTGAACGGAGGCCTATGTAATGGGCGACTCAGACATCCGCCTCAGCCACTGGAAATCCTAGCACGGAATACAGGTGCCAGGAGGATTGAAGAAGGAATAACTCTGGAAGGAAGCTCCATAGAGTGCACAGTATCAAGCGGGTCAAACCACAGGAGGCAGCGGAACAGATGGCGTCAGAAGGCAACAAAATTAAAGCAAAACAGACCATGATGGAGGCATTTGCAAAGGGCAAGGAAGCCCTGCTAAGACAGATGCTGGGAAGGAGAGGTGGAACAGACTAAGGGCCTTGAGGAAACCGTTGACTATGGGAACCAGCAGTTTCTAAATGCCATTGTAGCATTGCAAGTCACCCCGGAATCCAAAATAGATGAAGTCAGGTTTGACATTGGCCTATTAAGACAGGGTGTGCAGGGACTGGCGGAGCGCACTGGCAAACTGGAAAAACAAGTGCAGGAAAACACCACGGAGAGGATACAAACATCCAAGGATGTGCATATTTTAAAGCAACAAGTTAAACTGCTGGAGGAGAAAGCAGAGGATGCTGAGGGAAGGGCACATCGCAATAACATCAGAACATTGTGCCTATCCGAGGGAATTGAGGGATCGGACCCCACCAAATATATAGAGAATCAACTGCTGCAAGAATTAGGCCCGGGGAACCTAACACAGGGGTTCACCATAGAGCGAGTGTACCGCTCCCTAGTGAAGAGACCTCCACCAGGATCCCACCCAGGCCCATCATTGCTAAGGTCCTCAATTATTATTATTATTATTATTATTATTATTATTATTATTATTATTTATAATTATAAGGATAGGGAGAAGATCCTGGATTTCTCTAGAAATGGGGCGGACAATGGCGATTTTCTCCGACTATACCTTTCAGGTACAGAAGAGGAGGGCACAATTTATCTTGACAAAAGTAAGACAAAAACAATCTGGTCTGAAATACATGTTAATTTTCCTGGCTAAATTAAAGATCCTCCACAATGGGAAGGCTTTGTTCTTTGAGACGCCATCAGAAGCACAAGACTGAATGGACAGTGTGAAAATTCCAGCATCCGAAGTCCATTAATGGCAAGATAAGGGCTTGAGCTTGGTGGAATGCTAGTAGCTACCATACAGACTTAAATGCAGGAACCAGCGGCTCTCAAGGGAGCGGCTGAGGGGGCCTGCAGCAGAACATAACCTGGTACAGGAGGAACGCATGAACTCTTTGGCCTGAAGTAGCTACTTGATGCAGCAGCACGACAGATTAGACACAGAAGATTAGTAGAGCGGACTTATCCGGGAAGGTCCTTCTAATACCCCACACACTTTCTCTAAGGATGCCAATCTGCACCAACCTGTTGGGCACCAGGAGCCTCGTCTACCGACTTGGCGTTCGAGGAGTGGAAGCGGGGAAGTCTAAGAATGCAATGCATTGCTGGACAGTTTCAGTTTTGGGGAGTTTTGTTATAGTTGGGGACTGGGGGCGGGAGTAATGGAAGGGAGGGGAGGGGAGGGGAGAGAAGGGAAGACTGATATTAGAATTTATAACCCACACTCGAGTATAGATAACGCCCTAATCAGGGTGGTTACTCCCAAAGAACTCATGTGATCAATTATTCAATGGCTGGGGATATTAAAATAATGTCCTGGGAGGGGGGCGCTGTTGAGCAGCCCGAAAATGACCACCTAGCTGTGGAGCTCCGTGTGGCTGGGACCTAAATCCGGCAACACCAGCGGAATACGAGTTCTATACGGCACTGCACTAACCCAGATCGCGGCTGACAGTGCGCTGATTATCCTGGCCTAATCACTACCGAAAGCGAGCGCTAGGACCCCTCGCTGCACCGTGCTGAGGTGCGGCCCGCTTGCCTGGACTGACCCCGGTGTTGCCTTGGACCATCTCCGTGGAGAGCTGTGCAACTCGTCTGTGGCGCGTTGGGACTGCGCCGGCCTGCTCTTGACCCCAGACGCTGGCGGCATCCTTAGCCCCTGCCCCCCTCCCCCGAGTGCCGCAGCAGCTTCACCACCTAGCCACGCCGCACCGGAGGGCCAGGACAGTGCCGGAACTGGTGCCTGCCTCCACCCCTCTTCCCTGCACCTTCGAGTCGCGGCCTCTCCCTGTGGGCCGCGCTGCTGCCGGGGGCTGTGGACGGAGGACTGCTGCTGGCTGGGCGCTGACTTCCTGGAGGCGCTGCACTAAATTCCGTGGGTGGCGGTCGGCACCCGTGGCCCAGGTGAGGAGCTGGGTCGGGGGGAGGCTCGGCCCCCATTGGATGTCCGCGCTCACACACTGCCTTTCCTGAGCGGGCACCTGCACTTACAGCCGGATTGCACTGACGGCCCCGCGGCCTACTCCCTGGGCCCCCTGCTGACTCTTTGAATTGTGGCGGGTGCGCATATACTCGGCCACTGGCATTTGGCTCGCCTTGACGTGCCCTGGATCGCATCCTCCGGTACAATGTATGCTTTCCTGGGGGTTACTGGGCCTTACCAGCTCCCTGCTACTTCTGCCCCCCAGACCCCTCAAATAGGGCCCCAGCAGACTCTGGAAATTGTGGCGGGGGTGCAAATACTGGGCCACTTGCATCTGGCTCACCTGGACTTGTCCCGGATTGCGTCCTCTGGTACAATCTACACTACCCTGGGGGGCACTGGGCTACACCAACTGCCAGCTATCTCTGCCCCCAGACCCCTCAAATACCGGAACCTACGGGTGGTCATATAACCACTGACCCTGCCAACACTTGCTCCTGCAATACATCAGCAGCGCCCTCTCTGCGTGGCGGCGCCCATTCGAGGCAGCTCCTTGCTTCCTGGACAGGTGGCCCTACTGTTCTTGGCCCCGGACCCCGGCAGTGGCAGGGGCCCAACTCTAGCTGAGGGGCAGGTGATTACATCTGTGACCTGGACAAATAGCACTGGTGCTCATTTCAGCAATATCCCAGCAGACTCTTTGTTGCTAAACCAGCAGTCACTCTACATACTCCATTGCCCCTAATGACACTCTGGCAACTCAACAGCGGGACCCTCTAGCCCCCCTGATATACCCAGCGCAGGAGGACTATGGGTATATCTGACCACATCGACCCAATACTGCAGCCACTCTACCTCAGCGTCCTGAGACCACTGGACAATAAAACTTGGCACTTCGCCCCTGCCTCTCACTTTGGTTTGGGTTTGACCTGTTGGGTCACTCCCCCTTACGCTTGCAATGTGCAATAGATCTAGAGGGACCAACAAGGTGGGTGCCATGGACAAGTTTGCGAAGGCTGGCCCACGTATAGCCCAGGGCGCTGCGACTTCCGCCCAGGAAGACCCCGAACCTGTGTCCCCCCCTCCCCTCCCCCCCGGAGCAGTGGCCCCTGACCTTACTGCCATGATGGAGTCAATGGCCAAAAATGTTGCCTCGTTCCATGAAAACTGGACGATATTAATGCCAATGTCGCTTCCCTTAAATCCCGAGTTGATCAGGCAGGAACCAGGATTACCGAGGCAGAAAACAGAATCGGGGCTAATGAGGATCAACTGCACACTTTACAGGATGCAGTGGCCACCCTGACTCGCGACATGAAAATGGTGAAGTCAAAGTGTGATGACCTTTAATCCCGTTCGCGCAGAAACAACCTACGCATAATAGGGGTCCCCGAAAATGCCCAGAAAGGGCACATGGAGTTGGCAGTCGAAAATCTACTTAAAGACCTATTGGGGGACCCCCCACTATCCCCTTTCTTCACAGTCGAGCGAGCTCATCGGGCCTTGTCCCCACGTCCCAAGCCGGGAGATTTCCCCAGACCCATCATCGCCAGGATTCTCAACTATAGAGACCGGGACCTCATTCTCCGCTTGTCACGTGAAAAGGGCGACCTACGCCTTGACTCAAATACCATTTGGATATTCCCTGACTTCTCCGTTGGGGTGCAGCAGGAGAGACGCCAATTCCTGGTAGTCCAGAAACTGCTACGTGAGCGGAATGTCCCTGTTAGGCAGAAACCTGTGCAGTTCCCTTAGGAACCACTGCAAAAAGTTTAAGTCTACATAGTAAGCAGTAAACCCAATTGGTAGCAGTCTGCACCACCCAGATTTACCTGGTAGCTGTGGCTGAGCAGTCAGACTTCTCTCAAGAAGAGTTAGGCAGTATATAGAGTATACACAATAGGGCAAAAGATACAGTAGAACAAGCAAACACTGACCAGAGCTTTGGTATAAAAGTATATAATTATTTATTTAAAAACACACTTATGAAAATACACTGGCACTAATATATCAAGCAAGTTCAAACACAGTCACTATAAGTATATACACCTCCCTAGTTAATTATTCGACAAGTCTAGGTTAAGACACCACTTATTTAGCAAAACAGAGGTGAGCGCGTAACTGTAGATGGCACTCCAATAATTCATTTAAAAAGGGAGAGAAAAGGCAGAGTAGGAAAATAACACAGTACCAACACTTTTAAGAAACCACAGCAAGTCAAGAAAGGCAGGGTCTACTGTAGAGCAAAAAGTTCATAGGCCAGGCCCACTCTTGGAGAGAACAAGGCGGAATGTGCCCAAGATCACACAGTGGAAATGCACTCAAAGTCTTTGCAGAAAAGTCGAAAAGAGGTTGGATCAGTTCAGAAAGGTACAGTTAGCAGGTCTGAGGTCAACCCAGTTAGAAAGTCAAGGATTTACGGGACACCTTGGACAGTCTGTTGCAAGGGAGACCAGGCGGGACACAGTACCTGAAATGGTGAGAAAGCTCCAGCGGTGGCAGTTGTTCCTGGCAGTGGGTGCAAATCATGGCTTCAACCATAGGAAGAGATGATCTCAGCCATGGAGTTTCCCGGTTAAAAGGTATGACCCTTTTATTCGCAGTAGTGGTGAAGCGTGGCTATCCGGCCGCCGGGGTGCTTGGCACGGGCGATTTGACCACGAGACGATCCAGGAAGGCGAAAAAGGCGAACTGGTTGGTCCCACCAGCTCAAAGGGAAGAAGACTCTCCTGGAAGACGATCTCCTCTGTCGTCGGGGAAGTGGTGAGTTCGTACAGCAGGGCTCCACCGGTGGTGTCGTCGTCGTAGATGGCTCAGCTTCTCCCCTCTTTGGATTTTTTTAGGTCCTGTGGCGACTTCTGAAGTTCCAGTCCCCAAAGCCCTGCTTTTATGCAGCAAAACCCCCATTCATCAGCCTAGCTGTCACTCAAACATGCTAAGTGGTGAGCCGGGCGGCTCACCACTGGGCCAATCACACAAGAGTGCGACTTGAGTTGCCAAGGCAACTCAGTCCAGGGTGCCTAATACCCCTCCCACACATCCTGTTGACCCCAGACAGAGTGGCACCATTTGGAGGGCTTCTGTGGAGAAGCCCGCCAAAAAAAGGGGAACAAAGGGCTCAACTTGGGTTAGAGTTTCAGAGGCTAACACAAACGCCATTTTAAAACCGAGTCCTGGCAAAAAGACCCAACCGGGGAATAAATATTAAATAAATAACCCGGCGGTATCTTTAACATTGCACCAAAAAGTGATGCATTTAAAATGAATGGGAAAATCCCATAGGAAATATTCCGGTGGAATATTTTGCGTGGCATCCACTGCCACCAGCCAGAAACTCGACAAGGGGGGACTGGACAGTGCCCCCTTGGTCAACAGACCCTGTGGCAATCGAATTACCCCTACCAGTACTTCCACAGTATGATGGTTTGTACTGGTTCTGTTTACAATTTGAGACTAGTAAAGCCAATGGTGACTTTACATGCCCTGGGAGACAGTAGTCAGTCCCAGGGTATGGAGTCTATGTTTTGGGGTCACTATGACACCCCTGTGTTACCGCACTGAGGGTGCTGTGTAACACATATACCGAAAACACATGAAGCCCTATGGAGTAAAAGAACCCATAGCCCATAAAACACATTACATAGTCAAAGGACATTTTCAAATCATGCTTAAGAGTGGGATAAAAAGAGTCTCACTCTTAGCAGGAGAGAAAAATAAAGCCCAAAAATACAGCAAAGCCGCTGGGGGACTCAGTAGGTTTGGGAAATTAGCCTTAACAGAGAATTCTCCCTAACAGTCCGCTATGCAATCCTTTTCCCGGCCCGGCTCAAGATTACCTTTAGAGAAAAGTTGTACTTTTTTACTGTGCATGAGGAAACTGTCAAATTTATAGATGCCCCGATACCTCTGCCTAATCCCAATGGCAACCCTATGGTTGATGACTAGACCCAAACCACCTTGTATTTCAGCTATCTGCTTACTATTGTTTGTTCTTCCATGTGCTGATAGCAATGTAACCTTATTGGCTCACCCATATGTACGCATTGAATACCTGTGATGTCCACGTTTGCACAGTTCACCGCCTTTGATCAAAGGCGGTTCTCTGCCATGCTTACCTGCTTGCCATTATTGACTAACTCTTCTGCTGGTTGCTGACCCACTTGTACCTACAGTCCTGAATATGGTCCGCCAGAATGTGGAGTGTTCTGCCTTTTGATCAGCTCTACCTTTTTTATTCGCTCTAACTCGGGCCATGTGGGTCAGGTGTGATCATTCTACATATGTCTGTTCAATGTACCACTGGTAACCTAGTGCCATTTATATTTTTCTAAGTGTCCACCACACGGCAACGGCGCACCCCATTGCGATTGCAATGTTTAGTCTTGTTAATTTGAAGTTGGGTATTGGCCCCGGTTGGGCCATTGGAGTTGCAGACCCATGTTGGGGACCGCCTGTTGTCCCCTCTTCCACGGGACATTTTGGTTTTGA
This sequence comes from Ambystoma mexicanum, assembly GCF_040938575.1. Classification (NCBI taxonomy): domain Eukaryota; kingdom Metazoa; phylum Chordata; class Amphibia; order Caudata; family Ambystomatidae; genus Ambystoma; species Ambystoma mexicanum. Next base: position 1,022,011,917 of record NC_090927.1, read on the forward strand.
CTGGAGGGTGGGTTACACTGCCTGCTTGGATGGGGTGGTGCGGGAGGGGGGGGTGGAGCGGGTTTGATTTGTGTTTTGGAAAAAGGCAGAGGCGGATTGGCAGACCACAGAACATCGGGGGGCCCCAGTAGGGGCGGTTCCCGCCTTGGATTCACTCTACGACAACGGTGGTGGAATGTTACTTAGATTATTAAAATGCCTGTAACAGTGATGTCCTGGAACATACGGGGCCTGAGCAATTATACCAAGGCTCGTAAAATCACGTCGTACGCTAACAGATACGGTTGCAAAATACTGCTCCTGCAGGAGACACACTCCACGGGCCCTCTGACCAAATGTATGGCACCATCATGGGGACCACACAGATATTCCACCTCATATTCCACACGTGCCAGAGGGGTGTTGACGATGATCCATAAATCGCTTAGGTTTGTTCCCGATAAGAGCTATATAGACCCGGAGGGGAGATACATTGTGTTGCATTGCGCAATAGCTAACAGAGATTCATTGCTGGTGAATACCTATGGCCCTAATGTTGACTCCCCCGACTTTGTCGACCTGGTGGCGTCCATATTGCTAGGGTACGTGGGGGTGCAGATTATCTGGGGTGGGGATATGAACTTCATATTAGACACCATATTGGATAGGACTGGCACAGCCCCCAGGCCCCTGTCTGGTGCAGCGGCAGATTACTGGCACACAGCACAACACTCGACATTTACGATGCAAGGAGGGCACTACATCCACATACACATGAGTACACCCACTACTCTTCAGTACATGATAGTTCCTCCAGGATTGACATGTTTCTATTATCTGGTGCTATGCTGGGCAGAGTGGTGGAAACACAGATACTGGCGCGCACCCTGTCGGATCATTCACCGATCTTGATATCCCTAGAATTGGGAATACCTACCCCTACCATCAACACATGGCTATTCAAGTCATCCGCTCTGCAAGATATTATATTTAAGGCGGACATCCTTGCTGATATCCAGTCCTATTTTGAACACAATACGGCCCAGTCCACCACCCTGGGAGTCCGCAGGGATGCTTTCAAATCCTTTATCAGGGGAATGTCCATTTCTAGGGAGGCGGGAGTCCTCAAAACTATAAGAACTGCTCTTACCCGCTCCGAAACCAAACTACGTGACCTGGAGCGAGCCCACCCGGCGTCAGTTGACCCGGGTATTCTCTCCCAGATTAGCAAAGAGCTCAAATTTTTTAATGAACAAGCCACTAGGGAAGTCCAGTACTTCAGCCGTCCACAATCTGCGCGGAAATACGGCGAGGTTGATAGACCCGGCAAAACACTCGCCTCTTTGGCGAGGGGTGAGTGGGGCCAAACCCAAATTACCTACGTCAAGGATAGTCAGGGGGCAATGCAGTGGTCCGACCAGCAAATCCTGGAGGTCTTCACAGGCTTCTACTTGGAACTGTACTCTCAACCGCCAGAGCATAGTGACTCCCATATGCAGGATCTCCTCGAGCAGATACCCACTACCTGTGTCTCCCCCGCAACAAGAGACCAACTAGATTCTCCAATCATACTGGATGAAATAGTTGAGGCCATATCCAGTTTCCCTAAAGGTAAGGCACCGGCCCCCGACGGGCTAACGGCAGAATGTTATCAGGAGCATGTAGCTATACTGGCCCCCAAATTGCCCGAAGTATGGAACGAGTCACTCCGGCTAGGATCCCTTCCTCCGACACTACGTGAGGCCATCATTACGGTCCTACGCAAGCCTGGTAAGCCTAGCGATGACTGCGGATCATACCGGCACCTCTCACTAATGAATTTGGACACTAAAACCTTTGCCAAGGTGATCGCTAACCGCTTCCTCCCTGCCATGTCATATATGGTTCATGATGACCAGTCAGGCTTCGTGCCCGGGAGATCCACGTCCCATAACATTAGAAGGCTGCTTAATGTCATGTTACGAATTGACCAGGGTGTAAGTGCAGTTGCGGTCACACTGGATGGCCAGAAGGCATTCGACATGGTGTCCTGGAAGTTCATGTGGCTAGTCCTGGAAACTATGGGCATAGGACCCAAGATGATTGCATATATTAAGTTGTTATACACCTCCCCAGTTGCCAGGGTCCATGTCAACTCCCAAACGTCCGCTCTGTTCCCTCTCTTCAGAGGCACCCAACAGGGATGCCTGTTCTCCCCGATCATATTCGCCCTGGAAATTGAGCCAATGGCAGACTATGTCAGAGAGCGTCACTCACGTAAAGGGATACGGCTGCAGGATACCCCCGAAATTATCTCACTCTACGCGAATGACGTGCTGTTGTTTATCAGAGACCCCGCTGTTCACCTTGACCCAATCCTACGCGATATCACCCGCATAGGCACATACTCTGGTTTCACTATAAATTATACCAAATCCGAGCTCTTCCCTCTCACAAGCTCCACAGTACAACCTGCCACTGAGTACCCGCTCCGCTGATCCCCTAACGGGATTAAATACCTGGGAATCCAGGTGTCCCTGACCAAAGACACACTGCTAGCAGACAACTACCTTGCCGCGGCAGAGCAAGCGGAAGCCAGGATGGCGCGCTGGCGCTCCCTTCTGCTATCACTAGCGGGGAGACTCTCGCTTGTAAAGATGATACTGCTCCCCAAGCTGCTGTACATATTCACTAATGCACCTATCTGGCCCAGTAAGACATACTTTACAGATTTACACAAGCTGTGCGCTCAGTTTCTATGGCACTCGGGTGCTGTGCGTAAAAAATGGTCTGATATGACACTCCCCTACGATAGAGGTGGGTTCACCGCCCCTGATATGCTGCAGTACTGGATCGCAGCATAGGCACAGTTTGCCTCTTACTGGTACCCCGGGCCCCCCTCTTACCCCCATGTCAAGCTGGAGACCCTTATGGCAGCCGGCACCAACATAATGTCTTTAATATTACACTGACGATACGAGCCGGACTCGACCATTGACCCAATCCGAACCACTGTGCAAGTCTGGGGTCGGATATTCGCCACATTTCCTGCACAACACCCATACTACAAGTGGCTCCCCGCCTGGCGGATTCCCGGGCTGGAACCCACATATGACATAGCCCTGGCGCGACACTGGGAGACCCTGGGGTACCTTGCCCTAACCGATTTCTACCCGGACGGGCGATTCATACCACCGCAGACTTGGAGGCCGGGTCACTCGGGCTCACCACTGGAACTCTTGCAATTTTATAGACTCTGGGCTGCCTTCCGAAGTGCTTGGCCCAAATTTCCCAATGAGCCCTCGGACTCCCCTGGGATTTCCTACATCGCCAATTCGGGTGGCGCCCGTGGGGTGGTCTCTTCACTATACAAGCTTCTCCTAACTGGTACCCCACCACAGCCTTCCAGGGCCCGGGACGACTGGGCGTCCGAACTGGAGTTGGAACTCACTGACCAATTGTGGGAAAAGATGTGCTCTCACACTAATAGAGTCTCCCTAAACTTCCGCTATCACACCATTCAGTACAAATTGTTGAACAGGCTGTATTACACCCCACGTAGGATCTCCAGGTTTGTGCGCTCTGACCCACGGCTCTGTCCTCGCTGCGGCGCGGCAGGAGCAGGCCATTTGCACATGTTCTGGGACTGCCCGGGCTGGCCGCATTCTGTGATGAGATCCTGAAAACACTGTCCGAAATCAGTGACGCTGTTATTGATCCTGACCCGATGGGGGTTCTGTTTGGGGCATGGCAGGCTGAGGGGGCTAAAAGTGTGGCTAAATTCTTAAATGTGAGCTCTATAATTGCTACTGGAAGTGCTCCTGCCCCCCCACATTCCAGAAATGGTTGAACTTATTAACATGGTCCCGGAACTGTGAAGAAGAGTACCTCAGTATGCTCCCAGTCCGCTCCCGCCCCAAAAGCATATGGCCCGCCTTTAACAGCTACCTTAACTGCCTAGACGCACCCTCCTCTGTGGACAATTCCTCGCAATCATCTCTGTTAAGTGCCGCAGCATTGGATGCTGCGTGATGCTGCATTCCTCATTCTTTGTTACGTCGCTGTTTCTATGTACCACTGTACTCATTTATACATGTATCTAATCATTTTTGGCTGCCCTGATGTATGTGTATGCTATTTGCCTCTGCCAACAAAAATAAAAGTTTTTTAAAAAAATAATAATGTCCTGGAATATTCGGTGCCTCAATAATTACGGTGAAAAGACCGAGAGTGATCACGTACCTGAGATGACACAAAGAGACAGAGAAGTCATGAACATAAAGACTTGCTTGAGGATCGGGATGATGGACTACAAGAGGCACTGAATCTGGTCACCCTGCCATGCCTAGACGATCAACAGAGAGGCATACTAGAAGAGCCCATAACTGCAGATGAAGTGCTGGCCACGATTAGATCTCTGCCCTCGGGCATACCACAGGCACGGACGGTTTACCAGGCGAATACTGTAATGAATTTGCTAGTGTACTGGCGCCAGTCCTAGCAAGGGTATATAATGAAGCATATGAACTGGGGATCCTCCCAGAAAACCTGTGAGAGGCTTTGATCGTCCCACTGCTAAAACCAAATAAAAGCACAACAGATTGCGGATCTTACAGAACCCTTTCTTTATTAAACCAAGACAGTAGTAGATAGTAGTAGTATTAGTAGTAGTAGTAGATAGTATTACGGCAATACTAGTGGACAGGCTACGAAGATTGATAACAAAGATCATATACCCTGACCAAACCGGTTACGTCCCAGGCAGGAATATCTCCTGGAACTTAAGAAGGCTACACCCCTTTATAGACAGTACCAAAGACGGGGAGGAATACTGCGCGGTTGCTTCGTTAGATGCGACCAAAGCATTTGACTCAGTGCACTGGGACTGGCTATGTGCTATTATGATTAAAATGGGATTTGGGCCACACTGTATGAAGTGGGTAAGGCTAATATATACTAAACCAAGGGCGAGGGTGAGGACAGGGGTCACTTACTCTGATAGGTGGGAGTTGCAGTAGGGCAATAATGGACAACCCTCCCACTAGACATGGTTGTCCATTATCCCCAATGCTATACATAATTGCGGTTGAACCCATAGCAGCGTTCCTCAGGCAAGAATATAGAGATGCCGGAATAGACATAAATGGAGTAAGGCATACAGTATCCATGCATGCGGATGATATGTTGATATACGTACGAAACCCCAAAGAGAACCTACAGTATATACTAGAGGTATTGGATGATTTTTGTATATTTACAGATATAGGAATAAATAAGAACAAGTCCTCCTTATTCCCGATGGCATGATTAGCGGCAAAGGGCGACCCAGGGCTGCCGACTCTACCCCTGCTGTGGAGCAGGACCTCCTTTAGATATCTTAGACTAGATATAAATCATGATCCCAGGCAAGAGCACAAGCACAATATGATAAAAGCAAGAGTGATAAAAGCAAGAGAGGGATTGATTAAGTCTATGCAGTTTTGGGATAGATTTTGGGATAGATTACCCTTGTCTGTAGTAGGTAGAGCGGCCCTGACTGAAAATGGTGGCACTGCCTAGACTAATGCACTGTTTTGGGAACATTCCATACAATATACCAAGGAGATTCATTCTGGAATTGGATAAAGAGTGCAGGAGCTTCTTGTGGCAAGAAGGTAGGCACAGGGTTGCTCTCAACACACTGCAAAAACCCTATGCGCGAGGGGGGCTGAGGATACCCAATTTTTAATTGTGTTTCTCGTCATGCCAGCTGCAGTATGTGGTAAATTGGATGGCAGACAACCCCACATCGGACACGACACTCCTACAGCTGGCAATAAAACAGCTACACTTCAGGGATCTGGTGTGGGTAGCCCCACAGGAGCCAAGTCCTTACCCACAACTAGTGTCATAAGGTATCCAAATATGGCAACGGACCTGTAGGATGATGGGCATCAACGACCCGACATTCCCACAGATACCTCTGGCGGCAGTAATGACAGACAAAAGGGGCCTACGAGCGGGAGTGCAGGCACATTGGGAGTCCTGTGGGGTTGAGACAATAGGAGACCTGTTGGGCAATAACAAGTTACTAGACTTTTGGGATTTGCAGGCAGATGCGGGCATACATGAAGGCCAATTCCTATTGCATAGAGCCATACTAAACACAGTTCAGGGTAGGTGACTGTTATAGAAGATACAATTGAGCATGAGGAAATAGAAACTACAATAAATATCTCTGAAGGGGTCATGCCATATCTAGACTGTACGAGGTCCTGATAGAGAGCAATTCAAGGGAAGAATTGAAATGCAAGGCAGGATGGGAGAGAGAACTGGGGAGGTCCTTTGATGACAAATAATGGGATAACATAGTCTCATACCATAAGAAAGTATCCAGGAATGCTAGACTACAGTTCTGCATCACACATGGGGAATATCTTACACCAGATGCGATCGCCTAGTTTAAAGGTGCAAGCGTGCAGACATGTCCCAAATGTGAAGAAGAAATAGCAGGTATGATGCACATATTTTGGGAATGCAACATCATACAGGACTTCTGGAAGCACATCGCGAATAAGGTAGCCCCGGGGGGTGTTAACCTAGATATGGAATCCCCGGAGGTATGCATATTGGGACTGTTTAGGAGGGGGACCAAACTGAAAGCGATGGGCAAGATCAAAGATCTAATATATTTGCTGGCCAAGCGCAGTATAGCTATGCAGTGGAAATCTGACAAAGTACTGAGTGTTAACAGATGGTGGGAAGATTTGCGGAAATGGCCAACAGCAGAAACAGGAGTGTGGGAGAAGGCGCTGGGGGAGCAAAAACAAGAACCTGGAGTAGATATACAACAGTGGATAGCTCTCACAGTAACCGTGTTTAGTCAAAGTGAGGGCGAATGCTCGGACTAATTGGCATGAGATAAAAATGGAGCGAGAGTGTGAAGGTTTACAACAAAGGACTGGGAATACCATTAACAGGCTTCTGGGATGAGAGGATTCGGGGAGTTGGGAGTTTAACCGGATATTGAGAGGTTTGAAATGTTGAATAATCTCATGAAGTGGTAATGGTCTGGTATAATGTTTATAAACATTTTTTTTTTAAAGAGAAAAGGAGAAATGTCTCTTGATTGCCCTCCTGCAGCCGACCTCGGAGGCCAAACACAAAAGTTCGGAAAAGGTGTAGAAAGTAAGCAAAGGTTTTACAAGAATTAAGGTGTTCATTCCCTTTCTTTAGAGTCTGTCTAGTGTTCATCTGTGTCTGTAGTGGTCAACCTTGTCTTTATCCGGTAGGCTTGACTCTCAGGCCCTGTGATAAGAATGGTTGGCCTGGACACCCTTTTCTCAGCCATTCTCCTTGGTCTACACTCCTGCCAAGTAGGGTATTTCGATTTTCTCATTCACCCGCAGCCTTGGTTTACTCTCCTGCCGAGGTCCCTGTGTGGCCCTTTATTTGCTTGCTTCGTGTTCCTTGATATTATGGTTTGGGGTATTTGACCCCTCTAAGGGTCCCAAACCCCCTTTACTTGCTTAGCTTCCCAGCTCGCTCTTTCTTCAAGCCCCAGCCTTGCTTCACTCTCCTGCCAAGGTCTCTTGTATTCGTAAAGTTTATATTCCTCTTGATTACTAGTTGGGGGACATTTCCCCAGCATGGGTCCCAGACCCCCTTCACATGCTCGTTCTCATAGTTCCTTTTATTGATAAACCACAGCCTTGGTTTACTCCCTTGCCAAGGTCTGTGCCTACTGCTTGAATAAACAAAGTTTGCACGTGTCACTGTTCAGTATTTATTCTTCCTCTGTGGGTCCCAGGCCCCTTCACGTGATTACTCGTTTGCTTCTCATATGCCTTGTCTCAAGCCTCTTGTCCCCTCTGGGTCTCCCCAACCCTGGTATCAGCTACCCTATTACCTGTAGGGTCTGGGACGTCCCACTCTGGTTGTTCACAGGTCTCCCAGGAGCATAAGCGGCCTCCCAGTCTCTCGGCTGCGCGGTTCTTCTGCTGTTCGGCATTGGTCCCTGTGCACACCAGCGGCTCTGTTCAGCGGTAAGCAGTTTCCCTTCAATCGGGTGTGCTTCCCGTCTTGTGATCCCTCTGCTAGTGCTGTTCTCTCTTGAACGCGGTCTGCGTCACTTTCTGGCTGATCTCTGCGTACCTGGAGCCTCTTACGGTTCACGCCGGACCAAAAAGGAAGACGCCATCCTTTGGTTCCCTCTCTGCCTTTGAATGACAGTGGGCCAATCCAGTTGCTGCAAAGGCTAGACCGTTTTTGTTAGTAATTATCATTACTCGTGCCTCTTCTTCGTCCCAGTAGTTATTACCTGGGATGTATTACAAAAATACATGGGGTATCGGGTAATGTGGATGCGTTTTGGAGGATGGTGGGAGGGGGAAATTGATATTGTGTTCTCCCAAGCTGGTCACCACTTCCAATGGGGTTCTCCCTCCCATTGAGATCCTCCCGCTGAGCACCACCCCCAGGGGGACTGTCGGGTAGCAACCTCACCTCCCTGGCCTCATGGGAAGGGGCTCCCCCATCTAAAGTAGTGACGACACCTCGACATTCGTCACAGTAAGTTCTACAAATAAGTGGCAACTGAAACATAAACAATTGCTTTGCTATCTAAGATGTTTAATGTGGGATTGGGTTGGCTGTTAAAAACAAAGAGCTGTGCATCAAGGCAGATTTACAACTCGTTGCCAAAGCAACTTTGTTTAGCAAAATATAATGCTTTAGAATAGGTTTTCCACAAGTGAGGCCTGTGACTTTGTGTCAGCAATCCTTACCCTGAAGGCTAAGGCTCTCACGGCTTTGATTTATCAGGTTGCCTTTTTTAATCATTTAAAATTATGTAACACCATTTCACAAAGCATGTCGAGTCCCTGCTTTCGAACCTGTGTTTGCTTCCTTTCCAATCCCAACCATGGTTTTGCGTGAAATCTGTGTCACTCTAAGCCCTGCACAGCGCATTTGCACACCGTTAGAAAAGATTTTCTTTTTGCACCTTTCCCTCCATAGATTCCTATGGGAACCGCATTTTTTGTGCTTGTTATGAACCGTGTCCAGAATTTTTGGAGGTCAGTAAAAGCCTTCCCTTTGCCTGTTTTGCTCATTCTTATTTGGAAACTGGCGAGTCCCTAAGACTGTCAGCACTGAGACACTATGGGCCTCATTACAAGTTGGGAAGTGTAGCTAAAATCGACGGTAATGTCGTGGTAACTTATGGTGGTAACAGAGTTACCACCACGTTACCACTGCATTACTGCACCACCCAACTATGGTTTTGGTGGCGGGGTGGAGGAAAAACCTCCAAGAAAATGTTGGAGGTAATTCCGCCACCTTACTTCCAAAATGCGGCCATTCAGGCAGAACTACCGTAATTAATATGGACTCCAAAAATGGGTACTAACACTGTCATACTGCCACTTGGAATCGGGCAGAATTTTCTTCCGGACCAAGTACCAAGTTACAGTAAAGGTAAATCTGTTTGGTGGCATTTCGGCAGATTTACTGCCGAAATACTAGCTAACCTGCAATGAGGCCCTATGTCTCTCTCTTTATTGACCCTAGTATTTTTAAAATTGCACACATCACCTTTGCTTTTTAGTTACTTTGACAATGTGTCTAAGACAAGCTGGTGGCGATTTTTACTGTTTTTTGTGATATTTTTCTCGTGCACTTTTGTATTTACCGCAGATGGCTACTAAAATGGCTGTGCAAATTAACAAGGGGGGTCCTGGGAGTCCCTCTGCCAGACATTAGTCCTGGTTACGAGAGACTTACCCAGAGTCTTTAGCTCACTATCTTTCACAGAGAAGAAATATCCCAAACATATCAGTCTTTGTCCTGCCCTGGGGCAGTCTAGCACCGAAATGCTAGGCAATTCTCCTCTGAACAAGAGTACCAACAGCATCCCCAGACACGTGTTTCGGTCTGGTTGAACCTCATCAGTAGGGAGGAGCTGTGCCTCTATAAGGGTAGTGAGCAAGGTGTCCACGTCTGGATTCCCCTAGTAATTTAGGGTGAGACCCAAAGTTACTTGAATATGCAAATTAACAAGGGGGGTCCTGGGAGTCCCTCTGCCAGACATTAGTGCTGGACTGCCCCAGGGCAGGACAAAGACTGATATGTTTGGGATATTTCTTCTCTGTGACAGATAGTGAGCTAAAGACTCTGGGTAAGTCTCTCGTAACCAGGACTAATGTCTGGCAGAGAGACTCCCAGGACCCCCCTTGTCAATTTACTAAAATGGCTGTGCCAAAAGATTTTTACTCATTCTTTGGCCTTCTTCCTGGCTTTTTAGATCAGCAAAAGCCTTATATGGAAAGCCCTTTCCCGGGGAAGGCTGTTGCTTTTGCAGTCAAAGAGGCGTTTTGTGTGTGCGACCCATCCTATGACGTCCAAATGTCTGTTGCTGGACGGATGTGATGACCAGTTGTTGCCCATGACTGGACAACCCCAGGCTGTTTGAATGTTACAGATCTTTACCATTGGTTGGCTTGGGCTTTCTGCCAGCCTGAATCATGGATAAAAGGAAGGCTCCTGCAACTGTTCATCAGATCATTGTTGGAACCAAGACTTCTACGGAGAAGAGAAGCCTGCTGATGACCCGAGGACGACCTCTGCAGCAGACCAGCATCAACTCCAGTGATTGGTCTTATGAAGCCCTGCTCCCCCGCTTGATCTCGGAAGACCCTTGTCGGTGCTTCGAACCCTGAACTGGTGGGAACAACCAGTCGCAACCCCTGCTCAAGATTCCATGCCTTCTGAGCCATAAGACGCATAACTGGAACAACCAGTGGACAGACCAGCTCACTCCTGGGGTACCTCGCTGATTCCGTCTCACTTCAAGGGAAGCAGTGCTGTGGCGGCTTCTGTGTTCACCGCTGTATGATCGCTTGTTGCCGCCTGACCGTGGTGACCTTCTTTGGAACATTCCTTCTTCAATCTTATGAGTTGTCATGTTGGGGTCTGCACTGCAGAAGTATTAATCTTTCTTAATTTTGTGTGTTCCTCTGGAAGCTGACTGGAACTGCTTGCTATACAATGTGACCAACTCCCGACACGGGAAGTGACCTCTTCCCCGGTGACCCCTGGGACTTCTGCCCTCAAACTAAGTGCAGAAGATTGTGTCCCCAACAGATTCCTGAAGGTCTGCAGTAGTATCTGAAAGAACCAGAGTCAGGGGTAAGTTAACATACCTTTTTCTGTCCCCTATGCTACAAAGGATAACATTGAGTTGTAAAGTCCTGACTCACTCTGACTTGACCTGTGGTGGTGGGACCCCAGGTTAAGGATAATTTCCTAGGCATACCCTAGTGATTAGGATTGAGTTGAGTACTTACCTAAACTCTAAATACTTATCTAACTTTGAAAATCTTCTAACATCAACAGAGCCCACTGGATCATTTTGAAATAAACTCATCCGAGGGGGCTATAATTTGGAATGTGTGACTTTTGAAATTAGGGGTTGGACTTGATTGAGGGAATTGTTCTTGTGCTGGTTCTGCCTATTTTTCCTTGCATTGGACTACTCACCTGTATTGCACTGGTAATTGATTCATACGCAATTCTATTCTCCTATTGGAGAATGCGTATAAGTGTTCATAAGGAGTTGTGTGGGAATACTTACCTGTGATTTGTATATGCTGAGTTTGTAACTGAATGCCTAATAAAGAACTGTATTTGTATATGCTTACTGTCTAGCCTGAAATATTGGTGTTACTCTGTGTGGACTTATTGTAATCCTAGACCACTCACACTTTTCCTGAGACTAAGCCTTGTCTGCTCAGCTACCTTACCTTGAGTGAGTTTTGACTAACCTCTCAGTGTCTTCCCTTTTTACCATAAATAGGGTGGCCTTCCCAAATCTTCCCACCATGGGCTGATTTTGTTAATCCATTTTAACACATTTACTTTTATTGAATTCAAAAATCTAGCCATCCCTAACTCTGAGGGGTTTCCCTGCCTCAAACTAAAGACTAAAGAATATGTCAGAATGTCTGTAAACTGAAAACACCACAGTCCTGAAACAAAACCGTACTTTTGTCCCTTATACTGCAACTAAAGAGTTTTAATCAAAAGTAAAGTTCTTTCATCAGGAGAGTGACTCCCTTCTCCTGGTGTCTTAAAAGCAAGTCTCTTCAGTTAACCAATCGATACAAGGGGAATGACTCCCTTGCCCTGGCTTCTCTGGTAATGATCAAGTTGGATCTAGGGGTAATGACTCCCTTCCCCTGGATGTTTGTATCAACAAAGTTCCAGTTGAGGTCCGGGGGACTGGCTTCCTTCCCTGTCTCTTTAGGTAACTTTCACAATAGTTCCAGGCTCGCCTTAGTCGATCAGTGGTCTTTTCTTTACCACTGTTTGGAGGGTTCCTCCCTCCGATATTCACCTTGTACATATTTGGGTTCCAGACCCTGTTTGCTCCCCCTTTCTTGGCAGGCCCATTTGGTTCTCTGTCCTACCAAGTACTGCCACGAGGAGCATGACTTGTATGCTGATATATGTGACTTTGGTTTGGGTCCAAGACCCTGGTTTCTATACTTCTTTTATTAGGCCCACTTGGTTCACTCCCTTGCCAAGTACTCCCACAAGGAATATGACTAGTGTTAATATAGGTTTTACCTCGGTTCAGGTCGAAGACCTTTGGTTCTCTTTCCTTCTCACTAGGCCCACTTAGTTGACTCTCTTCCCAGGTAGTGCCACAAAGAAGATGCTTTGTATCGTTATTACTGTGTAGTTTATCTCACTCCTACATCTCAAAGCCCCTACCGGTCCCCATGATATGCCCATTACCTGTGTTGGCTCCGGGACTCTTGTCTGGTTCTTACTGGGTGTTTGCGTCTTCTTGCCAGGCTGAACGGGCGTCTCTGGCTTCTGCTGGTCTCACTCCATGAACCTTCTTCCTGCTCTCTTCACAGTCTGTGCAGGCACATTTACTGGACCACTCTGTCCACCTCCCAGAGGTTGCGCCACTGTCTTCCAGGCTCCAGTCACGTCCTTAACCAGCTCCAGAGCACCGGGCAAAGGACTCCCGTCATCGGCCTCTTGGCAAACTTCTCTCAGCTTTCCTGCCGCGTCCTCTGAGTCTCCTTTAAACTTCCCAGGCTGGACTGCTATTTGTGCTGGTATGCTGTGTGATGAATCTACTGAGATCATTACTGAAACCCCGGTATGGGCATCCTCTCATATGCCCAGGGAAAGGCTGCCAGTACCTGATCCTGACCCTGTGGGTGGTATTATGTCACTCATATCAGGGGGAATTGGGGACCTCTTTAACTAAGGATTCCTCTACACGTTTGAAGCATTGATGCATATTTTAAAATAGAGCAAATCAATGTAACTGATATGCAATCCATTATGGACTCCAAGATTCATAATGACTGTGGTACTGGGACGAGGAAGAAGGGCTCAGAGTTAGTGAGGATCAAAGGTGCCATTGACCCGAATGTGCCGTCTAGTTGTTATGGAGCAAGACACCTGAGCGGTACATTTAAACTCACAAATGAGTTCCAGCCGGAGAGAAGAGATGCAGAACGAGTAGCTGAAGCAGAGGCAGTCCGGAGTGCTGGCTTTGCCACAGAAACAGAAAGAAGAACGCCAGCTGATGCTGATGCAAGAAGGCGCGGCATACAACATTGCAGAGTGCGTGCAGCAGGAAGCAGGGTCTGGACGAGAAGTGCAACCGAAGGGGAGACGTGCTCACAACACATGTGGCGCTTCGATGTGCCAGAGGACGTGGTTAACCAACGGAGCTGGCAGAGCTACCGGGAGAAGCTGTGCAGAACACTGAAGTTAAGAAGGTGCTGGAAACGGAGCGGACAGAACACAGAAGGTCCTCAGCAGCACCAATATGTGAAGTGGAGACGCCAAACAAGACCAGTGAGTTGGCCTAAAGGTGATCCTGGGGTGCTGTGAGCAGGAATTTTAGTAGAAACAAATAATTTTGAATAGCAAACAAATAAAGCAGAAGAAAGGCCATAAGGGCACAACTCCGCTTACCATACCAACTGGGGGAGACCTGTAACCCACATTGTCAACAGTGAAGACTATAAATAGAGGCAGCTATTGTTCCGCCCTCCTCACATAGGATACTGGTGTGTGGTATCTTGGAACAAATATGGCCACTAAACACAATTGTAGTTGTAGATGTTTTTTCTCCTGGCAAGCGAGTAAACCAGGAGAGGGATCAATAGTGGTTAGTCCTGGCAGGTGAGTGGACGAGGAAAGAAGATGTTTTGAAGCAGAGTAAATGTGGCAAAAGGTGTGGTGGAAAGAACATCAGCCGGTCAAGTGGCACAGCGAGTTGAGCGTTCGTTTTGGCATCCGTGCAAAGCTTGCTAACGCAGGTTCGAATCCCGGCAGGGCCAAACTCAGCCTTTCATCCTTCCGAGGTCGATAAATGAGCACCACACACTGTGGGTAATAATAGGCAGCGCTCAGATACCCCAGGGTTAGTTGCGCTATATAAATGCGAAATTATTAAATTATGAACTCAATTATAATTTTGTCAAACTGTTGCATCACCAGAGGAAGTTGCTGTGCTATCCTGACAAAAGTATTTCCCTGGAAGAGGAAGTGTGAAATGCTGGTAATTGCTTTACATGCAGAGGAAAACAATTGCCTTGGTTTATGAACTTGTGTTTTATGAGAGAGACGTTTGCCTTACCAAGAAGTATACTGTGGAAGACACCAATGTAATTGATTTTTGAACAAGTATTTGTGAAATTGACATTTACTTTACCAAGTTGAATGACTCAGAGGAGGGAAAAGAAATTTAGTGTTAAACTGAACAGACCTTTGTTGAATCAGAACTTTTCCAAGGATATTCCTGAATTGATCAAGGGGAGTACTTTCTGAGATTGAACTTTTACACTGTTTTGGTGACCTGACCGCTTCTCGTGTATTCCTTGTATACCTTTTGGACACTAGGTCAGCTTTGTTTAGTTTTAGTGTGCTAGGCAGGGACATTCTTGTTAGGGTAGGGAAAAATAGACATTTATCTCACACTTTCTCATTTAATAAATAGCAAATGTTGAGAAAACTATAACTTTGTGCCCATCGCGCATTTATGACCCCTCACAGCTGCTTCTCTGCTCAAAGTCCTTTGTTAGTTTTTATGTGTTTCTCAGGACGACTACCCCACAGGAGTCTATACCGTTCCTGTATCTTCTGTGTCATACTTCATGGCTCCTGGTGGCCACCTCGTCTCAGTCCTGGCCTTGCTGGTAATCTTCAGGCTTTGGGTGATCTTGTTCATGCCAGTACTGAAGTTAGTCATACTATCTGTATTGCTAGCAAACTTCTTTGTCTCAGTAGAGGTAACTGGTATACTGTTACAGTAGCCAAAAGAATTGCTATCAAGGGAGGGTTGGTGGAAAGGCAGTAATGGGCTTCAGAGGGTTAAGTTCTGGGTGTTTTGGCGACTTTTACCCAGGTGGTCATCCTTATCCCCAGGAGAGGAACCCCTCTCTGTGAGGTCCTCCCACATTAAACTACCCTTGGCTGGAATGTTGGGTAGCAACCTCACCTCCCTAGCCTCATGAGAAGGGGCTCCCCCCTGGGGCGAAGTAACAACACCTAGCGAATCATCGCAATATTCATGCTCTTTCCTGCCATTGACTACTGTATATGTGTGGGTGTAATAAAACATATTTTGCCCAAATGCTTTGTTGTGATTTTACTTCTCGTCCTCTCTTTTCTTTACTTAAGAGTCATTGATTCTTGGATGAGAGGATCTAGGGTTTTTTGCACAGCCAAATCATTTTTTTCATCGAATAAGGCTATGACTGTACGCGCCCCTGGCTCTCTCCCCTATCCTTCAGTTTCACTGCAAGTCCTTTCCACTGTGTAGGTTGCACATGACACTTTCACAGATAGCAGGCCTTCAGTTTGCAAGATTTTTACTTTTTAACTTAATTTTGTACTTTTTTCTGCTCCTTCCTATTATCTATACCATGTAATACCGGCTTCTTTATGTGCCAGTCCTGCATTTGCCAGATTTAATGTTGGATGCTCACGCACTGTACCTATAATATCTTGGCCCATTCAAAGTTTGACAGTTTATTGGTGATTTATGGTGCGCCTATTATGGTTAAGCTGTTTTGAAGCACCAAGAGTGTAATGGTTAAGGATTCTTATGTGTATTTAGCAGTGAATCGAGTGTAAATAAAGGAATCATTCTGCAATACTTTCTATTTTAAGTAAGAGCCAGGTGAGAGTGTGAAAGGACAACAGGGTCAGAGAAGAAGCACAAGAGAATCGGGAGTTGAACCAGAAAAGATGGAGGGTAACCATTAACTGTAATAATTTGGTCTCCATGTTAGGTAAGTGCATGGTAAAAACAGAGTTGTGCAGAGCACTATACAAAGGACCTTGCCTAGGATAAACAAGTAATTTTTACATTTGCAACCGAAGGCTGCCAAACTGGTGCTTTTGAGTACATTGGATTCTAAACTGCACCATGTTGACAGGGCCACACATGAAATATGCATCAGGCTTTGTCTACATGCAAGCTTAGCTCAGGACCACCAAGCCATAGTCAGATACAGACAATAAGATACACAACCTCCTGTTTGGCTTTGTTGATCTCTTACACATGAGTATTGATAACAAGCTCAGTAAAGTCGGGGTTAGCACTGTGACAGCAAAATCCCTGGTGGCCTTCACAAAGCAGCCTGCACAAATCTTTATTTCCACCAATCAGGCCAAAATAGATGAGTTGTGCACACTTCATTGCACTCTACGGTCCCGTCCCTCTTTCAGAAGTGGTTTATGCCTGCATTGCAGGCTTGACTGGAAAATGTTTTCCCAATGCTGTCATAGCTTCTTATTCTCCTTATCCGCGTTTCCACCTGTGCGTCGCAAAATGTTGCGCCTCAGTTCCTGTTTTTTCCACCTATCGACTGAATGCAGGGCATAGTTTCTACTGACGATACTGCCTTTTTGGCTCATGCCCATTGTTCAAACCAAGAAGAAAGGGTCATGGTAAACATTTTAAGCATGTGGGAAACCGAATGTAAGCATGTGGAGAACAACATGTAAAAAATAACAAATATGTGTTCCATTATGTCCTCAAAAAGATGCTGGGAATACTAATATTTGTCACAGATGGCTCAAGAATCACTCAGAAGCAGTTCATTAATATTTTTTGGGGCTAATGGCCATCCCTCCTCCCTAGCCCAGGCGCCCTGGACTCCAGGTTAGTGCTACCAAGTGTTTCTCCATCAGTATACTGAAACTCTAGATGAGCTCGGATGATGACAGAAAGGCACTGGGTCTGTCACTCTTAACTCCCTCAGGGACTTGCTGATTCTCCCTATGCAAAGGTAAGTGTTGTAATGGGGATAGAGTGTGTGCCTTCCAACTGCCCTGTTGAATTCCGGACCCTTCTATCAGGCTTGCTCTTACCTTTCTCTTTTCATCTGTGAACTCTCTGTCCCTCCAATTCACTCTTTCCTGTCCCTTCGGTTTCCCACTCATCCTAGGTCTTACCACCACCCTCTGATGTTGCTTCGCCTTATTCTCTACTGCTTCCTCTGCCACAATAATTCTCCACTCTGCCGTACTACCACTTCCCTCCTCCACACTAGTACTCCCCCCTTCACACTACTATTCCTCTCATATACACTGTTACTCCCCCTTCGCCTTCCAAACTACTTAAACACCCTCCTTTCGCTCTGTACCATTCGCTTCATAACCACTCCTTACTTTAACTTTTCTACACACTCGTCACACAAATATGCGCACTCAAACTTCAGAACAAAACTCCTTAGTCAATTCTTTTCTCTTTGTGGTCCCTGGTGCTCTAGGGGCTCTGTTGGGTGTTGTACAAGCTTGTATGTTCGGTTCGAAAGCTGTGTGAGGCTATCATCATCTTTCCCATGTTGGGATGTGTTATTTCTCTCTCAATACCACAGTTGGCTGCGGTGCCTCTGACACGTAGTACGATTGCCTTCAGGGAGTTTTCTCGCTTGCTCGTCCTTCAGTAATTTTGGCTTTCTGGTTTTCTCGTTCAGGCATGCTCTTGCAAAAGACGAGAGAAGACTGGCAAGCAATTGGTCAAGGTATGGCCAGAGTATGAGTGGTCTGCATAGAAGGGGGAAAACAGGAATTGGATTCTTCTCTGCCACCAGCGTTCCTCCTCAGAGATGGGACTGGCTCTGTAACCCCCCCTCTCTCATCCCAACTCACACAGAGAGTGGTTCTTACCCTTTTTTGACAAGGCCATCTCCTCGACTTACCAGCTTAGATCCTTAGAACCTATTTATTGGGCATCTGGGCTTGTCCCAGGAAAGTATGTCCATTATTCAAGCAACCAGAAGATCCTTAACCAGATCTCGGTATCACAGCAAGTAGATCAGTTTTTGTGAGTATTTGCATTTTATTGATTTATTTGTAATGCTTTTCCCAAAGAACTGTACATGGTTTACAAAAAACGGTGGAAAATAACTAAGTGGTAGAGTCCAAATTTAACTGATAAAATAATACATTTAGTTGACAGAATGAGCGAAAAGAAAATTAGCTTTTAAACACTTATAAAAGATGGGAGGGAAGGAGAGGAGCAGATATCTGGTAGAAGCGAATTACATAATTTAGGGGCAAGAAGAAAACAGAGCAAAAAAGTGTGAATAAGAGAAGTAGGCACAGTGTATTACTGGACAGAGAGAATATTTAAATGTTGTGAACAGAGACATTGAAAAAGGGAATAAGGAAAGAAAATAGAGTAAAGGTAAGTGGGAGCTTCACCATGATAACATTTAAAGACAATACTAAGGAAATTAAATGGAAGGCGAGAATCAAAAAGGGAGGGGAGAAATAGAAAGAAGAAACAAAGAAATAGAGGATCAGTTTTAAAGAGAAGACTAGCAGAGTTGAAGACGTAGCAAAGAAAGTTGAGGTGAGAAGAGGTAAGGCCTGCTGGACGAGCTGAGAAATATTCGAGTAGGGAATACATTTAAGAGGAGATAAGTTTAGTATCATCGAAAGATATCAAAGTTTGTATCCAGTGAATGTTATAAAGATAGTAGCGACATATTTGACCAGAGTTAAAATGTGAAGAGAAAAAGATGAGCATGAATTAAAAGTGACTATGAGATTGCAATCTTTGGAAGAGAAAGAAAGAAAAGGAGGATGGAAGGAGGACGGGAAAGGGGAAAGCAGCAAGGAAGAACACCATTTCTGTTTTAGAAGGTTTGCAAGAAATGAGGACATCCAAGACTGGACAGCAGAAAGGCAGCCTAGGACAGTCAAATGAAGAGAATCTGAATGGGAAGGAAAGGAAGGAAGGAAAGAAAGATATGCGAGGGAATGCATAGAAATTACAAGAAACATTGAAGGACTCAATAAGGGAAGATAGAGGAATAGTGTAGTTAGAGAAGAGTAAAGGCAGAGGACAGCTTCGTGGAACACCATAGAGAAGGGGACAGGGCAGAGACATATGACCAACCCAAGAAACCAAATAGGTGCGACTGGGAATATAGGAACTGAACCATTATAGAAGTGAGAGCGAAAATTAGTGTAGTGTGATTGACATTATCAACTGCTGAGAGAGATTAACGAAGATGAGAATTGATGAGAGCTTATTGTGACGGGCAGAAAGAAGAGAACAGGAGACATGTAGCATAGCAATTTTGGTAGAGTGGAATGAACGGAAACCAGATTGAGTCAACGGGAGGAGGGAATGGGAGTTCAGATAAGAAGAGACCTGGAAATAGACTGATCAAAGAGTTTAGAGAAAAAAAGGAGATGGGAGATGGGAAAGATGGGATGAATGTTAGAGGGAGGAGGAGGGGGTCAAGTGAGGGTTTCTTTAGAATGGGAATAATAGTTGCGTGTTTGAAGGAAGAAGTAGTAGGATTAAAGGTTGAGAAGATAGGTAAGATAAAGAATTGTAGGGGAATAGATCATAGGATTAAGGGATGAATGAATAGGGATGAGAGGAGAAGCAGTGGGTGGGCACGAGAAACGAGTGGGCAGTATCAGAGTAAGTAAGGAGAGAGAGAAGGAATGAAGTGACATGAAAGTGGGCTGGCTATAGGCATGGGGAAGGAGTAGGATGGGAAAAAGAGTAACAAAGTGAGGAAACCTTAGAAATAAAGTAGTCATTGACATCGATGGATGAGAGGTTAGAGGAGATGGAAGGATCTGAAGGGGAGGAGGTGAGCATTATTTTGAGTAGATGGATGCTGGGAAAGAGTTGTGGTGAGGGATGAGTACAATGCTTAGCACTGAGAGGTAAAGGGTAATAGAAGTGCAATTTAGAGGGAAGGGTGAGATCAGTAGAGGCTTACGTTGTCTTCCAGTGCCGCTCTGCTTTAAGCAGAGAGGACCGAAAGGAACAGAGGGAAGAGAAAATTAATCTGGGAAAAGTAAAAGAGGAGAGGACGATTAAGTACTGGGGAGATGAAGGTTAGAATCACCAAGAAGAAAACAGATAGAGTATAAAGGAAGAAGAGAAGACAGTCCAGATCCTCATAGAAACTACAAAGAGGAATCGATGGGGGAGGGGGGTTGTGGGGGGGGGGGTTGGTTGCGTACAGTATGAAAAGCAAGAGAAAAAGGTCTAGAGAAAGAGCCGAGGTATTATTTTCGAAAAAGAGGTGAAGGGAGAAGAAATATGTGTCGAGGGAGACGCTGAGCATTAAGAATGGACAAAAATGGCAACGCTACCACCTTAACCACAAAGCCAAATAGCATGAGAGCATTTTGTAGACACAAAGGAGTAACATGCCAGGACAGAGGTATCTAGAAGTGGTAAGCCACATTTCTGTCAAGCAAAGAAAAGATACATTAAGATGAAAGAAGAAGTCAAGGGTAGAACATATCTGGACAGGAACATTAACCTCCTGGCTTGTTCTTCGGATGAAATGCTGACATTTAGATCAGATCTTTTTTGTTCAGGAGTTCAGGTTCTATATTTCAGAACTCACTTGGGACTCTATGGCTTATCATAGCTCAGTCAATTTATTTTTCTCGTGTTAAAGCTGTGTTTAAGAGACACATACATGGTATTGCTCATCTGTATCCAGCAGTTTGCGCCCCTCATCCAATGGGATATTCAATATTTTCCTATCTGCCTTAGAACATAAGACACTCAAGCCAATGACATTTATGGATCTTCAGCTGATCATGTAGAATACAGACTTCTTCTTAGCCGCTGTCACCGGGGCTAGAAGGATTAGTGAATTGCAATCCGTACATTTCTGAGCCACTAATGGTTTTTGCTAAGGAGTTGTTTTTGTCCAGTCCTCATCGTTCTTGCCAGAGATCTTGTCGGATTCCCACATGAACACAGAGAATTGTTTTCCCACTTTCATTCTGGATCTATCATGAGATGCCAGGACTCTGCATTCGTTCACCCATTGTGTTCTGAATATATGAACATCTGGACAGGACTTAAATCTTTTGATAGGCTCTTTGTTGCTTGTGGCGGAGTACATCAAAGTAAGCATGCTTCTGGGATCTCTCTAGGTCTTTTAATAGATGTATTTACATTGGAAGCATACAGATCACAACACATTGGCCCTCAGAGATTTCATTCTCCTGCATTAAAGACTTGCAGGCAGTACGATGGGTGGCATGATCTGCGCATGGAATGCTGCTTCGCTATTGTAAATTAGGATTTTTTTCGGTGCAAAAAAGCTTAGTCCCTTCCCTGATGGGCAAATGCTTCACACTTATGCAGGGTATGGGCCTTTGGAGTAGGAGTACAGTGGTCGATATGGTGAGTCATTTTTACATTATTATTAAAAATGAAATGGCTCAAAAGACAGCTTTTAGTATCACTGTCTCAAAGCCTGTAGTTGCTGTATTTGTCATCAATTTAACAATCCTCCTGAATCATTAGTTTGCTTGGTATTGTAGTTTCTAAAATTGAACAGATAGTGAAAATAGAGTTTACAAACCCTAATAGCAGTTGCTGAAGCCGATAACGAATAATCTTTTCATTTCTGCATTGCTGTATTTCAGAGGACAAATATAAGACGTCAACAGTTCCCATTGCTTTTTTCACATTTTGCACAAAGTATTGTAATTTGTAAAACACATACGAATTTGAGAATGTTGACTATTCGATATCAGGGGAACTTTCAGGGAGTAGTATTACATTTTTCTCATAATCTCTGAAAATGTCATCTATGTCCATTTCTTAGATTCTGTCTGTTATGCAGCCTATCATGATATTGGTAGTATAATTTACATGAATTATTAATGAAATACAGTTTTTGCCTCAGTAAGTTAGATCTGTAAGTTAAGTGCCCGCCTCAAATGTGTGGTGAGCTTTCAGTTTGCAAGTTAGCTTTCCATGCATGTTCGACTATGCCCTTTGTCATTCCGTAGTCATTAAGTTCAGTACAATATTATTGGATAATAACGTCATCTATTATTACATTGCTTAGAAGTGGAAGCAATCTGGCATAAAGCACTATATGAAAAGCATATCTTAATAAGTCACAACTTCAGCTAGGCTCGGATCTTATTTTCTCATCTCAGCTGTATCAATTTTCTTACTCTGCAGGGGACACCCTGGATGTTCTGATCTCCTCAGACCTCCCCCTCTCTAACCCCATCACCACTCCTCTCTCCTGGAGTGGTCACTTTCTCCTTTCCTCCCACTGCTCTCTCTCTACCCCTCAGGCCAAGCCGACTCCAGCACTGCCACCTACCTTCTCGGTCATCCGACCCATGAAGCATGTTTCAGGAAAGGCTTTCGCCACCACTTTCGCTCCTCCTTCTGCACATTTGGCTGACTCACACCCTGACGCAGCCCTATCTAACCTTCATCTCTCTATCTATAATACTCTTGATGTCCTTGCCCTCTGTCATGAGGATCTGTTTGAAACCCAAATCCAAGTTCAACTCTTGGTACGATTCTGACCTCGAGACCCTTAAACGCAAGTGTAGGGTGGCTAACAGGAAGTTGAGAGCATCAGGCGCACCCCCTGACAAACTAGCCTGCTCCAAAGGCATTACAGACTCTCTGTCCTCGCTAAGAAGAAAACCCACATCCAGGCCTGCCTCTCAGCTGCATCTAACAACTAGGCCGAACTCTTCAAAATCTGAAAGGAGGTGGCCAATCCTGCTGCAGTCTCTCCCTCTCCTGTTCACTCCCAGGCCCTCTGCACAGCCTTGGCTTCTTATTTCATCACTAAATCTCAGAACATCCTGTCCACCCTCTCTTCCTCTACTTCATCTTCCTACACTCCTGGCCCGCCTGTGGCTCTCTCCTCCTCCTTTCTCTTCCTTTCCCTTGTTCACCTCAGATGATGTTTCTAGACAAGTCTGATCTATGAAAGTCTTGTCAAAGCAGGTTCTCCCCTGCTCATCCAGAAACATCAGGGACCACATTGACACCCTTGTTCCAGCCTTGGCCGATTTCTGCAATCACTCCTTTGCATCTGGAACCTTCCCCTCCCCCCTTAAGCACTCTGTTGTGCACCCCCTTATAAAGAAGCCCTCTACCGATCCTTCCTCTCTGGCTAACTATCGCCCAATCTCCATCACTCCTTTCCTGGGCAAACGTTTGGAAAAGCTGGCCATCTCCCAGCTTAATCTGCAAACTGAATCGGTTGGTTGTCGCCACAACCACCAGTCTGGCTTCAGAGCTGCCAGAAGCACAGAAATTGCTCTCCTGACCACCGTGAAGACCTGCTCTGCAACCTTGACACTTGCACTGCTTCTGGGCTCCCCCAGCACTTATGGTCTATATTTGCAACCCTACAGTCCCTTCTTCCCCACTTATGAACCACCCGCTGGGTGCACTTACTGAGTTACCTGCATTTCGAATTGATTGTGTCCTCCCACGTATTCTTCATCTTTGATATATGATATCCAGCTTCAGCTGCTTTGGAAAATAAATTTTGGCAGAGGGCGCTGTGCGTCAGTGGCGTCTACTTGATGTCCCTCGAAGGCCTCTGTCTCGAGGATGATGTAATCGAAGGCATATATAGCACACGCAGCGCCCGTTGGCTTCAGTACTGTTTTTCCGCGACAGCTTTAGCTTAGAGAAATATGGCATGCTTCTTCACTTTTGTGATGACTTTGTTATTTCGAGATCTAAATGTCTTCTTCATCAACACCGATAAACCTGAAGAACGGGTTCAAAAAGTGTCGGGAGTGCAGGTTGAAAATGTCTTTGACCGATCACCATCGGATCTGTTTGTTGGTGCCTTGGGGCGGACCATAACTCCTCTGACTGCTACAAGTGCCAGTCTGATTGGAAAGACCTTGAAGGAACGTAAGGGGTAGTTGAAGGTAGGTCCAATCCCTAAATCTCCTACCATGACCAAGTAACCTTCGACCGATGATTCGAGGAAGAAGGCCAAGCGGTCGAGATCGAGGAGTGGCTCCCACCACTCGTATTCGTCCTCGAAGAAGTCGAAGAGATGGCACGTAGGTCGCCTTTGTCAACTTCGTTGTCACACGCTTCCCCCACGAGAGTTTCTTGCCCAACCAAAAAGTACACTCCGGCCGAGTACGAGGACTTCCGAGCAGAGATGCTCAAAATATTTGAAAAACAAAAGCTTCTAAGCCATGCTCCTACCGTGCTTTGGAAAAAAGCTGGGAAGGAAAGGGCTCGACCTAAATCCCGCGCACCCTCGAGCCCGGGACAAAGCCCTGAACTGCATTGAGAGCCCTCAAGACCTCGATCCAATGAAGTATCATCGAGGGATCCGTTGAGCCAGAAGCATAAGTCGAGGTCGTCCACATCATCGACACAGGCGGCGCCTTCAACGCCAGCCAAACCATCGACGTTGACATCGACACCGAAGGCATCGATGCCAGCTGCGCCCTCATTGCCAGCTGCGCCATTGATGTCGAGCACCCCAGTAAAATCTACGGCGCCAATAAAAAAATGTTTCGACGACTCTTCCAGCGTCAAACTCATTATTAAAAAAATCCCTAATTCCGGAGAAAATCTATGTAACATTACGCAGGAAAGACTATTTTAAGTCTTTCTTCCATTTATGAATAGAGTGAGCAGTCCGATGAAGAGGCTCCATTTGGCCTCCAGTTGGTACGCCAAATGCACCTGAGAGTTTTATTGCAGAAGAGTCAAGATTGAGAGACCTCTATGACAACCTACAGACTGCAAGTGGGGAGGATACCTCACCTGAGTTGGAGTTTGGGAGACCAGAGGCTGGGGACCATGCAAATGAGTCCTACAGACAACTCATGTCTAAGGTAGTGGACTACATGGGTTGGAGTAGACCTCCATTGCCATTCAAACAAGATGATCTAACGGACATCTCAGACAAGGGTCCTCAGTCGGACCCCATATTACCGTTTCACATTGCCTTGCAGAAAATGGTGGCGACAAATTGGGAAACGCTGGAAACCAATCCGACTGTAAATAAAAACTTGACCAAGAAGTATCGCCCCTCCAGTAGTGACCCCGACTACCTGTCAAAACACCCCACTCCAGAGAGTCTGATGGTACAGGCAGCTACTGCAACATCTAAGCAAGTGGCTTACCCTACCATCCCTCCAGATAAGGATGGCAAAAGAGTAGATGGATGGGCAAGGAAGGTATTTTCCGCAGGGAGTATGGCTTTCAAATCTGCCAACTCCACATGTGCCCTCGTAAAGTTTACATTCACCCTATGGGACTGCATTTCCATGGCAGCATAGCACATTCCCGAAGGGGATCAGAGAGAGATGGGTTCTTAGCCATAGTTATAGACGGCAAAGAAGCCATGTTCGAGTCTCTCCAGTCAGGTTTGCATTCTGCTGATAGCATCAGCGGAGCCATGGCTACTAGCACCGTTATGCACATGTTTGCGTGGTTGCGGAAGTCGTGTTTTGCACCGGATGTGCAATCCAGACTTCTCAACATGCCCTTTGAAGGGTCTCACATTTTTGGCAACAAGGCTGACGAGAGTCTTAAGAAGTTGCAGACCTCGCAGGTGGCGGCCAAATCTTTCGGGGCCGCTATTAGGCAACCTCAGCCTTTTCGACCTAGTGGACAACCTTGGAGCGGTAGATCTTTTTGCTACTACTCCTCAGTTGGAAGGGCGAGAAAGGAATGGCCAGTCAAAGGGGCCAAATAGATTTCCTCGTGGTGGAAGAGGAAGGGGTGCAAAGCCAACTCAATCAGGGGCTTCTTTACCATCGGCCACTGCATCAGCCGCCTCAAAACCTCTCAGAGGTCTTGAGTCACAGTTCACCAGTGGGGGACAGATTGTCACAGCATCTAGAAGAATGGCAAGACATTACTTTGGATGCCTGGCCCTTGGAAACTGTAGCCCACAGTTACTGCCTTCCCTTTATACAGAGACCTCAGGACAATCCACCGGGGAACCACTCTTTGAGGATTCCAGATCTGCTCCTTGCACAGGAGATTTTAACCCCGCTAGAGAAAGGTGCAATAGAACCAGTACCTGTAGCGGAGAGTAACAAGGGTTGGTATTCCCCTTATTTTCTAATACCCAAGAAGGATGGAGGACTGAGACCCATCTTGGACTTGAGATACTTGAACAAGTTCCTCAGGAAGGACACGTTCAAGATGGTCACACTTTCTCAGATCCTTCAGGCCCTCCAACTCCAGGATTATATGGTGTCATTGGACCTTCAGGATGCTTATTTTCATGAGCAAATACATCTCAAGCACAGAAAATACCGGAGGTTTGCAGTTGGCGGTTCTCATTAGCAATTTTGAATTCTGCCATTCGGCCTGACCTCCCCCAAGGGTTTTCACCAAACTGATGGTGCTGGTGGCAGTGAGTCTCAGGAGCGGGGCCTGGACGATTGGCTGATCAGGGCGCGTTCTCCTAAACAAGACCTGCATCATCTCAACGTCACCTGCCACTCCCCTCACAGACTGGGCTTCTCCCTCAGTTACAAGAAGCCCCGTGTGACACCTTCTCAGAAACTCCAATTCATCAGAGCTGTTCTGGATACATCCTTGGGAAAGATTTCGCCACTTGAGGTGAGGGCTCAAGACATTCTACAGATGGTCATCAAATTTCCAAGTGCCCAGTGTCTCCTGGCCTTTGATTTTTTTTATGTTGATTGGCTTTATGGCATCCTGCATTTTTCTGTTGCCAGAGGCCCACCCACCTGAGAATGAGATCCCTTCAATGGGCTCTAAGAACTCAATGATCCCAGTTCTCAGGAAGGATGTCGGGCCTACTTCAGGTTTCAAGCAGGGTTGCACAAGATCTTCTGTGGTGGGCCTGCGAGGACAACATTCTGAAGGCAGAACCCTTTTGGCAACCATGGCCGGAGATAACAGAAGTGGACGCCTTACTCACGGGGTGGGGAGCTCACACCAATGATCTGACAGTCAGCGGTCGTTGTCTCCATCAGAGTCCAAACTACATATCAATCTTTTGGAGCTGAGGGCAATCAGACTAGCGCTGAAGGCCTTTCTGCCCTCTGTATGGGAAAAGAATGTCTGATAATGATGGACAACACAGTGGCCATGTACTACCTCAACAAGAGAGGAGGTGTAGGATCCCTACCACTGTGCAGAGAGGCACTACAGCTCTGGTACTGGGCAATACAAGAAGGAATCTCCCTATCGGCAATTCACCTAGCCAGAGAGGAGAACATGGCGGCGGATGCTCGGAGCAGGCAGAGCACAGTCTCCATGAGTGGGAACTAGCTCAGGAAGTCCTTCAAGAGATCTTCACCCTTTGGGGAACCCCTCAAGTGGATCTGTTCGTGTCCAGTGTCAACCGGAAGTGTGAACTTTATTGCTCAAGGGAATTTCCTCCAAGAAGAGCTCTAGTAGACGTGTTTGTGCTGGACCGTGAATTTCCACTCCTGTATGCGTTTCCGCCAGTCCCCGTCATTTCTCATGTGATCAGGAGGTTGAGAAAGTTTGGGAAACACATGATCCTAATTGACCCGGATTGGGCCAAGAGGACGTGGTACCTGGACCTTCTGGACATGTCCATCTGTCCTCCAATACATCTTCAACAAAGAGAGGATCTTCTCTCGCGAGAGGAGGGTCAGGTTCTCCATCCAGAGGTCAAAACACTCAACCTTCACGCTTGGTTTCTGAAAGGCTGAGGTACAAGGATTGGGACCTCCCAGATGACGTAATGGAGATTTTGCTTTCGGCCAGAAGGCCAACAACAAAGTCTTTGTACTGTTGCCATTGGAATAAATTCTACAACTGGTGCAGAGAAAAGAATGTAGATCCTTTTCCATGTAAACCCTGGATGTTTTATCCTTTCTACTATATTTAGCCAATCTGGGGGTCCAGGTTGGTACTATTAAAGGCTATTTGGCGGTGCTGTCCATCTTTAAGCGCTCTTCGGAGGAATGTTCCTACTTCAAAATTCCACTGGTGATAACATTTCTAAAGGTGCTCACCAATGTGTCCCCCCCAACCCCGATCTCCGTTCCAGGTTCCAATTGGGGATCTTAATTTGGTTCTAAAATGTCTAATGTGTGCACCTTTTTAACCTTTACATTCATGTCCCTTAAGGTTGTTAACCTTTAAAACCATATTATTGGTAGCTCTGACATAAGCCTGTAGAGTGAGAGAGTTGCAGGCACTTTCGTCCAAGCCACCTTACTATTTTCCACAAGGATAGGGTTGTTCTAAGGGTTAAACCTTAATTCTTACCCAAAATCATTTCTGATTTCCATATAGGACAAAAGATTGTTTTGCCTTGTTTCTATCCCCCTCGGCCCCCTCATCCTAGCAAGGAGGAGGAGAGATTACATAGGTTGGGCCCTTGTAGAGCTTTAAGCTTTTATATAAATGGCAAAACTCTTTATTGATGATCAGCTGTTCATTGGCTATACGGGCCACAACCTGGGTCAGGCTGTCTGTAAGCAGACCTTGTCCAGATGGATCATTCTGGCCATTTCAGAATGCTACAGGTTGGCAGGGAAGGATCCTCGGGAACATTTAAGGGCCCATTGCACCAGGGCCATGGCTACCTCTACAGCCCTGCAAAGGGGTTTCCCAATAAAAAAAATATTTGTGATGCAGCAACGTGGTCTACTATCCACACGTTCACAAAGAATTACTGCCTGGAATCTTCCCTCGGTCAGGATGGTAGCTTTGGTAAGACAGTCCTGCACTCCGTTCATGAAAACAATTAAAATACAAATTCTACTCCCTCCACCAAATCAAACACTGCTCTGGGAGTCTATCAAAGATGAGGAATATGTGGGAGGACAAAATCCATTCGATGAACAAGTTACTGACCCCTGGATGTTCCCCCCACGTATTCTTCATCGCTCTCCCAGCCTACCCCACAGTAGAATGTCCCATGCTATTACAGCTTTCTTTCCTTCAAGTCTGAGTATGGTCATTCCCATAGCTATGCAGGTATTTCTGCTGTAAGGGAAAAAACAGAACTGAAGCCAACGGGCGCTGCGCGTGCTTTATATGCCTTAGATGACATCATCCTGGAGACAGAGGCCTTCGAGGGACATCGAATCAATGACATCGACGTACAGCATCCTCTGCCGAAAAACAATTTCCAAAGCAGCTGAAGCTGGATATCATATATCAAATATGAGGGATATGTGGGAGGAATATCCAGACGAAAGAATGTTACCTGGGGTAAGTAAGTTGTTTTTCTCCCTACTGACCTCCCCTGGTCCTTCTCCCCTTCCACTTCCCTGCACTTGCGCTATCTGGGCCTAGCAGGATCATTGTCATTGATCTCCCTCTGTTTCCCCCTACTTGTCTTGGCGCGCATAGAAACACTTGTGCACAGGCGGGTTATAAGTGTCATATCATATCAATTAATATTGTGACAAACATCGATATCCTTAAGCATTCGTTTTCCCCCAGTTGTGTCATTTTTTGGCACAGTTACCTATGATTTCCTTCCTGTGTTCCAGGGCTTGAAAAAGGCTAGCTAGTCAAAAGGTGTGCTATGCTTTTAGAGGCAAATTTACATTTGTGCGCATTCCCAGTCTGTTCTTTTATTGCTGATACACTTAGCGTGCCCTCATTTGAGTTGTTAACCTTTCTGTTCTCTTAACCTAATCCTGTTTCGAAAGTATTCCTGACTGAAACATAAGCAATACTTTTCTTAGTGAAAGTTTGCAAAGTTTTATTGAACATGAGTTTTTAGATTATGACATGAGAGCTCTAAAAAACAAAATAATGAATTTAATTATGTTTATGCCTATATTATAAATAATACTTGCAGAAACTGTATGACACTTAATACGCTTTGGATTTCCTGAAAAATTAAGTGTCATTTTTGTTTTTTATAGGAGAAAATTTTGAAATTCTATGCTAAAACGTTTTCATCCTCACCACTAAACATGACAAGAGAGGTTTATGCAAGTTTAGGTATGTATGCAAGACTTTTAAAAGTGGTACTTCTCTTCCAATAGGAAATGATTTATCTGTTAGTTATTTTCCTTTATTTTGTATTTCATTTGCTTAGTCGTATTATGAAGTAGAAGCAGTTTTACTAAATTGACCAAACAAATACAATTGAAAAATGTTTTCCCGTTATGCTATTTTCAAGTAGCAACATGACAGTATAGTAAAATTATTAATTGTATTTGCAGTATCTGTTAGGAAAGATTACCTTTTATGGGAAGTGTCCCCTCCTGTGGTTTACCCCCCACATTTTTGCTGCTATTTTACACCATAGCCTAACTTTGCCAGTGGAGCACAGCCTTCTGCTGCACTCCTCTGGACTTTCTGCTCACTTTGTTATGGGGAAACTGATATGCCCTTAAAGACAGTCCGTACTGGGAGACTTTGTTTCCCTTAGCCCTTGTCAATGTGGCAACTTTTCTGCAACATGTTGCAAATGTACCTTACAGTACAGTGCACTTGGGTCTTCCTGAATTCTAAAGGCCCTAGACACCCTCAAAGTATTTTTTAGGAGGAGTGCCGATGTGCCTTGGATAGGGCTGGTGGCAGCTTATCCTTTTGTATATTTTTAACTCTTTCCTGCCAGGTAAACCGTGTTTACCGCATTTGGCACAAATAGGTGGGCTGGCTCCAAAATGGCCATGCTACAAGGTTCATTGTCCTTGACTTTGGCCATGTTGCCCCTTCACCTTCCCCAGGTCGATCCGACCCGGGTCAGTCCTTATTTGGGCATGCATTCTCCCGCGAAACGCCAAGCTTTCGCAGGCTTCTGCATGCCTTGTGTGTGTGCTTCCAGGATGTGGGTTGGACTGTCTGGTTCCAATACACATCCTGGGTGCCAGAGAGTCTGGTGTGCTGTGAATGCCTGGGACCACAGTGGTCCGTGATTGGTCCATGTATGGTGTGCCTGCATGTGAGCAGATCTCCCATTGGGTCCTCTTCGTTTTGGCGCGAAGGAGATCCTGGATGAGCGAAGGCTCCAAACACCGATACCATGTCGTTCGCTTGAGTTCTCACTGAACGAAGGATAGGATCCAAGTATCCTGAAACTAAGAAGCCGAATCAAGGAACCGCTGGTGACCGGCTGAAAGGTTTGGCACCGTGAGCCCGCTGTCGTCCCGCTGGACCCCTCTGCATCTGATCGAACTAGAAGGTCTGCGAAGACGCTTTGACCCATTTGAATAGTGGGACCAATTATTCTTATTCTCGGCACCTTCATCGAACTGTGCAAGTAAGCCTTCTCGGAAGTGTCCCTGGGCCAACCAGTGGGATGACCAGCTTGCGCAGGACCTTTGCTCTGAATCCGCTGCCGTTTCGAGGAGGCCCTCGAAACTTGTTACATTGCAAGCTCTGTGTTCACGACACTCTCACACCGAATTTCGCACATTTGGCGGTCCCAGACCTTGAGTAAAGAGAGAGCACCGAACCTGAGTATACACGGTTACCGTGTCGCCCAGCCGTGGTGACGAACTTTGCAGGTGCCTTGTAGCTGTTCCCCTCTGTGCCCTGAAGCCTGCTACAGTGAAACTTGCCTGATCCATCAACCAGGAGCAGAGAAATTGGCACTGTCCCATTTGGGAATCAATGCTGTAACTTTGTCGCTGAAAGCCACAGAATTGCCGCATTTTAACCTGCAACCGACTTGGACTCGACAGCCGAAGTTTGGTCCGGAGTGCGCCAGGGGTCGGTGAGTAATTGTAACCCTTACCGGTGACCGCTAGCGCATTCACCTGTTTTTATGCACGAGTGGCCTCTGAGGGCCCCTCTCCTTTCCATAGTTAGCCTGATCTATCGAACCATTCCCAACTGTTCTGCCTCTTTGGGTAGACCCTCTACGAATAGTGGGAACCTATTCTGCAGGACATTACCCACCTTCCTGAGCTGCTACAGACCCTACAATAGACCCCGATATCCCCATCTGCACTACCGCGTGTTTAAGCATTGCAAGTACATTTGAGCAATAGGCTCCCCTCTTCTTAGGGACTGGACTGCCTTTCAGTTAGGATTGTGATTCCTGCAGAACTACCTAAAGACTATTTGCACTACCTGCTTCCTTCCCTTTTAGGTTGTGGACCCATTTTGTGCATCAACCCTTTAGGCCACTTGGTCTTGTATATATGTATTTTAGTGGGATTGTGTTAGTTTAAAAGGGTTACTGTTCGTAACTATTGTGTTCGAACTCAAAGGCCTTGAATAAATGTATATATGTATTTTAGTAGGATTGTGTTGGTTTAAAAGGGTTACTGTTCATAACTATTGTGTTGGAACTCAATATATATATATATACAAATACATGTATTCAAGGCCTTTGAGTTTGAACACAATAGTTACGAACAGTAACCCTTTTAAACTAACACAATCCTACTAAAATACATATATACAAGACCAAGTGGCCTAAAGGGTTGATGCACGAAATGGGTCCACAACCTAAAAGGGAAGGAAGCAGGTAGTGCAAATAGTCTTTAGGTAGTTCTGCAGTAATCACAATCCTAACTGAAAGGCAGTCCAGTCCCTAAGAAGAGGGGAGCCTATTGAGGTCTTTCAGTCACCCTCACCCCTCCTGAGACCTAGTCTTGACCGCCACCATTGCTACTTTGATTGGTCTGGCTTGTCCAGAAGGTTACCCTCTTCCAAGAAACTAGGCTGTCCTTCTGAATCTCTGCCCACCAGGTCAGAGTTCAGAAATCCATCTTAACAATATCTACTGTCAAATTGCCTACTTGTATGGAGCAAACTGTAAAACATGTCTGATTTTTTTAAACCACTTGCAAAGACACTAAAATAGAGACTTACTTGGCAGCACGTCTTGTCCAAATAGAGGAGGGAAAGACATCGAATTTAGGTGACACTCAACTTACAGGGGCATCTATTCAGATACCAGCCACGCAGATCAGAGAACCAATTGAGTTCTTGGCAACCTGTGAATTTCAGGAAATAATTCTTCTGGTTGGCCATCACACAGTTGTAAGGAGTAAGTGAGGTGTGGTCCCTTTATTCATGAACTGTCCTTTACAGAAGCAAGGAGATTACGCCACAGCGATTTATGTGTTAACTTTGTCATCCAGCACTTCTCATTGTTGTTTCTTTCCTTTAACTTTACTTGCTTTACTACGCCCTGACCTTTACATTAGATGGGATGATTAACTATTCTAACTCCAGCACTAGCTAATTGTATGCAAAAGAGCCTTGTGGAAGCAATGCATCCATTAGAAGAACAAATTACCTATCTATGAAGATGTTCTTACTGATGGATATGATGATTTCCCCCACCGATTTCTCAACATGCACCCTTCTGCCCCTCTAGCTCAGTCCTCAATTACAGCTCTTCTTCATATCACAAATGTGTTGTAGCTTCTTCTCATCATTCCAAATGTTCTCTTCGAATGGATTGTATCCTCCCATATATTCCTCGTATTATGATATCTCCATATCCAGCTTCAGCTGCTTCGGAAACTTTTTCCAGCAGAGGGGGCTGCGCGTCGATGCCTGTCGACTCAATATCCCTCGGATGCCATCATCAATGGTATAAATCGTGCGCAGCAACCGTTGGCTTCAGTTGCATTTTTCCAGGAAAGCTATAACTTTGGATACGGTGCGCTTCGGTTCCCTATCAAGAATCTTTGAATACAAATCTTAAAAAAGTGGCATCATCATTATCAGCGTCTTTGACTCTGAGTTTGGGGTTTAAGAAGTACCAGGATTGTAGTGCGAAGATGTCCCTTACGGACCACCATCAGGTGTGTCTGTGGTGCCTCGGTTCCTCTCATGCTACCTTTGACTGGAAGCCCTGCCTATCTATGACGGCGAAAGCCCTGAAAGAGCAAAGAGGAAAATTAGAGGTAGGTAGGTCAAAATCCCCTTCGACGACCCTGTCAAAAGACAGTCTTCAGACGAGTCGAGAAATAGTTCTCCTCTTCAAAAGAAGACAAAAAGATTGAGATCACGCAGTGGTTCTCACCACTCATCTTCGCAACGTTCGAAGAAAAGGCAACACAGGTCGCTGTCTTCGTAGTGGAGTTCCTCCCCAGAACGGGTAAAATGGCAGACGAAATCAGCCTCTCCGGCTGAGTGGGAGAAGTTCAGAGTTAAAATGATGCAAGTATTCAAGAATGCGCCTTGACTCCCTGGAAGACTTATGAAAGCCATGACCAGGTTGAAAAATTGGACAACAATAAGGGCAAAACCTGTGCACTCTCAGGGCCCGGGAGGCAAAGAAAAATCTCCTTGAGAGCGGTAGAAGGATCCCTCGAGTCGAGACAAATCTTCCTCGAGGAAGAATGCCATTGGCACCGAAAGACGCCTCGACGGACCATAACAAGTCCTCAACGCCAAAGGCGTCAACCGAGTCCTCTACACAGAAAGCGCCAAAGCCTTCGACGTCAACGGTGTCTGCGATTTCAGCACCACCATCAACGCCATCAAGGATCACAGAAAAAGTGTAAACACCACTACCAAGAAAGGATTTTCTTTAAGTCACTTTCTTTGATTTATGAGGAAGCAGAACATTCCTCTCATGATTCACAACCCTTTGGTCTTCAATGTTGAACACCTGGGGTCCCTGAATCCTTGATCTCAAGACAAATCAAGGTTAAAGAATGTACAAGAGTCCCTGCAAAATGCAAGCAGACTAGGTATGTTCCTAGAATTAGAGTTTGGGAGACCTGACCCTACTGACCATGCTGAAGGGTCTTACAGACAATTAACGTCATGGGTGGTGGAATGCATGGGGTGGAAAATACCCACACCAGTATATGACCCAGATGATCTTACTGACATCCTAGATAAAGGACCTCAGGAGGATCGTATTCTTTCTTTTCAAGTGGCATTGCAAAGGAGAATAAATACAAATTGGGAGACGCCAGAATTAATTCTGGCAGTGAATAAGAAACTAACATCCAAATACAGGGCGTCCAACAGTGACCCCAGTGACCTGACGAAACACCTCACTACTGAAAGTTTAGTGGTACAGGCTGCCACATCCACCTCAAGACAAAATGCATACCTGACTATTCCCTCAGACATAGATGACAAGCGTTACAACTCTTTGGCCAAGTTGATGGCAGTGGTGGCACTGAGTCTCAGGAGAGGGGGATTCACGTCTACCCCTACTTGGTCGATTGGCTGATCAGGGCATGTTCACCCGAACAGGCCCTGGAACATCTCAGCTCTACCTGTCACTGCCTTCACAGACTGGGCTTCTCACTGAACTTCAAAAAGCCGCACATGATACCATCTCAAAAGTTTGAAGTCATTGGAGCAGTCCTGGATGCATCCCTGGGAAAAGCCCTGCCACCATAAGTGAGGGCTCAAGACATTCTGCAGATGGTCACCAAATTCAAAAGGGCTGAGCGTCTCCCGACCTTCCCCTTTCTGAGGTTGCTCTGCCTCATGCATCCTACATTTTTCTGGTGCAAGAGGTGTGCCTGAGAATGAGATCACTCCAGTGGGCTCTCAGGACTCAATGGTCTCAATTCACAGGCAGGATGTCAGATCTCCTTCAGGTTCCAAACAGAGTCGCTCAGGATCTCCTGTGGTGGACCTGCGAGAACAACATTCTGAAGGGAGAACCTTTTTGGCAGCCATGGCCAGAGATAAAGGTAGTAACGGACGCCTCACTCACAGGGTGGGGAGCACATACCAACGATCTGACAATCAGCGGTCGTTGGTCTCCATCGGAGTCTGAACTACAAATCAACCTTTTGGAGCGGAGGGCAATCAGACTAGCGCTGAAGGCCTTTCTGCCCTCTGTACGGGGAAAGAATGTCCTGATAATGATGGACAGCACAGTGCCCATGTACTACCTCAACAAGGGAGGAGGTGTAGGGCCACTACCACTGTGCAGAGAGGCAGTGCAGCTCTGTATCTGGGCAATTCAAGAAGTAATCTCCCTATCTGCAGTTCACCTAGCCGGAGTGGAGAATACGGCAGCGGACACTCGGAGTAGGCAGGGCACAGTCTCCCACAAGTGGGAACTAGCTCAGGAAGTCCTTCAAGAGATATTAGCCCGTTGGGGCACCCCCCAAAGTGGAGTTGTTCGCGACCGGTATCAACTGTAAGTGTGAGCAGTACTGCTCAAGGGAATTTCCCCAAAGAGGAGCTCTAGGAGACGCGTTCGTGGTGGACTGGGAGTTTCCACTCCTATACACGTTTCCTCCAGTCCCTGTCATTCCTCAAATCATTGGGAGGTTGAGGAGGTTCAGGAAATCCATAATCCTAATTTCTCCAGATTGGGCCAGGAGGACGTGGTACCCAGACCTTCTGGACATGTCCATCTGCCCTCCAATACGTCTTCCACAAAGAGAGGACCCTCCCTCTCTCTTGCTCTCTCTCTCTCTCTCTCTCTCTCTCTGTCTGTCTGTCTGCCTGTCTCTCTCTCGCTCTCTCTCTTTCTCTCTCTCTCTCTCTCTCTCTCTCTCTCTCAGCTGGTGCAGGGATAACAACTAGGATCCATTTACATGCAATACACCTATGGTGTTATCATTTTTATTACACTTAGCCAACTTGGGGCTCCAGGTTGGTATAATTAAGGGGGATCTAGCAATGCTCTCTATTATTAAGCACTCCTCTGAAGAGGTATCTTTCTTCAAGATCCCTCTTGTGATACAATTTGTAAAAGGACTGACAATTACATT
Source organism: Ambystoma mexicanum (assembly GCF_040938575.1). NCBI lineage: Eukaryota > Metazoa > Chordata > Amphibia > Caudata > Ambystomatidae > Ambystoma > Ambystoma mexicanum. The sequence goes on from NC_090927.1 coordinate 1,022,048,796, forward strand.
TCCCCCAGTCCCATTTCAAGTCCCATATTGGGACCTCAACTTGGTGTTGAGATTTCTAATGTGTGCTCCTTTTGAGCCTATCCATAACTGCCCTTTAAGGTTATTAACTAAAAACATCCTTTTAATGGCCATTACATCAGCCCAAAGAGTGAGTGAACTACAGGCCTTGTCCTGCAAGCCTCCCTATACAATTTAATATAAGGACAAGGTGGCCCTTAAGGTTAAGCCGACCTTCTTACCAAAGATTGTGTCTGAGTTCCATTTAACTCAGAAAATAAAGTTACCTTCATTTTATTCTCCTCCTCATCCTGGAAAGGAAGAGGTTACACAGGCTTGATCCAAGGCGTGCACTGACATTTTACATCGCCAGGATGTCTAAAATAAGACACGATGACCAAGTTGGGTCTGGAAGTTTCGAAATGGACTTTGTCAAGATGGATCATGTTAGGAATCTCTTAATGCTGCAGATTAGCAGGAAAAGATCCCCTGGAGAATCTTAGAGATCTTTCGACCAAGGGCATGGCTATGTCCTCTGCATTACAGAGGGGTGTCCCATCTGGACTCTTCCTCAAGCTAGGAAGGTTTATTTGGAAAGGCAGTGTTACATTCTGTACACACAGACCTATGAAGGAACTCCTAAATTATCATGAGTCTAAAAATTCTGACTCCCTCCACCAGGAATACTTTCATTGCTTTGGGAGTTAATCATAAGATGAGGAATACGGGGGGAGGACACAATCCATTCGAAGAACAAGTTACTTACCCATGGTAATGTTCTTTCGACTGGATGTTCCTCCCACGTATTCCTCATCGGCCCTCGCAGACTGCCCTGGACTACAATTTTCCATGTGATTGCAGTCTTCACGCTTTCAGGAGGAGTAACTGTCAGTGTAGGATATTCTATACACGCTTAAAAATGGAACTGAAGCCAAGGGTCGCTTTGTGCATTTTAAACCATCGATAACGTTGACATCGAGACGGAGGCCTCTGAGGGACATCAAGTCGACAGGCATCGACGCGCAGCGGCCTCTGCTGTAAAAAATTCCATAGCAGCTGGATATGGAGATATCATTAGATGAGGAATACGTGGGAGGAACATCCAGTCGAAAGAGCGTTACGATGGGTAAGTAACTTGTTCTTCTCATTCTTTTAGCTGTGTCTGTGACTTTCAACACAGAGTTAATCAATGTTCAATTTTTTTCTTTTATATTTTAGTATATCTGGTCCTGCTCTTTTCTGGTTCTCTTTCCAATTGCTTGTAATCTGTTTCATGGGCCTGTGAGACTCATTGTTCTTTCCCTTTGTGCTTTGGTGTTCCACAAGATTTTGTCCATGGCCCTACAATATTCTCTTTCTACTCTATAGAGGAGGAGCCAAACACCCCTACCAGAAGCTTCGCCCCATGTTGCCTATATGTTGGGAAACGGAAATTGCGTCATGTGCAGTACCAGCGAGGATGCCTGCACCGCGAAGAATACTTGAGGCAAGGTATACATTGAGAAAACCCTATATGAATTCAGAAAGAAGTAATAGTCTTCTGGAAGAAATATGAAAATGAATGAGAAAGAGGACTGGTGATATCACACGGAACTTGACGCATCCAAAAAAGATGCGAATGAAGAAGGAATATAAATATTCTATAAGATCTGAAGAGGAGATTTTGAAGTTAAGTAACATTTCAGGATCGAAATGAAGATGCTCGTGCGAAGAAACACTGCAGAAAATGCAAAGTCATTTTACACTTGTACAGATTGAGTAACGCAAGTAGACAAAGTGATCCTGAGGCTGCCTATGTGATAAATGGATTGCGTCGATGCACCAATGTATATACATAGGAATGTATTGAATCTAGATGTTCCACAGAGCACTTAAGCAAACTTGAACCCTGTGAATGAAAAGGGCTTGAAGTGTGGCGCAGTTGGAAAATAACTGATGGCGAAGAGAATTCGAGAAAGGCTGACTGGCCCAGCACCAAGGGTCGAGACCACCGTGAGCCTGGTTGCCTATCAAGAAGCTTTGTGAATGTGAGAAAGAAACAAACTTCTGTTTGAGGTGAAATAGAAAAACACTGAAGGCGTCAAGAGTTAATCATTTAATAGTATTTTATGCAACGAAAAGCTCAAAAACGTGGTCACCAGCCACATGGTCAGATAGAAATAGACTTTGGGTTGAGCCACACCAAAAACAGAGGATAAGACCATGCCACACTCCCTTTTATTCTCATGCATAGTGAGCTTCTACAAGGCCAAGTTCAAAGCCTAATTGAATGACAGACCGTAGGAGTGATGATAGATGTTGGGCTAATTTGCTGGGGAGGCATGACCAGGCCAACCCTCCCAGCACCTGGGGTAACCAGCTTGCCTGCTGCTAGCAAGTGAAATATTCCAGAAGGGTTCAAGCGTGCCAAACAATTGTAGAGGGCCACGTATCAGAGAGCCCTATAGTTTGTGTAACTGATAAATTGTTGTTTATTTTATGACGAAGAAGATGACTTGCACTTGCGATGGGCTTAGTTGTCCAGCTTATCTTAGAAACCCAATCACAACTCCCGTCATTATGGAACGTATACTTAGATGTTCCTTTTAAGCTTATCACACCCCCAAGTAGGTTTTCTTAGTTTGCCACGTAGTATGACGTCAATGATGACAAGGTTTTGCTATATAAGAGATAATTTTACGAAATGCATTGAGAGATTGTACTTTGCGACGTCCGTTGATGTCCGTACTAACTCCCTGTTTTAGATAATTGATAATTAAACAGTACCAAGCTTTGCCAACTTCCTGAGTCAGTTTGATTATTGATGTATTAGTAAGGTCTGCATCCCCATCCGTCTCTAAGTATTGCTACCTCGTCTTAAAGAACCCCAGGTCTCGGGGTTCAACTCAATTCATCTCTCTTCTGTTATTCTCACATTTGGCTTTCACTGTCACTTTTATGCCTTGTTTTTTTGATCTTCTTCTCTTTTGCCACCCTTTCCGTTGGACTCCATTCTTCTCTGTCTAGCTTCCTTTCTGCCATTAAGCTATGGATAAGTATACATCTTCATTTCAGTCCTACAAAAACTGAGATTCTTTTTTTCTCAGCCTCTGCCTTCCTGAGTGTTTTCTCCCTCTATTACCTTTTTTGTTTTTAACCATTTTATTCGTTTTCAACAAATTAACTTACAAGCTTTTGTAAATATGCATCAAATGATATATCACTGCTTGTGCCTGATAAACTCCTCCACATGCCACCCTCCCAACCCCCCTCCCAAGCCTATTCTACTTAAAATGACTACTTATCCTATGCCTCTAACTGTGCCAGACATGTACCCATATCTCTACTCAACCGTTTGTGTTGGTGCTTGTGCCTGAATCTGGGTGTTCTCCTGCGCAGAGGCGATCAATTCCTGCAGCATGTACTTCTAAGCCTCTAAGTCTATGTTCTGTTCATCTAGCCCACTACTGGATGCTTCTTGCCACACTGCGGTTTCTGCTAACAACCATTTCTGGAGGTCTCCTAGCCACACACTTATTGTTGAACCTTTGCATGCTTTTCAACCCATTGCTATTCTACGCTTCGCCAAGATGTATGCTAGGTCTTTCAGCTTACTAACATGTCTTGCATGGTTTGGTCTTGGATAGATTCCTAGCAAACAAGCTGTAGTAGAAATGGTGTCTATCGTTATACCTGCTTTAGCCAAGGTCTACGCCACCACTTCCCAATATTGTCGAATGTTAGTGCAGGCCCAGAACATATGCACCAGGTCTGCATTGATCTGGCCACATTTTGGGCAAGATTGGTCCGCTGCTTTGCTTAATTTTGCAATTTTCCCTGGGTTTAAGTAAGATCTGTGGGTGACATATAATTGGATCAGCTGTAGCTTCACATTTCTGGACACTTTCTTGTGATATACCATCGCTCTGCCCCATGCCGCGTCCGACAATTGCTCCTGTAAATCTGCTTCTCAGCTACGCCTGGTCTGTATTAATCTATTGTCCAGCCTTTACATTAATAACTAGTATATTCTTGATATTGCGTGCCCATCCTCTGAGATGTCGTAGAGCGTTTCTATTGCTTCATCTTCCAGCAGTACCCTATCCAACCCCGCCCATTTCTGCTTTAATATTTGAAGGAGTGAGGCATAGATTATCGGTTGCCCTTTGTGTACTCCTGTTTCTGCAGTAACTGTATCAAAGGTCATCGTCTCCCCTCTCGTAACAGATCACCCAGGGTCACCACCCCCATGGGCTCCCAGTATGTCCTCACATTAAGCCTAAGTTGTACATCTTCACACTTTAGTGTCACCAGTGGGATCTGTAGGGAATAAGTCATTTCCTTCTTTAGAAAGCGGCAGGCTCTACTCCACATTTTCTAGCCCTGCCTCAAAAGTAATGGGAGCCTAGGCTCTCGCAGTACTGTGGTCCATATCACCTCTTTCAAAAAGAATCGGGTGCATGCTGGTTGTAACAAATGGGTGCCTAGGGTCTGTTCATCTGACAACCAATTTGCGAATAATTGGAGTTGGCACGCCACAAAATATGCTACAAAGTTGGGTACCTTTAACCCTCCTTGTTTGTATGGTTTTTGTAATTTCTCCAACAACATCCTGCATCTCGAGTTGTGCCATAGGAATCCCTTGCATGTGGTATTGAGTGTCCTAAAAAAAGCTTTGGGTATATCATACGGAATGTTAGTAAAATAATGGAGCCGCCTCGGAAGCACTACCATCTTCAATAACACAGCTCTTCCCATCAACGTGAGCGGCAGTTTGGCCCAAAACGTCATAGAGTTCTCTATTTTGCCCACCGCCTTTAGCGTATTTTGTATGTGTTTTGTTTTGGGCTCATAGAAAATATCTACTCCTATGTATCGTATCTAAATGTATTCTGTACCTATTTAATATGTATTCTGTACCTATTTAATCTAAAATTTTGGTAGTGCACTCCGGTGCTTCCCCTTATGCCCTGCTAGGGGAAATAGACACGACTTCTCTGCATTCATTGGTATACCAGACAGGTCTCTACTGGATTACTATATAGCAGCTTTACCCATTTAATATATGTAGGAACCATGCCAAAGCTTTTCAGCACTGCCAGTAACCAAGGCCATTTGATCGAGTCGAATAACTTGACCGCATCTAGCGAGGCTACCGCAAGAAGCTGAGTGCTAGCATGTGTATGATCTATGATATGGTGTAACCAACTTAGGTTACATGTAATATTTCTTTCTGGAACATATCCCGACTGATCCGGTTGTCTGAGTTTTTGAATAACTGGCTTCAGCCTATTAGCCATCAGAGCTGTCAGTATCTTCCCATTTTGATTGAGCAGTGAAAGGGGTCTGTAATAGTTGCATTCGGTTCCAGGTTTGTTGGGCTTCAATAATGGGACTATTACTGACTCTCTCAGTGACATAGGTAAGATGCCGTTTTCTAGCGATTCGTTCAGCATTGCCAATAACGGGGGCGTGACCTCAACCCTGAATTCTTTATAAATTTCACTTGGTAATCCGTCTGAACCAGGGGCCTTACCTGTCGGCATTCCTCTTATAGTGTATTCTAACTCCTCCACGGTACTGGGGACCTCCAGTCTGTCCATTGCCTCTGCATCTAGCTTAGGAAGATCTATCGATGCTAGGACTTCATCTATATCTGACGCCTGGGTCCATGACGTCTCCACAAATAACATTTTGTAGTAGTCATAAAAACATTAATTTATGCCTTCTTGGGTCTCGTAGACCTCCCCATCCCTACTATTCCCCATATCATTTCACGCTCAGATTCACTTTTATGCATCCAGGCCAACAGGCGTCTTGGTTTATCCCCTTTGGCATGCTGTTTTTCCACATATTTCCTATAACTCAACATGCCCAATCTACCCCAGTGTTCTCGGTACTCCTGCAGCAGGCCAACGCCCTCTTGGGTTGTTGCACTGGATTGGCCCCCCAGGCCGTTCAGGGCCTCTAATTTAGTTTCTGCTTTTCATAGGTCACTCTCTATCGTGGCTTGAACCCCTTTTGCCTTAGGAATTTCCGTCCCTCTAATCACCACTTTGAAGGCCTCCCATAGTGTACCTGCAGAGTTAACACTTCCTGTGTTATGTGGGAAATAGTATTTTACTCCTTCTCTCAGGTGTTTCCCGAAATACTCAGTCGCTCAAGGACTTGCTCCTAAGCCTCCATGTCGGGATGTGTGCCCTCGGGGTGTGGGGGGGAGAACGCCATCTGACCACCAGAGGGGCATGATCAGACAACACGTGCGTTTTATATTCCACCATTTCAAATTCCCCCAAGGTTTCTCCCCCTGTAAAGATATAATCCAATCTCGTATATAGAGATCTGGGGGAGGGGGCAGTTTGATGCGAATATCCACGGGTCTGCAGGTGTAAAGTCTGCCATATGTCTGAAAGTTTAAAGGCTTGCAACAATGCATTCAGGGCCTTGGCAGAAGGGGCGGGGTGTGTGAATTTATCATCAGCTCTATCTAGCGTAGTGTTGAGCGTGCAGTTAAAGTCACCACCCCAATTCAATGTACCATCCCTGTATGGGCTTATTTGTGGGTATAATGTGCGCAAATATGCTCATGGTTTGGTCTATATGTGTTGATAACGCAAAATTGTCTATGCGCCACCCATCCGCGCATTACAAACATCCTGCCCTCTTTATCCTGGAAAGTCTCGAGTACCTTCAATGGCACAGACGGTGCCACCCATATAAGTACCCCTCTCGCATGCGCTGAGTGTGACTCGACCAGCGTTACACCTCTCCATTTCTTGTCCAGAGCATTTTGTTTTCTCCCTTGTGAGGTGCATTCCTTGAAGGAGTGCTATGTCAATTTTTTGCCGTCTCAAATAAGTCATAATCCATAGCTGTGCAGACCCTGACATTCCAGGATACTATTCTAACTTCCCCCATCATGCCTAAATGCTCTAATGTACCCAGGCAGTGTAATGCCCGATTCAGCATATCATGTGTGGATCTATAGGCCAACTCCCAACTAACTACGCCAACACCCCCTCCCCTTCCCCCCCCCGAACAGTTGCCCAGCTCAATACCTTGTGCTCAGGCATCCCTGCTTCTCACCCCCACCCCAGATTCCCGTCCTGGTGTGTGGTGCGGAGCAGGCGGATACGTAACTGCTAGTATCCGAAAAACAAATCCAATACTAGGTGCTGGACAATCCCCCGCAGTGCGATTTCAGTTACGTACTACGTTGTTGACTCCTGTAGTTATCAAATCTTATTTCCTGAGGCTTCCTCCTGGAGGTCATATCTCCACCTCTTCCTGTAGTTGCATTCGCCCTCCTCCATCTAGTTGCTATGGCCGTCCTCAGCCCGCACCCTCATCTCTGCTTGCTCGGGCGTCTCTGCACCGGTTGGCAAATTCTCCATGTCCATCTGTTTGTGCACTTCGGGATTGTCAAAGAAAATGGCACGTCCTTTGTTTATAATCTTCAGTCTAGCGGGATATAGCAACATGTACTTGAGGTTTGCTGCCTGCAGTCTCCTTTTGACCGATATGTAGTTCATCCTCTGTTTCTGCACTTGTAGGGTGTAGTCCAGGTATGCAGTTATGGTGGCAGATGCTCGCTGGATTGTCCCTCTTTTTTGGAAGTGTTCAAGGATGCTTTCCCTATCCTTATAGTTGAGTATCCAAGCTATTATTGGCCGTGGTAGGGCTCCAGGCAGAGGTTTTCTCATGAAGGACCTATGCGCCTTTTCGACCGTGAAGGCTTGAGTGAGGGTCCCAGGGCCTATTATCTGTAGCAGCAAAGTCTCTATAACGTTGGTCGGGTATGCTCCTTCCTCTCCATCCGGGAGCCCAATGATTCTTACGTTGTTGCGTCTGGCCCTTCCTTCCGCATCCTCAACTCTTTCCTCAAGATTACATACTTGTTGCTGCAGTACTTTGACTTCCTCTGAGATGTCTTTCAGGCCACTAGTGTTCACCGCTACATCCCTTTCAAGTGTTCCTGTGCGTTCGGCCAGTGACCTCACATCCTGCATTAAAAGGTTTACATCTATACTTATAGCATCCTTTTTAAGGCTACTATGGCTTCCGGGACCTGCTGGTCTCCTTTCGCATGCATCTGCTCTCCTTGTAGTGTTGAGGTCGTCTGGGCTGTGCTCTCTGCTGGTTGGACGCCATGGCACGTTGCTGTGACGCACCCCTGCTTGTTAGCTTGTGTTCACACTGCCAATTTGTATCAAATCTGCTGCTTGCTATTTCACCGCTCCCAAATGGGTGTTCCCCCTTCTTGACTTATTCGCTTAATTTTAGTAGCTTCACCGAGGGTACTCCTTGCAGTTTTGTAGGCTGTTACGCCTATACTTAAATGTACTAGCCTCCTACTACCCCTGGTCATTTGCCCCAAAGATAGTCATGGCAGCTTGGGGCTGCCCACTGCTGTGTTTTGTTTGGCTATGCGTCACATGCATTAGAATATTGATAGATGTTGTGGCTCCATCACATCATGCGGAACTTTCCATCTTCGTGGGGATCAGCAGCTTTATGCCTACCGTATATGGCTCTCAGCGTTTCCTGGGTGAACCTATTGTTCGGCACTCTTCTATTCTGTTGTACGATCCAAGGTGGGAAGTAGCCTTTCGTGAACATTCAGTTAATTTCTGCAAGGGTGCTTCCTGCTCCTTTCTGCACCTGTCCGTGGTGACACACGTGTAGTTCCTACTTGATAGCCCCTTGCGCTTATTCCGTATTCCCCTGTATTAAGGGATCTCTCTGTGCCTGCGTAATACAGCACCACACTCTCGAGCCCTTGCAATGCTGCGTCCACAGACCACATGCAGGTCAATGGCAGTCTCCTCTTTGTACTTCGACGCCGTGCCTGCGTGCACTTTCATTGGTTCCGCTGCTACAGGCACCACCTCAGCTAGTATGCCAGAACTGGGCTGTTGCCTTCCTCATCCAACGTCCCATCTTCCTCAGTATGACTGCTGCTGCCCACTACATCCATGACTTGAAGTCTGCCTGCGTCGTTGAATAATCCGACCAGGTGTGCATGTAATCACCCTCTTGGTGTCCGCACAGGTCCCATTCTGGCGCCATGTCTGCCTGAATAGGTGGATACCTCAAGTCGAGTCTCATGTGCCTGCAGCAATCGCTGAGAGCCTTGCTGCACCTCCTCCCGCTCTCCGTGGCTTGAGCCGGGTACTATTTCAACTAGACTCCCAGTCACGACTCATAGCTAGTATTCTGTCCTTCGGGGGCCCGTGCTCCATCCGGTACAGCGCTGCATCAGACCCACCGCAGGGACCCTGCAGCAGCCGGATAGTACCCGACGTGCGCTGCTATCCCATGGAAAGACCTGCCTGCAAGGGTTGCTCTCTCGTCCTTCACCTTTTCATTACGCTGCAGCTCCTTCAATGTCCATGCAACAACATGCTCTTGCACTGCTGGATCCTCGGATTATGTGCTTGTGTCTCTCTGGCCCCGATCAGCTGCACGACCACGGCACTCCAACCTCAGTGTCCGCCTTTTGTGGGTTCCAGCCGGGCTGCTGCTTCTCGGGGTTATCCCTCACAGGAGCTGTATCTTATCGTGGTGTCCCACACTCCCATGTAATTATCGTCTACCCAACAGCGCCATCTTTGTTTGTCTCCTCACGCCAGGTTGCAGACTTTGGTAGGCTCGTTCTCTGTTGTTGTGGCACCCACAGTTTCGAACTTGTGTCCAGCTGTTCACACCTCCTTTACCAAAATGTTTCTGAAGTATTGGGCGCCAATGTTCGTTGCAACCTCAGTTTCAGGCAGGATCATAAACGGATCAACAGAAGTAACAGGAATCGCGTCCTACTGCATGGCTGCCTGCCACGCCGCCTCTATTTACTTTCTTCCCAACTCTTCCTCTATTTCTGAATCTTTATGTTCCTTGTCCCCTCACTTGATTTTTCTAATCACATTTCTTCTTTCGCTCGTTTCTGTCACTTCTAATAGTCACAAAATACCCCTTGTTCTTGCTTTCTCTCTGACCAAAATTCCTACCTTGGTATTGTTTTTGTCATAACTTGATTATTCTGCACTTCTATTGGACCTCCCTGTCTAGGCTCTCATCCCTCTTTGGCTTCTTTTAAACCTCTGCTTTTCATCTTCTCTCTCTCCCTCAGCCCTGTTAGAATATCTCTAATTCTCCAACTGCTCTCATCAGGCGTTTTTTCTCAGCTACCTTCAGTTTCGCTACTCGTGCATTGGTTTTTTATATGTATCCATGATCTGTGCCTGCTTCCTGTTTTCTCTTTATTATGTTTTTTCTCCTAGCTGTACTTCCCTTTCTTCCTCTCTTTTTCCTTTCCACTGGCTGTTCCACTTCCTCCCTTTGCTCAATTCTACCTCTTCTTCAGCTCTTTTTCAGTTATTGACCCCAAACTTTGTAATACCCCTGCTCTGTTTGTATGTTCTGTTCCCACTCTTTCCTCTTTTTACTCTTCTTTAAAAGCCCATCTTCTTGCTACTTTCTGGCCCTAAAATGTAGCTTCCTATCGACTCTCCTCGTTCAATATCTGATTTAAGCGAACAAATAAAATCTACTGCATTGAGGCATTGGACCCCAGACCTCAATCAATCAAACCATGGACACATTTTATTACCAAGGCCCAATCAAACCAAGGACACATTTTACTACCAAGGCCCAGGAAAGTAACTTTGCCCGAAGGGCTGACAAGGGCAGTCTCTGCCTCACATGCTTATTTTCTGGACTGCTGGGCTGTCTGAGTGAGGAAGAGGAGGGGCTGATCACCTGCAACTGCTGCCGTTGTTGAAAAGCTGCCCTAGTGCAGCGAAGGGCGGACAAGGGCAGTCTCTGCAGTCCGTGCTGACTGGTGGACTGGAGGTAACCCTTGTACTATTAAATACTAGTATTGCATGCCCTTTGCTGTTTTGATGCCCCATTTGGCCTCATTGGTGACGGGACCTCGGTCCTCGATTCTGATCTGTAATTAAACCAGGCAGACTAAAATAAATGTAACAAATTTAATTTGCTTCGGAGTTTGTTGCTGGAGCCCATTGCTGGTACTCATCGGAACCTACTGTCTGCTCATTGTGTGCTGAATAAGCCTTCCTGTGGCTACTCCAACAAGCCTGTTGGTGCATGCTATGCCTTGGCCTGCGAGCCTACTGGTTCTCCCAGGATTTGTGCAATTAACTGTTTGGGGCTGTCTTAGGTTGCAAGCCCAGCCCACTGTAATTGGAAACTGGAAGTAGCTGGTCCGGCGGATATTCTGTCCTTCATTTTGGTAGTTGGTGGAGCTTTCTACTGTGCTTACTACTTTTTTCTCTTTCAATGTGGGAGCCTCAACACAACACAGAGGACTCGGACTCGGACTCTGGCAGGCCCGTGAGCTACTCGAGCGTTCCTCAGGTGCAAGCATTACTTGCTGCAATACTATTTTACTATTTTTATTGTTCCTTCATTTGTTCATGTTTTATGGTCTGTAATTACCGATATTGATTTTGATTCTGTGCTTTTTATTTTCTGTTTTTACACCTGGCTTTTAATGGCTTTTAATATGCAATTATTTAATAATGTATAACCCTCCTTTTTAGGAATTCTGGAATACAAATACTGTGTGGTAGCAGTAATTGCTAACTGGTGCTAACGGGGGAGTGTTTTCATTTCTTTTTTCAATCAAGAAGGGTACAGTGGAACTGTTGGGTGGGGGTGAGTGGTAAGAAAGTTGGTGCAAATAAAGAGGTAATAAATAGGTCATGTTTAAGCGTAAGGCTGTTTCTGGCCTTGTGGCTACCCAGGGCCCAAAGAAACTCAGGGAATCCAAGGAGTCTACTTCTGCGGGCATCACTGTGACTAAGGAGAACGTGGCTCGAGATGGGGGAGGGGGGGCTCTTTGGACACATACCTATAAAAAGTGGCAGAGCAATTGGATGAACATATTAGAGTGGCAGAAATGGCCATCTCGTCCATTCTGAGGAATGTTTCCTTGTCTGCGCCTCTGACATCGGAGGCCTCTGGACTAATTTGCCCTGCTACTTATGCAGGTGATAATCTAAGTATGAAGGGTGACTCTGCCCCGGCACCGCCTCCTATCTCTATTTTGGCACCTGCAGTAGCATGTGAGAAAGTCCTTGGAGCCTCTCAGGAAGATAATATCACTACAAGTGTACCGGCTCGTGCCTGCTGTCCCCCTGGTGCCACTTGATTCTTCTGTCCCATCTGATTCTATTGGTCTTGGGGCTCAGAAAAAAGATCTATTAGAACACCCTAGAAGGTGTTTGACGTTTGTAATTGGTCAATCTGCGGGCTATACGAACTGGTACAGGCCGCAGATTGATTACAACCCGCAATTTTAATTGCAGGTGCTGACCGCCGCCCATTGAAGGCTGTGAAGTGGCCGCGTTGATGTCGTGTAATTTCGGAACAGAATGAGTTAATTAATTCCGTTCCGTATTACACGTTCTAAACCAATGTGTGCTATGTAGCCCCGCCCACTCATATGAAGCAGGAAGAAATGCTTTGAAAATTGATAGGGGTGGTATCTACTAGTTCCACCAAATACATCAGAATTCCTGCATCAACATATCCAAACACTGTAGGCAATACAAAAGCCATCTTATGATTCTCCCATAATCTGAAATGAAAGGATTATGTTAAGAAGCATGTGTGCAAGAAGGCACAGCGTTTACTGCCTTTCTTATTAGATATTGGTTCCTGACTTTCTCCCATAATACCCATCATGCACAACAACCATGTATTAGGATGCTATTCAATAATGAATCAGACTTGCATTGAGTGCCAGGGGACCACTCCGGTGGTGATAGTGCGCAGCACAAATATCCTTCAACATTAACTGATTCCTTTAGGCTGCCTAGGGATTCCAAATGTTGCCTCGCAGCGAGCTGTGCAGTGTGTCTGAGGCGGCCATTAGCAGAACCACGCATTCCAGATTAATCAATTGGCACATGGGCACGGTTCTCCCAATTATTACATTATTATAGAAAAAGCACAGCATTTAGAAGAAGATTCATTTATAGGCCACAGTTTATTATCAATCGATGATTTGTACCAGAAATTAGGAGGGATTTAATTTGTAATTGCTGTTCAGACATCTGTGCAAGAGGTGATCCTATCCTTCCACAATGCTGATCTCCCGATAGCAGAGTGAGAGTGAGGATCTGAATGAATGAATGAGTGAATGAGTGAGTGAATGAATGAGTGAGTGAGTGAGTCTAGAGAATGAGGGAGAGTGAGCGAGTGAAAAATAAAAGAAGGAAGGGTGAGTGGTAGAGAATGAGGGAGAGAGAGTGAGGGAGTGAGCAAGTGAAAAAAAAAGGAGTAAGGGATGATGAAAACGAATGAAGGAGCGAGAGAGGCATGGTGAGAAGAAGAGGAGGAAAGGGAGGGAGGGAAGGAGGGGAAGGGGGCGGGGGTAGTGACAAAAGGGAGGAAGGGAGGAGGCAATGGGAAGAAAAGAGGAAGGAAAGAGACAGGAAGGAGGGGCGAAAGGGAGGAGACGGGGGAGGGCGGAAGAGAGTAGACATGGGGAGATGGGAAAAGGCCGTTATCAAGGGATGGGTTTCAAGTTGGCGAGAAGGAGAAGCTGATTGTTTTAGTAATGTGGAACGTGCCCCTTAGCAGATCTCGCCGCAAGAAAGGAATGTGCAACCTTGACCTGACATCCTCGGTGCACCGTTGTAGGGGAATGAGTAATGAAGAAGAAGAACTTGAAAATTTAAGTTTATGTGTCTTCAGATGCATGTTAGAAATGTTTTGCTACTCTATGTTGTGCAATGCTTGACTTGAATGCTTACGTTTTGTGTAGTGTAAAAAACAAACACCTGAATGGTGCTTAATTAGAACACTGGGCAGGCATAGACACTTGATTTCTCCTCAATTGCATACTCCTCCCACCCAATCACCTTCCACCACCCTATAAAAATGTTTCTACTTTAATTAAACATCTCATTTATTCTACTTTAATTAAACACTGAGGGTGTTCCAATAGCTGTATAGACCTGCAGCGAGGACCGTACCGGGCAGTATGGTCCCTCATTCCCTCATTAACTCGGTCTTTAGGGCCCATAAAGCCCTGTACGGCCCTCGCTGCAGGTCTATAAAGCTATATTATTACTCTCGATCTTGGATGACCTGGTTAGAGCTCTTAACAATGATGTAGCCCTGCTTGGTGTCTCTGTTGGGCACTGCCAGAAGTGTGGATCTAAGGGGAGCTGGCAGCTCCTGGTGTTGGTGTGGACCAAACTGGCCAGCCTGTTAACCCTGAGGCTCAAGGGGCAGGGTCTCGCCAGAGCGGAAGGGGAAGTTGCAGGTAGGTCGGGTATCCAACCCTGTAAATCCCTTAAAACTACTGGTCTTTCCACCGATGACTCGAGGGGTGAATCTCTCCCCCCGTCAGAGGGAGTCCAGGGGATCTTGGTTCTGGAGTGGTTCTCGCCACTCGTCCTCCTCGTCGAGGCACTCCTGGAAGCGGCGTCACCAGTCGCCTTCCCCGTCCTCATCGGATGATGGCTCCGTGAGGAAAGTGGCTTGCCCTACTAAATCCTCTACTCCGGAGTAGTGGCAGGCATTCAGGGAGAAAATGTTGGAGATTTTTCAATCTTAGGGCACTGTCCCGTCCGCGCCTATGGTTGAAGCCGGCGGGGAATGGTCTCGGTCCAACACTCACGCACCTTCGGCCCGGGCAGTCGTCTCGATAAACATCGGGAACTGTCGAGGTCCCGTTCGGACAAGGCTCCGGTAGATCACCAGAGACGTGCCAGATCCAGGTCGCGGTCTTCGTCCCCGACGAAACCATTGAAGTCTGGGAAGGTGCCGAGGAAGGTGTTGACACTGTCAGCGCTGTGCCCATTGAGTGTGTCTGTTGGTGCCTTGCCCTCTGTCAGGCCCTCAGAGCCCCGCGCCTTTGTCGATGCCATCAGGGCCTACAGGCCTGAATTTGCCGGTGGAGGCCCCTAGAGCTGTGGAACCTCAGAGAAAGGCTCTGTCTAACACTGTGAGGCCACCTCTTGACTCCAGGTCTGCTCCTGTACCTAGGAGGGAGTTCTTTCATTCTCTACAGGATATCTATGAGGAGAGGTCTGATGTGGAGTTGGAGTCTTTTGGTGCTCCTGGTGACATTCCTGAAGCTCCTGACATGGTCTTTGCTAAGGACAGTCAGCTGGAGGATCTGCGGAGGATCTGCGTCAATTTATACATGATGCCAGTGGCCTGGACACATCTCCTGAGATGGAGTTTGTCAGGCCAGAGCCTGGGGCTCATGCTGAATCCTCCTATAGGAGGTTGATGTCAAGAGTTACGGAGTACCTGGGGTACCTGGGGTGGTCCGGCCCTCCAGTTGAATTTGATTAGGATGACCTGACTGACATTTTAGATCAGGATCCGTCCACTGACCCAGTGTTGCCTTTTCACATGGCGTTACAGAAAAGGGTGGCTGCTGCTTGGAACACCCTGGAGTCTCTTCCGGCAGTCAACAAGTCGTTGACTAAGAAATATCGCCCATCGAGTAACGACCCCAGCTACCTATCCACATACCCAACTCCTGAGAGTTTGGTGGTTCAGGCAGCCAAGGCCACCTTGAGGCTGGCGGCATACCCTACCATCCCTCCAGATAGGGACGACAATCGCTTCGATGGATGCGCACGCAAGGTATTTTCAGCTGGGAGTATGGCCCTTAAATCAGCCAACTCCACCTGTGCCTTGGCCAAATTTTCGCAACACTCTGGAATTGTGACTCTCTGGCGGATGAGCATATTCCCGAAGGGGAAGAAAGGGATGGGTTCCTTGCTATTGTGCAGGATGGCAAGGATGCCATGTGTGAATCCCTTCAGTCTGGGTTGGACACAGCAGATAGTGTCAGCGGCGGAAACACCGGGCACGATCCAGGAGGTGCGGTGCTGGCAGCGATCGCAGACTTAAAGGTGGCCTGGGAGACTAAGTTGGGCCAGGCAATGAAAGAGCTGCAGGAGGGCCTGGACCTCAAGATCGGACCGGTCCAGGAGGAGGTGAACCTGCTGAGACAGGACGTGCGAACGATTGCGGAGCGCACTGGGGCCTTGGAGAAGGAGATGCCCCGAACACGGAGGCGTGCGCCGCACACGGAAAGGAGCTCCATGCCCTCGTGCAACGGGTGTGCAATCTGGAGGACAGAGCTGAGCAAGCAGAAGGGCGCACCAGATGCAATAACATCCGTATAGTGGGCCTGCCGGAAGGTATGGAAGGGTCAAACCCCACAGAATACGTGGAATCCATGCTTTTACAGGAGATAACAGGCGGGGTGCTGACCCAGCGGTTCACGGTTGAAAGGGGGCACAGGGCCTCGACAAGGAGACCGCCCCCTGGAGCACCCCCGCGGCCGCTGATCACAAAGATCCTGAACTATCGGGATCGGGAGAAGATCCTCAAATTTTTCCAGAGGGAAGGAACGATTGAAAAGGGTTCTGCAAAAATCACAGCCTACCCCGACTATACGCTGCTTGTACAGCGTAGTAGGATGAACTTCGGATCGGTGAAAAGGAAGCTGAAGGACCCAGGCCATCGCTACATGTTGCTCTACCCAGCCAAGTTGAAAGTGTTTCATAAGAACAGATCCCTTTTTTTCGAGACGCCGACCGAGGCAATGGACTGGCTGGACATGCAGGGTCGACCGCAAGAACTGGATGTCCAGATGGGAGCTGCAGGAGATAAGTAGCGGACGGCTGTGGCACCTAGGGTGACATGGCCAAGACATTGTGACTTGATTATAGAGTTGTATTAAGCTTGTGGGGAGTGTGTTGTAGTATCAACTGGCTGGACCCGCTGGACGCACCAATCCTAAAATAAACGACTGGGAGCTCCTGGGAGGCATCCCTTGTACCCAATAGTAATATACTTAGTTAGGTCACTGTTAGATCGGTGACGGCCCGCGGGGTCCTAGTCCTCGGCAACGGGACAGGACCAGATGCGGGTGGGCCTGAGATCCAGGGATGGAGCTGGGCATTTGTTGGGGTAGGGCAGGGTGGGGGGAGGGGCTGGGTTGTGTGCAGTGGATGGAAGTTGGGGAACAGGGAGGGGGGATACTGTTGAGGGGGGGAAGGGGGAGAGCCGGAAAACAAAAAATCAAGGGAAGCATTGAAGGGAGAGGTGTGTTGGGAACAAACCGAGTAGATGGCATCGGGTAACCTCAGAATTGTGACCTGGAATGTACGAGGCCTTATTAGCTATCTGAAACGTAACAAAGTGATGCTGTATCTAAAAAGGATGCACATTGATGTGGCCCTGCTGCAGGAGACTCATCTCACAAGGGAGAAGTTGGAGGTTGTCAGATGAAAATGGAGGGGACATGTTGTGGGGGCTACGTATTCTGCGTATGCTAGAGGGGTTATCATTTGGGTGGCGCCGCATGTGCCACTCCAGGTGCTTAGCTCAACGGCGGACCCAGAGGGCAGAATGGTGGCGGTGACAGGACTCCTGGAGAACAGGGAAGTGCACATCATAAATCTGTACGCCCCCAACCATGATACAGTGGCTCATTTTAGATCCCTCTACAGCAAAATTAGCCCCCTGGTTGGGGGAGCGGTGGTGTGGGGAGGGGACTTTAATTGCACCCTGAATCCCAAAATGGACAGGTCAGTCGACAAAGCGGGGAAGCCGGCGCCGGCGGCCAAAGCACTGGGGACATTGTTTTTTTTTGATTAAACACTTTTATTGATTTTATTACATAATACACAAAAAGGAACAATGACCCTGAAGGGGTCCAACAACCAATAACATCACAAAAGAAAATAAGGTCCGTCTTTCAACAACTTAAGGATATGTTAACAATTACTTGTACACTCTTGCATTGCAATTACATTCTGGCCACCGGCCTGTGTCATACAATAGTCTTATTGTGCGTTCTCCCACTTTTCCCATATTTTCCCCGCTTTCCCAGGACATCCTCTGGCCGCATATACTCTTCGCTCCATCGCAATGCATGCATCTACATCATCTATCCATTGTGCATGCTCAGGGGTTACATCTGAACCCCATAGCTTGGCAATGTTGTGCTTGATCAGTGCCGTGGTGCTTGCAAACAGTAGCTTATCAGTGCGAGACATCTCACCCTCGTCCTCGACACCCAGCAACATCAATTTCGGATCTCTGGGCACAGTCCGACCCAGTACCTTACTAAGTGTGTCGCAGCAGCGTTGCCAGTATAGCGTGATGTGCGGACAGCCCCATATAATGTGGAAAAAGGTGCCCTCTTCCTTGTGACAGCGCAGGCAATTCAGGTCTGTGGTTTTAGCCCATCGGTACAGTGCGTCCCTTGGATAGTAGACTCTATGCAGGATTTAATTGCATATGCCAGTATCGGTCAGTGACAGGGAGGTTGAACTCATCCACCAACCTCTCAAATGGCACAATTCCCCCGTCCCGAATCGCATCCCCCACTTTTGTTATTCCCGCAGTTATCCAGTTCCGCCATTTTGGGAGCCTGTCCAGCTCAGGGATGTGTTTATTTAACCACAGTGGCTGTACCGGTGTGGTTTTCCCTTCCCAGTTTATGTGTTTATGCACCTCTGCCCAGATTAATGCCCGGTGAGCAGCCATTGTTTTGGTGGTGTTGATATTAGTTTTCTGGTATAGGGACTCTAGTGGGGTTATGCTCGCTCCATCCAGTGAGGTAGCGAGGGGTTGCCGTGTAATAGGTCGTTTATTACTGCCATCTGACTCGCCCAATAGTACCTCTGTATACGCGGCAATCCTATGCCTCCCTCCCAAATGGAGCGCTGCAGGATGTGGAGCGCTATTCTCGGGTGTCCATTGTTCCACAGGAGTTTCCGGAGGATTCTGTCGATTTTGTGAAACTCCCGTCTGGGGATGTGTAACAGGGCATTTTGGAGTATGTACAGGAATCTAGGTAGTGCCATCATCTTAAATAGTGCTGCTCCCCCCAGTAGGGTCAGTGGCAGGGCGTTCCAGTGTTTGACGCCCTCTGCAAAGCGGTTTATGATTGGGTGGAGGTTTTTTTCTACGTAATCGTTTAAGTTCGTTGTTATCTGAACCCCCAGGTAGCGAAACTGGTCAACTTCTATACGAAAGGGGCAATTCTGTATCCCTACGCTACCCATCTCTCTCAGTGGAAACAGTGTGGATTTCGACCAGTTGACCTTCAAACCACTAAAGGATTCGTATTCCTTCAGTAAGCGTATCACTGCAGGACAAGAGGTTATGGGGTCTGATAGATACAGGAGCAGGTCGTCCGCATACAGTGAGACCTTATCCTCCCAATCATCTGTCCACCGGAAGCCCTTCCACATTTGTGATTCTCTTAGCAGAATCGCCAACGGCTCTATGGCAAGCGCAAAAAGCATTGCAGACAAGGGGCAGCCCTGTCGTGTCCCCTTGCCCAATTTAAATGGCTGCGAGAGCCACCCGTTTACTCTGGTCATGGCCTCTGGGGACTTGTATAGCAACTGCACCCATCCCAGGAATTGGTCACCGAAACCCATTCGACGCATTATTTCCCACAGTGCTGGCCAGTGCACCGAGTCGATGGCTTTCTCAAAGTCTATTGCTAAAAGCGCCAAGGGACCCCGCAGGAGGGAGGATTTTTCGAGTGCAGCGTGCAGTCTGTGTATGTTCATACGCGTAGACCTCTGGGGCATAAAGCCGCACTGGTCTGGATGTATAAGTGACGGGATAACTTTCTGCAGTCGATTTGCTAATGCTTTCGCCAGGATTTTGGTTTCAGTGTTGATTAGCGAAATCGGCCTGTACGAACTACATTTCTCTGGAGGCCTATCTGGTTTGGGGATCACTATTATAGTTGCCCTCCTTAGGTCTGGGGGGGGAGCTGTCCTTGCTCCCTCAAGTGTGTGTACATCTGCAGGAGATATGGGAGTATTGCACTTGGTTCTATCCTTTTCCATGTCTCCACCGGGAAGCCATTCGGCCCCGGTGTTTTCCCGGGATGTAATTGTAACATAGCCAACCCTAGTTCCTCTTCAGTAATGGTTGCCTCCAGTAGATCTCTCTGTGTGCCCGTTAGGCTAGGAAGGGTGATCCCGTTTAACACGGAGAGGTTAGTGGGGGCTTCCGGTGACCCATAGAGCGTTGCATAGTAAGCTGCAAAGCCTTCTGCAATAGCCTGATCTGTCCACAGCGGTTCCGAATTGTCGGGTTTGATCATCCTGACCTGTTTGTGCCCTTCATCCCTGCGCTCCAGCCAGGCTAACAATTTACCCGCCTTATCTCCAGTCTCATATAGTCTAGCGCGCATCGTGGTGTGCGCCTGTTTAGCGTTCTCTAGGGCTACATTGTGCATTTATTTTTGGGCAAGGACCAGTGCTCGGTTCGTTTCAGGCAGGTCTCGCGCCAGATGTGCGCGCTCTGCACGTTCCACCTGTTCTTCAGCCTTTTACTTTTTGCATTTAAAGCTTTTTGTGCGCCATTGTCCAGGAGATAATCTCTCTCCGCAATACCTGCTTATGCGCTTCTCACAACAATCCTGGGTTATCAATTGACCCTGCGTTTAGTTCAAAGTAATTGGTTGTGGTTTCTTGAATACGCTCTACAAGCTCCGGGAAGCCTAAGTAATAGTTGTTAAGGCGCCATGAAGGTGGAGGGATTGGCCTTGACGTTGATAGTTCTATTAGTCGGGGCGAGTGGTCAGAGATGCCGCGTGGAAGTAGGGTGGCGTTAAGTACTCTATGCACCTCTGTGGTTGGAACGAAAAAATAGTCCAGTCTAGAGAGGGATGCATGGGCGCCCGAGTGGAAATAGTATTCTCGCCTCTCGGGGTGAAGGTCACGCCATACATCCCTCAGTCCCAGTGCTGATGTGAAGGTGGCTAGCCTTGTGTGCGTATCAGGATTCCTGCCCGGTCCATACCCAGGTTCATAACATCATTAAAACCGCCACCAAGGATTAGTGTGTCTAAGGAGTCCTGTACTATCAGGGGAGTTATCTCTTCTATGAGATTTGGCAACAGCGCGGGTGGTGCATAAACAGCTAGTATTGTTATGGTTTGATTCCATAGGGTTCCTGTCATATGCACGAATCTGCCTCCTGTGTCCTGTGACACACTGGAAAGTATGAGCGGCAGCTTCTTATGGATCAGTATGAGGACCCCTCTGGAGCCTGAAGTAAAACCTGAATGCAGTGCTGTGCGATAGTTACCACGTTTAAATAGGTTGCATGTGGTGCCCGCCAGGTGTGTTTCTGTGAGCAACGCCACATCCGGCGCTTGCCTGTTTAACGATTGGGTGACCAGTCTGCGTTTTATCCCACTACCCAGCCCATTGACATTCCATGTCAGGAGACGTAATGATTTTGTATCAGATCTAGCATTCGTCATCTGGTTGGGGGGCGGGTTACTGTTGGGCAGTATATGTAGGATTCCGGGAAGATGCACAGTCTGTTGTTTCGCCGCATGATGTGGGTTCGTAGGAGTGAATATTTAGTGTTGTCGGACCATACATGAACAAAAATAAAGACAAAACCCAGAGCAAGAATAAGAACTCCCCCCAACTCCATCCCTCATTCCCCTGGAGGCATCTACTGCCCCGGTAGTGTTACCTAACCCCCCCTCCCTATACTCCCACCCAACCTGGAGTATCTGTTGCCCGAAATTTGAACAGAACAAGTAAACCTTAACTAAGCCACCCTCAGTGGCACATGAACTTCGTAGATTTCACAGCACCTGTCCGTGGTTCTGTCGCGGACTTCTTTGGTTTTAGTCTTAGCTCGTGGGGCGGGTGGCTGTTCGGCCACTGGCCTGGTTGTATTCCGTGCGCAGATCGGCGTGGGGGGGTGAGAGATTTGTGGTGCTCCTAGGCTTAGTAGCTTTGGCATTCTGCCCAAAACTGCTCCCAATTCATATTTCTTCCCGTAGCGGATTTCCTGGTTGTGGCCGCTGCTGTTGGCCCTGCTCTGGCGGACGTTCTGGGCGAGGACTATTGCGTCTATCTCTCCTTCTTCCCTCTGTGTTCCAGTCCTATTCTATGTGCCGTTCGGCCCAATTCCACGCCTCTCTGGGGTCGGTGAAATGCACGGTCGTGCCCCCATGGAATATCTTGAGTTGGGCAGGGAAGAGCAGTCCATATTTGACACCCATTGATTGTAGACGTTTCTTGAGCGGGTCAAATGACTGTCGTGCTTTCTGTACCTCCCTGGTGAAATCGGGGAAGAAGGCTATTTTGGATCTGTTGAATGTGACCGTGCCCTTCGATCTTGCCAGTTGGAGTACCGTGTCCCTATCTCTATAGTTAAAAGATTTGGCAATTACTGTGCGTGGTGGAGCTCCTGGTGTCACTTTGCCAGCTGGGATGCGGTGGGCCCGCTCGATAGAGAAGAATTAAGAGAATGCCTCTCCGTCATAGATATTCGTCAACCAGTCCTCAAGGAAGAGTTCCATGCATTCCCCTTCGGCTTTTTCCGGCAGGCCGATTATGCGGATATTATTGCGGATATTATCTACCCTCGCTATCGTCCACTCTTGCTTCCAGGGTCTTTATCCGTGCTAGCATACTCGCCACTTGCCGATTTACACCTCGCAGGCCATCCTCGGTTTCAGAGATTCGTGCCTCTGCCTCTCCCGTACGGGAGGTCAGCTTTTGCAGATCATGGCGTAGCAGGGACACGTCTGCCCCAATACTGTCCATCTTTTTTTCCATCGAGGTCCTGGAGTTGGTGATAGCGCTCATGATATCTCTTAGAGAAATATTCTTCACATGATCCGGGTCGACCGTCGGTGGCCTCTCTGGTGAGTGGGGTGCTGGCATAGCTGCATACTGCTCGATCCTGCTCTGTGTGGATGTTTTCCTGGGCTTCTCCTTACCCATTCTCTGCTGTTGTGGTACTGTTGCAGTGTGCTGATGTCTGGTCCCGGGGGTGGGGGGTCCGGCAGGTGCTGGGGGTAGGCACTATTGGTGGTGCCGGGCCCGTTGCGACCGGCGGGTATTTATGCTTGTGCTAGCTTTACAGTTCCCTTGTCCAAACAATGTCTATTAGCCACATTTTCAGCAGCTCTGTGGGCCAAGACGGTGTGGTGCGTGATATGCGAGTCGGTCAACGCTTTATAGCACCCACCGGGGACCTGTGGTTCTATCCCCTGGTAGCGGCCACACGCACTGGGCTGCACGTCGCTGTGGGGGCGCCTGTTGTATCCCAGAAATGAGAGGGGGTTCACAGCCCAAGTTGTCAGCAGGCGCCGGTAGGGATCGCAGCTCAGTGTGGAGGTCCTTCGCCCGTGGGGGGAGGGAAGGCGGTTCGCTAGCGCTCTCTATCCCACCTTCCCCACTCCTTACCACATCGCCGGATGTTCCAGGCCTCGAGTAGTGGGTCCACGTCTCCGGTTGTAGGGGGTGCGCTAGTTGGATCACCAGCCAGTGCGCCGTGCGTCTTCTTCCGTGACAAAACTGACACGCCAAGCTTCCCGCTCCGGGCCCTCTTCAGGCCCACGGTTCGAAGGGGTTCTCGCCAGGCGGGCTGGACCTGCGATCGCTGCACCGCCCCGCCACCGTGGTCAGGATGTTGACTGCAGAGCCCGGTGGAGCTGTTCCCGGCGTGCGCCGGCCGACAGTTAGTGCACGCTCGCAGTTATGGTGGCCATCTTGGGCTCCGCACTTGTCACGGTTCCTGCAACTTCCACTCGATCTGGACGGCGATTCCTTTTACGGATTTGCGTCGGAGCACCGCGATTCGGTGCAGGAGAGTCTCACACACCGCTGGAGTATTTCAGGGTTCAGCTCGGATATATATTTTAGCAGGATTTTAGCAGGATAAGGCCAGTGGCGCGGGAGCAGCACAGGCTCACTTCCTCATCGGATGGCTGCTGGCCACGCCCCCCCACTGGGGACATTGTTAAAAGATCTAGGCCTAGAAGACGTGTGGAGAAGGTTGCATCCAATGGATAGGCAATACTCGCACTATGCAGCACCGCATGACCTGCACACGAGGTTAGATTATGTGTTCGTAGCGGCTGAGATAGCGGGAGAAATGGTGGGAGCGGAATACAAGGCCCGGGTACTATCGGACCACTCGCCGTTGGTGGTAGAGTGGCGACACCAACCCCCCAGAGCGCGGATCCCGACATGGAGACTTAGGACTGAGGCATTACAAGATGAGGGGTTCCGGGAGGATTTGAGGGAGGCCATCGAGGAATATTTTGATATAAACATGGGCAGTGTGCGCTCGGTTGGAACAGTATGGGAGGCGTTCAAGGTGGTGGTGCGTGGAGTAGCCATTTCGAAATCTAAAGGGCTCCAGGGGGGCATTGAAAGGGAACTTCATGAAACGGAAAGGCAGCTGGAGGGACTCACGCGACATGAGGATATCGCCCGGAAGAATAGCGATAAGATAAAAGACCTACAGTTAACCTGCAGTGGACTCTGGGATAGGCTATGTAGACTAAATTACAAGAAATAAATGGCGAGGCTACACGCAGGGGGCGATAAGCCGGGCAGATTGCTGGCCTGGCTGTATAAGAGTGAGACCCCCCGCACAGTGATCAGTGAGATAAGGGATGAGGAAGGTCGCATCTGTAATACCGAGGAGGGGGTGAACGAGGAGTTCCTCAAGTTTTAAAGACACTTATATGAGGACGCAGGGGAGGATAGGATCCAAGACATACTGGACACGTTAGAGGACATAGAGCTGCCCACCCTGGATGACCTAGAACGCGCGGAATTGGATGCCCCTATCACCTCGGAAGAGTTGGAGGAGGTGATCCAACATTTGCCCACGTGTAAGGCACCCGGGACGGACGGGTTGCCTAGCGAGTTTTACAAGACATACAGACAGGAGCTGCTTCAGCCACTGCTTGCTATGTTCAACGAGGCCTATGAGCAGGGGGAACTGCCATCGTCCCTTCGCGAGGCGATGATCATCCCACTCCTAAAACCAGGCAAGCCGGCCGCGGAGTGTGGGTCTTACAGACACATGTCCATGCTGAATCGGGACAGCAAAATACTTACGGCAGTGCTGGCTAATAGGCTGAAGAGGGTGATCGGTAAGATGATACACCCAGACCAGACGGGATATGTCCCCGGGAGGAACATCACAGATAACCATAGGAGGCTACACCACATCATTGACCACACTGAGGAAGATACGGGTGAGCTGGCCATCGTGTCGCTAGACGCGGTCAAAGCCTTTGACTCGGTGCGATGTCCATGGTTGAAAGCAGCCCTGAGGGGATACGGAATGGGACCTGGGTATATCAGGTGGGTTCAGTTATTATACAGCACCCCAGTGGCAAGAGTTAAAACAGGATCCATAATCTCAGATACGTGGCAACTCAGCAGGGGGACCAGACAGGGATGCCCCTGGTCGCCCATGCTATACATGCTGGCATTAGAGCTGCTGGCAATTTGTCTGAGGCAACAATACGGGGAGGTGGGGATTAGTACAGTAAGTGGTAGACACCTGGTATCGCTGTACGCAGATGACATGCTCCTTTATCTGCGCTATCCAGAGGAGAACTTGCAGTATGTGCTAGAGGTGATGGACCGATATGCCACCCTCTCGGGCATATCGGTGAACCCTAGGAAGTCTAGTCTGTTCCCCTTGGGTAGATACAAGAATGTCCCGTTAAAGAGGCTGCCTAGCCTGCCGATACCATGGCAGACTGAGACATTTAGGTAATTGGGAGTAAATATTTACCACAGGATCGAGGCGGAGCACCAACATAATACAGAGAAAGCAATAGAGGGGGTCAAGAACAGCATGGTGTTTTGGTCCAGATTGCCCCTGCCCATGATGGGGAGAGCAGCCTTGCTTACGATGGTGGTCCTGCCCAGACTCCTGCACTTCTTTGTGAATGCCCCGTTTTTGATTCCCAGGAGCCTATTTGGGAGACTTCATAGCGTGTGCAGGGGCTTCATATGGGGTAACTCCAGGAACAGAATGGCCCTGTGGAAACTCCAGAACCCATGTGACATGGGGGGCATAGGCCTGCCAAATTTTGAGCTTTATTATCTGGCGGGGCAGCTGCTATATGTGGCCAGGTGGCTGTCGACTGAAGACTCGGCGGAAGCCAGGCTTCTGGGGGAAGACTCGGCCCCATACTTTTTGAATGAAGTGGTGTGGTTACAAAAGAACAAACTGGTGGGAAGAGGGCGGCTGTTGGGGCTGGGCTGGGAGGTTTGGCGCAGAATGTGGAGAATGATGGGTGACATAGAGCCGTTCTCTCAGCAGGCCCCGCTAGTGGCACTATGCGGGAACAACTCACAACTGTTTGAAGCGGTCCGTAGATATTGGGAACCGGTGGGCCTGGCCACCCTTGGGGACATATGGCGGGAAGGGGAGGCATTGGAATTTCAGAGGTTGCAAGAAGAGACAGGGGTGCATAAAGGCCAGTATATAACCTACGCTAGGCTCATGAAACGGGTAAGGGAGAGATGGCCGGAGACAGTGCTAGCGGATGACCCTGATGCCTCCCTGGAAATGATGTATGATGTTTCAGAGGGCGGGCACGAGATATCTAGAATATATGAGCTTCTAAGAGCAAAGGTAGGGAAGGAGCTGCTTCAATTGAGGCAGGACTGGGAGGAGGAAGTAGGAGGACCCATGACAGATGGGCAATGGGAGAGTGCCCAAAGGTACCATAAAAAGGTATCGAGACTCCAACAACTCCAGTTGTATGTCACTCACAGGGCTTATTTGACTCCTGGGAAAATTGCAAGGTTTGGAGGCTCGGCTACGCAGAAATGCCCCAGGTGTGGGGAGGTGGAAGCGGGGCTGCTACACATGTTCTGGACTTGCCCGGAGGTGCACAGATTTTGGTATGAGATTAAAACTAAATTGGCTGGTGGGGGAGTGGAGCTAGACGTGGGATCAGCTTGGCCATGCATGCTTGGGTTTTTTCCCAGGCCACGGGATTTAAAGCACATAAGCAAAATGAAGGACTTAGCCTACATCCTGGCCAAGCGCAGGATCGCAATGGGTTGGAAGGCGGCCCACAGACCCAAGGTGGAGCTATGGTGGACAGACCTCCTCAGATGGGCGGAAGCGGAATCCGTAGTTTGGTTTGAAGCGGTTACTAGGGGGGGAGAGGAGGAAGTGGGGCCCTTGTTGGCCTGGCGGGAATTGGTGACCTCTATGGCAAACCCTCACCAAGACAATAGTGAATCAGAGGACTCTGATGAGTGCACAAGCACTGCGATACCTGATAATGCTCCCATAGATGACATGAGTGAGCCGGCTCTAGTTTGTGGAGTGGGAGGGGGGAGGACGGAGAATTATACTGTATAATGTGATGGTTTGATGCAGATTATGTACGTCCTAAACAGTTGTAATGTGTGTTATTTTGTTTGATTTTATTGAAAATAAAAATAAATAAAAAAATAAAAACCTTGGGGAAGTGCTCGCCACCCAAGGTGAGAGCTCATCACATTGTCCAGTTGGTCGACAAATTTCGACATTCCCAGAGTCTCCCAGCTTTCAAATTCTTAAGGTTGCTCGACCTTATGGCATTCTGCATTTTTCTGGTGCCGGAGGGCAGACTGCGGATGAGATCCCTTCAATGGGCTCTCAGGAGGCAGTGGTCCCAATTCTGAGGCAAGATGTCGGATCTCCTTCAGATTCTGCTCAAGGTCTCACAGGATCTTCTGTGGTGGGCCAGCGAAGGGAATCTGATGAAGGAAGAGCCGTTTTGGCAACCGTGGCCAGTGGTGACGGTAGTGATGGATCGTTCCCTCACAGGATGGGGAGCTCACGCCAACGAGCTGACCACCAGCGGTCGTTGGTTTCCGTCGGGAGTCCAGACTTCACATAAATCTTTTGCAGCTGAGGACCATCAGGCTAGCCCTGAAGGCTTTTCTGCAGTTTGTACGCAGGAAGAGTGTCCTGATCATGATGGACAACACAGTGGCCAGGCATTACCTCAACAAAAAGGGGGGTATAGGGTCGCTCCCGCTGTGCAGGGATGCAATGCAGCTCTGGTCTGGGCAATACAGCAGGGAATCTCACTCTTGGCAGTTCCTCTGGCCAGAGAGGAGAATGCGGCGGCGGACGCTTTCAGCAGGCAGAGGGAGTAAGCTCAGGAAGTCCTTCAGGAGATATTCGCCCTTTGGGGAACCCCTCAAGTGGATCTGTTCGCGACCGGAAGTGTGAGACATAATGCTCAAGGGAATTTCCTCTGAGAGCAGCGTTAGGGGACGCGTTCGTCGTGGATTGGTCATTCCCACTTCTGTACGCGTTTCCTCCGGTCCCCGCCATTCCTCAGGTTCTAAGGAGGTTGCAGAGGTTCGGGTCCCACATGATCCTAATTGCTCCGGATTGGGCCAGGAGAGCATGGTACCCAGACCTTCTAGAAATGTCCATCTGTCCCCCACGCCGTCTTCCCCACAGAGAGTATCTTCTCTCTCGCGCACATGAAGGGGGAGAGGGGGATCGGCTTCTCCATCCATCCAGAGGTCAAGACTCTCAACCTTCACGCATTGTTTTTGAAAGGTTGAGATATAGGGATTGGGACCTCCCGGATGACGTGATGGAGGTGTTGCTCTCGGCCAGGTGTCCTGCAACTAAATCCCTGTACCGTTGGCGTAAGTTTTGCGACTGGTGCAGAGGTAACAATGTCGATCCTTTTCAGTGTTCCATTCTGATGGTTCTTTCTTTCTTGCTTTCTTTGGCCCACAAGGGTCTTCAAGTGGGTACCATTAAAGGTTACCTGGCAGCGCGGTCTATTTTCAAGCGCTCATCTGAAGAAATGTTCTTATTTTAATATTCCTTTTGATTAACACATTTCTAAAAGGGCTCACAAATGTGTTCCTACCGTCCCCTTTTGAGGTGCTGGTTTGGGATCGGAATCTGGTCTTGAAGTTCTTGATGGGTGCTCCGTTTGAACCTTTGCACTCTTGTCCTTCGAGACTTTTTACCTTCAAGGCAGTTTTCTTGATGGCAATTACATCAGAGTGTGCGAGTTGCAGGCACTTTCGTTTAAGCCACCCTTTACTGTGTTCCACAGGGATAGGGTTGTACTGAGGGTAGGTCCTTCCTTTCTACCTAAGGTAGTGTCTGAGTTTCATTTGAGCCAGAAGGTGGTACTTCCTGCTTTCTATCCGCTCCTCATCCTGGTAAGGAAGAGGAGAGACTCTGTAGGTTGGACCCTAGGAGAGCTTTGAGCTTTTATATTTCTAGGATGTCCAGGGTCAGAGTGGACAAGCAACTTTTTGTGGGGTACACCGGACACCAATTGGGCCAGGCTGTTACCAAACAGACCATGTCTAGGTGGATTATCCTCACCATTGTTGAATGCTACATATTGGCTGACAAGGACCCTCCTGAGGGTTTGCAAGCTCACTAAACCAGGGGCGTGGCTGCATCCACAGCCCTACAATGGAGTTCCTGTTAAAAAAAATGTGTGATGCTGCAACATGGTCTTCCATCTAAACCTTTGTCAAGCATTACTCCCTGGATACTTTCCATGGTCAAGATATGGCCTTTGTTAAAGCAGTGCTCTATTCTGCCATCTGATTGGGTATATCCAAATTCTTCTCCCTCCTCCGTTCACGGATACTGCTGTGGGAGTCTGTCAAAGATGTGGAATACGTTGGAGGACACAGTCCATTCGAAGAACAAGTTACTTACCAACTGGTAACGTTCTTTCGACTGGATGTTCCTCCAACGTATTCCACATCGCCCTCCGAGCCTGTCCCTCTGAAGAATTTCCTATGCTATTGCAGCTTGCGTTCCTACAAGGCTATGTGCAGTCATGGAGGCTTGGTGTAAACATAAACTGAGGATATGGGCGCCATGCGTCATACTTATAACATCCAATGACATCACCCTCGACGAAGGCCTTTGAGGGACATCGACCCGACGCCATCGACGCAGGATGCCCTCTGCCGAAAGATTTCCGAAGCAGCACAGCTGTGGACATTACATGTCAAAGATGTAGAATACATTGGAGGAACATCAAGTCGAAAGAACGTTACCAATTGGTAAGTAACTTGTTCTTTTCCCCCATATCTAGGGTCCCACAGGCCAGCTCTGGTACAGAGATCTCAGGACCCTCCTGTAAAAGCAAGGAAATGTCGAGTCTGAGTACCACAAAAGGAAATACACCAAACACGGGCTATAAAGATTCACAGATCTTTTAATACTGCGCAGTTACAGAGAAACACAGATCTGATACAGATAGCTATCTGGCTCCCGACACCCAGCAATGAGTACCAGCCCATCAGAGTGAGGAGGGAGAGGTACTGGACATCTAAACATTCACATTATTTATAGATATCCTGCAATATTGTCCAGCCCCTCTACAGGTTAATAATCTGCGGTCTAGAGTTTGTGCCGAGTTCACATATAGCTCATACAATAATATGCACATGGATTACATAGGTTTGCGTTTGCAAGAAGTTACAATGGCAAAGTGTATTCCTGGATTTAGCAGTAAGCCTTAGCACATAACCCTTCACAATGTAGTTCTGCCAGTGTCCACGCTCGACTATTGCATTACATTATCCTCGATGTGTGTTCGTGGATGAGGCTTGTTAGTGCAGACAATCCTTAGACCACAAGTCATGCTCGGGGCAAGGTCTCATTACCTAGTCTAAACATTCGGCCCTCGGACAGTCTAACCATTAACAAGATTCAAAGGTCGGGAAGGCTCGGTTACAAGTTAGAAACACAGTCCACCATTTTAGAACAGAGAATCACATAAGAACAGAAATAAATAAAAATGGCGGATGATCCTAAAATGGCAGCAAAGTCGATCCAAAATGGGAAGTTTGCAACGCGGTTTTCTTCACAGAGCGACTAGGCTTAGGCCAATATATATCAGAAGGAGGCACAATATGATTTCCCGTTTAACAAACCCTCCTTTTGGCCTAAGCCAAGCGCTAAACTACTATTAGTCACTTTACGAGTAACTCCACGTCTCAATGTCCATACACCCTGAATCACAATCATCAGAGATATCGATCGCCATAAGGTCTGTGACAGAAATATCCTTCACCACAAATTCATTGGTCATTCTTTCTGGTGCACGTACCTTTTGTCCTAATGTTCCCATAGTCTGTGCACAACATCCCGCTAGCACTGATCATATGGCAGGAAGACATTGTATACAGCAACAGAAAAACCACAGACGACCCTGAATAATCAATAAGACCGGAAGTAACTTCCATCCCCAAGATCGTAAGAAGTCCCAGAACCAAGCGCTAAAATCCCAATTTCCCTTTGGAATGTGCACTTCTGAGCTAAGGACGTGCACATTTTGTATAGCCTTAAAGATGGTTGGGGAGGAATCCGGTACGATAACGCAACAAGCGGACCCCACTAATTTACATACTCCACCACGCTCAGCCAGGATGACGTCTAATGCCATCCGGTTCTGTAGTGCCACTAACCTTATCGCTTTCTATTCTAAAGTCATGTTATGGAGTATGTCAGTGGTCCCGTTAATGGTTCTCTCCAGTACTCTCGCTAGTCTTCTGCTATCCTCAGAGTTTAGTATTTGTCCCCAGAAAGGTACAAAGGATTTTGCTACATCACCCAGAACTTGTGATGAAGTATCGCCATTCTCATCCCGCCTAGGACTAGCCTTGGAGATTTCTATGGTACTTGCTATGAATACCCCTGGTAACAGAATTCCTAAATAACAGGTTCCCTGCCAATCCCTAGGTAGCCATGGGAAAGCTTCATTACCGCAAACAAAGTAGACGGGTTCGCCTACATACAAAGGTCTGTCCTCACTGGTCAAGTTCGCAACATTGGTGCAACCCTTGAAATCACCCATTGACTGAGTGCCATTCCTCTGTATACAGATGGAAAATGAATCGGGACTATGGTTAACAGTGTAGGAAGGTGGCGTGGCATCCCTATTGCCTATATGAGCCATCTTGAAAGAGAACAGAGATTGAAAAGTTCGAGACAGTCTATCAGAAGGCCTAATGGAAGCAACATTAAGCTTGCTTCTATTTGCGAAAAGTGAGCATCCTAGAGGCGTTAGAACTTGTCTTTCAATAGTGCCCTTAGAGAAGCATAACATGCAGTAGTTGGAGGCAAAAGATGAATATACCAGCCCAACCCCTTGTCTCCATGTTGCGGTAAGTGAGAGCAGACCCAACAATTAGACCTGTTCAAAATGGCATGAGTTGCGTTCATTATAAGCAGTAGTGTGTTATTGTGGTAACTCTGTCTGTGTTGAGAGTCTCTAGGAGATAGAGTGTGCAGATGCATGAAAGATACAGTGGGTACATTTTCGGTGGGCAAAAGAGTTTCAAGAGGACGTACTTCTTCCATGTACCAAAATCCCAAAGCAATTACTATTGTGAAACCAGTTAACATGATTACAAGAAACCAATATGTTTTAAGAGACCATGTATTCGATCGTCCATTGTCTATACTGGCCACACAGTTACTTATTTGTTCCCCATGGGTGTAGGCGGTAGCAAGCATTGTTTCTTCAAAACGAAAAGCTCCGTAGTTCATTTGCTGCCGATCTCCTGATCACGCGTTTTCTTAGTCCTTCCGTATCCAACAACTTTCCTTTGTATGCAAAAGACAGGGCAAAAGATAAGCCCTATGATGATTTTCCTGGTGCCACAGCCGAACCGTGCAGTAAGTCTAGCTCCGTGGACACAGATTGTACCTTGTGTCTCCTGGTACAGTGTGGTCTGCGAACAACGTGTCATTGCTTCCTGATGGAAGTGGTGAATTCGCAACAGAACCAGAACAGTGGTGAAAAAGGATCTGTAGGAGAGTGTGGAGATGAAGCGGCTGTTTCCCCAGGCTCCACCGGCTGAGGGAGTGTCTCCGAAGCACTCTCAGTACTGCTCAATGCTGAGTGATCATTGGGAGCAGAGCAGGTAAGATTCTCCGTATCTTCTGTATCGTGTGGCAAAGGGAAGGGAATCCTCTTGACGTGCGACGCATGTATCCAGTGCCTCTTTCCTTCCACCCGGTGTTACGCTCACCAGACTCCCACAGAGGCGCCGGTCTGATCTGGGCTGCTGCGGCCTCCTCCAGCAAAATGCGTAGGGGCGAGGTGTGTCGTTTTTCTGGCCTGTAGGATTACTCTTCTGTGGATGGAGAAAGGGGAATTAACCACCCGTGGAGTTGAGCGCAATTTCCCCCACCCCCGTTGTTCTCCCCACTGACCACCTCCGATGTCCCCTCCAAAGTCTCACCTTATGTTTTGAAAGGGCGAGCTCTCCATCCTGCTTTGAGCGCAGGGGTTCGTGATCGATCAGTTGCTCCACTGGTCAAAGGAATTGGTGAGTTCCAGGGTTATATTGACTCCCCCGGCAAGACGCCGTAAGTATGCTGTTCGTAAGAGTTCAAATGCCTGACCATCACTCCTATCCAATCCCGTAATCTGTGGTCTTTTCCTTTATTCAGTTGCTGAGAGAAAACCAGAGTCGAGGAGTTATACCTCCGGCGGTAAAATCAGTTAAGTCTTTGGCGGGAGGTGGCTCCCCTTGATTGTCATTTTGATTCACCCTGTTGTGCTTTTATTTCCCCTTAGGGGCCGGGGTACGGCGATGATGCAGTGAGAGCTGCACCGACCCGAGGTGAGGAATGGTTCCCCCGGTGGTAAATCAGGTAAGTCTTAGGGTGGTAACCAGTATTCCTCTATATGTTCCCTTGGCTCACCTTATTGTCTTTGTCTTTCCCCAGGTGCCGGAATGCAGCGGGAACATGCAGGAGGCTGCAGTGAAACGTGAAGATGCTGCGAGGAACGGTGAGTGCAGCGCGGCGCTGCTGCTGGCGTTAAAAATGAAGTCTTTCCTTTGGTTCGACGATGCAATGGCTCTGGAATCGGGTAAGAAGCTGGTAAATGTCCTAGTTCTAACGTTTCTCCTTCTTTCCTTTATTTCTAGGTGCTCCGGGTTCGAGGCGGGCGTGGCTGAAGTCTGGATGCTGCTGCAGGCACGGTGAGCGTTACGCTGCTGGATGTAGAATGACGCGAAGCGTGTGCTGCTCTTCGGGCGTGGTTTAAATAGCCTCCAAAGTAGTTCCAGGTAAGTATTCCTCCGCCGCCACACCCGAGTGGCAAAGAGTTCCAAGGTAAAGTAGTCCCTTCTAGGCCTCTTGAGGGCTTGGATCCCTTGCAGCATGGTCTGCATCAGGTAAGTCCAGGTAAGTTTTCTCCTTATGAGCCTGGCGCCTCTGGCACCAGGACTGAAGTCTCATATGAGCCTGGCGCCAAAGGCGCCAGGACTGTGTCCAGATGGCCCCTAACAGGGGTCGCTGGGCCCTGCCCCGGGAACGTAATGCCTGCTGGACCTGGTCTGGTTCCCCGGGGGTAGGCATCTTGACACCCGGATCGCCGTCTGTGCAGCCAGGAGGACCTGGTGTGGGCCTCTCCACCGGGGTGCGAGACAGGATGCTCGTTCAAACGCTTTCACGAGCACCCACTGCCCAGGTCGGATACTGTGACCTGGCCCCTCGTATTTTACTGGAAGGGCTTCTCGCACCTGTTAGTAAATCAAATACAGATTTTTAGTTAACCGGTCAAAGTAATCAGAAAGAAGTACATGTTCAATATCCTTCAGGGCCCGGGGCTTTGGGACGTTCCAAATGTTAGCTGGCCAACCCATGACCACCTCATACGGGGAAGCCAAGTCTTAGTCTGTGGGGTGGTGCGCATAGACCATAACACTATCGGTAAGGCGTCCGGCCATTTCAATTTGGTGCTGGCACATGTCTTAGCAAGCTTGTTTTTCAGAATTCCATTATGTCTCTCTACCAATCCAGCACTCTGAGCATGTCTAGCCGAATGGAACCGTTTATCGATCTGTAATCCTGCGCATACCTGCAGAATTACAGCAGCGATAAAATGTGGACCATTGTCTGACCAGATGACCCTTGGCAAACCAAACCTAGGAAAATATTCCTTAAGCATAGTTTTCGCCGTTGTCATTGCTGTGGCGTCTTTCACAGGAAAGGCTTCTACCCATTTACTAAAGGCTCAAATAACAACCAATACAAACTTAAAATTGTTACAACGCTCCATTTCAATGAAATCAAAGTGGATAACTTCAAAGGGGACAGAAGGTGGACCAAAACTACCCATTGGTGTCGATGTGCCCTTTCCCATATTATGCTGTAGACAGATCATGCAACTTTGGACAAAACGCTCAGCTGTTTTTGAGATTTTATCGTTCACCCAGACATTTTCTAACATTTTGCAAACTTTCCTTGCACAGATGTGGGTGGGACCATGAGCCATTGCGACCATCATAGTAATGTACGTGTCTGGCAGCATCCATTTTCCCTCTAACTTATCCACCCAACACCCGTCATCATCCAACCTCGCCAAACCCTCAGCCCATTGCTTAGTTTCTTCTAACGTGGCATTGGCTTGGATATTCTTTACAGATTCAATACCTTCGTCTATGGTACAAACATTTGTGGCTTCGCTTTTAGTGTACATTTCTGAATAGAGGTCAGTGGCAGTTGGTTCCC
Organism: Ambystoma mexicanum; assembly: GCF_040938575.1. Taxonomy (NCBI): domain Eukaryota; kingdom Metazoa; phylum Chordata; class Amphibia; order Caudata; family Ambystomatidae; genus Ambystoma; species Ambystoma mexicanum. Next base: position 1,022,084,136 of record NC_090927.1, read on the forward strand.
AGTCAATTGGTCGAAAACATTTGGTCGACAGGACAACTGGTCGACACCATTTGGTCGAATGCCAAATGGTCGAATTTTTTTTTTTTTTTTACCCCTTTTTTGGTTTTTTTTGGGGGGGTCCCCCCAACCCCCTTTTTTTCTTTTTTATTTTTTTTCCCCACACGAAAACCCACAAAACACATATATATATATAAAAAAAAAAAATTCGACCATTTGGCATTCGACCAAATGGTGTCGACCAAATTGCAGTCGACCAGTTTGCTGTCGACCAATTGACTGGACACCGTGGCAGTTTGTTTGGCTATCTGGTCAGCGAAAGCGTTCCCTTTTCCTACATCATTTATGATTTTCTGATGCGCTGCACATTTCATGATCGCTAACTGAGTGGGAAATGCAATTGCTGAAAGTAACCGCACTATCAAGGAGCCATATTGAATCTTCGTTCCATGTGAGGTCAAGAAACCTTGTTCTGCCCAAAGTCTACCGAAGTTGTGAACTACCCCAAAAGCATACTGGCTATTAGTATATATTTTTACTCTAAGCCCTTCGGAAAGTTCACAAGCTTGAGTCACTGCAATAATCTCTGCGGCCTGCGCAGAGTTATGCGTGATTCTCTTGGTTTCCACAATCATGCTTCGTTTGGTGATGGCATAAGCAGCCGTGGATGCACCATCCGGAAGTTTAAAACAGGAGCCATCACAAAACAGCTCCCCTTGTGGGTTGTTCAAAGGCGTGTCTTTCAGGTCGATCCTGCCTTTAGTCTCTTGCTCTGTGGTGTAAAGGCAGTCATGTGACACTTCGTCACTGCAAGCAGTATCTTGCGGGAAAGGTAATAGTTCAGCCGGATTCAATACACAACACCTCTGAATTTTAATGTGCGATGCAAACAAGATGAATTTGTATCTCGTTAATCGTGCGGAGGTGAGGTGTTGTGTTTGTGTTCTGTTTAATAGAACATCTACAGAGTGAGGTACCAACAAGGTTAAAGCATGGCCTAGGACCATACCCTTGCTCTGTTTTACAGACGCAGCAGCGACAGCTCTCAAACATCTTGGCAAAGCGCATGCAACAGGATCAAGGGCGGAAGAAAAGTAACCGCACGGCCTATTCTTCCCTTCATGTTCCTGCGTTAATACAGCCAAAGCACATCCATCACGTTCATGCACATACAACTTGAAGGCCTTTTCATAATTTGGTGTGCCCAAAACCTCTGCTGAACACAGTGCAGTCTTGAGCAGATCAAAAGCTTTCTGGTGTTCCAAGTTCCACGGCAGTGGCAAAGAAATGCCCTTCTTTGTCAAAGCCAACATTGGTTTAATCACTAGCGTAAAATTGGGGATCCACTGCCTACAGTAAGAAGCCATTCCTATCAAGGCTATGACTTCCTTCTATGTATTTGGGACAGACATGCTAGAAATGATTTTAATCCGTTCGGGTGTCAACCTTCTTCCCTCCTTTGACAGGAGATAGCCTAAATATGGAACATTTTTGAGTGAAGCTTTATGTCCATGTTTTGCTAGGTGAATAAGCAACAACACGATGCCCTCCTTACAGGCACTCTCTGAGTCAGCAGCTAAAAGAAGATCATCTACATATTGAAGCAATGTACAAGTGGTAGGCAACTGAAGTGTATCTTGCTGCTCTTTCAAAGCCCTACTACAAATGCTCGGCCTTTCTGTGTACCCCTGTGGCGCACGGGTGAATGTAAACGAGCGTCCCCTAAGGTGAACGCGAACAGGTAGCTGCTATCCTTGTGTATAGGAATGCTAAAGAAGCAACACTAAAGTGAGTAGCAGAAGCTGGGATGATAGTTCGTATCATCGTTACATCAGGCACAATAGGAATTTGTGGAGCAACAATCTTATTGATAGCGCGTAAGTCTATGATGAAACGAAAAGGAATTGCATTATCGCCTTTCTTATACACAGGCAAAATCGGACTATTGCACAAACTACCTGAAATTTCTTCAATTACCCCACGATGTACAAAATCGGAGACCATACACTTCAAAGCTTGCTCCCCATCAACCGAAATCTTATACTGAGGAATACGTGGCAACTTTACTCCGTGTTTCAAAATGATTTTACCAGGCTCAATTTGTAGAACACTGACATCATTGTCATTAATCGGCCATAAACACTCCGGAACATCACTAAATTCTGGCGGCAAAGGTCTAGTCAGGAACTGAGAGACAGAAAGTTGCTGTGGTGAAATCGTCAAATGCACTCCATCCGAAGAACAATGAATTACCGCATTTAATTCCTTCAACAGATTCAATCCCAACAAATTCTCTCCACATTTTGTTGTCAAAAGAAACAGACAGTGATCCGTGAATGGACCCAGTGCAATCGGTACCGCCGAAGAAACCGGACAAACCACTGGTGCACCAGAAAACCCTACAGAAACATTAGTTTACCCTGACAGTTGAATGTTTGAAACCTGTGAATGGTCAATGGAACACTTCTGTGCTCCTGTATCTATCAAGAATAGATGTTTCCTATTTCCCACTATCATTTCAACATAGGGACCTTTCTGATTAACGGGAATAGGCGTTGGTTCCAAACCCTGCTTCGGGCAATCCTAGTGAAACAAAATGTCATCAAAAGGGAGGTCTTCAGAGAGATATGCAGTAGAAGGATGATCAAAAATGTTTCTATTATCCACACTCAGTGACTGATTGTCTTGTGAAAAAGGTTGTGAATTCTGAGAAAACTGGCTTCTACCAGGACCCCCGGCCCCAGGGCGGCTTCTGGATCGTCTACCCATGATACTAAATGTGTTATTCAACCTCTGCTGGAGGAAAGGGCATTGTGCTCGCCAATGACCCTCTTGTCTGCAATAAGCACATTGGATCGCGTGTACAGGACCCAACGGTACATTACCCAGTGAAGCAAACTGTTCCCTAAACTGTGTACTACCCCCTCTAGGACCTCTAACAATCTGTTGCAATAGAACTTTAGTTTTCAGGTCTCCCTTTCTCTTTTCGATTCTCTCTTTTTCATTATTGACTCGGTTTTCATAGTACTGAGCCATGTGCAATACTTCAGACTGAGACTTAGCTTGCCAGGCACTCTCAGGAGTCATAATTTGCGACTGGATGTCAGGTAGCAATCCACGCACAAATCTGTCTACAAATAGTCGTTTTCCAGACTCTGTGCTCAAATCTTGTCCACTGAAATCTGAAAACACTTGTTCAAACCGATTAAAGAATTCGGTAGAACCCTCAGACTTCCCTTGGACGCAAGCAGTAAGTTTGTCCCAAACAATCCTTCTCTCAGGAATTATGGCTTTTAGTTTTGTCACTATTCTATCAGGCAAAGTCAGTATTACCTGTGGCAATCTCTCGCCAGCTGGTCTATCTCTATCTTGTCTAACCATATTATCCCATGCGTCCCCTAACCCTGCTGCATCGTCTACAGACCTAATCTGTTTTCACAAATCAATGGGTAGGTGCACGGAAAATAACAAATCTATATCACTCCGAGTAAATACTGACAACTTCAAGACAGATTCTATCTCTTTATAGAACCGTGTCGGATTCTTTCTAATATCTGGGATGGATTGTCTAATGGTGTTCACTTCCTGTCTTGAGAACGCAACGTGAACAAACTGCGATACATAATGAGCAGGAATGTCATGAGTAGCAGTTCCTACTGCAACATTAGCTGGAATCTCAACTTTTGGGACAAATGTCAGCGGAACCTCTCTAATAGGCAACTGAGAGATAGGAAACTCCGAACCCTTACTGAGCAACAGAGCTAAATCGAGCGCTAAAGCAGCAGAAGGAGTGTCAGACTGTCATGCGCCCCTTTTTCATCAGACATTGGGACAGATGGAAAATGAGCCGCCATTAACTGTGCCGTCACGTTTGATACGCTCGGAAGCAGCGGTCTAGTCTTTTTCCAATATGGCTGCCCACTCTTTATCTGTGCACAGTAGCTGCCGGCTCCTCGCGTTTCAACTGTGAGTTTTGCTCTCCCCCTTTGTTGCTACGCTTCTGTTATTTCCCTTGGCTTTGCTAAGCCCTGCTTTCTTCCATCTTCTTTCCCCTTTCCTCCCGGCTTTCTTATCTTCCGCTTTGCCTCCTGTCCGCATCATTGATCCCTGGTTCACCTACCTCTCCTCTCTTGATTTTCCTTTGGCTTCTTTACCTGTTTGGAGCCCCGTCGGATACCTTCCAGGATTCTCCTCTCCGATCGACTTCCCATCTGGATCATCAGTGTCCGTTCCGAGGATCCTTCCGTGGCCGGAGGATTCGGGGTTTTTTGCCCGGGTGGCTTTTTCCTCTTTTTTGGCTGTCACGGTCCTGGGGCCCAATACTTCCGCAACCAAGGTGGCGTCATTCCTTGGCAGACCATATCTACTAAAAAAGAAATCGTTAATCAAGGAAAGAAGAAAGAAGTCTTCCAGGATATTATCTTCAGGTGAGGTGGAAGGGGAGGAAACTGAAGTGATTTGGACATTTCTGACAAACCAGCAATTTGTGACAGTTTGAAACGCCAAACACCTACCGAGATGGCCACACCGGAACAACTGCAAGAATTGGTTTCTGCAGTTCAAACCTTGAATGTGGAGCTCCGAAATCTCAATCAAGAGATGCAGGACCTTAAAACTGAGAATAATGTGCTCGGACAATTGGTGTCCAATCGAGAGACTCTCCCTGATCTCCCTTTGCTTCCCCTGTCTGTGGGAAGATTCAATGGCACACCCAAGCTACTCAAGGAATTCATAGAAGCCTGTAATGTATACTTTGCCTTTCGACCCACGGCCTTTTCTACAGATCTGAACAAGGTGGGATTTGCAGTCTCTAATATGACTGGAAACGCTCTGGCCTGGGCTAATCCTTTGGTCACTGGGAATGATCCGGCAATGCAAGATTGGAATGCATTCCTTACCAAATTGCGGCAAACATTTGAGAGACCTGAGGTGACCTATTCGGCCTACGAGGAATTTTTGGAAGTACACCAGAGTCAGATGGATCTTTTGTCTTACATCACGAAATTTAAACGACTAGCTGTCGAATCTACTTGGTCAGAACAAGCACAATTTACTATTTTTCGCAAAGGTCTCAAGGAGGAACTGAAAGATGAGCTGGCCAGAATACTACGACCTGCCTCGTTCTCCGAACTTCTTTCAGTGGTACTTCAAATTGAACATAGAATGAACGAGCGCAGACAAGAAAGAAAAAGAGGGAAGGGAACATCAAGCTATCCTGCCCCTATTCCTCCTCACTCACCTTCTCCAAGTACCTTGAATAAGGAAGAACCAATGCAAGTTGGATCCATGAGAGCCCCACTAACGCAAGAGGAACGGAAAAGACGCAGAGACTCCGGTCTTTGTATGTATTGCAGAGCTTCTTCACATCTACTCAGAAATTGTCCCGGTGTGCCTCCAAGATGGTCGGGAAACGAGACACCTCGAACCTAAGGGGGACAATGGTTCGAGGTAGTGCCGAGAGTCCCTATGTCTCATTATCTATCACACCATCCTCGCAGTCGGAGGATACTCACTTGATGGTAGTAACCATACAATTGGATTGGAGAGACAAATCAGTAGAAACCCTCGCTCTCATTGATTGTGGAGCAGCGGGCAATTTCGTTGACACCCTGTGGGCGGAAAAGATGGGAATCCGTTGCATTCTCAATCAGGAGAATCTCAAGGTGGAAGGAGTGGATGAAACTCCCCTTTGCTCAGGTCTCATTACACACTCTACGGAAACCATCAATCTTACCATCCAACAACATAAAGAGGACATATCTTTCAAGATTATCTGAGCAGCACATTTTCACATCATTTTGGGAATCGCTTGGCTGCGCTTACACAACCCCACCATCGACTGGTCAAAGAACACTCTCAGTTTTCTGTCTGCTCATTGTCAACAGTCCTGTCTGCAATCTGCCAGTTACCTTCCAGCGATCCTTCAGTCAGTAGACACTCAACCACGAGCCATACATCTGATACCTCCTCAGTTCCAAGAATATGGTCAAGTCTTCCTAGAAAAGGTCGATCACGACCTCCCTCCACATCGTCCAGAAGATTGTGCCATCAATCTGATGCCGCAGGCCTTAGTGCCCTTTGGCAGAATGTTTTCACTGTCTCTGAAGGAAAGGGAAGTACTCCGGAAATATTTGGACGCCAACCTGATCAACGGTCTCATTCAGCCTTCCAATTCTCCTGCAGGTGCTCTGTTGTTTTTTATCGCCAAAAGAGATTCCACCGAGCTGAGACCCTGTATTGATTATAGAGGTCTCAATGCTGTAACGATTCGGGATCGGTACCCTATGCCTCTGATTGCTGATATAATAGAGGTTGTGAGAGGGGCCACTGTTTTTTCCAAACTTGACTTAAGAAATGCTTACCATCTTTTGCGTATTAGAAATGGCGATGAGTGGAAAACAGCATTTCGGACACCTTATGGTCTGTATGAATATAAGGTCATGCCTTTCGGGTTGGTTAATGCACCCGCAATTTTTCAACGATTCATGGATCGTACATTCTCTGATGTGCTATTTCATTCAGTGATCGTCTATTTGGATGATATTCTCGTGTTTTCCAAGACCCATCAAGAACACATCAGCCATCTCCACCATCTTTTTCGACGCCTTCAAGAAAATCATCTTTTGGTTAAACCCAGCAAATGCGAATTCCTGGTGTCCTCTGTCCATTATTTAGGATTCATACTTTCTAAAGAAGGAATAAGGATGGACAATAAGAAGGTATCCTCCATCCTGGATTGGTCATCTCCCAAGACCATAAAGGAGGTACAAAGATTTCTGGGGTTCACCAACTTCTACAGAAAATTCATTCAGAACTTCTCCGCTACAGTAGCTTCCATTACCGCTCTGTTGAAAAAAGAAAAACAACCTTTTACTTGGTCCTCGGCAGCCGAGGAAGCTTTCTTGACTCTCAAAAATAAGTTCAGTTCTGCTCCCATCTTAGTCCAACCCAATCAATCCAAGAGGTGTGTTGTAGAAGCCGATGCTTCCGCCAATGCAGTGGGAGCAGTCCTTCTACAGGAAATGGAGGGAGAAGAACACCCCATTGCATACCTTTCCAAGACACTCACCTCCAGCCAACGCAATGACTCAGTTATAGAACGGGAGCTTCTAGCCATAAAATTGGCATGTGAAGAGTGGAGGCATCTGTTACAAGGAGGAGGTCAGCCTTTTCTCATCAGGACCGACCACAAGAATCTTCGTTCATTACAAAACCTGGAATGTGTCAACCCACGCCAAGCCAGATGGGCGCATTATTTTTGCTCATTTCGACTTTGAAATCACTTATGTACCTGGAACCCTAAATGTGATTGCAGATGCTCTTTCCCGTAGAGACACCGCAGAAGATGCATCACAGAGCTACAAGGAAAGTCTGTTTCCGAATCGAGTGTTTATTGGCTCAGTCTCATCATTCCTTTCTCAAGTAAGGTCTGCTACCTCCAAGAACTCATTGCCATTCGGTTCTTCACCCCATGTCCAGGTGGACCTTAGAGACGGCTTATGCTTTATTAACAAACGATTGTTTGTACCTCTGGTCAGTCTGCAGCAGAAGGCTATTTCCTGGTGTCACGATCACCCTACTGCAGGGCATAGGGGTATAAAGAACACTACAGCTCTTGTTCAGAGATCTTTCTTCTGGCAGAAGATGTCCTCGGACATTAAGAAGTATGCCCAGGCATGTGCGCAATGTCACCAGAACAAGAATTGTTCTCGAAAACCCATAGGACTCTTGGAGCAAATCCCCCTACCTAGGACCCCTTGGAAACAGATTTCTACGGATTTCGTGGTCGATCTACCAGAGTCTCGAGGTCATACTTGTATCATGGTTACCATCGATACCCTCACCAAACTGGCTCACTTTTCTCCTTTCCCAGGGATTCCTTTGCCCCCCCTGATGGCCGGGGTATTCATACGAGATATATTCCACCTTCAGGGATTGCCAACTAAGGTCATTTCTGATCGAGGAAGCCAATATACCTCGAAATTCTGGACTGCTCTTTGTCGAAGATTGGGCATTGAACGGGCATTGTCCTCGGGGTTCCACCCCCAGATTAACGGTCAGACCGAGCGTCTGAATGGAACTCTGGAGCAATATCTGCGGTGTTACATTAATGATGCTCAAGACAACTGGTACGATCTACTACCTACAGCGGAATTTGCCTATAATAACAGTGTCCATTCTGCTACGGGTCGAAGTCCTTTTTTCTCTACCTGTGGCCTTCATCCACAAAGTATCTTACCGGTTTTGGAATCGGATGCAGTAAGTCCTACCATTGAAGACCGATTGCAACGGATTACTGATGCCCATAACACAGCCAAGGCTGCTCTGGTTCAGGCTTGCAACCGGTACAAACTCTCTGCGGATCAAGGACGATCTGATCTTCCCGCTATCAAAGTCGGATCGAGGGTCTGGTTGTCCACCAGATTTCTCCCAAGATGGATTCGTCCATCAAAGTTGTCACCCAGATTTGTGGGCCCCTATACTGTGACCTCTCGGATCAATCCGGTGGCCTTCAGACTGCAACTGCCTACTCGCATGAAAATAATTCATCCGGTGTTTCATTCTTCCCAGCTGCGACCAGCTTTGGCTGACGTTCCAAATGCCCCTCTGGGTTCTTTTGTGGGAGACCAGGATCCGGTTGAAGATGAATATGAAGTGGCCAAGATCAAGGATTCTCGTTATCACCGGGGACGATTGGAGTTTTTGGTCTCTTGGAAAAACTACTCGCCGTCCGAAGACTCCTGGGAACCTTGTTCCAATGTTCATGCTTCACGTTTGGTGAAACAGTTTTTTCTGGCCCATCCGGGTAAGCCGGGGTGCTCCCGCTTTGGAGGGGGGCATACTGTCATGCGCCCCTTTTTCATCAGACATTGGGACAGATGGAAAATGAGCCGCCATTAAATGTGCCGTCACGTTTGATACGCTCGGAAGCAGCGGTCTAGTCTTTTTCCAATATGGCTGCCCACTGTTTATCTGTGCACAGTAGCCGCCGGCTCCTCGCATTTCAAGTGTGAGTTTTGCTCTCTCCCTTTGTTGCTACGCTTCTGTTATTTCCCTTGGCTTTGCTAAGCCCTGCTTTCTTCCATCTTCTTTCCCCTTTCCTCCCGGCTTTCTTATCTTCCGCTTTGCCTCCTGTCCGCATCATTGATCCCTGGTTCACCTATCTCTCCTCTCTTGATTTTCCTTTGGCTTCTTTACCTGTTTGGAGCCCCGTCGGATACCTTCCAGGATTCTCCTCTCCGATCGACTTCCCATCTGGATCATCAGTGTCCGTTCCGAGGATCCTTCCGTGGCCGGAGGATTCGGGGTTTTTTGCCCAGGTGGCTTTTTCCCCTTTTTTGGCTGTCACGGTCCTGGGGCCCTTGGTTCCCGGAATACTTCCGCAACCATGGTGGCGTCATTCCGTGGCAGACCATATCTACTAAAAAAGAAATCGTTAATCAAGGAAAGAAAAAAGAAGTCCTCCAGGATATTATCTTCAGGTGAGCAGGAAGGAGAGGAAACTGAAGTCGAAAGTGATTTGGACATTTCTGACAAACCAGCAATTTGTGACGCAGACGAAAAAGCTCTCTTGTAGATATTCACTAATTCTGCGGGACAACAAATCTTTCTTTCTATACATTCATCCTGCAGGTATTCTACCATAACCTGTATCACTTTCCTCTGCATTTCTGGCGTATACTGACTATACGTGTCTGAAATCCATCTAATCGCATCTTTTGTGCAAATTCATGTTTCCTCACTCATCGACTTAAAAAGAGGAAGGACCCGTTTCTGTAAAAAAATAGCATTCAAACTATCACCATCAATTTCTTCATTCCGTAACTTTTCCAACTCCCTTCTATACTCAAAAACCCTCTCGATGTCCTCATATACCTTCTCCGCAGTATCTCTTGAATATGCTAAAACATTCTGATCCCTCAACCCTTATGGGAGATCTACATCATAGAGTCTGTTCCACATTACAGATAAATGAATTCCCAGCACTTCGATAAAAACATTTTCTCAGGAAAAAACATCAGATTGTTCACCCTTATCCATGCACTGTCTAGCCCATGCAGTCTCTCTTTAGACACAGTATTGCAAGTTACAATCTTTGATTCCTCTCCTTTATCAACTACAAGTGGGACAGAATCACTCGGAAGAGGAAGAGTAGACAAATCTTGTACAATCGGTAACAAAGGTGCTACCACTAGGGCAGAAGACAAATCTACCAGACCCGTAACAGTAGGCAAAGGCGAAGGTGCAGGTGGAAGAGCAACGATAGGAGGAAGAACAATAACCGGAGGAAGAGGAGCAATAGGAGGAGTGATGGGAGGAGCAGGAATTACTACGGGAGGAGGAACGACAGCAGGAAGAGGTAAAGCAACAGGAATAGGTACATAAGGAGGTGGCGCAGTGGCACCAGGCTTTCTTTCATTTAAAAGTTTATCAATTAATTCATCAGACACATGAAAGTCTTTAGACGGATATATTTTCTGAATGCCAAGTTGAAAAGCCCTATCCATATTTCTAACTGACTTTGACTGTTTACTTTGATCATACAACAACGCTTTTTCTGCATTGGACATATGTCGGCGTGCATGTTTCTCTCTACTTTTAAGTTGCTGCATGGCTTCTTTCTTACAATTTTGTAATACATCAAATGCTGCAGGTCTAGCTTTTTTCTTCAACAATATAGACTCTAAATATTCTATACGAGGAATCTCAAAGCTACCATTGGTTGGCCACTGAAGTTCAGAAGCATGTCTAGTTTGTCTGTGCCAAATATCATTAAACACTACACTACCAATGCCATGCTTACAGTACATAGTGCATGCCGGCGACCCCTCCTATAGCGCCGGACGGCTAAATTCCAAGGATTGTCTGTCTCTGTGCAATAATGCCCTAAAGCAGGCAGACAATTTCTCAGGCATATCAGATTCCTGGTGTTACCTGGTCAATAATTGTGCTCACGAGTACAATACGCCAAAATCAAATTATCAGGATACTTTAAGAATCGGGTCACGACTCACCTGATCAAAGAACTAAAGGAGGTCAGATCGGATTACTAAGGACAACTAAGGACCCTTGTGGTTGGTGCATGCTAGGGAGAATTCTCTGTAAAGGCTAATTTCCCAAACCTAGTGAGTCCCCCAGCAGCTTTGCTAGATTTTTGGGGTTTATTTTTTTTCTCCTGCTAAGGATGAGACTCATTTTCTCCCACTCTTAAGCATGATTTGAGAATGTCCTTTGACTATGAAATGTGTTTTATGGGCTATGGGGTCTTTTACTCCATAGTAGGGATGTCACGGTATTCGTTTTATGACGGTACGATAACCTTCTTGCCAAATGACGGCATATCATGGTTATCGCGGTATAGCAGGTGGAGTTAACTAATCTTAACAAATATTTTCTAAAAGGTCATAAAATCTCTGACAGGGGGTCACATTTTATGTCCCACTACCTGAAAGCCATGTGGAAAACCTGTGGAGTTACTTACAAGTTCTCAACCGCATACCACCGTCAGACAAATGGGCTGGTAGAAAGGTTCAACAGAACCAGGAAGAGCATGATAGTTGCTTAAGAAGAACCCCTTAAAAGAAAGTGGGACCTTCTACTGCCATGCCTTCTCTTTGCTTATAGAGAAGTCCCTCAGGAGGGAGTAGGTTATTATCCCTTTGAACTTCTTAATGGCCATCCAGTCAGAGGTCCATTGGCCCTGATTAAGGAGGGGTTGGAGAGTGCTCCTTCCCCCAAGCCAGTCAGAGGGACTGACTATGTGATAGGTCTCCGGAGGATAATGTCACACATGATGGCAGAAGCTAGTGATAACCTGAAAGCTGGACAAACTTTGGTCAAGCATTGGCATGATCAAAAGGCTAACATGGTTGAGTTCGCTGAAGACCAGCAAGTTCTAGTTATGATCCCAACAAGGCAGAGGGCCTTGCAAGATAAATGGATGGGACCCTCCAAGGTTGTGGGTAAACTTGGAGAGGTGAACTATCTGGTGCACTTGGGCAATCCCAAGGAGGCTCCCAGAGTCTTCCACACCAAAAGACTAAAGGCGTATGTCTCCAGGCCTGAAGTAGGAACCTTGCTTCTAACTTCAACAGAAGAGGAAGAAGAGAGTGAAGCTCTCCCTGATCTCTCCAGAGGCTTACCCTTGGATGAAAAGATGGAAGGAGTAAATCTCTCTTCAAATCTGACACCTGAGCAACAAGAGGAGTGCAAATCTATGTTAAATCAGTTTTCCTCCCTGTTCTCACTTTCAGCAGGCTTGACCCCTTGGGGCCAGCATGATGTACTCACTGGTGACTGTCTGCCAGTCAAAAGCAGAGGATACAGAATGTCAGAGAATGTAAGATCCCACATCAAAGGGGAGGTCAGCAAGATGCTTGACCTCGGGGTAATAGAGCCCTCTACTAGTCCATGGTCTAGCCCAGTTGTGTTAGTACCAAAGGCAGGATCTAAAGAATTGAGATTCTGTGTGGATTATAGAGCTCTTAATGCAGTCACCAAGACTGATGCCCACCCTTTGCCTAGAACAGATGAGTTGGTGGATAGACTTGGTGCAGCCAAGTTCCTCAGCACATTTGATCTAACGTAAGGCTATTGGCAAATAGCCCTGACAGACCATGCCAAGGAGAAGACTTATACCAATTTAAGGTTATGCCCTTTGGACTGAAAAATGCACCTGCTACATTCCAAAGGATGGTAAATCAGGTTCTAGCTGGGATGGAGGACTTCTGCATGGCATACTTGGATGACATTGCAGTGTTCAGCCACTCCTGGGAAGAGCATGTTAACCACCTAGGACATGTTTTGCAGGCTCTTGGGAAGGCCAACCTGACCATAAAGGCAAGCAAATGCCAGATTGGACAGAGTAAGGTGGTCTACCTTGGGCATGAGGTAGGAGGTGGAGAAATAAGGCCTTTGCTCAGTAAGAGTGAAGCTGTGCAAAATTGGACAACACCTACTACTCAAACCCAGGGTAGAGCCTTCCTAGGCCTCGCTGGGTATTACAGGAATTTCATTGAGAACTATAGGAGCATAGCTTCTCCACTGAATGTGATCTCCTCTCCAAAATTCCCTAAGAAGGTCAGCTGGAATGAGGAGTGCAATCAGGCCTTTGAAAACCTGAAGAAAGCTCTTTGCCAAGCACCAGTACTGAGAGCTCCTGACTATCACCAAACTTTCATTGTACAGACAGATGCTTCCAATGTAGGTATAGGTGCAGTCCTTAGCCAACTGGATGGGAAAGGTAGGGAGCACCCCATTTGCTTCATCAGTAGAAAGCTGAAGGATCCCGAGACAAGGTGGGCAACAATTGAAAGAGAAAGTTTTGCCATTGCGTGGGCTCTGAAGAAGTTTAGGCCATACTTGTATGGTTCTACTTTTGTCATTCAGACTGACCACCAACCCTTGAGATGGTTGATGCAAATGAAGGGGGAAAACCCAAAACTATTGAGATGGTCAATCTGCCTACAAGGGTTTGATTTCACCATTGAGCACAGGTCAGGGTGTCACCACAAAAATGCTGATGGTCTCTCTAGGATGTATGTCATCAACTAGAGGTATGAGATTCATCCAGGAGTGGATTAAATCCTCCTGTCCCCTAGTCTGGGGGGGCGAGTGTTAGGGAGAATTCTCTGTAAAGGCTAATTTCCCAAACCTAGTGAGTCCCCCAGCAGATTTGCTGGATTTCTGGGGTTTATGTTTTTTCTCCTGCTAAGAGTGAGACTCTTTTTCTCCCACTCTTTGGCATGATTTGAGAATTTCCTTTGACTATGAAATGTGTTTTATGGGCTATGGGGTCTTTTACTCCATAGGGCCTCATGTGTTTTTGGTATGTGTGTTATACAGCACCCTCAGTGCAGTAACACAGGGATGTCATAGTGACCCCCAAACATAGACTCCATACCCTGGGACTGACTACTGTCTCCCAGGGCATGTAAAGTCACCATTGGCTTTACTAGTCTCAAATTGTGAACAGAACCAGTACAAACCATCATATTGTGGAAGTACTGGTAGGGGTAATTTGATTGCCCCTGGGTCTGTTTTCCAAGGGGGCACTGTCCAGTCCCCCCTTGTCGAGTTTCTGGCTGGAGGCAGTGGATACCACGCAAAATATTCCACCGGAATATTTCCTATGGGATTTTCCCATTCATTTTAAACGCACCACTTTTTGGTGCGATGTTAAAGATACCGCTGGGTTATTTATTTAATATTTATTCCCCGGTTGGGTCTTTTTGCCAGGACTCGGTTTTAAAATGGCGTTTGTGTTCGCCTCTGAAACTCTAACCCAAGACGAGCCCTTTGTTCCACTTTTTGGCAGGCTTCTCCACAGAAGCCCTCCAAATGGTGCCACTCTGTCTGGGGTCAACAGGATGTGTGGGAGGGGGATTAGGCACCCTGGACTGAGTTGCCTTGGCAACTCAACTCACACTCTTGTGTGATTGGCCCAGTGGTGAGCCGCCCGGCTCACCACTTAGCATGTTTGAGTGACAGCTAGGCTGATGAATGGGGGTTTTGCTGCATAAAAGCTGGACTTTAGGGACTGGAACTTCAGAAGTCACCACAGGACCTAAAGAATCCGAAGAGGGGAGAAGCTGAGCCATCTACAAAGACGATACCACCGGTGGAGCCCTGCTGTACGAAACACACCACTTTCACGACGACAGAGGAGATCTTCTTCCAGGAGAGTCTTCTTCCCTTTGAGCTGGTGGGACCAACCAGTTCACCTTTTTCGCCTTCATGGATCGTCTCGTGGTCGAATCGCCCGTGCCAAGCACCCCAGCAGCCGGATAGCCATGCTTCACCACTACCGCGAATAAAAGGGTAGTACCTTTTAACCGGGAAACTCCGCGGCTGGTTTCTTCCCTGGCAGTGCAACGACCTCCAGCTTTCCTCCACGTCGAGATCATCTCTTCCCCTGGACGAAGCTCCGACTTGCACCTGCTGCCAGGAACAACTGCCCCCGCTGGAGCTCTCTCACCATTTCAGGTACTGTGTCCCGCCTGGTCTCCCTTGCAACAGACTGTCCAAGGTGTCCCGTAAACCCTTGACTTTCTAACTGGGTTCACCTCAGGCCTGCTAACTGTACCTTTTTGAACTGATCCAACCTCTTTTTGACTTTTCTGCAAAGACTTTGAGTGCATTTCCACTATGTGATCTTGGGCTCATTACGCCTTGCTCTCTCCAAGAGTGGGCCTGGCCTATTAACTTTTTGCTCTACAGTAGACCCTGCCTTTCTTGACTTGCTGTGGTTTCTTAAAAGTGTTGGTATTGTGTGTTTTTCCTATTCTGCCTTTTCTCTCCCTTTTTAAACAAATTATTGGAGTGCCATCTACGGTTACACGCGCACCTCTGTTTTGCTAAATAAGTGGTGTCTTAACCTAGACTTGTCGAATAATTAACTAGGGATGTCAGGGCTGGGCCACGTGTTGGGGCCAAAAAGCAGATTGCAGCCACTGTGGGGCTGCAGAAGGGGTGTTAGCCCCCCTAAAAAGCCCTACCCAGTACTCAAGGCGGGTTCTCCATCCCTTTTGCAGAAAGAAGTCCCTGGGATGGAGAACCGCCTTGGAACTACATTTCCCAGCAGGCCGTGCCTTGCACGAGCCTGCTGTCAGGAAATGCCACGCCCGCGCTAATGCGCATGCGCGAGCCGCGCCATCGGGACGACGCTCGCAATTCCGGACGCAGAGGAGAGAAGACGTGTTTCATCCGAGCTCCGGCAGGCACGCCTACGCGGGGCATAAGCTTCCGCCTGAACACCCCAGGCCCCACGCACAACCAAAGATAAGTTTCTCTTTTTGAAGCACTTGTTGTCGGCTGTGCTTTCGGCTGGGATTGTCGGTTTAGATACCGAACCGCGAACTGGGGCAGAGGCACGAGAAGCATCGCGCACGAGTCCCCTTGTAAACTGGGAATCCATACATAGACCCTGCATGATTTGGGCAATGCCGTGACTAATTGCCCACGCACTGAATGCGGGGAAAACATTCCTGAGGCAACTCGGAGTGAAGTCAACTACGAGTTGTTTTCGCCCGCACTGACAATGTGTTTTGGTATTTTGCAGTGAAAGCTGAGCGTACTTCGGCTGAGCGTACTTTGGCTGAGCACACAAACAAGTCAGGAGGATCGGAGGCACCAGCCAGCAATCAGAGCTAAGTGCAGTTTTTGGTGCATGAGAATAATGTGAGGGGGGTTGGTGTTCACGCACATGATTTGGGAAGCATGCTGCATGAGTTAATGCCGGTGTGCTTCATGTTGCTGCTGCACTGGTCAGCACTTTAATGTCATAAGTGTCCTACTGCACTGGTCAGTACTTTAATGTCGTAGTGTCCTGGTTTAGGAGCTCCAGTACAAAGGCTCCCTTCGAAGGGCACACAGTGTGGGTGAGGTGCATGAGTGCATGGGCGGAGTTTGTCCATCGGAGCGGCGCACAGGAGCCGAGGAGTATGTTTCCCTAAAGAACCCCCACCTATCCATAACAACTTCCTAACCCTCTCTCCGGTTATCCTGAACTCCCTCTACCCATCCAAACCAACGGACCCTAACCCTCTTTCCCCGGCGGGTCAAGGTGGCCTGTGGTTTTTACATTCCAGGTGCTAAGACCCAACGGGGAGGCAGGTGTTTGTGCTGCCTCTGCGCCAGACAACAGGAGCCTGACAGAATTGCGAGCCCAAGTATACTAGGCGCCCGGGCAGTACAACCATGGCTGACGTAGTGACCCTACTTCAGGAACTAAAGGCGGAATTAGCCGCAACTAGACAGGATTATCAAGACCTGGCAGGGCAAGTACACAACCTAACGATTCAAACCCAGGCCAAAGCAACCCCCTTACCCAGAGCTTCCCCTCCAACCCCCGTGCAGGTGCAGGTGTCCACGGAGCCACCCTTACCCTTAGCTGCCCCAGAGAGGTACCATGGAGACCCCCAACAATTCAACCAATTCGTCATGCAGTGCCAATTGCACTTTCTGACTAAACCAGCTGTGTTCAGGACAGCTCAAGCGCGCACGGCGTTTGTAATCTCCTACCTCACTGGGGATGCTGCTTCTTGGGCCACACCCTTGGTTCGTAAAGATGACGCCTTGCTATACAATTGGGACACGTTCCTGGAGGAGTTCGGCAAAATATTCAATCGACGCTCAGCATCCTTGATTAAGGACAGGGAACTACTCACTTTAAAGCAAGGAAGCAGAGACCTAGTGTCTTACGTGACAGCCTTCAACCGATTGGCTATGGAGACCGATTGGCCACAGGACAAAAGAATGGCTCTGTTTTATCAAGGCCTTAGGGAAGATCTAAAAGACCTCATTGCTCAGGTGGACCCACAGCCTGAAACATGCTCTACAATGATAGACTTAGCACTCCGCTTGGAGCAACGGCAGAGTGAACGCCGGCAGGATAAACGTAAGTGGGATACTAAACCCTTGGCACGACTGGATCAGCAGAAAACTTACAGAGCGGTGGAAAGAGCTGCTGACGAACCCATGCAGATCGGGACGGTTCGCGGCCCGCTGTCCAAGGAGGAAAAGGACAAAAGAAGACGAGAAAAATTATGCTTGTACTGTGGTAAGGCCGGCCATTTCGTACGTGAATGTTCTGCCAAACCACCTAAAGAAGGGGGTTCGGGAAACGCCGCAGCTCGCCCATGAGGGTGGCAAGGACGAGCGAAACTAAAAACACCCCGAGGCTACTGGCCAATACTCAACACAACCAGGCAGCACATGTCATGCTTCCAGGCAATCTAAGTTGGCAAGGCAAACGCATTCCTGTGTCTTTAATGGTAGATTCTGGAGCTACAGGCAATTTTGTAGACGAGCAGGTAGCGCTAAGATTAGGTCTTCCGTTGAGCAACAAGGCACTGAAAGAAGAAGTTAAATCGGTGGATGGTTCACCCCTAATCTCAGGACCCATTACCCAGCAAACTCATCTCTTACACCTGGAATGCGGAAAGTGTCATCAAGAGACAATACAATTCGATGTTATTGCAGCTCCACAGTTTGGCTTCATTTTGGGGTTACCATGGTTAAGGCTCCATAACCCCACCGTCAACTGGAGTTCGGGAACGTTGCTGTTCCAGTCAAGACATTGCCGTAGGATCTGCGGAACGCCGGGGGATTCGTCTCACTTCATAGGAGGCGTGGAGATAGTGTTGCCGGAAGTATATGAAGATTACTGGGATGTTTTTAGTAAAGTGGCAGCTGAGACCTTGCCTCCACACCGATCGTTTGACTGCAGGATCGATCTCGAGGATGGAGCGATCCTCCCCTGCAGTAGAATCTACACCCTTACGGAGTCAGAAAATGAACATCTAAAAGAATACATTGACACCAACTTGGCAAATGGATTTATTAGGCATTCAACATCTCCAGTCTCTTCGCCCCTGTTTTTCGTGCCCAAAAAATCCGGAGAACTCAGGACATGCATCGACTACAGAGCGGTCAACCGCATTACCATCAAAAACCGCTACCCTCTTCCCTTGATTCCAGTGTTATTAGACCAGGTGCGTGGTTCGACGGTATATACGAAACTTGATTTGCGTGGGGCATATCACCTTGTGAGAGTAAGACAAGGGGATGAGTGGAAGACAGCTTTCCGCACAAAATTCGGCCTATACGAGTACCAAGTTATGCCCTTTGGACTTTGCAACGCCCCTGCCGCATTCCAACACTTCCTGGACGAGGTTCTACGAGGATATCTGGATGTGTTCGCGGTGGTGTACATCGATGATATACTGATCTATTCACAAAGCATGGAAGAACACCGGGGCCATGTGAGGGCAGTGTTGCAGAGATTGAGGGAGCACCAGCTCTACGCTAAATTAGAAAAATGTGAGTTCCACCAATCCACGGTAGAGTTTCTGGGATTCATTTTGTCACCCCAAGGAGTGAATATGGACCAGAAGAAGGTACAAGCTATCATCGACTGGCCATCTCCAACTTCAGTAAAGGACGTCCAGACGGTGCTAGGCTTCGCGAACTTCTACCGTCGTTTCATAGAGGGATTTGCTAAAAAGGTTCAGCCTATTACCCGTCTCTTACGAAAGGGAATACCATTCCAGTGGGATGCAGAGGCAGAAGCAGGGTTCCGAGCCCTGAAGGACACGTTCATCACAGCACCGGTTCTCATGCATCCAGATCCAACCAAACCCTATGTAGTAGAGACTGATGCATCAAGCTATGCCATAGGCGCCATCCTGTCACAACGTGATGACAACGGACAGTTGCACCCCGTCGCCTATTACTCCAGGACATTGTTACCCGCAGAACGGAACTATGTAATAGCAGACAAGGAGCTGTTAGCCATCAAAGCAGCCTTTGGGGAATGGCGCCATTACCTAATGGGGGCCCGACACACCATCACTATATTTACTGACCATCGTAACTTACAATTCTTGAAGTCGGCCAAGGCCCTTAGTCCCAGACAGCTACGATGGGCCATGTACTTTTCAGAGTTTGACTTTGTTGTAACATATCGTCCGGGCATAGACAATAGGAAAGCGGACATTCTGTCACGATATCCCGAGCCCAACACTGAACACTCAGAACCCAAGGAAGAGGTCAAGCCAATAATAAAACCAAGTTGCATTGTAGGAAGCATCGTAGTAGACAACATGTTTGAAGACATCCGGAAAGCAATGTCTGTACTAGATTTAGCGCAATGGATGGCGCAGGATGCGGATCGGACAATCAAGGATGGATTGCCTTTTTTCAAAAAAGCCCTATACATACCCACTACACCACTTCAACGACAAGCAATTCAGTGGTGTCATGACTCGCCTTTTGTAGGTCATCCCGGCTCGACAAAAACCATAGAACTACTAAGGAGGCACTTTTGGTGGCCGGGTATGAAGAGGGATGTGCAATGTTACATTTCCAACTGTGATACTTGTATGAGAAACAAATCAGAACATAAGAAACCAGCAGGACATCTGCAACCATTGCCAACACCGCCAACTCCTTGGCATACCATTTCTTTAGACTTGATAGTGGAGTTACCCCTCAGCCACGGATTCACATCCATCCTTGTAGTCGTAGACTACCTCACCAAGATGGCTCACTTCATACCCTGTAAGAGCACGCCAACAGCTAGTGAACTGGCCGATCTGTTCCTGCAGAACATAGTTCGACTGCACGGAATCCCATATAATGTAATCTCGGACAGAGGGCCACAATTCACTTCGCGTTTTTGGCAAGCATTTTGTAGCACTGTAGGAATGAATATACGTTTGTCCACTGCTTACCATCCAGAGACGGATGGACAAACGGAACGCTTAAACCAGACACTGGAGCAATACCTGCGTTGTCTCATTCAAGGCAAAGACAATACCTGGGCGGAGGTCATCTGGCTGGCAGAGCTAGCGTATAATAACGCTGTCCACTCGTCAACCAAGGTAACACCATTCTATGGTTCATATGGATACCATCCACGTTTCCAGCCATTACCGCAGGTCGATGTACCGGAAGTACCAGCTGCGCAGGAACGAAAAAGACAGCTTGAAACCCTTTGGCTGTCCATACAACATACCTTGAACTCAGCAAAATCATCATATAAACATTATGCCGACAAGAAAAGGAGAGTGAGCCCACCCTATAAGACAGGAGATCGGGTATGGCTTTCAACTCGAAACCTCCACCTACAAGGGCCTCGTAAATTCCAACCTCGTTTCATTGGCCCGTTCCCGATCACGTCAATCATCAATCCAGTGGCAGTCAGACTATCATTACCACAACATATGAAGGTACATCCGGTATTCCATGTGGCCTTATTAAAACCTCTGTAAAAACAAAAAGGCCCCCACCCATGTTGGTGGATGGTTATCCGGAATACGAAGTAAGGGCTATTTTGGATTCAAGTTTTAGATTGGGAAAGCTATGGTACCTCATAGACTGGGAGGGGTACGGCCCTGAGGATCAATCCTGGCAACCGGCACAAAACATCCATGCTCCTCGACTCCTTCGCCAATTCCATCTTAGGTACCCCGCTAAACCAGGGCCTGCGAAAGGGAGGGGGAGTACTGTCAGGGCTGGGCCACGTGTTGGGGCCAAAAAGCAGATTGCAGCCACTGTGGGGGCTGCAGAAGGGGTGTTAGCCCCCCTAAAAAGCCCTACCCAGTACTCAAGGCGCGTTCTCCATCCCTTTTGCAGAAAGAAGTCCCTGGGATGGAGAACCGCCTTGGAACTACATTTCCCAGCAGGCCGTGCCTTGCACGAGCCTGCTGTCAGGAAATGCCACGCCCGCGCTAATGCGCATGCGCGAGCCGCGCCATCGGGACGACGCTCGCAATTCCGGATGCAGAGGAGAGAAGACGTGTTTCATCCGAGCTCCGGCAGGCACGCCTACGCGGGGCATAAGCTTCCGCCTGAACACCCGAGGCCCCGCGCACAACCAAAGATAAGTTTCTCTTTTTGAAGCACTTGTTGTCGGCTGTGCTTTCGGCTGGGATTGTCGGTTTAGATACCGAACCGCGAACTGGGGCAGAGGCACGAGAAGCATCGCGCACGAGTCCCCTTGTAAACTGGGAATCCATACATAGACCCTGCATGATTTGGGCAATGCCGTGACTAATTGCCCACGCACTGAATGCGGGGAAAACATTCCTGAGGCAACTCGGAGTGAAGTCAACTACGAGTTGTTTTCGCCCGCACTGACAATGTGTTTTGGTATTTTGCAGTGAAAGCTGAGCGTACTTCGGCTGAGCGTACTTTGGCTGAGCACACAAACAAGTCAAGAGGATCGGAGGCACCAGCCAGCAATCAGAGCTAAGTGCAGTTTTTGGTGCATGAGAATAATGTGAGGGGGGTTGGTGTTCACGCACATGATTTGGGAAGCATGCTGCATGAGTTAATGCCGGTGTGCTTCATGTTGCTGCTGCACTGGTCAGCACTTTAATGTCATAAGTGTCCCACTGCACTGGTCAGTACTTTAATGTCGTAGTGTCCTGGTTTAGGAGCTCCAGTACAAAGGCTCCCTTCGAAGGGCACACAGTGTGGGTGAGGTGCATGAGTGCATGGGCGGAGTTTGTCCATCGGAGCGGCGCACAGGAGCCGAGGAGTATGTTTCCCTAAAGAACCCCCACCTATCCATAACAACTTCCTAACCCTCTCTCCGGTTATCCTGAACTCCCTCTACCCATCCAAACCAACGGACCCTAACCCTCTTTCCCCGGCGGGTCAAGGTGGCCTGTGGTTTTTACATTCCAGGTGCTAAGACCCAACGGGGAGGCAGGTGTTTGTGCTGCCTCTGCGCCAGACAACAGGAGCCTGACAAGGGAGGTGTATATACTTATAGTGACTGTGTTTGAACTTGCTTGACATATTAGTGCCAGTGTATTTTTACACGTGTGTTTTTAAATAAATAATTATATACTTTTATACCAAAGCTCTGGTCAGTGTTTGCTTGTGCTACTGTATTTTTAGCCCTATTGTGTATACTCTACATACTGCCTAACTCTACTTGAGAGAAGTCTGACTGCTCAGCCACAGCTACCAGGTAAATCTGGGTGGTGCAGACTGCTACCAATTGGGTTTACTGCTTACTCCTGTAGACTTAAACTTTTTGCAGTGGTCCCTAAGGGAATTGCACAGGTTTCTGCCTAACAGTGATTTCGGCAAAACTGCCTGCCTCGATATATGGACCCTTGTCAAGATGCCGTCTCGGACCGTGGGCTCACCATCCAGGGATCGGGTCGTGCAGTACTGTTGAGGTATCGCATCTCATCCAAGAAGGGGCCCCCTTTCTCACCGTCTGATCCCGGTCCGTTAGCCGCATCAACACTTCAACGAGATGGCATCAATCTTGAGGGTCCCTATTCGGGCACCATCTGTAAAAGCAAGGAAATATCGAGGTTGAGTACCACAAAAGGAAATACACCAAACACGGGCTATAAAGATTCACAGATCTTTTAATACTGCACAGTTAAAAGGAAACACAGATCTGATACAGATAGCTATCTGGCTCTCGACACCCCGCAATGAGTACCAGCCCGTCAGAGTGAAGAGGGAGAGGTGCTGGACATCTAAACATTCACATTATTTATACATATTCTGCAATATTGTCCAGCCCCTCTACAGGTTAATAATGTACGGTCTAGAGTTCGTGCCGAATTCACATATAGCTCATACAATAATATGCACATGAATTACATAGGTTTGCGTTTCCAACAAGTTACAATGGCAAAGTGTATTCCTGTATTTAGCAGTAAGCCTTAGCACATATCCCTTCACAATGTAGTTCTGCCAGTGTCCACGCTCGACATTTGCATTACATTGTCCTTGATGTGTGTTCGTGGATGAGGCTTATTAGTGCAGACAATCCTTAGACCACAAGTCATGCTTGGGGCAAGGTTTAATTACCTAGTCTAAACATTCGGCCCTCGGACCGTCTAACCATTAACAAGATTCAAAGGTCGAGAAGTCTCAGTTACAAGTTAGAAACACAGTCCACCATTTTAGAACAGAGAATCACATATAAACAGAAATCAAAATGGCGGATGATCCCAAAATGGCGGCAAAGTCAATCCAAAATCAGAACTTTGTAACGCGGTTTTCTTCGCAGAGCGAATAGGCTTAGGCCAATATATATCAGAAGGAGGCACAATATGATTTACCGTTTAACACTCCAAGGAGGGAGTTGATACAATCCAGGGCGAGAATATTGATGACTAACAAAGTGGTGACAAAGCAGTTTCCCTTTCACTTGCCACCGGAGGCCTTGCCACTAGTGGGCGTGATTTTGAATGTGCCAACTTTGGAAGAGGGAGACGGTGAGGAATGCACTGCCCTGATTAATCAATCGAGTCAGTGGATTAACACTAATATCCACGGAACACCCATTTACGCAAGTACAATTTTAATGGCTCATAGAACTCAATGGGTTGGAATAACTGTTAAATCTACAATAGGCGACTGTGTGGTGGTGACCTTCAAACATCCAGGTGTAACTAATTATGTGGTTGCCTCCAATCTGGGCTCTCCAGGCAAAGCAAAGGGCATGGATGGTGCAGCTGAACTATTTTTAACGTTATAACAGGGAGGTAGGAACTGTTGCATTGGATGAAGCTGGTCCTGCATGCTTATAATGGTACACTAAGTTCCTACAAACTGCCCCCCCTCTAGCCCTGGCTTTTGGTGGGCCTGGGTGCATTATGAGGGGCCCAGCTGGTGGTGCAGCTAACACTCTACTCCCAACCCATTGCTCTCCAGATCTCCAGAACCGGTTTATTTGCCTCAGCAGCATAGACAACATTGAATGACTCTTGCAGCCAGTGGTAGGAGCCTGTGGTACTCCTGTGGAGGATACAGACTCTCCCCTGGCTCTACTAGTGTTAAAGTAACTACACAGAATGAGCAAATCTTGTTCTTGTCGTGGAATGTGGCTGGAGCAAATACTAGAATGGCATGTCTGGAGATTCAGCAGAGTTTTAAGGAAATTGATAATATCTTGCTCGAAGAGACTTGGAAACAGGATGAAATCATTGTGGATGGTTTTGTCTCCTATGTGGAGAAGACCCAGAGAAACAGGAGAGGGTGGACTTTTGGGGGTCTGTGTATCTTAGTCATGGCACGTTTGGTTGGTGAGCTGGTGGCAATGAAGTCGCCTGCCTCCTGTAGACTAATAGTAAAAATCTACAGACAAGGTTCGGCTGATTTGCTGGTGGTTAATTTTTATAACAGCCCGCGCTCGCAATATGAGCAGAAATGCTTGGATACTCTGGCCTTAGTTCTGATGGAGTATACCAGCCTGATGTATATGGGGAATTTGTGCCTAGTTCTGGGGGTAATTTTAATGCAAAACTTGGTGGAGTGCCTGGTTATATGCTGTGTGATGACATGGAAGATGTGGTGGCTGGGATTCCATCTCCTGGTATGATGGACCGGCGGCTATGTGCGGAGGGGCAGAGGTTATGGCATTATCTATATGATTGGGAATGCGATCTGTAATTGGCCGATTTGGTGCAGTTATTCCAGGTAGGGTAACCTTCTCAACTGCGCTGGGCAGCGCTACCCTAGATTACTTCTGTATACCAATTACATTTTGGGGCCAGTTGGTGGAGTTTAAGGTGGTGGAGAATATCAGGCTCGATATTCAGTTGGTATCAAGGGCTATCTGCCGGGACAGATGTATCTCCCCGAGATGTCTCTTAATTACCCCTAGGCAAAGACTCAGATGGAAGCATCATATGAAGGATGACTTATTAAGAAAGGCAGCCCAATCAAGTCCATGTGAATTAGAAAGTTTTTTGTCAGGGTCATTACCTTGTTTCCACTGTGAGTGAGTTTTTATCATTGCTGTCCAATCTCTCCCTTGTGGTTACCCAGGTTGCAAGTAAAATAAAGGGAGTAGTGAGTGCTGGATGCTTCGACTCTGATTGCACTAGAGCAAAGACAAAAATTCCCCTAACCTTAAGAACCCCTGGGGTCCCCAAAAACATTATTGTTAATGCTAGGTCTTGCTATAAGAAGGTCTTCGCTAAAAGGAAAAGGGATATTGAAGATGAGGCTTGGGCTTCTTGGATTGCCGCCTCAAGGAACAATGATTCTAAATTTTTCTGGGAAATCGCAGTGTGGTCCTTTCTATGAATGTAACCATTAATTACTAGTTAATAATGTGCCAAATAAGGCCTGGCTGCACCATTTTTCATCCCTATATAGTGCCTGCCAAGGGTCTGAAAGGTTGTAGCATTGAAGATGTAGGCACTCAGGGAGCCTTAAATATAGGAGGTGATGGCGCTACGATTGTGTTCACAGTGGATGAAATCAGGATAGCCATGGGATGTCAACGTTCCAACCGGGCACCAGGCACTGATAATATCCCGGCAGATCTGTTCACTATGGCTCCGGATCTCTGGGCTGCGGTGCTGACCCAGGGTTTGAATGCCATCTGTGCAGGGGGTGGAATGCCGCCCTCATGGTCCAGCGCAGTTATCCATCCGATCTATAAAACGGCACCTCGGGCGCCGCCTGTCTAATATAGGCCGATATCGTTGTTGGACACTATTTTCAAGATTTTGGGCCGTGCGGTTTTGGCCCGCCTTGAGGAGTGGGTAACAAACAGTGGTGTACTTTCCCCTGTGCAGTTGGGATTCCATCCGGGGCTGGGAATGGCTGAACAGTCTCTTAATCTTTACCTCCACACTCCATTTACATTAAGGAAGAACCCATTTGTTTGGCCTTCATGGATCTGAGCACGGCCTTCGACAAGGTGAATCGTTCCAAGCTGTGGGATGTGCTCGGATCCATGTACTGCCTAGTATGCCTTTTGGCTAGTCTCAAAAAAGGGTTAGTGTTAGGAGTGGGGCTAACGGGCACTGCACAGATTCATTTGTGGTGGAATTAGGAGTGCGCCAGGGATGTGTCCAGGCGCCGCTTGTTTTCTGCCTATATGTGAATGGTCTCCAAAAAGCCCTTTTAAATTCTTCTCCTGATGTGCCCAAGCTGGGCGGACGATCTTTCCTGGTCCTCCTATGCGGATGACACCGTGCTCATGGCCCGTACTCCCAGAGCCTTGCATCGCCTCATCTCTGACTACGTTTGCTTTATGGGTGGTCTTGACCTAGCGGTAAATGCCACAAAGACAGCAGTGATGGCCTGATGGAAGGGGAGGCGAAAGGTCAAATTCAGGGCCATGTACTGTATGAGCAGTGTGATTCCCCAGGGTTGATTATTTCGACTACCTGGGGGTCCGATTCTATTCTAGTTTTTGTGCCCCAGCCCATATTACAAAACAGCCTGTCTGTTTTAAACAAGCGTTGGGAGGGGTCTTAATAGCTTTGGTAAAGCTCAGGGCCAGGCCAGTCGACATGATACTCAAATTGTATAATGGTAAAGCAGCTTTGGGATGAAGCTGTGGGGTTATTCGAATGTTTCCCCTATCCAAACTGTGGAAAATCACTTTTTCAAGAAAATACTGGGCCTGCCACCATCAGCGCCAGATTTTGGTGTGTGTGTAAATGGAGTTGGGCTGAAGGCCAATTGGAGATGTGGTTTCCCTGCAGCCTATCACTCATTGGTTAAGATTTTGGAGTAATGGGAGAGCTAACCTCACCCATGAGTTGATTACTTTTATGATATCTAAGGATGTTGTGGGTAAAGTTCCATGGCTATGCCATATTAAGAAACAACTGAGGGCCATTAACATTACACATTTATTTCCACCTTCTAATGTTCTCTCTCGTGGTGAGGTAAAGCTGTAGACTGCCCGTTCTTATGAATATGTCAAGACCACTAGAGAAACTATGGAGCTGTTGAAACCAAAGAATAGAGGGTTTATGATCATTATGTCCCCAGGTATACAGAAATACTTGTTGTGGGCAGAATCTCTGCAGACCGTGTACTTATAACTAGGGCACGTTTGATGTTGTCCAATTATGGGCGGTATTGGTGGCGGCTTGGTCCAGTGAGAATGGCAATCTGTCTTGACCTCTATGTGCGGACTTGGCCCATTTGGTATTTTTTTGTCCTGCATATGTTAATGTGAGAAGCTCTGTGTTGGGTCCATTGCTATCTGAAAGGGGCATTGCTCAGTATCGACCTTCCTTGATGTAGTTATTATGGGCGGACTCGCCTTGGGTGGGTTGGTCCCTGCTGATGTACTTAAAATCTGCACTTTATATGAGGAAATGTCTGCTCAGAAACATTAATTGAATAAAGGAATGGTATGATTGTTAATCTAAAGTGATGAAAACATGGAGGGTGTAATGTATACTGTGATTGAACATGTTTTATATTTTGTACCATTTTAATAGAATGTTTTATACAATTCGGAAATAAACATGATGATGATGATGAACATCTTCTGCAGTAATGGAGGCTTTTCCTGCCAAATTTCAGAACTACGGAAAAATTGACCTTTTCTCCCATCTCATCTTCTGCACCCTACATGGGTAGTGCTTTGACATAATATGTGGCAGCAACAACGCCTTTTATGGGGCCTTCGATTCTGCTTTTAGGACCTTGTGAATTGATCTCAAGACTAGAAGTTACAGAATGGACTGGACATGGATCTCTTCAACCAGTACTCTCCCTCGTTTGCACCTATTTCCTGTACAAGAAAATGCAAATTAGCAGCAAGAAATCACTAGCACCTGGCGTCTTACTTTGAAATACAGCTTCCTTTTGTTTTGGGATCCGCACCAGCCCATCCGTCTCCTCTAGAACTTGATTCTCCTGCATTGTTCCAGAGGGGCTGCACTTGTGTTGTCTAGGATAGACTGGTGCTTGGCTTTAGAACATGGCAGCCCTAGTTAGGGAGGTCTCTTTGCTAGCTTTTCTTTATCCGTGCAGGATCTCATAGTGGAAGCCCTTGAGCGGGAATGCTCATGGCAGGCCCAGGGAATTCTCGCTCCATTAGAACAAGGCACCATTTAATGCAATCAGTAAGGCTAAGGACAGTTTTTACTCAGCCACTTATGACATGGCTATCTAGCCCTTTGGGAGTGCTTTCCTCTTTTCAAATTACAACCACATTTATCCATGATGTACCTATTGCAGTGCCCAGTCATTCACTTATTTAGCCGTTCCATGTTCTTGGGTTTCCTTGCTGATGACTCCGGTCCTGTGCCATAAGACTGAAGTGATATACCACACCGCCAACCAATTTCTAATGCCGCTGTAGTCAGCCCTGCATATTTACCTCCAACCTACTCCTTGACTGAGGACAAGGGCTCCACCAATGTCTACAACAGGGGATCCTTTGGCCTAAGCTCCCAGAATCATCAGCGTGACAGCACACATTGCTGCAAATGTTTTCCTTGTCCATCAGTGGAAACAGAAAAAGATCAGTTCAAGCAGAAATAGACACAGGACGTCCTCCAAGAGCCCTACTATTTTTTTGATCAGATGATGGAGGCAGGAAGAGAGTGAGAATACTGCTATTGCATTGTTGGTCTTGGAAATGTGGTATGGTGACACGGAGCGAAAACCTTGTGTTTTAAGTAAGGAAGGCGATGAGGGAGGTAATGAAGAAAATTGACCTGAGTGATCTTGAAGTTAATTTAAAATAACATTGTGTTCTTTACTTGCTGGACCAACAGATGGTATAACAACTGACCTCATGTAGAATTATTGTCTGGACTAGTTTCAGAAAAGAATTACGTTTGATTTGTTTTTCAGAAATTGAGCGTTTTTCATGTAGTAAGTTATACAGAAACCGAAAAGAAGCAATTGATCTTTCAGTTCACATGTTTTACTATTTTCAGCCAAACATTTGGAGATATTCTTTTTATCTGGAGAAACCCACATTCCAACTCTTTCCTCTGGTGTAGACATAACGCATCCGGAAACTGTTTGTTTGATGAAGAAGGTTGGTCTTTTTTTCTTTTCATTCATGTTCAGTGGGAGGCTTGTTGTTAGTCAGAGGTTAGAAAAGTGTGTCAAATTACTTTTCTGCCATGAATGTGAGTGCCCTTCTGTTAAGAACACACACAGTCCAGTAACCAGTGCTTTGAGATGGTGCCTACTATCAAATTTAACTCGCTGTGCCTTATTAGAGATCACCTATTCATTTTCATATAAGTCTGGTCACACGAAAGGCGGTTCTGAACTACCTAGTAGGCAACTCTCCTCTGAAAATGTATACCACCAGCAATTCGAGACACATGTTTCTACCTTGTTTGGGTGTCCTCAGTGAGGTGTGGCTGTGTTGCTCTATAATCGCTCTCTGTGCCTCGGAAACCACAGTCATAACTCACTGACAACACTTAACAAGTCAAAGACGAGTCTGGGGGTGCTGTCAATATTTTTCAGATAATGACGTGTTGGTGCCGGGCTGCCCTTAAAGGTGGGACCAAAATGATATGGAAATGTATATTGTTTCTCTCCTTTCCATTTTGCATTGTGTCCCTAAGTCAATTCTGTGTTTAACAGATTTCCTTAAGGTGAAATAAGATCCAAAAAGAAAGCTGGGTTTCATTGAAAGCTTTGCCATCCCGTCCCTTCTACTCTAGTCCATGTGTACAACATATATCATTCTTTCTTTTACCACAATGGCTAAAATGATCCCTTCTAACAAATAACTCATAGAAGGTTTGCTATCTAACATTTTAACGTTATTAATATATATTCTTTTATGTCATGTCCACAGATTCGTCTTTTAAATGAATACCAAAGGGAGGCGCCGGCTTTCTGGATTCGTCATTCGGAAAAGTATGATTTCCTAAAACTGTTCATGAGTGTTGAGATTTCCATGGATAGAGTGCTGCTGCTTTGGATGTGGACTCGCATAGCCAGGGGTGACACTGCTTAAATGGGGCTTCTTGACGGGGCCTACTTGATTTGTCCCCCTGTTAGCAACTTATTTTCATTCAAATGTGAGATTGCCATCAAAAAATGTTTTTACTATACTGTTAATAACTTGTTTAATATATGATGTGCATGCTACCACAGTTGCCACAGTATTTAGAAGTTATATCAATAACAGCTTTTCCAATTTAACAGTACCCAACTGTTTACCCTTGGAAGAATGAAGGATAATTCGGCCCTGCTGGAATTCAATCCTAGGATTTGCAGGTTGATCAAAGATATTAGCAGGAAGCACTTTATGTGGCTATCTGACCAGCTAGCAGGTTTATAGCCCTGTTCAGGGCATTTCTGTGCCTTGCAGCGTACATCTAATGATGAAGGTGGTCAATGTCAACTTGGCAAAGTGTGGCAATAACATTGTGCTCGTTAAATAGGAATGTTGGAAAGTAAGCTCTTCTTACGACGCTGTTGCAAGTTATTGGATGGAGCCTTTGGTGACAAAGCCCTTAGCCCAATTATGTTTGCCTTGATCGTATCTTGTTGAGAATTGTCTCCAGAGTAAGAGCAAGAATGCTCCCCACTTCCTAATTTTTGACATATGGTGGACTCTGGGGTATGGTAAAAACTCTCTGCGCTTCAGCCAGCTCTCCTATGGGCAAATCAGACACAGTTCATTAGAATCCCCAGGTGACCTTGTGACAGAGTGCAGCTGCAACTTTTCAAAGCTGCTTGAGTATCGACATTTGGTCACTCATACCAGTGGCATATATTCTCTGGGTATTCAGCACCTTTATTGGATACCTTCAAAGGTGTACTGATAAAGAGGAATAGTTTCTCTCTATCCAGGGACATGTGTTCTGCCTTCCTAACCGATACTAACTTTACATTGTTCCTCGATTTGAGTATTCTAGGACTGGTTTTTCGTCCGTTTGTATTGTCCAGTAACAACATTATCCTCCTGTTAACTTCCTGTGTCACAGGTTGCTCAACATTAAGTCAAAGTTGATTTATTTGTTACCACATCCGAGCCAAGGGTTCCATGTGAAAACATGTTTCTCAAAAATGTATATTTTAATCATGTATTCTTCCTTTGCTAACTTATTTTCTTTGTACTTTATCGGGAATACCTCCCACATATATAGTCCTAGCCTTTCTCGATCTGATCTGCAGCGCATCTTGATATTTTTTATTAACTTTTGAAACCTTTTCCCTTTTAAAATAGCTTTTTTTTAGTTGAAATTATTGTGAAAATCTAAATACTACAGGACTCTGGTTAATGGTTATCAAGCTGGTAAAATAAATATTGAAACCCCATTCCCCAAACTAAATAGCATCAGTGCACAATATAAGAGCCCTGGAAGAGAGCCAGAAAGCACAAACAATCCATGTCTGAATTATGTTGTAAATAAACTCTACATTGGAAGAAATTCGGAACTGCTGTGTTTAAACTATTTATGTATGTATATCTACACAGAGAGGAACAATGTGCTTTTGAGCATAAAAGGAAGTACAGTAGATAAGAAATCAGATTTGAAAGGAAGCAGTGAGCTTCTTACAATGGAGTGAGTTTGAGAGAAATTCCAATCAGATTGTGGAGGGGAGTAAGTGGAACAGTCACCGGGGACATTACATAACTGGGCATACATATGTTAAGGACAACCAACATTAGACATTTTTAAGTGCATATGGGCAGTACGGCCAGCTGTGATCGGGATGTGACCATAATGGGTAAAGTTCTAGAGTAGAGGCAGAGAAAGAGAGGGACATTGGCAGATTAGAAGAGAGGGGAACATGTAACGTAGAAGGCAGATGAGAGGTAGGTTAAGAGGGTAACTCTGAGGCAAGGAGGTAGGCTTTTAGCTTGGCTTTGAAAAATAAAAAACATGTGGACTGTGTTACCGGATGGCCGGGGAAAGAGAATTCCATGCAAGTGGAGCAAGAAGAGAGAAAGAGCGGAAGCAAGAGGAAGCTCTTGGTGGGCGAGATGCCACAAGGGTAGTCGAGGAGGCAAAGTGAAGATTACATTAAGGCTTGTAGAGTTGGATAGAGGAGGATAGATACACTGGTGCCTTACCGTAGATAGATTTGTGAACAAGGAGAAAACATTTAAATCTGGCCCTGTTTTGTATAGTCTGCCACCCAGCCTGGTGATGGTACGAGGAAGTAGTAGGTGTGAAGTGAGGGAGTTCAAACAGAGTCTTGATATCAAAGTTAATGGTCTTGTCAAGAGGACAGAAAGCATAGTTGGGGAGACCAAAGAGGATGCTGACACAGTAGTCCAGTTTAGAGAAGACAAAAGTGGTTAGGAGATGCTTGGCAGTGTTGAAATGAAGGAGGTACTTGATTTTCCTAATATTTAGCTGAACAATGCTAGCCCTGTTGCAGTTTTGGAGATGAAATTTGAGAAGGTGTGAGAAGGGTCATAGATGATGCCAAGGGTACTGGCTGAAGAAGAGTAGGGAAGAGTGTCAGGTAGGAACTGGAAAGGCAGAGGAAGAGATGAGACAGTATTTGCCAGAGAAGAACAACTCTGTTTTGGTAGAGTTTAACATCAGAGAGTGCAAAGCCATCCAATAATTAATGGTAGAGAGACAGTTGGACATTTTGACAGAGAATACAGAGGAGAGTTTAGGAAAAGAGAAGATGCTCTGAGTGCCATTCGCTAAGAGTTGACACAAGAACCCAAAGGAGGATATAAGTGCACCAAGAGTGTAAACAGGAGAGGATCCAAGACAGAGCCTTGTGGGACACCAACAGTTAGAGGAGGGAGTTGAGAGGTGTTGCTCCAGGAGACCGTGAATAGGCGAGGTAGGATTCAATCCGGCAAGGGCTTGATTGTGAACCCCAAGAAGAATGTATATTCATATTTTTCTTACAAAATACAATGAATTGGCTATGCACCCTTGGAACACCATCACCCATTAACAGATAGCCCATGCAAGGAGTGTTAGGGAGAATTCTCTGGTTAGGCTGAATTTCCCTACCTAGTGAGTCCCCCAGCAGCTTTGCTGGATTTCTGGGGTTTCTTTTTTTCTCCTGCCAAGAGTGAGACTCTTTTTACCCTCACTCTTGGGCATGTTGAAGTGTGTTTTCTTGGTTAAACCTTGTGTTGAATGGGCTATGGGGTCTTTTACTCCATAGGGCCTCATGTATTTTTGTGATGTGGGTTACACAGCACCCTCTGTGCCGTGACCCAGGGGTGTCCTAGGGACTCCCCAACATAGACTCCATACCCTGGGACTGACTACTGTCTCCCAGGGCATGTAAAGTCACCAAAGACCTTGCTAGTCTTGAATCCTGAACAGAACCAGTACAAACCATCATATTGTGGACGTACTGGCTGGGGCAATTCGATTGCCCCAGGGTCTGTTAGTCGAGGGGGCACGTCTCCGTCCCCCCTGATC
The DNA here is from genome assembly GCF_040938575.1 of Ambystoma mexicanum. Taxonomy (NCBI): domain Eukaryota; kingdom Metazoa; phylum Chordata; class Amphibia; order Caudata; family Ambystomatidae; genus Ambystoma; species Ambystoma mexicanum. Next base: position 1,022,117,768 of record NC_090927.1, read on the forward strand.
GAGTTTTGGCTGGTGGCAGTGGAAACTACTTTTTATATTCAACCGCGAATATTTCCCTATGGGATTTCCCATTGTTTTAGGCTAACACATTTAATTATTTATTTACGGTAGCCTTAAACATACCGCCGGTTTATATATTTATTATTATAACTCCGGTTGGGACTTTTTGCCAAAACTTGATTCTAAAATGGCGTTGGCGTTCGCCTCTGTAACTCTGACCCAAAGTGGAGCCCTTTGTTCCACTTTTGGCGGGCTTCTCCACAGAAGCCCTCCAAAGTGGTGCCACTCTGTCTGGGGTACTTAGGAGGGGTGGAGGGGGATTTAGGCACCCTGGACTGAGTTACCTTGGTAACTCAAGTCGCACTCCGTCCTGATTGGCCCAAGTGGTGAGCCGGCCGGCTCACCACTTAGCATGTTTGAGTGACAGCTAGGCTGGGTGAATGGGGGTTTGCTGCATAAAAGCAGGGCTTTGGGGACTGGAACTTCAGAAGTCGCCACAGGACCAAGAATCCGACGAGGGAAGAGCTGAGCCGACCTGCTTCGACGACACCACCCGGTGGAGCCCTGCTGAACCGTCTCACCACTTTTTCCAACGACCGAGGAGAACTCTTAACGGAGTGGCTCCTTCCCTTGACTGGTGGGGACAACCAGTTTTCACCTTCTTTCCGTTCTTCGAGGTATCCCGTGGCCGCCTTGCCAGTGCCAAGCACCCCGGCAACCGGAACCCCACCACTTTTACCCCAACCGCGAAAGTCGGTACAACCCTTTAACCGGAGGACTCCGCGGCTGGTTTCTTCCCGGGCAGTGCAACAACCTTCTTCTTCTGCTCTTCAGCGAGATCTTCTTCTCCCCTGACCGACGTCGAGCCTTGCTGCCACTGCCTGGAACAACTGCCACCGCTGGAGGATCCTTTCCGCTTAAAGGTACCGTGTTCCGCCTGGCTTCCCTTGCCACCGACTGTACGAGGTAGTTTTAACCCTCGGCTTTCGATCCTGGGATTGCCTGGGACACTCTGGCTAAACTTTCTGAGCCTCTCTAACTCTTGTCCGAACTCTTTTGCAAGACTTTGAATCCCTAATAACAGTGTGATCTTGGGCACATTTTCGCTCCGGCTACTCTAAGTGTGGGCCCTGCCTAGTGACTTTTGCTCACCTGTGACTTCGTGCTTCTTTGAGCCTATTGCAAGTGTTCTGGACCTTAGAGTGGTGTGTTTAACCCATTTCTGTTTCTTTTTACCCCCTTTCTTTAACCTACTAGAGTGTCATCTAACGTTAAGCGCTCACCTCTGTTTTAATTATGTGGTGTTAACCTAGAGTTGTCTAGATAGGAGTAAGGGTTGAAACTGCTTTCATTATAACTGTGTTTGAAGTGTTTTTACTATATTTTGCTAGAGTGATTTCAACTTATGTGTGTTTGATAAATAAATAACTATATACTTTTGAAACCAAGCTCTGGTCAGTGTTTGCTTGTGCTATTGTACCTGAGTACATATTGTGTATACTTTGCATGCTGCCTAACTCTTCTTGAGGGAAGTCTGACTGCTCAGCCACAGCTACCAGGTAAATCTGGGTGGTGCGGACTGCTACCAAGTGGGTTTACTGCTATACCTGTAGTCTTAAATCTTTTGCAGTGGTCCCCAAGGGAACTGCACAGGTTTCTGCCTAACAAGGAGCCAGAGATATTTATTATTGACAAAGAGGTTACTGAGTGTAAAGACTGGTAGGGGGTGTCTGTACTTCCGCTCTCTATATGGTAGAGGAGAGGCACAGAGGACCCCAGCCAAGATTCTCTATTATTGGTACGTGGTCGAGCAATCAAGGCCTAGCTTCTCAGGAGGTGATGCAGGCTGGTTCTTAAGTACAGTGTAGTCCCCGAACCCCCACAAAGGAATGTCCACATACACTATTACTGAAAACACAGTCTTTATATAATTAATATTCAAAGGTATGTACACGATCACAATAACGCACTTTCTACTTGGAAGTCAATAATGATAAATATATACAATTCTAAAGTGGTACCACTTATGTTAACGAATCTCATTAAAGTGCATCAACTGTACGGTTAAAATGTCACACAGATCAATAACGAGTAAACCAGTAATAAAGATAGGAAGGAACGCAAGGGGGTTGAAACAATAGGCAGAATACTGACCCCTACCACTAGGCACAGTTCTGTGTGGAGATCCCCCACACCTGGGCAACCTGTAAATAAAGATATATCGCACAAGCCCAGTCCATATGTTCAATAGTCTCACTTGTTCCTATTAAGGTTTTACCCCCCCCCCCCCCCAATCTACCTGGTGGAGTAGAGTTCTCCGACGATGCACCGACCGATCCTTCTTGAGTGCCTCCCTTTCAGGTGGGAGCCACGGATCGTCGAGAGGTGTCGGGGAACTTGGCGTTCGGTGTCAGGGAATCGACGGCCCTTCTTGAGTGCCCTCCCTTTAATGCGGGAGTCACGGATCGTCGAACGTCCGACGGTGAACAGGGTGAACTACGGCAGGGAATTGACAGCTTCGTTCCTAGCGGTGCTCGTCGACGACAGAGCGTTGGCGTCCTGCAAGGAAGAGGTGTGCGGGGCACCTTGGTGACGATAGTTCTGGACCACAAAGAGATGATGAAGAACTGTGGCCCAGCAAGGGCGTCGAGTCGTCCGCATCTCTGCGGTCTGGAGCTGGCGGGAAACCCACCGGTGGATACTCCTCGGCACGCCGACGGTCGGGCCTTCTCCAGCGGGAGACAAGCGGATGACGATGCAGGCGAGAGCGTTCGATGATGAATTGAAGTTCTTAGGCACGGCGGCTCCGGTCGGCGACGGCGGTCGTCGACAGTGGCGGACAACAGTCCGGGTGCTTCTCCTTGGAGTTCCGCAGCAGTCCCCATATCGGGTCGGCAGCCTGTCGAAGGTCTGTCTACCAGGGAGCGTTGGCAAAGATCAGCTGTGCACGATGGTCCCTCGTAGCTCGGGAAGAGGGCGCCTTACCAGGTCCTCTCTGGGTCAGTCCTTGGAGGCACAACAGCTTTCAGATTGTGAAGGAGAGCAACAGCAATTCTTCTCGTCCAGCAGGGCTTCAAGGTCAAGCTTCAGTTGCTCCAGTTACTCGTCGTAGTGGACTTCAGCTTCTGAACACGATTCCTAGCAGTGAGAGGTCTCCAGATATACTGTTGATCTCCCATTCATTCCGCTGGGTCACACTCAAGCATCCAATCACGACTACGGGCATTCATGCAGGCAGGGAGCCAATCAGGCACACGAGGTATTCAGGCCATTCACTTCTCTCCAGACACTCACAACAATTTATGTGTATTGGGACAAGTACCGAGCCATTCAACACTCCAAACTGCATTCATACCGGTTTCAGGCAGGGTTGCCTCAGTCATTGTGTCAACCACCAGATACTAGACACCCACAACACAGAATGCATATTCGTAACACACTCTATTCACCCAGGTCCCACTCACAGGAAGTACCCACAACATACATCACCGGGAAGGCTCCAGCTAGTCTGGCCGGGCCTTCACAACAACACCATATATGGCACTTCCATCCAACAGCCAGTCAGGGGGAAGGGACAGAGTCAGGGCGTCCCAGGACTTTGGGAAAACAAGGTAATGGGTAATAGAAAGCAAGAGGCCACCGGGGCCATCTTGTTTTCCATCAGGAATCAACTGATCCCAATGGCAGGGCCGGGGTATCCCAAAATGGAGGATACTCCGCGCACCTGTCCATTTCAGCATGGAGCTGCCACCAGCCCATACCCTGCTCTGCGGGCCACCCACAGGTGCCCAAAAATACACTAGGGGCACAGGGTTGTACCCCCACCCATAGGTGCCATAAGGGTATCCCACGGGTCCGTTCACCAAACCAAAAGAAAGCGAGCTGCACCGCCAGGAGTCCCACATGAACTCCTGTGCGGAAAACACGACAGAACACATGATGAAAAGCAGTAAAGGACAAGGATACGGAGGCCCTGTCCCTGCGATGCATTTCCAGCAACACACTGAGCAATGTGTTTTTAGATTGGGTTATATGGTGGGTCAGAAGAGGGACACTGACACGCTGAGGACATTTTGACCAAATGTGTATTAAAGAATAAAAAGAAGATCTATCTTTCCCTATCACTATTGGGTGCTCTCTACCTACTTCACTAACTAAGGTGCTCGTCAGTTGTGAATAAATGTCCAAAGCAATCAGTCCGCTGTACAAAACTAACCTAACTGACCCAACGACTGTTATATTCAACTAAGGCCAGGAAAATGACTCTCTTCTCCTGGCGGCTGTGCTGTTGCGCTGGTGTTTTCTATTTCAGAGTTCTGCTCAATATACAATTTTTAAATAGCCTCTTATTATTCTTTGTATTAACCTCTGTAATTCACTCAGGGGATTGGCAATCTTTCTCTCCTCTTTTGTGTCTGGGGCTTTTCTTGCTCTGGTGAGATGACTCCTCTTTTTCTTAGAGAACTTTATGCGCTCTTGTATAGTGTCTGTTTCTCCAGACCTTTCGTTGTCCATGTGGTCAGATTTCACCTTTTCCTGTGGAACGCTTACTTGTATAAAGTTTATCCTTGGCACCCCTATGGCCTTTACTACACAAGTGTCTCTCTCTCTCTCTTAAGTTCAACTCCTCCTTCTTTCTTGTTTTTGGGGTGATTTTCCCCTTTTCCCAGGGTATTAGTAATACAATTCTTCTCCTCTCGCTCTATGTATTCTCTGCTCTTCCCTTTGTTGCATTAAGACAGTTCAAAGTTAACCACTTGCTACCCACACTTTCACTATTGGTGCTGGGACAAGTTGCTATGAGTTTATAATGAGTCCCAGTTGGCTTTCCAGTAGTCCCAATTACCTTCTGTGTTGTAGGGGCACGTCTCCAGTGCCTCTGGGTATAGGAAACCACCTTCTTCCTTTGGTTTGTTTCTTTTTTTTAAACTGTTTTTTATTGATATTTTAAAGCATAACTGAAACTCAACAAAATGTACTACATAACAGACATCCATACCCCCTCCATCCCCACCAACCCTTTACTGAAGGCGCTGTTGCAATCCGGTATATGACAAGAAAAAGGTCACAGAAAAAAGATGAGTAAACCCATCATATTTCAGCTTCATTGACTGATGGACGATCAGACCCCTCAGATTTATCCCTGGCAGTTGACAGCAGATAAGCTACTTACGGACACCAAATGTCTTTCGGTTTAGAGGCTGGGTGTGCCAAAGCGCCATTGCCTTTCTCCAGTTCATGGCAGTGCACAATATCAGACCTCCACTGGTCATACTCCGGAGGGCGGCACCTCCCCCACAGCATGGCCACTGTCCTCTTCGGTAACAGTAGCAGCAAACTCAACAGCCTTCTGACTTGCTTGAGTAGTACCAGCATATAACCCAGCAATGCTATCACAGGTTTTAAGGCCACAACCTCTCCCGCAATGCCCCCAATCAGTTCGAACACTTGTACCCAAAAGGAGTGAATTCGGGGTAGGACCAAACCAGATGCAAAAAAGTAGGTGGGGAAACCCTACATCTCTGGCAGGAATCTGGAGCCTCTGGGAAGAACCTGTATTTGTCCACTGGGGTCAGATAGAATTGGTGCAGGAATTGAAACTAAATTAACTTGTAGTTGCTGTTAATTGCCACCTTGTGTATCTGCATGCAGCTGTATCTCCATACCGTGTCCGAGATAGAGGCACCCAAGGTTTTGTCCCACTTAATCCGAGAATCCTCTGCCCATCCTGTCAATCATAGTAGCATACAGCCTAGATACCAATCTAGTTTTAATCCCGAGCTGATTAACCTACGCAAAACAGGCACCATCGAGAGCTCCTTAGGAAAGCTGGCAAACCTATCCCTTAAGCAAACACAGAGTGTAAAATAGAGGAACACATCTAGTGCAGATACCTCCCCCCTGGCTTTAAATTCCTCCAAAGTCAGAAAATGCCCATTAGGAAAAAGATCCTGCCAGCATGCGAGTCCCAACCTGTTCATACATTGTACGAAAACCTTCTCGCCTGTAAGCGGAATCCCCGGCACATGCTTGATTGGGAAGAGCAGAGAGTACAGAAGATCACCACACATTGTGCCCTCCACCCGCCTCCATGCACTGCAGGTTAGCTCAACCATATCGCGTGCCCTAGAGATTTGTTGTGTCGAAGTGAGAATAACTGCTCTCAGGAGGGACTGAGCAACCATCGTCCTTTCAATTTGCACGTGTGCTCTGTCAGGTTTTAAAAGATACCAATGCAGCAAAAAGGACGCTTGTGCCACCGACCAGTATGCCTCAGGATCAGGTAGGGCAAGACCCCCCCCCATCCTCTCTCCCCTATTCAGGGGCTCCAAGAGTTTATCCCAGCGCAGCCAGGCCTGCTTTCCCTGCCAGACAAAGTTAGTTATTGTTGGGAAAGATTTATTTTTACTGCACCTTTCCTTCCATCTTTATGGAACTCCCAATCCTTTTGCTTTATTTTTTTATCTGACCTGTACTTGTTGCAGTACACCTTAAGCTTCATTGCACTGGCCTTTGCTCATATCTTATGGGGAAACTGATACGTGCTTCAGACTGTTCAGTACTGGGAAACATTGCTTCACTTAGTCATGTTTACTATGTTACTACTTTTGATTACTTTTGTATCACTTGTAACTTTTTATCATTGTTCACAGCAGCTTACACTGTAGTACAATTGGCTGCATTTTTTTTTTTTATTGTGTTTGGTTTATACAAACCTTTACAATCATTAAAATAAAAAAAATAAAGATTAAAACATCCAGCACAATAACAATTTAACAATGAGTTAAAAACATACATGACATTTGTAAGGATAATATTTCCATACCACAGTTTATGCTTAATATATCAAATTGGAATTCTCATATTGAAAGTGTAGAAAATTCATTTAGTTTAACTTCAATAATTGAGAATAATTCTATCAATTTCAAATTGAATGACAAACTATTACTACACATACAACGGTTCCAAAGTGCTTCCATACTGATGTCTGTTTGGAATTGAGCCTTTAAATTGAAGTTTTTTTTACGAACTGGTGAGAAAAAGGGACAAGCAGTGACCACGTGTTTAAGTGTCTCATCTGTTTCCGGAGCTTCACAAAATCGACATACAGTAGAAAAGCCGGTCTGAAATGATGTGTTCCAATTTTTTGTTTTGGATAGAGTTCGAAATTGATTCAAACGAAAGCGGATTAGAAGATTTCTACCCACCGCAGAGGGAAATTGAGTCAAATAAAATGCACGATCACCCCACTTTCTGCGAAATTGGTTGTATTCAGAATACGATGTGTAAGTTCCCATTTTATCTGTAAGCTTACACCAAAAGTAGAGTTCATATTTTTTTTTTTGAGCAGGAAGCAGCAAGGTCATACTTTCAGGGGTTTCATTAATAGCATTTAAAATTGCATTTAATTTGTTTGTGAATACTTTGAGTGAGTAAATACTTGAATTCTCAAGTAATTTATTCAAGTTAACATATAAAGAGTTTGCCGGAGGGTCCAGCATTTTAATATAGTTTTTTATATTTCGCCAATTTCTTTTTACAGACAGAGGCAGCAGATTGATTTCGTGGCATATAAAAACATTTGGTATGGACTGGGCTAAACCCAGGGTAGACTTCCACATTTTTCCCTGTATGGTATCAAGAAAAGAATCGATTTCATATAAACATATATCCAAAGGGTATAATAAGCAGGGTTCAACTTTGAGTAAGTAAAAATGAATAAGAGGTAATAAAGAGAATAAACAATATTTGTGGAATATGATTTTCATCTGAGCGGCTAAAATTTTGGCTTTATTGTTAAGAAATGTTTGCCACATACTTAAAGAATAAGAGTCCATCATTGGATAGCCCAAATAGCGGATGGATGAAGTGTAGCAAAGTTCGACTCCTTGCAAGAGCCATGAAAATTTATTTACCTTGCATCGCCCATCATAGAAGGTAAGAATTGAAGATTTAGTTGGATTAACTATAAGATTCAGATTGTGAGCAAATTTTGCAAATAGATCAAGTTTATTCTGAAGGCCAAACGGGGTGCGATCAAAAAAGAGAAGATCGTCTGCAAAACCGATCCAATCAAGCCTAAGTGCCCCCAACTTAGCTGGAAATACATGCTGATCTTTCCAAAGAGAGTCAATCCCATAAAGATATAAGTTGAAAAGGACTGCCGCCATATTGCATCCTTGCTTAACACCAATTTCGGTGCTGATTGGATTGGTTAAGGCACCATTACGATTTAAGCAAATTCGATAAGAGGTCTTGCGGTGCAACATGGCGATCAGTGCAACCAACGAATAAGGGATACCGATTTCGATCAGTTTGGCCCAGAGGATTTCTCGAATTACACTGTCAAATGCAGCTGTCAGATCCAGACTGGCCATATACACGGGCCCCATGTGTGCATTTTTCGTCTGTGCATGGAGATGTGCCAGAATTGTTGCATTCAAGGGACGGCCAATGAGCTTTCTAAAGCCTACCTGAAATATTGAGAGCAAGTTATTACGTGTGATATACGTTTGAAGCTCCTGCAGGAGTAAAAGAGAGAAGATTTTGGATGAAGCATCAGTAAGTGCAATGGGGCGATAGTTACATGGCAATTCAGGGGGGCCTTTTTTATAAATAGGTATTATATGTGCTGAGTGCCATGTTGCGGGAATTTCTCCGGTTTGTAAAATCAAATCAAATCGGATCTTTAAGATGTGTGCCCAAAAAAGGGGATCCGATTTATACACACACGGAGGGAGCCCATCTGGACCTGGTGCTTTTGAGTTATTGAGTTTGTTGATTACACCAGTGATGTCATTAACCGTCCATCCAGATCTTGTATTACGAATGAACGTTGGATAATAGTTTTTGACAAAAGAAAAACGATCGGGCAATTTGAATTTTTGTGTTATAAAGTTAGTCCACGCATCAGCAGAAATTACACATTGCGGATCAAATTGTTGGCCTGATTTTAAAGAGCGTAGTAATGACCAAGATTGCCTTGTATTATATTTTAGTAGGTGATACATCATGTTTTGATTATCAGTAATGTACATTGAAATTTTCAAAGATTTAATTCTGTTTTTGTAGACTTGTTTTATTCGATTTAGCGCAATTGACCTGCAAAGAGAGGGAGATATAGATCTCATGATCTCCCTGATTTTTTTGTACTTCTCTTTTTTTGAGTCAGCAACCAACTTATTGAATTTATGTATGTGGTTTGGATTAGATTCGGTTGTGAAGCCTTTAATCAAGGCAATTTTTGATAAGTGGAATTGAATACGTTTCGTATTAAGCTCTTCAACTTTACATAAGGAGAAATGACAATCACGGAGGTCAGTAGAGATGAGCGGATCCGCCGCAATCATTTGCAACAGTTTACAACACACTTTTGGATTCCATCGTATAGATAATAGATGTCGATCAGATTCAAGTAAAGTTAAACTAGGCATAGCGTCAAAACGAGCAGTAAATAGTCGAATAGATAGGGAAATTAACATATGATCCCCAAGTTCAGGGTCAGAAATAATAACCGGTTTGATAGAGGAATATAAACATGTTGATACAAAGAAAAAATCGATCAAAGATTTAGAGTTACCCCTGTGCCAAGAAAAATTAAATGGATTTAGTAATACAGGAGCTGGTTGAATGTCCCATTCTAAAAAAAAATCAAGCCAAATTTGTCCATTTCGTACAGAATTAGGAGAATGGCTGGGAACCAGATTCCTTTTACTTAATGATAAATCATAACATAATGCATTAAAATCACCACCAACAATTATTTTGAGATCTGAATTTCGTGCAAAAGCTGCTACTAATAGCGAAATCATTTCATCAATGATAATATCAAGAGAAGACAATTTGTTCCAATAAATGCAAACCAACAGTAGGGCATCTTTAGACAAATTTATGGCTGATAATTCAACAGCCATGATGCTTTGAGTGCAACATATATATTTCGCGACACATTTGGTTAAAGTATTAATTAGAATAGCAATTCCTCCTGATGGCCGGCCCATAGGACCCTGCGAGGCCGCATGTGAGAAAACATAAAAACCCTCAATTAAGAATGGAAAGCAGCACATTGTTTCCTGTAAAAAAACAACATCTGGCTGAGGACGATTCTTTTTGTTAATCCATGACCGGAAGTTGTTAAGACCGCAGGAGTTCCAGGACACAATCAAGAGATCCCCCAAGCTAGGATTGTCCTAGTGCTCCAGAGTTGGAGCTAGGTGCGACTACGGTAGTACCTGCAGATTGTATTCCCTTGAGAGCAGATACAATTGCCATCAATTGTGTAAGGGTACTCGCATCAAGGTCTAAAGCTACCCCTTGATCTTTTAATACAGCCGGAGTTTGAATTGCAGTAATCAGAGTATTGACGAAGCTTTCTGCGTCGTCGATGTTGGAAAATAATGTAGGTACTAGACCTATGGAAAGTAGATCCGCCTTTTGTTCCCAGATCAATTTTGAGATTAGTGGAGAATTGTATCTACAAATCATTCTATTGTTGTTTACAGTTGCAAGTGTGATCCAGTCAATATCGTTGGATCTGATCAATCTCAAGGCCGGAACAGCTTGCAAAGTTGAGATAAAGTAGGAGCAGTTAAGCCTTGCCTTACCATGAAATTCAACATTACTCTCCCATCCCATAACGACAGTCCCTTTTAGTTCATCAGCTGTGTTTATCATGGCTGTTACCTTTTTGCTCTCAGGTGATGGGGAACCGTTCACAATTGGAGGGATGGGTGTTAATTTCTCACCTTGCCTTTCTCGACTTGAGTTTACAATCAGTGAATCAATCTCTTTTTTTATTCCCCAAGCTTTCAATATTGCTGCTCCGATTTTCAACCGAATTAGACACAGCCACTTTTGGCATTTGTGTCAGGGAGTTTTGCTGGTTTTTCGACATTGCATCATTGCATGCACCTTGAATAACTGTCAGTTTTTTTTTATGGCTAGCAGAGGATAAAAGTTAGAGAGCGTGGCTTGTTTTGCAGTCAAATGCGGCTCTTCGAGTGTAAACATCGAGGAAGGCATTTCTATTTCCTCACATGAGTTGCTTTTCAATTGCAATTTTTTTTTTTTTTCGGCGATTGTTTGCACATTTGTTTGTTGCATTTTAGGCGAGCCTCTTTTACACATGCATCAGGTAAATTAGGAGTAAGTGGCTGTGGTATAGAAAGATTGAGCACCGCTTTAGATTCCGCATTTAGCTGATTCAAGTCAATAGTACCCTCCCCGCCTGACAGATTGCATATTTCTTTTATGTTTGTATTATGACGATCTAGTTTAGGAGCACTCTGATTCTTGGTTTTTTTTTTTCTTCCTTTTGTTTGAGTCTTTTATCGACCCCTTTTCTTTTTTCAGCTCTCTGTTGTGCTCTTTTTTGTTTTCTAGTAAGAACCATTGGGAGAACTTCATCGGACGATAATGATGCAATTGATTTGTCACATGCCAAATCTAAATCGATCACATTTTCCGAAAGCACAAGTAGATCAGTAAGTGCAGAAGGACTATCAGGAAAAGAGAGCTTAGGACATTCAACTGTATTTTGGCCCACGTCGTTGTTTGATTTGGTAACTAGTAGTAAAGTTGACTGAATTTCCCCGAGGGCCAACAATAATTTCTCAATGTTAGCCGCATTTGTTTCTACTAATTGTTCCATCTTACATTTCTGAGACCCTGAAGGGGATTTCAAAGGCCCAGGGGGATCAGCTACTATTTCCGCATATGTTTTTGTCTGAGTACCTTTGTCACTACAGGTGTTAGGGGTAGTGTGATTAGAACTCAGAAGAGAGATTGTATTGCATGCGAATAACAGGCCTTCTATCTTATTTATTTTGGAAGATATTTCCGTATTTTGCAATTGCAAGAACCTGACTTCTTCATGCGTGCGTTCATGACCTTTATCAAGTAAATTCAAAATACGCGTAATGATAGGAAACGCTTCTGGATTGAATGGTAATTCCATTTGAGGTTGAGAATTCAGTGTATGAATGGAGTCATGGATAAAATTAGTATCTTCTATTGGATGTGGATGAAAACAGTCACGATGAGATGTAACATTGGGAATTACAGTTTGCTGTTTTGTAGCCACAGGCGAATTGGTCCGTTGTTCTGGACAATATAGCTTGGAAGAGCCACCATTTGTAGCTTTTCCATGTGATGTAGATACTTGGGTTGTAGCAGAGTAAAGGAAGGATGGTTCATAAGTAGGCAAAGTAGGTATGTCTGCTTTACATTTTCTCTGTGCGATTGGGGAGGAAGGTTTGTAAGATAGCCTAATACGTCTACCCAAATCAGTTTCAATCATTGGGGGAAGAGTAGAGAAGTCAGCCAGATGATGGTTAAAACTCTCATTTCCCATTTCCCTTTTACTAGCTGCTCTCACAATGCTATCCTCCAGGTTAGGACTATCGTCCATCCACCCTTTGGGTGAGCTGGAATTTATCTCAGTGGTGCTAGAAGGTAAGATCATCAGAGGAGTCAAAGACTCCGAACTCGTGATTACCCCAGATTCTGATGGGGCCAGCGAAAGCGCAATCTCCTGATTTTTATTAAAGAGTATAGTTTCCCCATGTTCTAACTGGGGGCTAGTATCATGATTGCCTGTTTGGTTACTCAATTTAGGATGAATAACACCTGAACAGTTTAATTCAGCAATAGACATTGAATTAGGAAGTGTTATGCATAAATCAGAAGACAGCATGCTAGCCGAGACATTGGGTGCATTATTACATATCTTTGAAGTTACCAAATCAGTACTGGAGCCCAATTCCATCTCATTCAATGGGGTGACCCCAGTAACGGATTTAATTTGAATCATAGTATCAGGCTCCTCCATATCTGTAGTCACTATGGAAATGCCCCTTTTGGCGTTAGTTATTAATGAGCGATTTCTCTTGGAGAGTTTAGCTGGAGCGGGAGAATGTAGCGTAGCTCCACTACGAAGACCACTAACCATTACCCTGCTGTAAATATACTTATTGGCTTAGAGAGACATAGATTGACATAAGCGCAAGCCAGGGAAGTAAAAGAGCTGTTTAAACTTACCCACCGAGCGCGCACTGCGAACAGCGAACAGCAAACAGTACTTTTTCGGTACTTCTGCGGTGCGCGCGCGGTGCGCGTTCAGCAGGACAGTTATAGGCCAGAGGGAGCACGTCAGTTAGAAAGGGAGGAGCTCCAGCCAGTGGAAGTGACCTCAGTGGAAAGGAAGTCAGGCAAGTTCAGTGCAGCAGACCCAGACGTCCTCCACGAGTCCAAAAGCAGTCGAGAGCACACACGGCTCTCAAATCCTGAAAGCGCTACCGCCGCGTAGCGTAGCGTGGGCAGAATGGCAGCAAGTCAGCAAACAGTACTTTTTCGGTACTTCTGCGGTGCATTTTTGTTTTGCCCTAGACTAACACTCGGAGGATTTTTGGTTTCTATAGGTGTGCTACAAGGATAGGCTGGTGGCAGCAGTGACTTTTCCCCACTTTTTGGGGAATTTCGTTTTAGTTTTAACACATTTATCGCCTTAGGCTACTAACTGTGGCTACTGGTCAAACATGGCCATGCCACAAGACCTTTCGCCTGTTCTTTTGCCATCTTGTTCTTTAGCCTTCTTCCTGGCCTCAGAGGCCAGGAAAATCCTTATAAGGACTTCCAGTGCATGGGAAAGCAGGAGCTTTTGGCCGGCTACTGGAGGGCTGTGTGTGTTTGCTGGCAGGATGTGGGCTGGGTCAGTCTGACTCCAATCCACAAACTGGTTTCAGTGTGTCTGAGTGGCATGCATGAATGTTCCGGTCAGTGGCCCTGATTGGACCACTGCTGGGGTGTGTGTGGGCTAGTCCTTCTATTGGCTAGTGGGAGTTTCAGCTCTTACCTGGCTTTTAGGATAAGAAGAGGACCCCTACACCCATTCTTCAGAGATCCTGTAGAAACCTGAAGGAGCCAAGTATCCTATCCAGCTGTGAGACCCGCAAATAGACCTGAGACCCGACTAAAGGAGGCCTGGAAACCAACGTCTGCTGCTGTACTGGAGGAGCCCTGTCTTGCTCTTGATCTTTAGTAGTCTTGCGATGGAGCTACGACCCTTGGAGTGGAGGGACCATCCATTCCCGATGTCTGCTCGGTGCCCTGCCAAAGGAAGCCTTCAGAAGTGCCCTGAAACCGTCCTGTGGCTGACCAACTTAGTTTTTTTGGGCTACCGGGCTGCCGGCGTCACCATACCGAGGTGCGGCCTGAAACTTGGGGGATCCTCAGCTGGCCCTACAAGACTACCTTCTGCGAAATGTTGGTGTCCTAGCATCCAGGAGAACCCAGATAGAAGGCAAAGTAAGACAGCGGATACTGAATCATGCGCGGTGTGCACTGTCCGAGAAGTGCTTACCTAACCCAAGTTCAATCCTAAAATGGGTGCTGCATTGAGTTTTTCTGCATTCTTCGACTGAGAGTCCTTGCTACAGCAAAAGACACCAACCGGAGTTCAGCTCGAACCTGCAACCCCTGGGAATCGAGGACTGCAGCTTTTGGCGGGAAAAGCAATGTCAGACGACCTTCCTTTGTTCTGTCTAGTCTGGGGAAGATGCGGAGTAAGGGGGGTAAGTTACAGAGTTTCTAAACTACCCCTAACTCCCATTATAAGTCAATGGGCTTATAATAAAGCTTATTTCTAACGCTTTTGGCTTTGCCATAACTTGCCTATGCAAGCCATCTGACTGTTGGGACTACTTTTGGGCATTACTCTAACTTGAACCCTAACCCTAAGATCCCTTCACTGGACCCCAGAGACCCTACCTGCATTTTTGTCCTGCATCCTACGTTCTGGAACTGTATCCTGAACTATTGGACACAAGGCCCCCAGACAACTTAGGGCTGGACAATTTTAGATAGGGATCATCTCTGTGGACCTTTTTGTGCATAATACTGGTCTAACCTTTCCTTTGCAGGAGTTTCTGATTTGAATTATACCTTATAACCAAGTGAATGTATATATGTATTTAGTTTGATAGTGTTGTGTGATACGTCTACCTGCTTGTAGTCATGTTTCTATAGTGTGTTTTGCCCATAATTACATAACTGTATTTTTATACATCCTGTCTAAGTATAATCTGTGATTCCCATATTGTGACCTCATTGTGGTCCCTTTACAAGCTCACCCCCTCTGAAGAACTTAGCCTAGACTGCCTGTCACTGCTACCTAAAGTGGTTTGGCTACAGCTTCCAAGAGTTGTTCCTGTCACAATATAGGTGTGCCTTCTATACATCTGTCAACCAGGTCAGACTATAGAAAATCAGTCCTAAAAGTTATGACAGACTTCATTGATTTGAAAAATTTAGCAGGAGCTAATATGGGCATGTTGAGAAATGTGTACATAAATCTAGCCAATATTACCATTTGAATAAGTGATATATGACCTAAGAAGGACAAAAACAAATGCATCCATCTCCCCAAAAGTGCCTCTGTGCATGCCAACTTGACCCCATAGTTCTTGTGATAAAGTAAAAATCAAAAAATAGTCCATAGGCGCCCCTCTGCGATAACGAACACAGCTGTTAGGCAGAAACCTGTGCAGTTCCCTCTGGGACCACTGCAAAAGATTTAAGACTACAGGTGTTGGCAGTAAACCCACTTGGTAGCAGTCTGCACCACACAGATTCACTGTGGTAGCTGTGGCTGAGCAGTCAGACTTCCCTCAAGAAGAGTTAGGCAGTATACAGAGGATACGCAATAGGTACAGAGGTACAGTAGTACAAACAAACACTGATCAGAGCTAGGTGTAAAAGTATAA